>NC_048571.1:40167295-40767295 GCF_013265735.2 Oncorhynchus mykiss
GGACAAGGATACTAGGCTATAACAGACTAT
The DNA here is from genome assembly GCF_013265735.2 of Oncorhynchus mykiss. Lineage (NCBI taxonomy): Eukaryota > Metazoa > Chordata > Actinopteri > Salmoniformes > Salmonidae > Oncorhynchus > Oncorhynchus mykiss. The sequence goes on from NC_048571.1 coordinate 40,167,326, forward strand.
CATTCGATTTGGAGTTGATGACAACGCAATACATAAAAGATAGATTTGACTATTTACTTATGATTGGCCAGTAAGGGCTCAAGCCTCGACATACTTCAACTTGCTTATTTCTCAAAACCTAGCCCTTTAAAGCCACGGCCAGCTCCTGCGCCTATAATTCTGGTTGAGAAAATAGGAAACACCCCCTAACCTATAGCTCTACCTCCAGCACTTAAGATTTACCATTGCGTTAGGTTTGTTAAAATACAGCCCCTGATGCGATTGGTCAAAAGACCGATTAGTGGTACAAAATATTGGCTGCTTGTGTAAACACAGCATATTGGTGGGATGCAACACCATTCTTCCACTTGAAATTCCATCATTTGGTGTTTTGTTGATGATGGTGGAAAACGCAGCCTCAGGCGCCCTCCAGAATCTCTCATAAGTGTTCAATTGGGTTGAGATCTGAAAACTGAGACACACATGCACACACACCCTTTAAAACCTCCTATGATCCTCTAAGACACCTCTTTGAAAGTCATTGAGATCTCTCCTTCTAGACATGGTAGCCCAAATAATGACCCTACACATGATGAGATGTTAATTGCTTAATTAACTCAGAAACCACAGCCATGTGGAAGCACCTGCTTTCAATATACTTTGTATTCCTCATTTACTGAAGTGTTCCCTTGATTTTGGCAGTTATCTGAACGTAAACAATGGCCAAATTTGGAAACGGAGAGAAAACCCAATGTTCTGAGGTAAAATGTTGTCTTTGAACAAGGTTTCAGCTCTGGAATGCCTCAGTGGCAGTTGGCACAACATCTCACCTCACTTCAGGCATGTTTTCAATCAAAGACAGAAAAACTACACGGCTGTATTTGTACAGTTGGCTAGCCAGGCCTGGCACTGTTCCGGTTGCATCGCACACATTCATGTCATTGTGAAGAGTCCAACAGTTATATCATGAAAGTATGTCCTGTGGGCACACAACAGCTGGGCACAATAACTATTTCTGGATTACTCAATAATTCTATTACTCACAGAGGAATAGTTGGATGAAGCGTTGGATGCCAAGGACAGGACAGAGCCATGGACTAAAAGAGGTAGAAAAAGAGAGAACAAACACATAACATGGTTTAGTACTGAAATATGCCATATCCATACTTTACAGAATATGCTAACAATATGACTAATCTATCGTTGTTCAGATTTTTAAACACAACGTTATATCCAGTAAACCTGCTACTGTGTGTGTGTGTGTGTGTGTGTGTGTGTGTGTGTAGATTTACAACAAGGTATAAATGACAGTTCACTTGTGGCAGTATATAAGTACTTCACAGAAAACAACATAATCCAACGCAGACAAAGTTGAAGAAGAGATAAATGACTTCAGAGAAGTGATAGAGACAAACTGGGTCACCTCATTATACCTTTACATAACTCTAACATGGAGGTACTCAATCTCTCTCGCTCTCTGCCTCACCCTCTGCCCCCCTCTCTCTGTACTGAGAACACAGCCTCAAGGACACTGCTAGACTCGAGGGTTGTCTAGGCCGGGGCCTGAAACATCAGGGGAATGTTCAGGTTCCCTAAAATATACTCAGGGAGTAAAAAAACTTAACACGCTCAAATGGCAATTGGAATTTCAATTCATTTCCTGAGTTTAACTTTATCAACTGAGGGCCCCAGTGGTAGACTGACAACTCAAAAGGAACTAGCGTTAGAAATAGAGCCATAGTGGCTACCCATAAAAAATGAATGATATATCTGTATACAGGTATCTTACATGTGCTAGCTGTCTCACAGTCATCCACGGGCTCGCGGTCACGGAAGGATCCAGAGCGCATCATGCTCTTGGGCCGGTCGGCCAGCGACATGCTGCTGCCCAGTGGAGAGGAGCCGTACAGGTCGAAGGCCGCGTCATTGGTGGGGATACTGTTGGAACGGGTTATCCTGGGGACACAGGCACCGCTCGGGATGGGAGAAACTGGGAAGACAGGAAGGTTGGCATGGGTAAGAGGCAGACTGACACAGTACAATGAGGCAAGTAAGTACACCCACATACTCACGCACTTACACATACCTGCATGCATACGCACGCACGCACACACACACGCACACCCCTGATGAGTCAGTGTAAAGAGACACTCAGGGTCCACAACAGTCAACATGATATATACAATTGATGACAGATGTATAAAATCGAATGGATGCGATCTCCATAGACAAACATTGGTAGTAGAATAGCCTTAATGAAGAGCTCAATGACTTTCAACGTAGCACCGTCATTAGATGCCACCTTTCCAAGAAGTCAGTTTGCCCTGCTAGAGCTGCCCTTGTTAACTGTAAGGGCTTTTACTGTGAAGTGGAAACATCTAGGAGCAACAACGGCTCAGGCGCAAAGTGGTAGGTCACACAAGCTCACAGAACGGAACCGCTGAGTGCTGAAGCGCATAAAATCATTTGTCCTCGGTTGCAACACTCACTACCGAGTTCCAAACTGCATCTGCAAGCAACGTCAGCACAAGAACTGTTCGTCATGAGCTTCAAAAATGGGTTTCCATGGCTGAGCAGCTGCACACAAGCCTATGATTACCATGCGCAATGCCAAGCTTTGGCTGGAATGGTGTAAAGCTCAACGCCATTGGACTCTGGAGCAGCGTAAATGCGTTCTCTGTCCGATGGGATGAATCTGGTTTTGGCGGATGCCAGGAGAACGCTACCTGCCCCAATGCACAGTGACAACCTTAAAGATTGGTGGAGGAGGAATAATGGTCTGGGGCTGTTTTTCATGGATCTGGCTAGGCCCTTCAGTTCCAGTGAAGTGAAATCTTAATGCTACAGCATACAATGACATTCTAGATGATCCTGTGCTTCCAACTTTGTGGCAACAGTTTGGGGAAAAGCCCTTTCCCTTTTCAGGTTGACAAAACCCTTGTGCACAAAGTGAGGTCCATACAGAAATGGTTTGTCGAGATCGGTGTGGAAGAACTTGACTGGACTGCACAGAGCCCTGATCTCAACCCCATCGAACACCTTTGGGATGAATTGGAACGCAAACTGTGAGCCAGGTCTAATCGCCCAACATCAGTACCTGACCTCACTAATGCTCGTGGCTGAACGGAAGCAAGTCCCTGAATGGAAGAAAGTCCTGCAGCAATGTTCCAACCTCTAGTGGAAAGCTTTCCCAGAAAAGTGGAGGCAGTAAAGGAGGAACCAACTCCATATTAATGCCCATGATTTTGGAATGAGATGTTTGATGAGCAGGTGTCCACATACTTTTGGTCATTTAGTATATATATATATATATATATATATATATATATATATATATATATATATATATATATATATATATATGTTATTGTCAACTGTAAGGGCTATTTATATGTATATATTATTTCATAGTTTTGATGTCTTCACTATTATTCTACAATGTAGAACATAGTACAAATAAAGGTTTTTCATATTTTAGATTCTAGCCACCCTTTGCCTTGATGACAGCTTTGCATACTCTTGGTATTTTCTCAACCAGCTTCTGGAGGTAATCATCTGGAATGCTTTTTAAACAGTCTTGAAGGAGTTCCCACATATGCTGAGCCCTTTTAGCTGCATTGTCTTCACACTGCGGTCCAACTCATCCCAAACCATCTCAATTGGGTTGAGGTCGGGTGATTGTAGAGGCCAGGTCATCTGATGCAGCACTCCATCACTCTCCTTCTTGGTCAAATACCATTACACAGCCTGGAGGTGTGTTTTGGGTAATAGTCCTATTGAGAAAAAAGTCCTACTAAGCGCAAACCAGGTGGCATGGCATATTGCTGCAGAATGCTTTGGTAGCCATGCTGGTTAAATGTGCCTTGAGCTCTAAATAAATCACAGACAGTGTCACCAGCAAAGCACCCCCACACCATCACACCTCCTCCTCCATGCTTCACGGTGGGAACACCACATGCGGAGATCATCCGTTCACCTAGTCTGAGTCTCACAAAGACACGGCAGTTGGAACCAAAAATCTCAAATTTGGACTCATCAGACCAAAGACAGATTTCCGCCGGTCTAATGTCCATTGCTCATGTTTCTTGGCCCAAGCGAGATTCTCTTATTATTTGTGTCCTTTAGTAGTGGTTTCTTTGCAGCAATTCAACAATGAAGCCCTGATTCACGCAGTCTCCTCTGAACTGTTGATTTTGAGATGTGTCTGTTACATGAACTCTGTGAAGCATTTATTTGGGCTGCAATCTGAGGTGTGGTTAATTGCAGATTTCTGTGGCTGGTAACTCTAATGAACTTATCCTTTCTGCAGCAGAGGTAACTCTGGGTCTTTGTCACGGTCCTCATGAGAGCCAGTTTCATCATAGCGCTTGATGATTTTTGCGACTGCACTTGAAGAAGCTTTCAAAGTTCTTGACATTTTCCGGATTGACTGATCTTCATGTCTTAAAGTAATGATGGACTGTCGTTTCTCTTTACTTATTTGAGCTGTTCTTGCCATAATATGGACTTGGTCTTTCACCAAATAGGGCTATCTTCTGTATACCCTACCTTGTCATAAATTCCAAAAATTAACTTTTAACAATGCACACCTGTTAAAGGAAATGCATTCCAGGTGACTAACTCATGAACCTGGTTGAGAGAATGCCAAGAGTGTGCAAAGCTGTCATCAAGGCAAAGAGTGGCTACTTTGAAGAATCTAAAATCTAAAATATATTTTGATTGTTTAACAATGTTTTGGGTACTACATGATTACATATGTGCTATTTCATCGTTTTGATGTCTTCACTACTATTTTATAATGTAGAAAATACTAAAAACCCTGGAATGAGGAGGTGTGTCCAAACTTTTGACTGGTACTGGATATACGTATATACTGAACAAAATATAAATACAAACCAGCAGGGGGATGTGTCTTAATGAGAGTTTAGAGTTAGACAGAGTTTGTCAGTCAGTCAGCTGGAGGACAGTTGATGAACGAAAGAAAACTGAGACTCACCCACGTTAGTGAGGTGGGCCTTGCCAGAGGAAAGATGGGGCATGTGGGAGGGAGAAGGCAGCTGAGGGGGGCTCTCGCTCTCTGTCAGGCTCACTGCCGTGTGGGAGTGACGCCTCTCCTTTCCCTCCGACTGACCCTCAGACGGACCAGAGCTGTAGCGACTGGAGCATGACAATTAAGAGAGCAACAATTAAACATGCGCCTCAGACGATTAGAATACTACATAATTTGATACAGCAAATGTCGCGGGAAACTATGACAAACTTACTTGACATACCCTAATCCTTTCTTAGGTAAGGTGTTCCTGTCCGTTTGCAAACTGGTAGAGAAAGAACACGAAGAAACCAAATTTGACCCTTTCTGCTATCAAACAATTCATGATAAAACAGTGTTAAACCTGTAGATGTTTTTTTTTTTCAAATCACAAAATCTCTTGCTATTAATAATATCTCTGTTGCAGTAGAAAGAAGGTAGCATAGTTTGATCATTCTATGTTGCTACATACAGATACTGACTGCTGCGCTAGTGACTAGTGAAGACATCCCCTCACAAGCAGAGGGTTACCCAACCCATTCCACCCCATCATCAGGGTGTTGCTCCGGTCAAGACCCACCTGTCTGGGAGATTGAGGGAGGTCCTGCTCCCAGCAACCCAGGTCCCTGTGCCCCTCACCTCCTCCCTATCCCTGTCCCTGTCTCGGGACTCTGCCCGGATATATCCTCCAGTGGGAGGTACACTCATGGTGAGGGGAAGGGACTCCATGCTGCGGTGCAGGCCAGATAGTTTGGGGTATAGCAGCGGAGAGCCCCCCCCAGACAGGGTCTGGCTGGGGTAGCAGCTGGGGGAGTCCAAGTGCAGGACGGGTGCTGGGCTAGGGGTGAGGCCCCGGGGCGCCGGGCTGCGTGAGCCAGACCCAGCCAGGTCCTGGAGCTTAGAGTAAGGGGGCACTTTAGGAGGCAGGTCCTGGATGGTCACGCACGAATCCAGGCTATTGGAGTTGACCTTGTCCAAGTGGGCAAGGCTGGGCGGCCGACCCAGAGACTTGCAGCTCAGCATCCTATGAATTAGACACGAGACACAGAATGTCAGATCCAGCACCATACAGCACCGGGACGGATCCAGAGACCCTACTGGGCTGGTCCTGTTCTAAGACATGAGTGCAAAACACTGCAAGCAGAATGACAGTTACTTGTTTTATTGTGGTGTTGTTCTCTTATGTCTATTTTAAGTGGTTAAGAAAACATTACACAGCAACTCTTCATAAAATGACAGTTGAACAAACTGAGTCGATACTAACACATGACTACATAGCTGATTCTATAAACACCATACCACAGCAAAAGGAGTGGTATTATTTTAACGTACTGTAGGACTTGAACAGTGTGAGAATGTATCACGGTGGTGAATTTACCTCTGACTGGTGGGCGAGGAGAGCTCGGGGTATTTGCTGCTACTGGCCCTCCGCAGACCCTGCAGTTTGGTGCTGGCCTCCCCTGTAGAATCTCCCAGACAGTCTTCCATCTTCAGGGAGCCACACAGGGAGTCCATATCAGACGCCACAGCCTTGGCCTTAGCTCTCTCCTTCTCCTTCTCCCGGTCTGTCTGGTTGACAGGGCCTGTGCTCCCTCCTCGACTGGCCCCCTTAGTGCTTCCACTGCCGGGCTCTTTCCTCTTGGGGCCAGGGCAGGCCATGGAGACAGGCTTCAGGCTCAGCAGGCCAGGGTCGATGCTGCTGCTGGCAGGCCGGGCCGACCCAGGGCGGCCGATCAGGCTGAGGGTGCTGGACTTGGCAGGGCGCGGCAGGCTTCGGTACTGGAGGCTGTTACGGGCGTTGGGCCCCAGGAAGCCCCCCTCCTCACTGCCTGTGGCGTCAAAGCTGTTCTTACGCCCCCCTTTTCCTCCCCCTCCTACTCCCATCGGCTTCACAGGGATGCCAGAGGACTTGGGAATCTTGCCCACGGTGGCAGAGCCACTAGAGATGGTGCTGCCCCCTGCTGTCATGACGGTGGCAGTGCCGGTAGTCGGGGACTTCTTGTAGCCGAAAGAGGCCCCGGCGGAAGGCTTGACCAGGCCTGACGGGGGCTTTCGGTGTTCCCGGTGCTCCGGGAGGTGTTCTCTCCCGGCATCGGAACGGGAGCGCTGCAGCCCAGCAGCCTTCACAGACATCTTGGTCTTGTCCACCGCCTTGTGGTCGCTCTTTGGTGCTGCAGTCAATAGAGATAGATAAGTATAGAGTTTAGATGAGATTACATTACAGAGTAATCATCTGTTGCCTAGCGAGCTGTGATAATGAGTGCAGCTGAATGTGAACCTAAACCGAAAATATCAAAAGAGTGAAAGCATCAGTGAACTGACTGCATGTCGATGACACCACCGTGACGAATGTTGGATGAATCAGAGGAATCAGTCAGACTGGAGTCATGGATGACCAGAACCATACAATATGGCCTAATGGCTAAATTTGGTCACAGCTGCATTTGGTCACAGCTGCATATAACTCGTGTTATTAGAGGAGAGTCAACTTTATAAGCAAGAAACATCTGTATTTACTTACAGATGGTTTATATGAAGAGGTCGAGTCACCGACATGCAGACACACAAATCTATCTAAGGTATTGCAGACCGGTCTGTGTGACAAACTGGGCCCTTGACCAAGACGTGGAGAAATGCAACGGCCAATAACTTTGGCGACCCGGCCAAAATGAGGGAAATAAATTGGTTGTTTTTATTAAATGGCACTCTGTGGATTGTGCATTCACATTATTCTGGCAACTTGTCAAGGACAAGTAACTCAAATTGACATGCTTAACGCTTTTCAGAATATAAGTACATCAATTATTGCTCTTATATTCACAGGCGCATGAAGTAACAGTTCATGTCACTCAGTCAGGGAAAGGGAGAAATGGAGATAGCGAGTTGACAAAGCAAACACTAGTAAAATAGCTCCCAGTCTTTCCCACGTATAAAAGCCTCACTTGGCAGCCATCATTGGAATTCAAGATGCAATCAGACTTGTAGAGCAGCATAATTGATTGGGGGGGGGGGGGGGGGGGGGGTTAAAAACAAAATAGTCTGTGTATGAATATCTTTAGACTCCATTCGTATCCCAGAGAACGATGCCAGAAAACATAATGGATCCTTAGAACCTCCTTAGAATCAGCCACATTAAACCAGATAGATAAGTAGTAGAAGGTAATGCAATAAATTGCATCAGTCAGGACATTTTACTACAGTCAGGACATTTTACTACAGTCAGGACATTTTACTGCAGTTTGAATGTTTCCCTTATCGTTCAATCATGTATATCGCGTGGGATGAAAGAACACCAAACACAACATTATTGCTGTGATCAGACGGATGAGTCACTAGACAGCATTGCAGTCTGCTGCATGTCATTACTAAAAAAAAGGAAGTTTCCATTAAACTGGCTTTTGGATTGGATAGAAAGGTAAGGCACTACAGTGCACACGTTTCACTCTGAAAATATTTATTTCATTAAAAACTATGAATCAGTTATTGCTGCCTCAATGGCAGCATTCATACAGCAGCGCATCCAGTCTTAAAAGACACCATTCATTAAGATATGCACAAACAAACAGTGGTCATTTGAAATGCCGTGCTGCACTGTACCGTGTTTGTTGCTGTTGAAATGTACATTTTCCACTGATACTGCCCATGAAGCTTCATTAAATATCCATAGTCTTCAAATTCAGGTAGAGCAAAAATATGAAAATATGTTCAAAACCTGAAAATGCTCCACAAGACAGTGGGTCTCTGAAGCCAGTTTGTTTTTTGACAAGACACATAGGAAGACGAACCAAGAGGGAAATCCACAAAGAGGAGCCCAGTTCTGCATGGAACACACTGTACAGTATCATTTCTTCTCAGTGTTCCTGTACAGTACTACAACCAATCAAACTCTGGCACAGAGAGCCAGACTGCCTTGCTACATTTCAGTTGATATCTGCTGGCTGTGGCTACTCTCCAAACAGACTTGGTTTTCCATGTGTTATCCATTTAGGGGAGGTTATGGATGACAAGGATATCTTGCAAAACAAGTTAACAATCCTGTTTTCTCCCCATGTTTCCTCACCATTTATACATCTACTTTAGCACCCACTCTTTATTAGCGCATAAACCCTTATAGTCTTTCCTGTATAGCGCTCACTTGGAATAATGATGGGTTACTTAATCATCAAACTGCCAAGTTACTTCCAACTCAACAGGACTGGACCCCCCCCCCCAAAAATGCGTTTAATGTATAGAGAAATGTGTGGATGTCTGAGTGTGAGAGGTAGGTCAGAGAGAGAGAGAGAGAGAGAGAGAAAATAAATTATCCCATCTCACCTGCCACTTTCAGGACGCTTTGAGAGGTGTGCGTGATGGGTGAGGTCACGCCCACAGGGGGGTTGCGTCCCTTTTTAAAGTTCCCTGGCTGACCCAGGCTCTGGGGCTTCCTCAGTTCCCCCTTGACCCCCGCGTCCTCACTAGCACCCTCCATGGGTCTGGAGGACTTCCTCCACTTGCTGGGGGTCTCGGTTTTGAGGCTCCCTGTCTCGTAGCCGCTCCCGTCCATCTTGCGTGCAGCTTTGGCATCCTCGCTGTACCAGGACAGGCCACTCTCCACCAGGGAGCGCTTCTCAGCATCGGTGCGGAGCTGCATGAGGACAGGGACATAACCATCAACATGAGGTACTTTGCAAATGGAAGTATTTGTTTTATTTATATGGTCACAACACAGGAGGTTGGTGGCACCTTAATTGGGGAGAACGGGCTCGTGGTAATGGCTGGAGTGGAATTGGTGGAATGGTATCAAATACAACAAACACATAGTTTCCAGGTAATTGATGCCATTCCGTTTGCGCCGTTCCAGCCATTATTATGAGCCGTCCTCCCCTCAGCCTCCACTGGGTCCCAATGGGAAACACGGGGTTAGTCAATTCCATGTCCGTTTGGTCAATGGTCAATTCAGATTCAGGAATTGAAAAGTGCCATTTATTTATTTATTTTGAAATGAAATTGAATATTTGGGGTCATGTGAGAAACACCCAGGTTTGTGTGTGTGTGTGTGTGTGTGTGTGTGTGTGTGTGTGTGTGTGTGTGTGTGTGTGTGTGTGTGTGTGTGTGTGTGTGTGTGTGTGTGTGTGTGTGTGTGTGTGTGTGTGTGTGTTTGTTATCTGTGGAAGGCCCTCAGTAATCTCTGCTGTTCCATCTGAGTGTCTGTCTGCATTCCAGAGGGAGAGCAAGTGGGAGGAACGGATAAGCCTATACTGTATAACACCAGAGATTTACTGAAGTCACTATGTTATGAGCTTCAGAGACTTTCACCCCAGTAGTCATTGTAACTAGAAAGGATGCATCATGGCTCATGTGTCCCTCTTGAATCCCACAAATGTTGGTGCGTCGAGCTTGGTAAGTCTGGACTGATTTACTCTGTTTCAAATGCATCCAGTTTTTCAATGCCCTCCTCTTCCTAAGCGGGGAAAATAAGTGGCTTGTCTGCAGGCTGCAACCCTGTTACGTAAGGGCTACTCTTTCATCGTATGCGGGGGGCAGGCACATTATTAACTGCCCAATTAAACTAGAACCAACAGAGAATAATTCACTGTGACTTTTCCTTACGATTATATTCTGCACAGTGGGCAAGGCCGGGGGTGGCCAAAACAATATAGTACCATGCTGTAGGGCACAACGACTGAGTCACCTCAGCTATTCTCTTCGTTAAGCACCACCAAAACTCATTCATCAAAACAACACGGGCCACAATGCTGTTTCACCTAATCCGTCCCTCTGCTGAAGTCTTTGTTAATACAAGGTTGACACTGCTTTAGAGTATAAGTAACGACAGGATGAAACCAACCAAGCCATGACAGGGAAATACTGTAGTGAGCCATCATCCCAAAAAATATGACCACAAGAAGAAAAGAAAAAACAAAGACCGTGTTTATAATTCTAGACAGGTGCTACACTGGAAAATGTACTGTAGGACTACTGTATGTAGCTGCTTCGAGAATTGGGCGCAGTGTGTCTTGGCAGCGCATCTTATAATGTAATATGGTCACAGATGGCTCAGTCAGCTATACTAATCCCCGTGCTTCATCAATATGCTCTCTCTTGGACGAGGAGGAGAACAGAAGAAAGACGCAGTGTTGCCACAGTAACACCAGAAGTGACAAGCCCGTCTTAGAAGCATTTTTCACCTGTGGATAAAGTGGAGAACCTCCGTACTTGCCACGCCAATGAAGAATGAAATGTGTACAAAATGTGTACAAAAGTTGACATTTATCATTTGTGGTGTGAGGATTAGTGAAGGGGTTTCTAAAGGGCTATTTGAAGTGCCTGATGAAGCAATAGCAGTGGCTGTTTTTCCCCCTGAGATGTCACCTACCAAAAGTTGGTCAACTATCTACAAAATGCATTTTAAATCCAGTTCAGATTTCCACTGACTGTAAGTTAGATGCATGATGTTGCAGTGTTAGATGAAATGCAAAATATCACTTTGATTTCAAATGAGTGGCTAATGGGACAAACCGTTGCAGTAAACAACTTTGAGTGGTGCACAATGACACATCAGCTTAATCAATTTCAGATGTAATGACATTGCAGTGTCTGTCGTGTGAACTGCTTCTTTGGGACCCAAATGACTCAGGCAGATTTGACACGCTTCTGCAGAGGGTGAATAACAGACGCAGGCTGGCAAGCTAGCAGGCAGGCAGGGGGACAGTGAGAGGGGGCAATAGATGCAGTGTCAGTCTGAAATATTGACTTAAACATTTAAGGACAAAGGACTTACCTAACTGTGTTCTTCCAGAACTTAAACAGAAAAAGTTGTTCCCTTAAATCTATTAGAGTATGCTTTTCTCAAAACACCAGTATCTGCTTACTGTGTGTGTGTGTGCGTGTGTGCGTGTGTGCGTGTGTGCGTGTGTGTGTGTGTGTGTGTATGTGTGTGTGTGTGTGTGTGTGTGTGTGTGTGTGTGCAGATAGTACAGCTACATTGTCTGTAAACAGAAGTACATAAACATAGCTAAGGCTGATGTGATTGAATGTGGCCTTTACTCACCATGACAGAGGAGTTGCGTCTGGAGCCGAGGGGCGTGGTGGGCAGGGAGTTGAGGGAGGAGCTGGCGTTGAACTCCTCAGAGCTGAGGTTGTCTACAGAGCCATCGCTGAGCCCACTGCTGATGGAGCTGCTCTCATCCCAACTGCAGAAAGAAGGGCGTCAAAGGTTATAATAAAGAAGAGCATGGGACTGTAGAAAGTACTAGTTACTGTGCATTAACAGCGACAACGCTGTCTAACAGCAACTGTGCAGTTACAGAGGAGGTTATCGAAGGAGAAGACAAAGGTAGGCCTAAATTGGCAACAGCTTTGACATGTCCATCTGTCCTCCTGAAGGGATATCATGGTAACTGCCAGCGGAGGGTTGGGATCTCTAGCTGTTAAAACAAGCTGTTTTATCAGGCAAGGGATGCCTAAGTTACACAACAGAGATGCTTTGATTCTAACAACACAACTCTCTTTACTCTCTGATGTGCAACACATCCTCTTAGTAACAAACTACAGCTCCATGAGCGGATTCTTCGACTGAAGTTTCCTCAGCACGGGACATGTCTGTTAAATCAAGATGACCGGTCGAGGCCGAGGGCGGCAGTGGGTTGACAGGCAGCTCTAGGTCTTGGAGCTGGGATGGCGTGTTCCAAGGAGCGATAGAACAAGGGAGCAGGGGAAGTAGAGGAGAAGGGGAAATCACAATGACAGCTGCTTGAGGGTCAGGGTTGCCACCCAGCCGCCCGTCTGCCTGGTCTGTTTCACCCTGGGACATATACTGCTGGAGAGGCCCCTACGTGAGAGGAGGGAGGGAGGGACACGGATGACCAGTCACAGTGTGGCACTGTAGCCCAGAAATCTGCTTCTGGCTCGCAAGAGAGCAAATAAATTCACAGACCAAATGCATCCTCTGAATACATTTGAATAGGAGTTCATTTGAATCTCACATGCCAAATATACACATCATTGCATGGAATTTAATTTCAGGAGGGGTGGAGTATGTCGACGAAGAGGACAATTGTCACGTAAGGTTCAGAGTAGGACAAAACACTGTCGAATTTAAAGCAGAGACTTTTGAAATGGAGGGAAGGGGTTCTGAAGACAGCTTTGTATGCCTTTATGGTTTCAATAGAAACATCTCCAGAGTGCTGTAATGTTAAGTACTTCTTAGATTTACATAATTATTATGCTACCTCTCATTAGTTTGGCAGGGGTAAGTAGCAATCAATTTTTTTTTAATCCAGACACAAACGTGGCATAGAGAAAAGGTAGATACAGTAATAAGACCCTTGGAAAGCTGAGTCATTCCTAACTTCTCTTCCCTTTCTGTGCTGCCCCACTGACTTGAAATTGCTCTTTGTGGGTTTCTACTCTGCAATTAGCAAGGCGATGGAACATGGAATAGTGTATGTAAAAAATAAAAAAAACAGGGAGAAAAAAATGGCCCATAAAAAGTCTGAAGCAGAGGAGGAAATTGGACTTAAAGGGATACAGTACATTTGGAAAGTATTCAGACCCCAATACTTTTTTCCATATTTTGTTACGTTACAGCCTTATACCAAAAAGGATTACATCATTTTTTCCTCATCAATCTCCTCATCAAAATATCCAATAATAACAAAGTGAAAACTGGCTTTTAGATAAAAAAAAATAAAAAAAATGGTATTAAAAAAATATATTTAAAAAAATATTCAGACCCTTTGCTATGAGACTCGAAATTGAGCTCAGGTGCGTCCTGATCCCATTGGTCCTCCTTGAGATGTTTCTACAACTTGTCATTATGGGGTATTGTGTGTAGATTGATTGATTGGACTATTTCATCTGTAACGTATCTAACTTCATCTACTTCCCCAGAGTCAGATGAACTCGTGGATACCATTTGTATGTCTCTGTGTCCAGTATGAAGGAAGTCAGAAGGTAGTTTCTGCGAGAGCCAATGCTAACTAGCGTTAGCGCAATGACTGGAAGTCTCTGGGTATCGGCTAGTATGCTGGGGAAGGGAAAGGGCCTCATTGCCAAAATCCTGAAGGAGCCCTTTAAATCACATGGCTATGGAGGAGGGTGTCCAAAAAAGGGCATTGTTTGAGACCTAGATTCTAACAGTCACTGGAATACTTCACTATATCATTTTGCTCTCTGAAAGGAACTGCTACCACAAATGTACATCATAATCATAACAGGAGAAAGTATATGACATGTTGTGTACTAAAGTGTACTAATCGTGCATTTCTCAGAAGCGCCAATCACCCTAAGTGGTTAATTCAATCAACAAAGTAGTTCATTTATTTCCTATCCCTATCCCTTAACAGGTAGACAAAACAGACTCTCCATCAATCAAACACACACAGAACTGTTGGCCAACACAGAGACAGGGTGATGAGTGATGTTTTAATTTGCGGTTGTGGAGCTAAGAGTTTTAAGACGGATCTTTTGCTGGACTGCAGTGCTCTCCGTAGGTGGCTGTCAAACACTAACCCCTCAGGATAGTTCGGGATTTTGGCAATGAGGCAATTTTGGCCCTTTATCTACTTCCCCAGGGTCAGATGAACTTGTGGATACCATTTTTATGTATCCGACTGCAGTTTGAAGGAAGTTGCTAACTAGCGGCATCCACGAGTGGGGAATTAGATAAAGGGCCACGTCCCGAACTATACCTTTAAATAAGTCCCATACTCCCACATAAATTAGTGCCAATTATTAGTTAATATCCTTTCCAAAACTCTTTAATATCCTTTTAATCTAATTTCAAGACTTGTACGAATGCATCCCTCTGACCTATTAGCCACACGTCTATCCGGTATTGAGAAAAGAGATATCAAAGATTGCAAGAATGGGAGTTAATATGTTTAATGCTAAGAAGCGTTTTGTGAAGCGCGAAGGTTGAAATGGACTTCTGGGTCTACGAACTTTATACAGAGGACTGAGGTGAGCCACATTTGTCGACACTCTATGCAACAATGCTATAAACATTTAGTAGTCCGTGGTAGTCTTTTAACAACCACAAACCAGCAGGGATTTTATCACGAGGACTAGGAAGAACAGCAGGGACGTTAGCTCACAGTAACACTCACACACTTGGCTACATTCTTTTATGAATTGTTGTCCAAAGAAAGGTTCCATCTTTGATTTTACATTGGGATTCACACACTTGTGAAACCAGCATTTTTGGTACTTGATCACATTTTATGAGGCAGAGCATTTTTCTTCAAGGCATTCAGTGTTCTGGACTTATTAAAGTGATTAACAGATACCTCGGATATTCACACGAGTCTGGTGTGTTTGATCAAGTCACACCTTTCGTCAGTAGCATTAGTCAGTCGTTTGTCCCTGGACACTCATGATGAAGTAGGACAGGGTCATTCCTTTGAATGTCCCCAAGGGGGTGGCAAATCCAAGAGAGACATGGAGGGAGTGTTTTATAGCCTGTTGTCCAGGGATTATCAAGTAGACTCAGCTGCAGGTCATTTTTTCCCCTTGAGTGGATGGTCAGGGGGCCGGAACATAATTACATATCATTTGTAGACTGCAAATTGACCACAAGAAGCCTAAACAGATATAATATTTGGCTAAAACATAATCATTTCAAACCTTGTTTACATTTGTATACGACCACGTCGCTCTATAATGCTTGGGAATAGAGTTCCAAAAACGAAATCACTTGGACCTGATTTCCTGGTGTTTTAACAGTCTTTTATGTCCAACAATGAAAATTTTAAAATATATATACACTGAACAAAAATATAAACGCAACATGTAAAGTGTTGGTCTCATGTTTCATGAGCTGAAATAAAAGATCCCATACACACAAAAAGCTTATTTCTCTGAAATTGTTCACACATTTGTTTACATCCCTGTTACTGAGCATTTCTCCTTTGCCAAGATAAAGCTGTTTAAACAGCATGATCGTTACACAGGTGCACCTTGTGCTGGGTACAATAAAAGGCCACTCTAAAATGTGCAGTTTTGTCACACAACACAATGCCACAGATGTCTCTGAGGGAGCGTGCTACTGGTATACTGACTGCAGGAATGTCCACCAGAGCTGTTGCCAGATAATTGAATGTTCATTTCTCTACCATAAACCGCCTCAAATGTTGTTCTAGAGAATTTGGCAGTATGTCCAACCGGTCTTACAACCGCAGGCCACGTGTAACCACACCAGCCCAGGATCTCCACATCCGGCTTCTTCACCTGCGGGATCGTATGAGACCAGCCACCCGGACAGCTGATTTTCTGCACAAACTGTCAGAAACCGTCTCAGGCCAGCTCATCTGCGTGCTCGTCATCCTAACCATGGTTTTGACCTGTCTGTAGTTTGGCGTCGTAACTGACTTCAGTGTGAAAATGCTCACCTTCGATGGCCACTGGCACGCTGGAGAAGTGTGCTCTTCACGGATTAATCCCGGGTTTCAACTGTACCGGGCAGATGGCAGACAGTTTGTATGGCGTTGTTTGGGCGAGTGGTTTGCTGATGTCAATGTTGTGTCCCCGTGGTGGCGGTAAGGTTACGGTATGGGCAGGCATAAGCTACAGACAATGAAGACAGTTGCATTTTTCCCATGGTAATTTGAATGCTCAGAGATACTGTGACAAGATCCTGAGGCCCATTGTTGTGCCATTCATCACCATCACCTCACCTTTCAGCATGATAATGCACGGCCCCATGTCGCAAAGATCTGTACACAATTCCTGGAAGCTGAAAATGTCCCAGTTCTTCCATGGCATGCATATTCACCAGACATGTCACCTATTGAGCATGTTTGGGATGCTTTGGATTGATGTGTACAACAGCGTGTTCCAGTTCCCACCAATCTCCAGCAACTTCGTGCAGCCACTGAAGAGGAGATGGACAACATTCCACAGGCCACAATCAACAGCCTGATCAAATCTATGTGAAGGACATGTGTCATGCTGCATGAGGCAAATGGTGGTGACACCAGATACCGACTGGTTTTCTGATCCATGCCCCTAAATTTTTTTTTTTAAAGGTATCTGTGACCAACAGATGCATATTTGTATTCCCATTCATGTCAAATCCATAGATTAGGGCCTAATGAGTTTATTTAAATGGATTTATATGTAATGTAACTTAGTAAAACCTTTGAAATTGTTATATGTTGCATTTATATTTTTGTTCGGTGTATAGAAAAAAATGTGGCTCAGAAAACTTGGGGGGAGGGGGGGCAAATAAAACCTTTGGCCCGTGGGCCGCCAGTTGGGGAACCCTGCCGTAGTCTGTTGATATTGCAACATGGGTCTACTTTGGAGCTTACATTTCGGAAGTGGAATTCAGACAAGGGAGGTGGGAGGAACTGAACCATGTACATACTTCATACATCGGGGTGGGGAATTGGCCTTTTTGTTTTCAGTGGCACTGCTCCAAGCTTACCGGCTGATTTATGCGTTAGTGCTATTATTTGAATTTCTGTCCCTGAGAAAATGTTTAAGTTCGAACGATTGAGAGAGGGGCTGTGTGGTGGGGGAAGAGGGGAAAAACATGATCTACATTCTACACTCCTCCCTGGTGGAGCACAAACTGGGACCAGCTGTGTGCAACAAGATGACTCTTACTTATTGGACCCCAAAGCAGGTCAATATGTAAAGTACTGTAGATCTGCATGGCTACTAGACCATCTGACTGCTAGAAAGCAACTTTCTTCATAATGTAGAGATACTAAACCTAACAATGACGTCACTTGAGTCAATCAATCACAATAGATTATATTATTGTGCAGAGAAATGTGATTAAAGCACAATAAAAGCCTTCTGCGCTATAACAATTTATTTAAACTGTATTCATACAGCCGTGACTACAGAAACAAACAGCTTCATTGGTCATACAGAGAAAGTCCAAACACTACCTTGAGACTTTGATGTCATTCCTACCAGGCTGATAAGTGTCCCATTTAGATAAGCATCCAGCCATCACACCTACTAAATGGTACTTTCTCCACACACACACAGGGATACATGCCATCTGACCGGGTTTATAACCACTGCTGCTGCACACTATTGGAGTGTCCCACATTTGATATGATTGTGATATGACCTTGATAAAGTTGTTGACAAAAGCATTGTCTGAAATGTATTATTTATTACAATTTATGACCGCCTTAATTTTTTTAATTTTTTAATTAACACTCATCCATCTTGTTGGAAGCCCAAACACCAGTCTACATTATGAGTGAACAGCTGCCACTGATGTTATCCAATTACAGCTGACACTTTTATTTACCAGGTAGTTACTTTTAGAACTTAAAGGCCGGATGCAGGGACCAGGTAGCCAGTCATGATTAAAGAGACAATTTTAACTTCTGACACAGTGAAAACATACTAGCTTTGTAAAGTAGACATACACACAAACATGTGGGACATGTTACCCTACAGACATTACGGGGTAGTAAAAGGGCCATCGACCATTCATGGTTGAGTCTTCGCACAAGACAGTATGCAACAACCAGACGTGTGCCAAATACTTTCAAATACTTTAGCTGTGCTTGATTTAGTTTGCCCAGTATACATAGAACTAATGGAATTGTCCCAAAAGTGCAAACTCCAAGCTAAATCAAGTGCACCTCCAATACTTTCAACAGTATCTGTGTCCCTGGTCTGGTGACAACAACTATGGGGCGGCAGGGTAGCCTAGTGGTAACCGGAAGGATGCAAGTTCAAATCCCCTAGCTGACAATGTACAAATCTGTCGTTCTCCCCCTGAACAGGCAGTGTTCCTAGGCCGTGATTGAAAATAAGAGTTTGTTCTTAACTGACTTGCCTAGTTAAATAAATAAAAATATGACTGGGAGAAAGGAAGGCAGACAGCACAGTTAGGCAAAGATATAGTTTGTGAATCTTGGGAGCGCATACCTGTGGCTGAACGCTCAAGGAATCTTCAATTACCCAGATAGCTGTGGTACTGTTGCCGCAATTCCATCATGGAGGGTGCTCTTTTAACCAATCCCATAATTGCTTGTGACAAACAAGTGCCAAGTCCCTATCTAACAAGACCTCAGTGTCTTATCAAGCTTTGCTTGATGAGCAAAATGTTGAGTCACACTGCTGTAGCTCCATTTGAACCCCCAGGTAACCTAGCCTACTGAAAATGTCAGTATTTTGATTATATAGCCTATAAGCTAGTAAATGTAGCCAAACACTATTACATTAGCCAGTAAAAAGTATCAAGATTTTCCCATAGGGACGCTGCTGTCGATAGATACAAATAAATGGATGATGGATCTATTATTTTAAACATCAACACTTGAAACTCTACATTTCAGTTAATTTATTCCTATAAAATAATTACATTCACTTTTTTAAGAAGAACAAAAATACACTATAAAAGTCTCTGCAATGTGTTTTTTATTTACTTGAAAATTGTACAGTACTAATTTTCATCATTTCATTCGGTAAACTACAATGGTAACGTTACATTCTAAGCATTTCGTTGTTCAACTCTTGAAGTAAAACAAACTGTTTTCAAATTCCGCGTGTTCACTGTATTCAGAATAATTTACAGAGCTACAGTAGATCGTCTGACATTGATACACGCAGACCAGTATCGCCGCAGATCTCTGCTTAGCGCTTACCTTGGACTAAAATGTATCGTCTTTTTCGCACAGGGCGCCGTCCGCTGGCGCTGCCCCATTGGCGGCACTTTCCCAATTAGCACACGTCCGCTCATATTCGCGCAATTCTGACATCAACGAGCATTTTTACAATCATTTCCCGTAGTATCCATGTAGCCTCAAGGAACGCTCCATTCAAATTCTGATATTCACTGCAACAACCTCCGATTCCCTGTTCCCCCAGTAAGGACTGCGAAACCGTTAGGAAACACCTCCAAAAAAGTGACCCCCACCCCCCCTACTCTCCCTCTCCTGATGGCTAACAGCTGTTGTTCAACTGTTCCCAAAACCTCGCATGTAGCCCACATCATATCATCGACACCACCATTATAGCTACATGAATAAACGAATTGTTCAATGACCCTGGAATTATTACCCTCTTTGGGATTATGTGGATAATATATGGAGATTGCATGGCATATGACAAGATATCATGTTTAAAATGACAGTGAGTTAAATGTACAGGGAAATAATACATAGAACGTTTGCAGAATTCATCTGGAAGTTTGGGGGAACCTTGCTTTGCTGTAGGTTACATAAATCAACACAGCACCAGCTTAAAACATGCACATAGAGGATGTTTTTTTTCTAAGTGTTCTCTATGCATTGCTGGGAAGGGCTGATAACTAAGCGTTTTCACTGTGAGTCTACACCTGTTGTTTTACAAAGCATGTGAAAAATAAAATTGGATTTGATTTGGAAAGCTAATTAATATAACCTAAAAAAAATATTCATATACTCTCTCTGGGCATCTCTCTTCTCTACGCTCCAACTCCTGCCAAATGAAAGCATTGGAGCGGTAAGGGACACCGCCTCACTGTCTGCCTGTCTGTCGTCCGGGAGGCCAGCTTGACTGAGTGTCCTCCCTGCTTGACCTTCAGTCAGAGGACCACCGGGGAGGAGAGATGATAACATGGAGCAGCAGCTAATGTTCACTTAAACATAGACCGGTACACTACGGCAATAAATACACCCATTGTGCTTCTGTAGCTAAACGCAAATTGCTCCATAACCTATTCCTTTTAACTTATTTTTTATAACATTATTCACTTGCTGAGACCAGGGCGGAATCTAAGTCCTGGCATAGGCCGGGTAGACTAGCCTGCATTAACTCTGTGAACTGAATGATTCACAAGGCTTAGACAACCACAACACAATCTAGCCGGGACCTCCAGCAGGGCATGAGGAACCTCGAAAAATGTTATTCTGGTTCCTCCCCACATTAGTAACAGAGCGTTCTCATCGTGATGTCATCGGGTCAGAGGAGCATCCAACCACTCTGGGAGGTTCACTGTGTGGGCCAAGAAGGTACCTCCCCCAACCAGAGCAGACCAAACCAGCACAGGCCTGAAGATTCAAGGCTAATTGGTTCAATCTGAATGGCGCTGTAAATTGTCTTTGTGTCATGGATCTGCACTGGTCTGATGGTCCAATACATGGCAACGTGGAAAGAGTTGGCTGAAGCAGACACTATCAAAGGGTACTGGTGTCTCATGACCAAAGGTTGTCAAAGCTAGGCTCATGAGGCAAGATTATACATTTTAAAAATGTGTATTTACATTTGTTTATTTACATTTGTTTAATTTACATTTGTTTTTATTGTGACACCCTTTGAAATGTTACACATAGAAGGAACAAGAGTATGTAAATACTGTATATCTAGCCTGATCCTAGACCACCCTGACCGCTGCATTCTCATTCTGTGTCAATTCACGTCATCGCTTCATGTATCCGTGTAGCGAATCATTTATGTGAGCTCGCAAGATCAGGCTGGCTGGCGAGGCTAAGATTTATCTGCCATGGTAGTTCCTGAGTTGAGCCAGACCAAACAACAGGCAATGGGAAGATTTCTGTCCCGAAGAGAAAGCAAATGATATGCCCCAACCAGATGGACTGTGGTGATGATACTCAATAAAAGACTGTTGTGTCTTCCTACGTCTCCTGATACTCGTAACCTGATCTTTTGTAATACAAATGATGTGGCAAACAATCAGTTTACAGTTTCCCTGTTGCCGCTTTTCTTTGTTCAGTGAGAGACCCACATCCCTTTCTCACCAATAACACCTGTAATTGAATTCAATGGAGCTTAATAACGATAATAAGTGTATTTGTGAAGTGCTTTATAATTATTGTGCTTAAAGTGAATGCCATTCCCAGGAAACCAATTTCCTGCTGCCATTGAAATGAACTACAGTATATCAGGCATTTATACAAATTCTGTACACGTGCTTTACATCTCCTGCCTCCTGTTTATCTGACCGATTCAGAGTGCTGCTAAACATGCTGTCACCTATCCCATACGTAACCTTTACTAAGCAGTAATTACTAGTATAGCCATTACCTACTGAGCGAGTGTCTTGTGTCTGAAAGTACCATCCCCAAAATGTTTGCTTAGGTCTCGACTCACCATTCAAGAATATAGCATTTTCGGATGGGACATGTGCAAGCTGTTTAAAACACTGATTTCCACTGTCAGTGTGAATGACTGCGATGACTGCACACTGGAGGCAACGGCGGTAACTCATGACATGTGCTGCACTCTCTTTGCTGTCGTTAACTGCCGTTGGCTGTACTGCAGCAGACCCGACCAACAGGAAGCTGCTTTCATGCTCTGACCTTTCACGGCTGTGGTCTTTATCAGTAGCTGTCAGCTCTTTCTGCCGGACCAGTTAAAAGGTAACGAGCAAAGATGTCTGGTCGGCTTAACATTTCTGCAAGTCAATGTTCGAGGTTTAGTTAAAATCGGTAGATTTGCCTGTCATGTGTAAAAAAAAGACGGCCGTTTATTTTGTTATAAATGAGAGGGGTGGAGGGATGAATGATTCCTAAATATGAATCCAGAATTAGCATTGGCTAAGGTAGTCCATAAAATCAGCTAAAATATTCATAGGTGCCAGCGAAGTCTCTTCATCCACATGGTAGGAAATAAGGTAGCTATCCAGAGGCTGTTGTAGAAAGCTACATCCACTTTATAATCATGACAGGCATCCACTGCTCTTGGGCAACCCCTTTGATTACCCAGTGGAACACCATTCATGCATTCAGGAAGAAACTTCTACTTGAAAAGGCTTGACTCAATAACCCAGAAAATCAATCAATGATGACTACCAAGGCTAGTGGTGTAATGACACAATCCTTCCAGTAGAAGGCACAATGAGCCCAGATTGAGGGAGCCTGCTATGGCATGGACAATGGCAAGGATTGGCAGAATGACTTGGGTGTCATTGCTGCATTTGTTGGCAGCTGGTGACTGACCACTACAGTCTTTCTTGCATTCTGTACATTGTATTCTATTTGTGCACACTTTGTCCACATACTTTCATCAATCAATTTATGTTCAAGAGCTTTATCATGAAAAGCGTCAAATTCCTCTGAAGCAATGCCTTATAGATGCATTATAGAAATCTCTAAGCAGCTCTCTGAGGATCAAGCGCAGTGTCCGCTGGCACAACTTGCTGTCCAGTCAGTTTTAACCTCATCACTTTATCCTCTTATTCAATCAGTACATGAAAAAGAGAGATTCGTACTGTTATTTTGATTTGTATTGAGCTTGACCCTGGCAAAGCTAACAGGATTGCGCTGCCATCAGCAGCAAGGCAAGGTGGTACAGCACGGAAGCTCCAGTAACACTAGCAGTAAAACAGTAATGACTCTGAGATGCATCGTTGAGTCCATCTGAGACTGGAGCTCTGTATATCCACGTGAAAATGGACTCCCTCTGATCGTTGGGCTGGAAAACATCAGCCAGACTAGACCTCAGACAGGGTTCCCTTACCAAACACCACATCACAGGGGCACACCAGGACACCTAGCCCTGATATGGTTTGTAATGGAGCCTGCCTGCTGTGAGTGATGACATGACATCATGGACATGATACAGAGATGTTCACATGCCCCCAGGGCTATGGTCATCTAATTAGATACTGGTCCGTTTATCAGACATGTATGTGGAGGTGATACTGTAGTGGTGGTCTTCTTGATTCTGTCTTCTACTATTGACCCCTGTGTGTGTGTGTGTGTGTGTGTGTGTGTGTGTGTGTGTGTGTGTGTGTGTGTGTGTGTGTGTGTGTGTGTGTGTGTGTGTGTGTGTGTGTGTGTGTGTGTGTGTGTGTGTGAGAGAGAGAGAATGTGAGTGTGTGTCTGTGTGTGTCTCTGTGTCTGTGTGTGCGTGTGTAAGGGGAGGGCCTCCTCTGTTCACATGTGGCCCAAGACCCCTCCTGGCCTCGGGGGTAGGGTATGTAGAGTAGAGTGATCCCCTCCCTCTTCACCTTGCCCCTGTACATATCTACTTGTATTGATCCAGTATCCATGCACATTGTAAATATGGTACTGTAAATAGTATATACATACTATGCTTACTTACTTTAGCGTGTTCTTGTTATTTTTTATATCTTTTGTGATTTTGTTCTATTTTATTATTTTTAGTTTACATTGTTATTGATTACTACATTGTTGGGGTTAGAGTTTGCAAGTAAGGCATTTCACTGTACTTGTGCATGTGAAATTAAAACGTGAAACTTGAGCCATGGCCCATAAAGGGTTGACCCCGAGCAGCGGTCCTACTAAACCGTAATCCCTGCAGGGCTTTTGGAGGGTCCGGCCAAGCAGGCCCAGACCTAATCAATCTGCACATGGCTTTATGTGGGTCAGGAAAGCACTATGCTAGGCTGGTCAGGAAAGCACTATGCTAGGCTGGTCTGGAAAGCACTAATCTAGGCTGGTCAGGAAAGCCAAGCAGGGACTGACTGTGGAGTAGAGTCCAATGTATGCAGGAAAGGGAAATTGAAGGCAGACTGTTCCGTTCTTTGTGGACCAGTATTAGATGACTAGAGGCAAATACTGTACTGTATGCACTCAAGTATGGGTGTGTTGATGTGCAATTTCCATTAAAATGAGCCATAGTGTAAATGGTCACACACACACACAGAGACAGACAGAGAGACAGACAGAGAGACAGACAGAGAGACAGAGACAGAGACAGAGACAGAGACAGAGACAGAGAGACAGAGAGAGACAGAGAGAGAGAGAGAGAGAGAGAGAGATTTCCTAGCATGTGCAAAGCTTTTTCACCATTGCCATGGAAATGACATTACCAGAAGAGCAAATTGAAACAATGGATTAGCTAACATGAAGGACTCCATTCTTTGTCTTAACTCAGTAATACATAGCACATACTTAATATGCATATCTTTGGTCAGACTCTGAATAGTGTTGTATCTTAAACAGCATTAAGCATACTGCATGATAACCTAACCGAGCATGATGTTGTTCAACTTGTTCTTCAGTAACAACACCTATTATGGAAAGAGAGGGATTACATTCTAATGACCCTAACTCAAACAGAATGACCACTTGCAAGTCTTTGTGCCGTAATCATTGATAGGTGAACTGAAACCCTTAAAAAGCATGTCTGCCATGGAAGGATTCAAAGGGGAGTTCTAACAATGGGTACGAGCCGCAGACATCCATTGCCTAGTCACCCACTATACCATTTCATGTTTGGACGCAGAGCAATCTTCTTAAATCGGTCAATATGAAGCCCTTTCATCCTCCACACACACATTAACCACACACACGTGCACGAATACACACACGCTGACTCCAGCACACTGACTCGTCAGTGGGTCAGAAGAGGAGGGTTGCCATGGCAGCATATCCCGATCCATGTGCCGCATGATGAGAGGCGTGTTGCTGCACCAGCCTTTCCCTTCCTTTTGCCTGCACTGCTTAGAACACTGTTCAGTGCGCACACACACACACGCACGCACACAAACACACACACACACACACACACACACACACACACACACACACACACACACAGTCCATCACCTCTGTACCACCATGATCCCACATACATTACCTCACCTTGCAGCACAGTGCCATAGATAGCCTAGTACTCAGCCTACTACAGTACTCCCATTCCACATGGTAATGTAAGCTACTCACCCTGTAGGCATCTCCATAATCGATACCTCAGCATGCAGTCAAGCGCTTTATAGCCGTTTCAGTAAACAGGTTAGAATCTGAACCCCCCCCCAAAAAAAAAATCGGAGTCATTCGTTTTCTGT
This sequence comes from Oncorhynchus mykiss, assembly GCF_013265735.2. NCBI lineage: Eukaryota > Metazoa > Chordata > Actinopteri > Salmoniformes > Salmonidae > Oncorhynchus > Oncorhynchus mykiss. The sequence continues at coordinate 40,193,044 of NC_048571.1, forward strand.
CTGAGAGTCTAAATAAGCGTTCAGTAATGCTTTGAGTTACTCAACGTCTGCCAGGAAAAGACGGTAAATCCCTTGGTTGCGATAAACAGAGAGCATTCTGGGCGGGCCTCATTTAGCGAAGTTCCATGTTGGCATGTCCTTTTTAACGCATTAGACCATTCGCTCCGTCAAAGAGCGAATGACAAAACAGATTATCCTCTTGTGAAACGACGGGATTGGACATGAGAAAGTAGCTATCGGGCTGAAACAGAGCGCTGATGCCGCCACTCGATGGGTCTAAGGGTGTAACCGTAGATGACGGGTGAAAAACTAAATTCTACATTTGTGAAAATGGCACTGAATAGTGGGACATTTATCATTTCTCTTTCAGGTATAGCAAATCTAAACTATATTCAGTAATATTGTTATTACAGTATTGTCATTATTACAGTAATGTCATTATTACAGTAATATCATTATTACAGTAATATCATTATTACTCCTAACCCAATGTGTGGAATATGATTCAGGGAGACCTGGTTAAAATGGCTGCCAATGTTACAATACGATACTGCTGATGGTCATCTTCCATTATTATGTGGTGTGAAGAGTGTAACTACAGAAAACTACGATTCTGTCATTATAAAGACATTATGATTCTACCATACAGATTCTAACAGATGGTACAGTACCCTCCTTCCTCCAAAATGGGGCCTAGTCAGAATGTTCAGATGGAAACGTATTGTGTAGAACATACATTATTCTCGGCCATGGGGAGTAAGCCATGGAGCCTTTCAGCTCTATGCATCATATTTCTATCTAAACATTTCACCCTCTTCTGAACACACCGCACACCGCACTCAGAGGAATGGCATTGCTCTCTGGGTACCCGGGATACCCCAGCACACAGTACAGCATAGACTAGCTGTGGATATCACACACAGCCCTACATTACTATGTGTTTTGATGTTGTTAATGTAGCAATATAATCAATAGTCATTAGGCCACCAACAATGGGCTGCAGGTTCAAATCACTCCATAGAATCCAAAACCCCCGGAAGGACAACACAGTGGCTTGGTCTAAACGTGTTGTAACGAGCCAAGATTAGAGCGTCTGGTTTGATAACACGTATGACAAATTGCCTCAATTAAGTCAACGATTTAACAGCCAACCAGAAATCAGAATACAGAGCCATCTGAATTATAGATGTGGCTATAATATTATACTACAGGACCATTTTAGCTCAACATTCCCATTTTACCCATGGCAGTCAAACCTTCCTTCGGATATGCTTGACAGTATTCTATGGCTTCCATTCAGATAAAGGAGAATGTATTAGGGATGATGGCGAATTAGCTGGAGAAATGCTCCGTCTCCCCACAGTCACACTGGAGCTGGTTGCTATGGAGATGCAAGAGGGGCTTGCAGAAATTATCTATTTTCAAGAGACTGTAGATGCTAATGGTTTCCAATGAGCTGAAGTGTGTGTGTGTGTGTGTGTGTGTGTGTGTGTGTGTGTGTGTGTGTGTGTGTGTGTGTGTGTGTGTGTGTGTGTGTGTGTGTGTGTGTGTGTGTGTGTGTGTGTGTGTGTGTGTGTGTGTGTGTGGAGTGCTGTCAGAATCTGGGATTATTTTCACATTGACTGTACGTACAGTAGCTCTCAGATAAAATGTATTGATGGTTACCAACAAGGACAGCATTGTTGCTAAAAATGCAAATGTATTCAGAAGTAAGATGAGATATGTAGTATGGAGGAAACTAGAGCATGAGCCGTCTCTTCCGTTTTTAAGACCTGGATTAGCCTAGCTGCATACCGGTAGTTATTCATACTATAAAACGCTATTATAGATTAGCCCTTTGACAGTCAGTGGCATAGCACTATTCCTATGAGAATGAGGGGTTTATCCGAATCAAGGGCATTTCCCGCTGAACTCACAGACAACACATCTGCACAGTATGTATCATGAAGGCTTTTCAGACGGTTGTAGCATTCAAGCACAAGAATGTATCGAAGGACATGCTCCAATTTCAGTGTCTTCAAAAAGTTTTCACACTTCTTGACTTTTTACACATTTTTTTGTGTTACAGCTTGAATTTAAATTGGATTAAGTTGAGATTTTACACACAGTACTCCATAATGTCAAAGTGGAATTATGCTTTTAGACTCTTTTTCTTTTTTTTTTACAAATGAATAAAAAATTAAAAGCTGAAATGACTTGAGTCAATAAGTATTCAAAGCCTAAATACGTTTAGGTGAAAAGATTTGCTTAACAAGTGACATAATAAGTTGCATGGACCTGTTTAAAATGTTAAACATTACAAAAGTTATCCTTTTTAGATAATACTATAGTAAATATATTAATGTCACCAAATGTATTGAAAAACACTGCTTTGCAATGAATGTCTACTGTAGCCTCAGCAGCACTCTGTAGGGTGCACCATGGTGTAGCTGGAGGACAGCTAGCTTCTGTCCTCCTCTGAGTACACTGACTCAATGCAAAACCTAGGAGGCTCATGGTTCTCATCCCCTTCCATAGACTTACACAATAATTATGACAACTTCTGGAGGACGTGCTCCAACCTATCAGAGCTCTTGCAGCATGAACTGACATGTTGTCCATCCAATCAAAGGATCAGAAAATGAATATAGTACTGAAAGCATAAGCTACAGCTAACTGTAGCACATAAAATGTGGTGAGTCGCTGACTCAAAGACAGAAAGACAACAGTTTTCTTCCAAAATGAAAGAGAAGCAAGAGAGAGCTATATTTCGTAGTATATACATTTTTTACTTTCACTTACTTTGCTAGAGTCAATTGCAGCTAGCTAGTTTAGCCTACTCAAACACCAGACTCAAACAGAGAGGGATGCTATGTTAGCTAGCTGGCTATGGCTATCCAACACTGGAACTCTTCCAACTCAAGGTAAGCTTTTGGTTTTAAAAATGTAGTGCCACCGGGACCTGCCGGTGTAACTGCTAAACTGCTTGCTGCTGACTGTACACTGTACTGCATGATTGTAGCGGGTTTACTAACATGTTAGTTCTAGTAGCTATGTTGACTATGGCATGACAACGATGTAGGTTGTGTGTAGCAGTTAGTGGTCATGATATGAATGTTTGGCTTGGAAATGTTTTTTCGCCTGGTCACAGACAGCTGATGTGTTGTGCACTGAAGTCCACAAGCGAAGGGAAAAGGTGAGAGGCAGAGAGCACGTAGATATACAATGAGCTGTTTGTATGTGGCTGCTATGAAGGTGAACTGTGTTTGCGGGTGATCAGGGTGGCATAGTGGTTAGAGCGTTGGACTAGTAACCGAAAGGTTGCGAGATCGAGTCCCTGAGCTGACAAGGTAAAAATCTGTTGTTCTACCCCTGAACAAGGAAGTTAACCCACCGCTCCTAGGCCATCATTAAAAATAAGAATTTGTTCTTAACTGACTGACTTAAATAAAGGTAAAAAATTCAATTGTGCTGAAACTGTTGAACAATGTTTCTTAAAATGAAGCAACTGGGATAAACATTGAACTGGGTGAATGAAATATGAATAACAGTTCAACTGTAATAAAATGCTGTAAAAGAAATAAGGCCATGTTCATAAAAAAAATGTATCATCCGCTCTCATCTTAAACGGCACCGACCACCACTGCATACAATTTTCTCTAAAGGTCCCTCAGTCAAGAAGTGAATTTCATACATAGCTTCAACTACAAAGACCATTGAGGTGTTCCAATGCCTCACAAAGAAGGGCACCTATTGGAATATTGGTTTTTAAAAAATGATATTGAATATCCTTTTGAACATGGTGAAGTTATTAATTACATTTTGGATGGTGTACCAATACACCCAGTCACTACAAAAATACAGGCATCCTTCCTAACTCAGTGACGATGGAAACCACTTAAGGATTTCAACATGAGGCCAATGGTTATTTTAAAGTAGTTCAAGAGTTTCATGGCTGTGATAGAAGAAAACTAAGGAAGGAAGGATCAACAATATTGTAGTTACTCCACAATACTAATCTAAATGACTGAGTGAAAAGAAGGAATGCTTTGCAGAATTTAAAAAAATAAGGCACTAAAGTAAATCTGCAAAACAATTGCCGAAGAAATTAACTTCATGTCCTGAATACAAAGTGTTAAGGTTTGGGGTAATCCAACACAACACATCACTGAGTACCATTCTTCATATTTTCAAGCATGGTGGTGGCTGCATCATGTTATGGGCATGCTTTTCATTGGCAAGGACAAGGGAGTTTTTTAAGATAAAAATAAACGGAATAGAGCTAAGGACAAGCAGAATCCTAGAGGAAAACCTGGTTCGGTCTGCTTTCTAACAGACACTAGGAGACAAATTCACCTTCCAGCAGGGCAACAACCTAAAACTCAAAGTCAATTATACAGTAAACTGGAGTTGCTTACCAAGGCAACATTGACTGTTCCTGAGTAGGCAAGTTACAGTTTTTCCTTAAAAAGACTTCAAATCTATGGCAAAACATGAAAATGGCTATCTAGCAATGATCAACAACCATCTTAACAGAGCTTGAAGAATGTACAAAAAACAATAGTGTGAAAATATTGTACAATACAGGTGTGCAAAGCTCTTAGAGACTTCCCCAGAAAGAAGTACAGCAGTAATCACTGCCAAAGGTGATTGTAACATGTATTGACTCAGGGGTTTGAATACTTGAGATATTTCTGTATTTAATTTTCTGAAAACATGTTTTGACTTTGTCATTGTGGAGTATTACATGTGGATTACGTGTGAATTCTTTTTTTTTTTAATAAATGTTAAATTCAGGCTGTAACAACAAAATGTGGAATAAGTCAAGGCACTGTACTGTATACATTTTCTCTTAGGGATTTGGTAGTTATACTATCCCTTCGTTATATTCTGACAGATAAAATACATTGGGGATCTCGATCCAAGCGTATGGTTATCAAAGAGACGCCAGTATTCCTGTCTCTGTGTATGGGCTGACCTGGCGACAGGTGGCACACCACAGGAGGTACAGGGTTTCTCATCATGGTCACCTTAAATAGCTCACCTAGGGATTGAGGACACAGGTGGCCCAGTGCTGAGCACTCACTATGAGGCAGTTTTACAATCACCAGACATACCATCATACTCTCACTCTATTTCTCTTCAATCTCATTCTGCTTCTCACTATGCCTCCGTCTATCACACTTCTCAATATTTACACTGTAGTCTCTTATAGGCAGAGTGGACTGATTACCCAAGCGGGCCAGTCAGTCAGTGCCCCAGAAGCTGCAGAGTAAATCCCAGTAGATGTGGAGCAATGATAAAGTTGCTCACATCACACCAGAGAACTGGCCTGGATTCCCTGCCTCTGCCTCTCCTCTCCCTGCCTACTGACTGTCAACTAGGGAGAGGGAATTAGAAAGAGAAAGAGAGAGGTGGGGGGGGCAGAGAGAAAGATTGAGAGAGCGAAAGAGACTGTTAAATGAGTGTTAAATGAGGCATGAATGAGGCATGAAAGGAGAGAATTCTGTGGCTTTGCACCTGGGATCACTTGACACCTTGACCTGGGATCAGACTGATGCCCTACCACAGCATTGATCGGTAGACTACTGTTACTAATGCGCAGTTAGTTTGTTAGTGGGGTTTAACTGTAAAAAAAAAAAAAAGAAGTAGGGTAGTACTTTAAGCCAATGTCATTCTGTACTTCAGTCCTTTCTGCTAAGTTGTTGGTAGCACAAAGTGACTTGCTCAATCCCATTTAGTGGAGAGGCAGGCACTGACTCGAGGGGCTCTGTGTGCGTTTGTGTCAGTTACACCCTCCTCCGTCTCTGCAGTGAGATGTGGGTGTGAATGAATGCCCACTGCTGTCTTTGACACAGCCAGCTCAGCAGGAGGGCTGGTAATGAATGTCATTACTGCACAACTCAGACGTGATCTGCACTCATTTAGATCAATTTAGAGATCCACTTTTGGTTTTGCTGCCATTCGGACATCTTAATTTTCTACAAAATGGAAGACTCCAAGACAGATAAAATCTTGTCTTGTTTCAGCAGATAATTTCCCAAGTTGTTGGAACGGTTAGGAACAGAGACGGAATAGTGAAGCTGCGAGTTTGGAATTATTCTGGACTCTAGACTCTTGTTTAGAGTCTAGTGTTTGCACATGTTTATTCACTAGTTGCCATCAACACACACACACACACACACACACACACACACACACACACACACACACAAACACACACACACACACACACACACACACACAATGTATTTCACAGGACAATGAGTTTTAGCAGAGGGGGATTGGTTGCAAGGTTGCAAGTTCAAACCCCTGAGCTGACAAGGTACAAATCTGTCGTTCTGCCCCTGAACAGGCAGTTAACCCACTGTTCCTAGGCCGTCATTGTAAATAAGAAATTGTTCTTAACTGACTTGCCTAGTTAAATAAAGGTAAAATAAAATAAAAAATAAAAATTAGTAGCTAGGTTTCTATCCAATTGGCAACATACTTCCATGCAAATATAAAATAAAATGCAGTAAAAAAATATGCAAATTTTCCCACCAGATATATGTTTCCATCAAATTGACTTGTTGCAAATAAAAGGCTGTGTGGGATGACTTAGTGGACATAAAAATAACTTGTATGGTAAATTCCAATGAACCAAATAAAAAATGCTAGGTAAATGGGTTTCCATTGCATTTTCAACTCTATTGTCAGGTGCGTGAATGAGGACCCAAAAGCGAATTAACAAACAGAGTTCCTTTAATGATGAACACACGTGGGCTCAGATGGACAGGTAGATTCCGACAGGACAGGACAAGGTTGCAGCAAACACGATGATAGTCTGGTTCAGGCATGAGACACACAAACAAGAATCCGACAAAGACAGGAGCAGAAACAGAGAGAGATATAGGGACCTAATCAGAGGGAAAAAGGGAACAGGTGGGAAAAGGGGTGAATGAGGTAGTCAGAGAAGACAAGGAACAGCTGGGGGAAAGAGGGACAGAAACGGTAACCTAGTACGACCAGCAGAGGGAGACAGGGTGAAAGGAAAGGACAGAAACAAGACACAACATGACAATACATGACAGTACCCCCCCACTCACCGAGCGCCTCCTGGCGCACTCGAGGAGGAAACCTGGCGGCAACGGAGGAAATCCTCGATCAGCGCACGGTCCAGCACGTCCCGAGAGGGAACCCAACTCCTCTCCTCAGGACCGTACCCCTCCCAATCTACGAGGTACTGGTGACCACGGCCCCGAGGACGCATGTCCAAAATCCTACGGACCCTGTAGATGGGTGCGCCCTCGACAAGGATGGGGGGGGGGGGGGGAAGACGAGCGGGGGCGCGAAGAACGGGCTTGATACAGGAGACATGGAAGACCGGGTGGACGCGACGAAGGTATCGCGGAAGAAGAAGTCGAACTGCGACAGGATTAATGACCCGAGAAATACGGAACGGACCAATGAACCGCGGGGTCAACTTGCGAGAAGCCGTCTTAAGGGGAAGGTTCTGAGTGGAGAGCCAAACTCTCTGACCGCGACAATATCTAGGACTCTTAGTTCTACGCTTATTAGCAGCCCTCACAGTCTGCGTCCTATAACGGCAAAGTGCAGACCTGACCCTCTTCCAGGTGCGCTCGCAACGTTGGACAAAAGCCTGAGCGGAGGGGACGCTGGACTCGGCGAACTGAGATGAGAACAGCGGAGGCTGGTACCCGAGGCTACTCTGAAAAGGAGATAGCCCGGTCGCAGACGAAGGAAGCGAGTTGTGGGCGTATTCTGCCCAGGGGAGCTGTTCTGACCAAGACGCAGGGTTGCGAAAAGAAAGACTGCGTAAGATGCGACCAATAGTCTGATTGGCCCGTTCTGCTTGACCGTTAGACTGGGGGTGAAAGCCGGAAGAGAGACTGACGGAAGCCCCAATCAAACGGCAAAACTCCCTCCAAAATTGAGACGTGAATTGCGGACCTCTGTCCGAAACGACGTCTGACGGAAGGCCATGAATTCTGAAAACATTCTCGATGATGATTTGTGCCGTCTCTTTAGCAGAAGGAAGCTTAGCAAGGGGAATGAAATGAGCCGCCTTAGAGAACCTATCGACAACCGTAAGAATAACAGTCTTCCCCGCTGACGAAGGCAGTCCGGTGACAAAATCTAAGGCGATGTGAGACCACGGTCGAGAGGGAATGGGAAGCGGCCTGAGACGGCCGGCAGGAGGGGAGTTACCGGACTTAGTCTGCGCGCAGACCGAACAAGCAGCCACGAAACGACGCGTGTCATGCTCCCGGGTGGGCCACCAAAAACGCTGGCGAATGGAAGCAAGCGTACCCCGAACGCCAGGGTGGCCGGCTAACTTGGCAGAGTGAGCCCACTGAAGAACGGCCAGACGAGTAGGAACGGGAACGAAAAGAAGGTTCCTAGGACAAGCGCGCGGCGACGGAGTGTGAGTGAGCGCTTGCTTTACCTGCCTCTCAATTCCCCAGACAGTCAACCCGACAACACGCCCCTCAGGGAGAATCCCCTCGGGGTCAGTGGAGGCTACTGAAGAACTGAAGAGACGAGATAAAGCATCAGGCTTGGTGTTCTTAGAGCCCGGACGATAAGAAATCACGAACTCGAAACGAGCGAAAAACAGCGCCCAACGCGCCTGACGCGCATTAAGTCGTTTGGCAGAACGGATGTACTCAAGGTTCCTATGGTCAGTCCAAACGACAAAAGGAACGGTCGCCCCCTCCAACCACTGTCGCCATTCGCCTAGGGCTAACCGGATGGCGAGCAGTTCGCGGTTTCCCACATCATAGTTACGTTCCGACGGCGACAGGCGATGAGAAAAATACGCGCATGGGTGGACCTTGTCGTCAGAGAGGGAGCGCTGAGAAAGAATGGCTCCCACGCCCACCTCTGACGCGTCAACCTCGACAACGAACTGTCTAGAGACGTCAGGTGTAACAAGGATAGGAGCGGATGTAAAACGATTCTTGAGGAGATCAAAAGCTCCCTGGGCGGAAACGGACCACTTAAAGCACGTCTTGACAGAAGTAAGGGCTGTGAGAGGAGCTGCCACCTGACCGAAATTACGGATGAAACGACGATAGAAGTTTGCGAAGCCGAGAAAGCGCTGCAGCTCGACGCGTGACTTAGGGGCGGGCCAATCAATGACAGCTTGGACCTTAGCGGGATCCATCTTAATGCCTTCAGCGGAAATAACAGAACCGAGAAATGTGACGGAGGAGGCATGAAAAGTGCACTTCTCAGCCTTCACAAAAAGACAATTCTCTAAAAGGCGCTGGAGGACACGTCGAACGTGCTGAACATGAATCTGGAGTGACGGTGAAAAAATCAGGATATCGTCAAGGTAAACGAAAACAAAGATGTTCAGCATGTCTCTCAGGACATCATTGACTAATGCCTGAAAGACAGCTGGAGCGTTAGCGAGGCCGAAAGGAAGAACCCGGTATTCAAAGTGCCCTAACGGAGTGTTAAACGCCGTCTTCCACTCGTCCCCCTCCCTGATGCGCACGAGATGGTAAGCGTTACGAAGGTCCAACTTAGTGAAAAACCTGGCTCCCTGCAGGATCTCGAAGGCTGAAGACATAAGAGGAAGCGGATAACGATTCTTCACTGTTATGTCATTCAGCCCTCGATAATCTATGCAGGGGCGCAGAGACCCGTCCTTCTTCTTGACAAAAAAAAACCCCGCTCCGGCGGGAGAGGAGGAGGGGACTATGGTACCGGCGTCAAGAGCTACAGACAAATAATCCTCGAGAGCCTTACGTTCGGGAGCCGACAGAGAGTATAGTCTACCCCGGGGGGGAGTGGTTCCCGGAAGGAGATCAATACTACAATCATACGACCGGTGTGGAGGAAGAGAGGTGGCCCTGGACCGACTGAACACCGTGCGCAGATCGTGATATTCCTCCGGCACCCCTGTCAAATCACCAGGCTCCTCCTGTGAAGAAGAGACAGAGGAAACAGGAGGGATAGCAGACATTAAACATTTCACATGACAAGAGACGTTCCAGGAGAGGATAGAATTACTAGACCAATTAATGGAAGGATTATGACAAACTAGCCAGGGATGGCCCAAAACAACAGGTGTAAAAGGTGAACGAAAAATTAAAAAAGAAATGGTTTCACTATGATTACCAGAAACAGTGAGGGTTAAAGGTAGCGTCTCACGCTGAATCCTGGGGAGAGGACTACCATCCAGGGCGAACAAGGCCGTGGACTCCCTTAACTGTCTGAGAGGAATGTCATGTTCCCGAGCCCAGGTCTCGTCCATAAAACAGCCCTCCGCCCCAGAGTCTATTAAGGCACTGCAGGAAGCTGACGAACCGGTCCAGCGTAGATGGACCGACAAGGTAGTGCAGGATCTTGAAGGAGAGACAGGAGTAGTAGCGCTCACCAGTAGCCCTCCGCTTACTGATGAGCTCTGGCTTTTACTGGACATGAAGTGACAAAATGACCAGCAGAACCGCAATAGAGACAGAGGCGGTTGGTGATTCTCCGTTCCCTCTCCTTAGTCGAGATGCGGATACCTCCCAGCTGCATAGGCTCAGCTCCCGAGCCGGCAGAGGAAGATGGTAGTGATGCGGAGAGGGGGGCAACGGAGAACGCGAGCTCCTTTCCACGAGCTCGGTGACGAAGATCAACCCGTCGCTCAATGCGAATAGCGAGTTCAATCAAGGAATCCACGCTGGAAGGAACCTCCCGGGAGAGAATCTCATCCTTTACCTCTGCGCGGAGACCCTCCAGAAGACGAGCGAGCAAAGCCGGCTCGTTCCAGCCACTGGAGGCAGCAAGAGTGCGAAACTCAATAGAGTAGTCTGTTATGGATCGATTGCCTTGACATAGGGAAGACAGGGCCCTGGAAGCCTCCTCCCCAAAAACAGATCGATCAAAAACCCGTATCATCTCCTCCTTAAAGTCCTGATACTGGTTAGTACACTCAGCCCTTGCCTCCCAGATTGCCGTGCCCCACTCACGAGCCCGTCCAGTAAGGAGAGATATGACGTAGGCGACACGAGTAGTGCTCCTGGCGTAAGTGTTGGGCTGGAGAGAAAACACAATATCACACTGGGTGAGGAACGAGCGGCATTCAGTGGGCTCCCCAGAGTAACACGGCGGGTTATTGATTCTGGGCTCCGGAGATTCGAAAGCCCTGGAAGTGGCCGGTGGATCGAGGCGGAGATGGTGAACCTGTTCTGTGAGGTTGGAGACTTGGGTGGCCAGGGTCTCAACGGCATGTCGAGCAGCAGACAATTCCTGCTCGTGTCTGCCTAGCATCGCTCCCTGGATCTCGACGGCTGAGTGGAGAGGATCCGAAGTCGCTGGGTCCATTCTTGGTCGGATTCTTCTGTCAGGTGCGTGAATGAGGACCCAAAAGCGAATTAACAAACAGAGTTCCTTTAATGATGAACACACGTGGGCTCAGATGGACAGGTAGATTCCGACAGGACAGGACAAGGTTGCAGCAAACACGATGATAGTCTGGTTCAGGCATGAGACACACAAACAAGAATCCGACAAAGACAGGAGCAGAAACAGAGAGAGATATAGGGACCTAATCAGAGGGAAAAAGGGAACAGGTGGGAAAAGGGGTGAATGAGGTAGTCAGAGAAGACAAGGAACAGCTGGGGGAAAGAGGGACAGAAACGGTAACCTAGTACGACCAGCAGAGGGAGACAGGGTGAAAGGAAAGGACAGAAACAAGACACAACATGACAATACATGACATCTATAGAAGGTTTTGCCACAAAACATGTTGTATTATATAGCGAATGTGCCCATTCAGATCTTTTCTGTTTCCATCAGGCCTGTCGTGAATTTTAATTATCCGACATATACTTTAATTGCATTACAAGGTTGGATGGAAACCTGATTAGTAAAACCAGCTATCGATGCTGAGAATAATACCTGATGATTCACATGCAAGTCGCTACTCATCACAGCTAAACCTTCAAAAAAATCCTACATGAATCCTGCAGGACTTTGCTGATCCACCTCAGCAGAATCAGTCTGAGATGAAGGCGACATGGTTGCTGCATGAAGCATGAATCCATAATAGACCCATTCAGGAACAAGCGAGTTACACTAGACAAGACTGCAGGGCTCCAGACTAACATTTTATCCTGGTGGCACTAACTTTTTCAAAGAAAAGTTTAAAATTTGCAGCGTCACATAGTAGAATACATTTGAGTCATCATCTTATTAAGTAATTAATCATGTTTTATTAAGAATGTAATAGACTACTGCGATAGTATTTTTATAATATTCTAACATGTCCAAGCAGGAATGCGTAATTCAAACAATTAGAAATGTCATGAATTTTGGGTTGACAATTTTTGTTTTATTTTACTGTCAAAATAGGGCCCCCGAATTTTCTGATTTTTTTTGTTCAGTAGAGAAGAATGTGCCTTCATTTTTATGTGCACAAATATTATACACAGTATAGGCATAATTCAACAGGTGCTAATTCACCACCTAAACCAATGGAAACTCAAAACACATTAGCTAGAACGGTAACTCTAAATTTAACACCTATTGCTAGTCGCCTTGTATTAATCGAACACTAAATGTAAATGTCCTAAAAAAAGGGCACTTGTAATGGCCGATGCGCAATTTCGCCCGCTCTGTATTTCAAAGCCATATCAGATATCTTGACTGAACCAGGTTTTCCATACCTACAGAAAGCTGAGACCCTCATCTCCTTATAATAGACAACTTGAACTAGTTGCATCCAAAGTCGTTTTTTCCACGCAATTGCATTTTGAAATGTCATACAATCACAAGGGGCACACAAGGTGGGAGAGAGAGAGTATGAGAAGCTGACTCGGGGCCATTACAGCAGCCGGCCTCAACGAAACAGGCAGGCACAGCGGCAAGGCAGACACTTTTATTACAGGAATCGTGAGAATAATGCACTTTACAGTTTAACAAATTCATGGTTTTATTCGCTCTAAAAATAGGACGTTTTGATGTAGATGACGAGGTAGAATGTGCAGCTCGCACCAGTGTAACCAACTCAACATTTTACTCGCACAGCCAAGAGAAAGGGTCTCAAAATGTGAGTAAATGGTCACAGTCTGGAGCCCTGGACTGCTGAGGACAGCACAGTGCATCCAAATCCATGCTTGATTGATTCTTGTTTTATGACATACCGTAAGTTGTAGGACCAAGTGATAACAGCCATCCGTAGACTCCACAAGGACAATATCAAAGATCATTTTACAGTAGGATGCAAAGTGAGTCTTACTGAAGAACTGGATCCAAAGCCTGCACAAACACCCAGTAGCTCCCCATAACCAGAGTAGAATAACCCTGCGTTGAAAAATAGAATAACCACAGGTGTCAAACTCATATCACAGAGGGCTGAGTTTCTGCAGATTTTCACTCCTACCTTGTAGTTGTACTTGATTGATCAATTAAGGTCACTGATAAGTTAGGAACTCCCCTCACCTGGTTGTCTGGCCACAAAAAAACTGGAAATAACAAAAACCAGCAGGCTCTCGGCCTGCCATGGAATGAGTTTGACACCCCTGCTATATCCCCTTACCCATTGGCTAGGTTGTCATCGTCATCCTCTGGCATGCTCTTTCCCAGCAGGTCGCTGTCGCTCAGGTAACCAGACTTGAGGTCAGCATCGTCCACATCCAGCCCTTCGATGAGCTCTATTCGGGAGGAGTGGCTGAGACGGCTGGAGACTCGGGCAGGCATGGTGTGGGCCGTATACTGGGACCCGGCCTTTCCCCCATGGTACACGCCGCTGCCCGTGGACGAGGGGGCGTCTCCAGCCTGCAGCCGGGGGCTGGACTGGCCGTGGCGCCAGGAGAGAGGAGACGAGCGATTGGACAGACTGGACATGCTGCGGGCATTGGTCTCGTCACTGTCATAGCAAACATTACTGCTCTCCAGACAGCTGGGGAGAGAAGAGGAAGAGAGAGAGGTTATAGTATTGTAGAAAGAGAGGACAGAAAGGGAGGTCGGAAAAACTACGAGTTTGAGGGACATATAGAGAGAGAATTAGAGAAAGAAATTCCATTTCCTGTTTCTCACTCTCTGTCATTGGGCCTTTCAAGAAATCTGTCTTGACGTATAGTCTCTGCTGACCCAGATACAGCTGTAACATTCACTCTCAGCCTTCAGCGACTACAACAAAGAATGGGTGGCATCTCAGAACTCAAGGGCATCTCGCTTGCTATAGAATAAGAGCATAGCATCATTGTGTGAACAGAGGAAAGTATTTTGTCCCCTCTCTCCCTTTGACGGGATCATTCATAACCCTCAGCATTATGTTCACAATATCATTACCAGCTGGGACTTACAGACCCAAGGTAAATCAGCACGTAATCACACGCCGCCAACATCATTTTTTTTTTTATGTTTGCTCGGGCCAGGAGTTTTTCTTGACTACATGACCTGACCAGGGAAAACAATGGGCCATTGTGTCAGCCAGTGAAAGGTGAACCAATGTGGACTAGAGAGAAGTTCCAGTTTAGACTAGAGAGTTATTCTCGTCTGTTGTCTAAGTGAGAGGTTAGACTAGAGAGTCGTTCTAAGTTTAGACTAGAGAGTACTTCGAGTCTGTTGTCTAAGTGAGAGGTTAGACTAGAGATAAGTTCTAGTTTAGACTAGAGAGTAGTTCTAGTCTGTTCTCTAAGTTGGTCAGGTTTTACAATGCTCTCCCGATGGCAAGGAGCTTCTGCTGAGTCTGGCGATTACATAACCAGATGCACCAACCAGCCCAGATGAATAATGCAATGCCTGCCTGAGACCACGTGGGTGTTTTTTCCTTCTGCTATTTCTGTACTTCTATAGATGGATAATTCATCAACAGGGGCTGTTAACTGTTACTGCCTCAGGAATACATTCCGACGCCCACAATGCTTCAGTGGAATGATACATTAGCTCACAGTAGGACGGTACTTCCTTGAGAGTTTTGAAATGTAGTTTAACTTCAATTTGTAAGAAAGTTTGAACTCATGGATGCACATCAAACAATCCCATATGTTAGGGTATTTGTTTGGGAGTTATGACAGGGAGCTGAACTAGTGACAGAATTATGGCCGGTCAGAGAGCTGTTAAAAAAAAAACATGCTGTATACGCAGTGAGGTAAAGTCATCCGAAGCTTATGATGTATTAGTAGTGCTGTATGTGGATGTTACTTACAGTGCCTACAGTCCATTTGTGCTTTAGAGCAGGGCTCTCCAACCATGTTCCTGGAGAGCTACCATCCTAGGTTTTCATTCCAACCCTAATCTAGTGCACCCGATTCTAATTATTAGCTGGTTGATAAGATTAATCAGGTTAGTTACAACTGGGGCTGGAGCGACAGCATACAGTAGGGTAGTTCAGCAGGGTAGTTCTCCAGGAACAGGGTTGGAGAGCCCAGCCCTAGAGCAAGGTTTCCCAAACTCGGTCGTGGGGCCCCCACCCTGGGTGCACATTTTGTTTTGGCCCCTAGCACTACATAGCTGATTCAAATAACCAACTCATCATCAAGCTTTGATTATTTGAATTGACTGTTGAGTGCTAGGGCCAAAAACCTAAATGTGCACCTGGATGGGGGGGGGGGGGGGGGGGGGCAGGACTGAGATGCTCTAGAGGTTTGGTAGCCAAGGTCGAAAAGCATGAGTTTTTAGATGGGTGAAGTTGCCGAGGTGTCTGTCAATCTCCAGAGGCCAGGGCTATGGAAATTCAGAGCTCATATCTGGGATGGAATCCCTTAGGACATGAACACCACACACATCAAAGAGAGACCAAACGGCATAGGGGAACATTGGTAGGCAGAGCAAATACTGTTGAGCTGGAGATAAGAAGCAGGCAAAAATGGTAGATACACAGGCTTGGAATGCAGAACAACTTTTTGTTAACGAACGATTCGGTTTCTGCCCAGGTTCTTCAATATTCCGTGGAGTTAGTCTCTGGTGCTTCCTGTTATTGTCCGTGTCTCATCGTGATAGAGGCCGTCCAAAACGAAATACTCGACAAAGGGTTTCCCGGAATGTAATGGTCATGAAACAGAAACAGTCTGTTTCAGAGGGATTGACAGGATATGTTTAACATGTGGCAAGTTGCCAAGAAGACATAAAGGAGGGCAGTTGTGTAAACATGATTGGGTGTACTCTATCGATCTGTCCACTGTGTTTCGTGAGTGTGTCTGAGTATACTACATTTCTCAAACAAATCCATAGCTTTCTTCTATGTCTACACGTACAGCATCTTGCTGAACCAATGAAACAACATACAGTTGACAGGTAAGGTGTGGGCAGCAAGTAATGTTTGCGCAGATGGAACTTTAAAAGAAAGACAAATACGGAAGTAAAAGGATACTCTTGGTTTCGAGAAAGCCCTTTAACGTTGTGCCCCGTTCACACCAGTACGTGGCATCAGAAGCACCCCAGTATTGCCTACCATAATCTATAAACTCAATGTACGGTAATGGACTCACCCATGGCTGAGCTGGGCTCCCCGTAGACTGGACATGGTATCTTCCAGGTTCTGTCTGAGGTCAAGGACGTTCTGCACCGTGCGTTTCCTCTGAGACTCTGGGTCTGTGGGGACATCACATCAG
Source organism: Oncorhynchus mykiss (assembly GCF_013265735.2). Classification (NCBI taxonomy): domain Eukaryota; kingdom Metazoa; phylum Chordata; class Actinopteri; order Salmoniformes; family Salmonidae; genus Oncorhynchus; species Oncorhynchus mykiss. The sequence goes on from NC_048571.1 coordinate 40,209,582, forward strand.
TCACTGTGGTCAGACACACAATGCAATCACATATTCCATGTATCACTGTCAGACTGTTGCGTCTTATTCCCTTGAGATATCCCAAAGATTTTCCTCTCTGCAAATAAATATTAAAGTTCCAGTGTGAACACACTGTTGTGACTGTGGACGGGTATTGTGTAGTGACAGGTGTTTTGCTGGTGAGAAGCATCCATGCTGCGTTCACATTGTTAGGAAGACAAATGTGACTCCCTGGGCTCCCTCACCATGGCAACGCTGCTCTAACCCTCCTACAGGATCCTGACATAGTACAGATCTAACTGTGGAAACACCCCTGTTTTGGATCTTGACGTGGTACAGTCCTAGATGTAAAACACTGATGACAGTGACTGGGACTGTGAGTGGCCACCAGGGGGATGCTTCTGACATTCTATCGAAACTTCAAACTCCATAGCCTCCCAATAGGGAAGACATGCATTCTCCTTGATGTGCGTGCGTGATCCTACGCACATTTATGCAATTATAGCATAACACAATCACAACATCGCACATACATTCAGTCACCCCCCTCTACCCCTGCACATACTACTGTATACACACACACACGCTCACAATAATCCATAGTAAATCATAGCAAAACAAAGGGAAATGTCATGATGGATGATGTGAGTCCTACACGGACAGCGGACAAGACATGACCACCCTATCCTAAATCAATAACACGAAGCCACGCTATCTGTCTCATTTGTGAAAATGAATGAATGGATTTCTGTGTGACCATGATGGTGAAGAAGAGAGATGTGGGAAAACAGGAATGCTGTTTTCTACTATACAGCACAATAGCTACAGGCAATAGCCCATAAGAGGTGAAAAAAAACGATCATCCACTGCATTAACTGAAGGTGTTGGCTAAGAGTCAAGCATAGCAGAGGAAACCCATCTCAAATAATGGGCCATGCTCATTAGTTATTCGCTGTGAGGCAATCCAAGGGAATAAGACACGTGGAGAGGCTGTAAATTAGCGAACAGCCTTAAATAAAAATGTATGGCCTTTCGTACCTCTTTCACTATCATGAAAATGTGGATATAGAAGCATGTTAAACATGTAATGTTAATGTTCTGAGAAGTGCTATTGTAAGCTAAAAGTATGCGCTCGTTCAGCGGCTTTAAATGTGTGTAATTACACTCTCTTGTCCTTTCAGCATCAGTAGATTGAAAATAAGGACCTCTGCTGCTCACAGTATTTCAAACAGTTTACACTTGAACTCATATCATAATCTGCTTACATCAGCTCAAACTCAATCTCATTCAAAAGCTGAACCATTGCCTTGTCCCAGATCTATTTGTGTTTTTGCCTAATCCATTGTCATTGACAAGCCAAACATGTATAGCATGACAATTCCACAAGGACTTGGTAACAAAGGAGAAACATCCTGGCACCCAGGCTAGCTGAGCCATGCACCATTCCTTCATATTTAGCCTACCACCACAGCAGACACACCCTTTAACAAGGCTCCTTTAGTTTGACTGAACAGGGAGAGTCATTTATAGCTTAATCCTAGATAACGCCCGCTGATAGAGTATATTGGATCTACACCAATCTATCAAACATATGTTTCTAACAACGGTGAATATGATCTCAAAGAGAAATCTGGCTACCTTTGAGAAACCTATTTATAGTTCTGATATCACCGGTCAGTAAGAAGGCAACATCGAAATGTATCGGTCAATTTCCATACGGTGCCATTTGAATGAATATATTACTAACCATAAAATGTATGCGTGTCATCAACCACTTCACAACCTCAGAGCACCACTGGCGTGGAACTACCGTAAGGATGCGGTCTCCAGCATACAGCTACATGGGAAACATCCTTATCTTTGTAGTGGCAACCACCACTACAAAGATATAGACCAAAAAAACAAAAGCTGAGCCAGCCAGCAGAGCTCATAACAGACATGCATGCAGGCGCCGCACCACATGTGCTGCTGAGGAAATAGGTCTACATGGTAAAATGATTGGCAGGTCCCTGGTGCCCTGCACTGAGAAGAGAGACGACGTGCTGTAGTTCGAACAGGAAACCTCCTCACTCGCAGACAGACAGAATGCTTAAGCAGATCTCAATGGAAAGACCATGGACATTATGAACACTTTCAATCTCAGAAAATGTTTAAATTATACGTTTTTGGGGGGCAGAAATAACTGACATGTTCATCTGTTCAGCTCTCTTTTTTCTTTACCTTTATTTAACTAGGCCAGTCAGTTAAAGAACAAATTCATATTTTCAATGAGGGCCTAGGAACAGTGGGTTAACTGCCTTGCTCAGGGGCAGAACAACAGTTTTTTACCTTGTCAGCTCAGGGATTTGATTTTGCAGCCTTCCATTTACTAGTCCAACACTCTAACCACTAGGCTACCTACCTCTTAGGTCTGACAGACAGGGTAAACTTGTATAGATTAGTTAATTGAGAACTGATTTGGCAGTCTGGAATCCCTGTTTGTTCCTTTAAGGTCCAGTCAATAGATTAGTCTTTTCACTGAGAAGACGATAGAATGGCAGTGAAAGGACTATAAATTGTCTCCCACACTAAAACACCCCACTTCAACTGTACAAACAGCCCAAAGGATAGGTGATAACCAAATGGTAGGGTCCAATCTCACAACATAATGGTGCCTTCTCCCAAACACGAATGAGTGCAAAGGTCGAGAAATCCTACAGCAAGAAAATCCCTTTCATCTATTTAATCTGTGTGCACATGCATAGTTTTCTATTGTTAGTTATATCCAGTAGCATGGGGGAGAGAATGTAAGATATTCTCCTACTGGAGCAGCATGACCAGTGATTCCAGATGAGTTTGCCTCACCCATTTCACCCTACATACAGTGCCTTCAGAAAGTATTCGTACCGCTTGATTTATTCCACATTTTGTTGTGTTACAGCCTGAATTCAAAATTGATTACATTGATTTATCTCAACGATCTGCACACAATGCCCCATAATGACAAAATGAAAACATGTTTTTAGACATTTTTTGAAATGTATTGACAATGAAATACAGAAATATCTCATTTACATAAGTATTCACACCCCTGAGTCAATACTTTGTAGAATCGCCTTTTGGCAGCAATTACAGCTGTGAGTTACCTGGTAAGTCTCTAAGCACTTTCCACACCTGGATTGTGCAACATTTGTCCATTATTATTTTCAACATTCTTCAAGCTCTGTCACATTGGTTGATCATTGCTAAACAACCATTTTTGCATCTTGCCATAGATTTTCAATAACTCATCCACTTCACTGTCTTCTTGGTAAGCTCCAGTGTAGATTTGGCCTTGTGTTTTAAGTTATTGTCCTGTTGAATGAAGGTTAATTAATATCCTAGTGTCTGGTGGAAAGCAGACTGAAACAGGTTTTCCTCTAGGATCTTGCCTGTGCTTAGCTCTATTCCGTTATTTTTTTTTATCCTGAAAAACTCCCCAGTCCTTAATGATTACAAGCATACCCATAACATGATGCAGCCACCACTACGCTTGAAAATATGGAGCGTGGTACTCAGTCATGTGTTGTATTGGATTTGCCCCAAACATAACACTTTGTACTCAGGACAAAAAGTAAATTGCTTTGCCACATATTTTTTGCAAACATGATGCATGTTTTGAAATAGCTTTATTCTGTGCAGGCTTTCTTCTTTTCACTCCATTAATTAGGTTAGTATTGTGGATTAACCACAATGTTGTTGATCCATCCTCAGTTTTCTCTTATAACAGCCATTAAACTCTGTAACTGTTTGAAAGTCACCATTGGCATCATGGTGAAATCCCTGAGCGATTTCCTTCCTTTCCGGCAACTGAGTTAGGAAGGATGCCTGTATCTTTGTAGTGACTAGATGTATTGATACACCATCCAAAGGGTAATTAAACACTTTACCATGCTCAAAGGGATATACAATGTCTGCTTTTCTTTATTTTTACCCATCTACCAACAGCTGCCCTTCTTGAAACCTCCCTGGTCTTTGTGGTTGAATCTGTCTTTGAAATTCAACGCTTGACTGAGGGACCTTACAGATAATTGTATGTGTGTGGATACAGAGATGAGGTAGTCGTTCAAAAATCGTGTTAAACACAGAGTGAGCCCATGCAACTTATTATGTGACTTGTTAAGCACATTTTTACTGCTGAACTTATTTAGGCTTGCCATAACAAAGGTGTTGAATACTTGTTGACTCAAGACATTTCAGCTTTTCATTTTTAATTAATTTGGAAAACTTTGGAAAAACATCATTCCACTTCGACATCATGGACTATTGTTTGTTCGCCAGTGACAACAACAAAAAATCTCTATTTAAAATATTTTACATTCAGGCTGTAACACAACAAAATATAGAAAAAGTCAAAGGGTTTGAATACTTTCTGAAGGCACTGTACCTACAGTATTTGCCTGCTACTCTATGGCAGTGTATGCAGCCTATTGTCACAGTCATGGTGGGCTTGCACAGTTCACATCTAATTACTGCAGAAAGACATCCGCCTCATCTGCTAGTTCTCTTGTCGTCGTCGTAGTAACCCAGAGCTATGCTTTACTACCCTGGCCTACTCTCCTCGTGGATATGGCTATTGAAGGAATACGCACTCATATTCAATCTGCCATTGAGAACGAGTCAAATTCCATCTCCCTTAGTTGTGTTAACGTGCACTCCTTCTCCACCCCCATTACACTGTATGGACATTTTACAATATAGTTGAATATAGACAATTGCCGATTGCTATTGAGGTTCCCTCCGCATTCTCGTCCATTACAGCTGCACTATACTGTACAATAGAGGCTATGTATTGGGTGAACCAAAGTCTATCTCCAGCTCTGTCTTATGGTGAGAGGGTTGGACTGTGTTGTTCTGGTAGTGGATAGAGGTCGCATTACACAAACTGACTTCATAAATAAGTCTATTATGACATCCAGAGGACAACTGTACCACCGAATCAGAATGAAGTCATAAGATGTGTCCCACAAATAGAGCCTCTATATTGAGGAATAAAAACAGTCTTTTCATCAATGCTGTTGTGAGCAATTATGCAGACTATGAATGCAGAAGTATATGAATATGTGTATCTGTCCAATAGATAGATGGGTTAGCTGAGATAATCACAAAAACAATTTTATTTTAACTCGGCAAGTCAGTTAAGAACAAATTCTTATTTATAATGATGGCCTACCCCGGACAATTGTGTACCTCCTTATGGGACTCCCAATCACGGCCAGATGTGACTAAGCCTGGATTTGAACCAGGGACTGTAGTGCCACCTCTTGCACTGAGATGCAGTGCCTTAGACTGCTGCACCACTCGGGGAATGCTTCAATGGGGCACAAGTCCGTGTGTTATTTATGTTTTTCATAAAAATTGGAGACGAAATATAGTTAACATGTCAACAATCTTCAAACCCGTCTGTTTGGCCCCATAGTTGCACAAGGGTCAGTTTTGTTGCTAAACAACCAACCCGTCTATAAGAATAGCTATTGTACGATACCATGCCTTAGGGAAGAAACATTTTCTCAAAGAAAGACTGGCACAAAAGCATGTTCCGTAATAAAATACAGTTCTGATCAATGTAACCGCTGCATAATGGAGTAAGATAACCATTTTTGAATAAAACAAAAATACCGACTGTATTATGGCACATAAACAATTGTATGAGACAGAAAATGAAGGGAATACAGATATTTGGCGATTCATTTAAATATGTGAATTTTTCATGCCCGCTTTCTTTTCTGAGTGGTGACTTTGTTTACATTATCTAATCAAACATCAACCATTTTTTTCTATTCCACGAAGTGGAACACTTACTGTACATAGGTAGACCGTTTTTCATTCTGTCTTGTCATGTAGTTGCCATGTAAATGCGTTTCATCCCCATTGGTATTTACATTTTTATTAACACGCGGGTCAAAACCTTTTAGTCACATGTCTACGATTTCCGACGATACCCCCATCCTTAACGTTTCACACTTTTCACCGATAGTAAAGTCCAGGAGAAAAGATGGTTTGCACAGGTAATCCTACTGTATATATTGTCAGTTTCTCTTTTGAAAGCAATCGGTGAAGTGACAATTAGTTAACAAATGGATTATTCACTTCTCAAATACTGCCAACTGAAAGCTAAACAGAGCTACATTGTCAGGTGGCCGTGGGTTGAGCCTTGGTACTCACAGACAATTAGCTAACTACCGCCTAAATGGGCTGTCTGTCAGGCCTACTGTTCGTCAAATGAAAATTACTCCTGCAAACGCGCACATTTATTTGTTGACATTTTGGTCAAGTTTCCCTTTATTGTACATTTGCAGAGGCCTGTTGATTTTTATTCCCAGTTCCACAAAGAGAAGTAGTCTGGTGTGTGTGTGTGTATGTGTGTGTTACTATTTGCTCTCATGGGCAGTGGGGAGGCGAGTCATGACTCATATGATTCCTTATACTGTCTGAAGTTCTGCCTGTTTTTCTGGCAATATTTGCATTCATAAAACAAAGCTGTTCAATCATTGCAATGTTGTCTCATCAGGGATTATTATGTATAATAATAACTCATTAATTAAGCAGATGTTTTAATTGAGAGTTCCTCGTTTTAAAATAATGTGACACTTAAAATCTCTTGTCCTTAATAAATCTAGGAGGATGTGAATTAAGAACATTTCAGAAACTGCCTCTAGTGGTTCCTACGCAACCACACAGATTCTAAGATGGTGCAGTGCAGACGTGGTTTGTCGTTTCTCGCATGTACATTTAGTATTTTTCTCTTTCCTATTTTTAAATTAAATATACCTCCTGGCAACCAGCCTCACCCAATGTGATACGGAGCCGCTATTTTTTAGACCTTAGCCAGAACCTCCATCAGATGCTAGCCATCAGAAGCTAACCAGCTAATTAGAAACTAGCTATTTAGTCATTGTCAGCCACTGCTAGCGGCCTTTACCTTCTGTACAGACTCCAGCAGATCTGAGCCTGGATAATACAGCCTGCCAGTATCGGACTCTTTTTCTCCACTACAATGCCGGACTCTTGCCGTAAGCTCTGAAACATTTCTTCTGATCATCACAGCTAGCCGAGTGGCCCAGCACCAAAGCTAGCTCTGAGCCAGGCCCACCTTCCGGCCTGCTCAGTGATCACTCGGCTACACAGCTGATGCCTCCCGGACTCCACCCCAACACGACTAGAATCCACCACTACTCCACCGGATTCTTGCCGTAAGCTCTGGACCTTTGCATCGGATCATTGCTGCTAGCTTGCTGCTATAGTGGCTAACGCCCCTGTCCAGAAGCTAGCACCAATTAGCTGCAAGCCATGCGCATCTCCCAGCTAGCAAACAAAATTACTACAGCTACAATACCTCTTTCGCCAACTGGCCAGGACCCTTTGTCGACATGGAGCCCCGCCGTTCCACCAGGACTGGTCTGCCTATGTAACTCCAACCGTTGTGCCCTCAACCGGCCTTTGCCGGACGTCGGAGCAGACGCTTCTATTAGCCCCGGCCAGCTAACTTTGAGCGCTGTGTCTCCCGCTTGCTAGCATAGCAATGACTACCCAGCGGCTTCCCTGTTTCATCTATTGCTGTTCACTGGACCCTATGATCACTTGGCTACATAGCTGATGCCTGCTGGACTGTTAATTAATCACAGTACTCCGTTTTGTTTATTTTTGTTTATCTGTCGGCCCTAGCCTCGAACTATTGTGTGTACTTAACTGACCATCTCTGCACATTCATCGCCATTTTACCTGTTGTTGTTGTCTTAGCTGATTAGCTGTTGTTGTCTTAACCGTTGTTGTCTTCGCTAGCGCTCCCAATCAACACTTGTGATTGCTTAATGCCTCGCTTTATGTCCCTCTCAAATGTCAATATGCCTTGTATACTGTTGTTTAGGATAGTTATCATTGTTTTAGTTTACTGCGGAGCAGTATATGCAGTAAACCTACATGCAGTAAACCTCACCCAGCATAACTGCGTCCAGAGATGCAAACTCTCTTATCATCACTCAATGCCTGGGTTTACCTCCACTGTACCCTGAACCTATCCTACCATGCCCAGAAATCTGCTCCTATTATTCTCTGTCCCTAACGCACTAGACAACCTGTTTTGATAGCCTTTAGCCGTACCCTCATCCTACTCCTCCTCTGTTCCTAGGCTGATGTGGATGTTAACCCAGGTCCTGCGTGTCCCCAGGCACTCTCATTTGTTGACTTCTGTAAATGAAAAAGCCTTGGTTTCATGCATGTTAACATCTGAAGCCTCCTCCCTAAATTTGTTTTACTCACTGCTTTAGCACACTCCAACAACCCTGATGTCCTTGCCGTGTCTGAATCCTGGCTTAGGAAGGCCACCAAAATTCTGAGATTTCCATCTCGAACTACAACATTTTCCATCAAAATAGAACTGCAAAAGGGGGAGGAGTTGCAATCTACTACAGAGATAGCCTGCAAAGTTCTGTCATACTTTCCTGGTCTGTGCCCAAATAGTTCGAGCTTCTAATTTAAAAAAAATAATCTCTCCAGAAATAAGTCTCTCACTGTTATAGACCCCCCTCAGCTCCCAGCTGTGCCCTGGCCACCATATGTGAATTGATTGCCCCCCATCTATCTTCAGAGTTCGTTCTGTTAGGTGACCTATACTGGGATATGCTTAACACCCCGGCAGTCCTACAATCTAAGCTAGATGTCCTCAATCTCACACAAATTATCAAGGAAAACACCAGGTACAATCCATAAACGTGGGCACCCTAATAGATATTATCCTGACACACTTGCCCTCCAAATACACCTCTGCTGATTTCAATAAGGATCTCCGCGATCACTGCCTCATTGCCCGCATCCGCTATGGGTCCACGGTCAAACGACCACCCCTCATCACTGTCAAATGCTCCCTAAAACACTTCTGCGAGCAATCCTTTCTAATCGACCTGGAAGGATATTGACCTCATCCCGTCAGTTGAGGATGCCTGGTCGTTCTTTACAAGTAATTTCCTCACCATCTTAAATAAGCATGCCCCTTTAAAAAATGTAGAACTAAGAACAGATGGTTCACTCCACACTTGAATGCCCTCGACCAGCACAAAAACATCCTGGGGCGGACTGCGCTAGCATCGAATAGTCCCCGCGATATGCAACTTTCAGGGAAGTCAGGAACTAATACACGCAGTCAGTTAGAAAAGCAAAGGCTAGCTTTTTCCAACAGAAATTTGCATCCTCTAACTCCAAAAAGTTTTGGAATACTGTACAGTCCATGGAGAATAAGAGCACCTCCTCCCAGCTGCCCACTGCACTGAGGCTAGGTAACACTGTCACCACGATAAATCCAAATTTCAACAAGCATTTCTCTACGGCTGGCCATGCTTTCCTCCTGGCTACCCGAACCTCGGGCCAAAAGCTCCGCACCCCCCGCAGCTACTTGCCCAAGCCTCCCAGCTTCTCCACCCAAATCCAGATAGCAGATGTTCTGAAAGAGCTGCAAAACCTGGACCCCTATAAATCAGCCGGGATAGACAATCTGGACCCTCTCTAAAATTATCGGCCGCCATTGTTGCAACCCCTATTACCAGTCTGTTCAACCTCTCTTTCGTATCGTCCGAGATCCCAAAAGACTGGAAAGCTGCCGCGGTCATCCTCCTCTACAGGGCGTGACACTCTAGACCCAAACTGTTACAGACCTATATCCATCCTGCCCTGCCTTTCTAAAGTCTTCGAAAGCCGAGTTAATAAACAGATCACTGACCATTTCGAATCCCACCGTAACTTCTTCGCTGTGCAATCTGGTTTCCGAGCTGGTCACGGGTGCACCTCAGCCACGTTCAAGGTACTAAACGATATCATAAACGTCATCGATAAAAGACAGTACTGTGCAGCCGTCTTCATCGACCTGGCCAAGGCTTTCAACTCTTGTCAAACACCGTATTCTTATCGGCAGACTCGGCAGCCTTGGTTTCTCAAATGACTGCCTCGCCTGGTTCACAAACTACTTCTCAGACAGAGTTCAGTGTGTCAAATCGAAGAGCCTGTTGTCCAGACCTCTGGCAGTCTCTATGGGGGTACCACAGGGTTCAATTCTCGGGCCGACTCTTTTCTCTGTACATATCAACAATGTCGCTCCTGCTGCGGGTGATTCCCTGATCCACCTCTACGCAGACGATACCATTCGGTATACATCTGGCCCTTCTTTGAACACTGTGTTAACAAACCTCCAAATGAGCTTCAATGCCATACAACACTCCTTCTGTGGCCTCTAACTGCTCTTAAACGCTAGTAAAACTAAATGTATGCTTTTCAACCGTTCGCTGCCCGCACCCGCCCGCCCGACTAGCATCACTACTCACTACCTCCGACTTAGAATATGTGGACAACTATAAATATCTAGGTGTCTGACTAGACTTTAAACTCTCCTTCCAGACTCATATTAAACATCTCCAATCCAAAATTAAATCTAGAATCGGCTTCCTATTTCGCAACGAAGCCTCCTTCACTCACGCCGCCAAACATACCCTCGTTAAACTGACTATCCTACCGATCTTCGACTTCATTGATGTAATTTACAAAATAGCCTCCAACACCCTACTCAGCAAACTGGATGCAGTCTATCACAGGGCCATCCGTTTTGTCACCAAAGCCCCAACCACCCACCACTGCAACCTGTATGCTCTCGTCGGCTCGACCTCGCTACATATTCGTCGCCAGACCCAATGGCTCACATCAGCTATCTGAGCAGCTAACAGATCACTGTAGCTGTACATAGCCCATCTGTAAATAGCCCATCCAATCTACCTACCTCATCCTCATATTGTTTTTATTTACTTTTCTGCTCTTTTGCACACGAGTATTTCTACTTGCACATCATCATCTGCACATCTATCACTCCAGTGTTAATTTTCTAAATTGTAATTACTTCGCTACTATGGCCTATTTATTGCCTTACCTCCTCATGCCATTTGCACACACTGTATATAGACTTTCTTTTTTTATATTGTGTTATTGACTGTATGCTTGTTTATTCCATGTGTTTTTGTTTGTGTCGCACTGCTTTGATTTATCTTGGCCAGGTCGCAGTTGTAAATGAGAACTTCTCAACTAGCCTACCTGGTTAAATAAAGATTAAATATATATATTTTAAATTGCAAACATGTAAACACCAGAGCTGGGAATTGCCCGGGACCTCACAATATGATACTATATGTATTGTCATTCTTACCATTGATACCATTTGACACTGTAATTTTATTTCGATTTGATGTTCCAAACATACTGCTCAGTATATGTCTGCTGCAGAGAGACAAGCGAGAGCATGAGAAAATTCGATTTGATCAGTCGTGGAAATAAAAGTGATGAAAACATGTTGGCTCACTATTTAAAAAGAATATGGAGAACAAGCTATCGGATGAAAAATACCAGAGTTTTAGCTGGAGGTACAGCCGACTAGCTCTAGCTAACGCTACATAGCAAAGGTACTTTTTTTTCTTATTTTTCTAAACAAATTGAGTCAAAGTATCTATATAATATTTTCCCAAAATAATATTGCAATATGTAATTGTATCGATTTTCCCCCGATCACTAGTAAACACACATACACACGAACAACAGACTGTCAATGTTCAGAATGGGATTGTTGACTGACAATGTTTACTTGTCTCTAAGCCTGACGAACACGAGGGTTCGACGCCCCGTCCGTATAAACTAATAAGGCACGGAGAACAAATGAGATCATACAAATGTGTCCATTAACAAAATATGTCTTTAACTTGGCTAGCTGGTATGTCAACAAAATATCGGTTACCTCTATGTGACTAGCTGGACCGCTCATTGACTGGCTTGTTCATACAAAAATAGTATATCAATGAACAGATTCCAAACAACAAAAATAATATTTGTGACAGAGCTGTGTTGTTTAAATCAGTCTCTGGGCTCTATGATTCAGGGCAGAGCTCACTGTCATTAGCCTTGAACCCCCTGGGAGCAATCGCTAGATACAGTCAAAGTAGTGGCCTAATAATCTCAAACCATCCAGTCCCATCTTCAATTACCGGCCATCTCAACATGTTTTTTGTTAGAGTGGACCAGAGAAGAGCTGACCCTTTCAGGGGCCTGCAGAGAAACAGACCCCCAAAATGAGCGTTCTATGAAACCATAGAGCGGGTATGGGACTTGAAATTGGCAATTTAATAGGGCAGGGGTTGGACACAATTGAAATTGAGGTCACTGATTCAGCAGCTGATGCACAAACTGAAGTACAGTGGGATATGTGCCAGCCATGTATGACTGTCAGAGAAAGACAAGGTTTGGGCGGGATATTTGGTTCTTGGTCCTAATCTGTGCTGTTGTTTCTGATCAATGTCAAAGCCAATTAACCCAACACACTAATCTAATGCACTCAGCTGGGATGATGACATTCATAGCCAGAGGCCAAAAAAAAAGCACAGTAGGCAATCCAGGGATCAACCTATATCACTGGTCAGTATAAAACCTGACTGAAAAATTACGTGAAAAAGAGAGATATCCTGTTCAAAATGTGCTGTGTTTAGTCCATTATACCTACACATCATATCATCTCTATCCACCTGGTTGTAAACAAAGAGGTAGTCGTTCTACTGAGATACCCACGGGAGAGGGAGAGAGAGAGGCCCAGCCATGGCCATTTTCTTTCCCATAGCAGACAGTGTGGGCACCATCTGCCAATGGCCACGGATGAATGGGGCTGGGAGGAGGCTAAATATGTGTCTCACAGTGGGCTGAAACTGGATTAAATATGGCTTGGTTTATTTCCCAGCTCCTATTTACTGGAACTATTCACCGATATCCCTGCATGGAGCATACAGAGGGCTACACAATCACTAAGGGCATACATAGCTGGTTAGTAGACCCGCTGCAGCAGACTAGCTGAGATGGAATAGAGATCAGCGTGTCACTGGCTAGACCTGGGTTTTCTTTTTTTCTTTCATACCATTGAACAGCCAGTGCTAGATAGTGATGGGGGAAAAAATCAACACAGTTATATATTGCAATATTACTTGGACGATATTATATCTAAACTTTGACTCCCAAGTAACAATTTGCTGGCAATTCCCAGCCCTAGTGCTCTAGGAAACAACCTTACACACACAATCATGACATCATGCTTCACATGCCAGAGACAGCGTAGCCAGTAGGATGTTCAAAACAATAACCTACATGCATTGCAAACAACGGAGGTATTGTCTACCACCACCCGTCGTGTGATCCAAACCCCTGCTTCACAATAATGTGGAAACAACTTTAAATCAAAACGCAAAAGCTGGGGCGGCATTCAAGAGAAAGCGTTTCAAATGCATGCAATGTGAACACTGAGAGACGGTGTAAAAAACGTAGAGGCTTTTTTCTGAATCGATGCTGGGCCAGATTAGCTCCATTCAGGGACAATGAAGTCTGCAGCAGCAAGCAGGTGTTAGCGACAGCTGTAGTAAGGGGGCGTGCTGACTGCGCGAGGCATCGAGAGGAGACAGTGAGGAGAGAGGGGCGTTTCTATTTGTTGTGCTGTGGAAAGCAACAGGCTCGACAGGCAGGGAAAAGGTTCCGCTTGGTTTTACTCACCCAGCATCTGGCTGAAGAGAAGCTGCTCCAGGTCACCAAGGACAGTCACTACCAGCTCTGGATCCACCTTGAGGAAGGACTGGCTCCCATCCCCTTGGCCCTTGGCCCCTGCCTCCCCAGAAGCTCCCGCCACTTGCTTCTTGTTGACAGCCTTGGCCTTGCTGGAGAGGATCTCATCATCAGATTTTCCATCCTCAGGGGCCTTACTCAGGGGCTTCACCTCTGCATAGGGACCCCTAGGGATCCGGCTCTGACCGGGTCTGACCAGGCCAGAAGGAGCCGCCAGTGGGCTGAAGGGTTTGGGTTTGCCCTGGAAGAGAGAGTGCTCTGACTTGGAGAGGTTGCGTGAGAGTGGCGCGCCACCTCCTCCGCCACTGCCACCCCCTCCTGCCAGCTTGGGCTTGCCGGTCTTGAGATGCCCCGCTCCAGGCTTGGCCATGTCATCACACCACTTGGGCTCGTAGAGGTGCATCTTCTTCTCTGCATCGGTGAGCACGGCCAGGTTGGTCAGGGACCTCTGCTTGCGAAGGTTGGAGGACACAGGCAGCCGCCCTTCAGAGCTACCTGCACGGTACACCCTCAGTTCCCCTCGCTGGGCACTCTGGGGCATCCCCGACTTGCCCCTCTTGGCTGCCACGCCAACAGCTTTGCCCTCTGCTTGGCCGTACGTTTTGGTACTTTCCGCCCGTTCCATCTTTAAATCTCCTTCTCTGCCTCCTTTCACACTACTTCTGAGCATGCCTCCTGCATGAGAGCATTGAGAAAAGCATCAGCGAGGAGAAAAAAATAGTATTCCTCTCTGTCCCCTTGTCCTTGTCAAGAGAAAACAGAAAAAGGCAACCACAACACAGTTCTTGGATCTTTGGTCCTTTTTTCAGACAGATTATAATTATTTTCCTCTCCTCCTTCCCCCTCTCTGTCCTCATGACAGACTCTCCCTTCTTTCCTCTCCTTTCTTTCCTTGTCCTCTCTCTCTCTCTCGTTCTCCCTGGCTCCGTTTTCTACTCCTCCCTTCAGCAGAGCCTCCTGCCGCTGAAGCGCGCAGCAGCAGAATGACAGTAGCAGCAGACGCAACAACAGCCCCTCCCCCCTCCTCCCTCTCTCATCCTATGTACCATTTAAAGACACTTTGCTCTGCCTCAGCAGCATGTGTGAAATGTAAAGGGAGCGATGAGAAATGATAAGCTTGGCATTTTTAAAACTGGACAGCATAATGATTTTTTTTGTTTTTATCACAGGCATGTTTTCACACGCCCTCGCCTCTCTCAATCCCTTTGTTCTTCCCCTCCCCCCTCCCTTCACCTCTTGGGTCAGGCACGTTCATCGCACACACAATTATGCATGATTTGCCTGTGTGCTGGGGAAATGGATTGTGCAGTCAGACACATTTAGGCATGTCGTTTACTCAGTGCACAAAATGAACAGGGTTAACAGCCCGTGAGGAAAGCTGTGTCCAAAAGCCCACAACAACTGGAACATCCAACTTAGCAGTTTATCCTGTCTGAGCTGCCTTATTACCTAACTCTAACCCTGATTTAATCATATGCTTAAATCTACTGAGTGTTATTGACTTTTTACTTAAATGGAACCAGCCCAATGATGTGTGTACAGAAGAACAATGCTGTCCAATAAGTTTCAAAGTGTGTCAATACCGTATTTTCACATATATATATATATATATATATATATATATCAGTGTAAGTATACACTATGACTGTACAAACATAATTTGGAAGTCATAATTTACTATTGGCATTAACATCTAGAAGAAAATCAGAATGAGTTTTTTGCCAACAAAAGGGCTTTATTACAGACAGAAGCACCCTCAGATTTGGAGGTTCTGGGCTGCCGTGGTTACACATGGTCTGCTGTTGTGAGGCGGGTTGGACGTACTGCCAAATTCTCTAAATCGACGTTGGAGGTGGCTTATGGTAGAGAAATGGACATTCAATTCTCTGGCAACAGCTCTGGTGGATATTCCTGCAGTTAGCATGCCAATTGCATGCTCCCTCAAAACTTAAGACAACTGTGGCATTGTGTTGCGTGACAAAACTGTCCGCAGCACAAGGTACACCTGTGTAATCATCGTGCTGTTTAATCAGATTATTGATATACTACACCTGTCAGGTGGATGGATTATCTTGACAAAGGATAAATGCTCACTAACAGGGATGTAAACAAATTTGTGAAATACATTTGAGAAAAATACACTTTTTGTGCATGGGACATTTCTGGGATCATTTATTCAGTTTATGAAACCAGAACTTTACATGTTCCATTTATATTTTTGTTCAGGGTACTAAGAAATGAAATGGTGGAATGGTAATTACAGTTAACCTATTTATTCATTTTTCAATAAATTCAATAAAACAAGTGCAACTAGGCGCCATTTGATACCACAATTTCCTATTGAATACTAGGAAAATACTGTAAAATAAAGTGCTAGCACACTTTGGAAAGAGCTGCAAGCAGCATAAGCACTAAACCCAGGTAACAGCATCCAACCCAGACTCATAATGTCTTATAGTATGTAAGTATAGCACTGGAATTACTGCAAAATGACTGTCTGCTTCACCCCCTCCCCTTAGAACAAGTGGACATTCATTGACTCTAAATACTGCATGAGGGCTGCTATACCAGCTTGGTGGCTTTCTGTTCACACATACAACAGAGATAGGAAATACATGCCTGTTTATTAACCTCTATACCTTCTATTACAGTAAAATAGTACAATATAGTGTGCATACATACTGTATGCACAATTATGTGTGTTGACATACTGTGTGTAATGTGCCAGCTTGAGAAATCAAGAAATAATTTCTAGGTTGTGCTCAAAAGCAATGAAACACAATTTCTCTTAACCAGGAGAACCAAACACCTTTTGGGAACACTATGGTTCACTTTGCTTTGATGCAATACAACGGACTAGTTTGTTACGATGCCTCAAGGGCCATTTCTCACTGCTCTCCCACCGTGTGCCTACACACTCCACTGGCCTGATATGTGGGTCCCGGGGCACCTGGGGTTCTTCTGAGACCCATGGAGTCATTTGATGTGGCTTAGCGAGGGGGACTGAAAACAATGTCATCTTTTGTTCTTGCTTGTCACAAGCGATGCCCCCATGCTGAGTTGAGTCCATTGATGATGACCTCACTCCCAAGCTGCTCTGACAAGCTTGTTTCCTGTTGTGTAGATATTTGTGGATGGGAAAAAGTTGATCACAATATTTTGAAAATATTTTTGTATGAGCATATTTATGAAATGTAGCTGGAAATATTGCAATTGCATCAAGTCATTTCTGCCTGAGCAACCCTACTGTATAACCAACATATCAACTGTGCATAAGTCCTTATAAAGAGAATGTTAGCTTACAAAAGACCACACAAAGTATCATAACGTACTCAGCCAATGATACGGCGAACCCATTTCCTGACTGTTCTCAACTGATTTAATGAACTAGGGGAGAGACAACCTTCCTCAGGAGAGATGAGGGTGAAACAGCATCCAGCCGCTGCTTTCCCACAGATCTGGAGACAATTCCGAATGTACTGGCCAGCAGTGTGTGTGTGTGTGTGTGTGTGTGTGTGTGTGTGTGTGTGTGTGTGTGTGTGTGTGTTTACATGTGTGTCTGGTTGTGTGTGCATGTCTATGAGTAAAGAGGCTATGAGGGGATAGCTCCACAGCTGCCAGTAGTAAATTTCCCTGGACAATCTGTGTAATCATTTTGTGGCGACTCAGCTGCTATGGGGTGCTGCAACATATGATGATGCAACACATAAAAGATGTAGAGGAACGTCCAAATGTTCTCACCCAGTGTGCGTGTGCGTGTGCGTGATATCATTGATATCCTACCATAAAAATGCATCTTGTTTAAATCACTAATTCAATAATTTTGCTGAATGTTCCACTGTATTGTTCCTGGACAAACCGACCAAAAATGTCAAAATGTTTACAGGCTGTTTCAACAGAAGTCATTCTTAATGAGCAACTGAATGCAAAAAAAAACGTATATTGTTAAAAATGGCCTATGTGGCATTGATATTAGTCAGAAACATTTATTCCACTGGAAAAATGTGCTAAAAAGTGCAAGTAGGATAATATTGGTCATGAAGTCAGTATTTTCCAAAAACAGAGTTGTGTAAGATTTATGTAACTGAGGTCATCACGATTTACACAAGCGTTGGTTTTGGATTACAATCATGCCCACTTGCCCATGCTGTTTGAACTCTATGCAATCGTATAGCAGAACCTGACCGTGAGACAAACCTGCCCCCATTACGCAGCTCCTTAGGCTTGTTTACTTAAGACAACATGTCGCCAAAGTTCTGTTGAAAGAACACTTGGCCCCTAAACCCTTTATGGAGTGGCCACTTGTTGATGCGTTTGATAGTGATCACTCGAGTCTGCCACTGTTTTGGACAAAATGAGAATTGAGACGATACGCACTTGAATCCCAACTGCCACAATAGAAAAAAAAACATTCGAGAGAATCGTCTGTGCTGCCACGACCTGTTTTGTAACATGATTCGCTATGAAATACTCCCAGATATGCGCTTTTTTTTTTTACTTGAGAAATACTGCACCAAACACCTTAGCAAGACTTAGCAAAACTGCGCTCCTCGGCGATCTCCTCAGTGAAAACTTCAAACTTAATAACAGATTCCTTGATGAATCTTAGATTCATTCGGACTACTTTGACGAAGAGGTAGTGGCTATGTTGTTGCTACTCCAGAAGGACAAACAACAGTAACTGCCACGGTACGATATGGGGAACATAATACACCCAAATCGAACCACACCCCCAAGACCAAGACCCCCAAAATGAGCACCAGAAAAAATAATTGGTGCATTCAGCCCCCTTCTGAGTGTCATTACTCACAGTCAATGCTGGCATAACTGCAACCAGCACAGCAATCAGATCAGAGTTACATATCCTTTCTTTCTTTAGATTGCTTGTTTGCTTGTTTTGTTTCGCTAATGAAATCACACACTGATTACACTGATGAAGTCACACAGAGAGCATTTATCCATATGAAATAAACAGATAACCCGAGCATCCCTCTCTCCCTCATCAATAGTGTCTAGGACACAGTGACAGGTTGGAAGTGGCCCCCCAGGGCTGTCCCGGGGGGATGAGAGGCACTCCCTGACAGGAGGCGATAGTTGATCCCTAGATCAAATCACTGGGTCCCTCAGTTGGCATCTGTCCATTCGGCCCTGAAGACCACTCAACCATGCAACCTGCCACCACCCTCTCTCAGAGGAATAAAGTCAGGGGCGGCCACAGCCTCTCTAAGTCATCACAATAATTAAGAGACTACTTTGAAGGCTTTTATAGTGAACGTAGTTTTATGAGGTACTTTTCTCATTATCCGTGCACTGGGTGTTCCTAAACAGTACTAATCAGTACAAAACTTGGACACAATGCCCCCCTATCTTTGTTACATTACCAGTGACCTTTGCATTCTCCTCTTAGGCCTATGGTAATTGTAGGTTAACATTGTGGTTTGTTGTAGATAGGAATGTTTGTAAATGGATAATAATGGCAGAATGACTATTCTCTAATTGTCAACCATTAAGTAACTTCTTACTAAACATTTTCACAGACATGAACAGCATTTTCACAGACATGTCACTGTGAAGTCAAAAAAGCTCCTATTCAACATTTGATGATGCGAAACGTACAAACACCTGCTGTGCTTGTCTTTCTACGATGACATATGACTAAAACAGGCAGTGAAGTTTAAAGTTAAGAGTGGCTTTTTAAGCCGTTTTCATCTTTTGTACGGGATTTGAGAGTGATTTTTAACAGTCAGGAAAACGTGTTTTCCCACATGTGTATTTATGAAAAGCTGTACTGACAAGACAGCAGCAGTGCCATCCAGTCGTGACAAACTGCTGGAGGAGATCCTAGATCCTGATGTATCAAACAGGTGGAGCAATGAAGCTTTTACTGTACTGTACATTAGCAGTCACTGTAGTGAGAACTAGTGACAGGGGCTGAGTTGGGCATATTAACAGTAGACTATTATAATATAGACTTCATATGCTGTATGTGTCTGGCAGTCTGCCCTGTTGACTGAAAAACAACTGCATGTTGTATACAGTATCATATTTCGCCGTATTGCCACGACTGACAAAAAAATACAGGGGGTGATTAAAATGTTAGTAATGTGGCGATGTGTTGTTTTCGTGTCGTATGTTGAATAATGTAAAACATCATGTTGAATTGACTTTAGCCAACTTTAGGTCTTCTCCATGAAGATTTTCTCTACCTGCAAGACAATGGGTCATAAATGTAAAAAACTTCACACCTACAGTGGGGCAAAAAAGTATTTAGTCAGCCACCAATTGTGCAAGTTCTCCCACTTAAAAAGATGAGAGAGGCCTGTAATTTTCATCATAGGTACACTTCAACTATGGCAGACAAAATGAAAAAAAAAATGTGTCTGTCATAGTTGAAGTGTACCTATGATGAAAATTACAGGACTCTCATCTTTTTAAGTGGGAGAACGTGCACAATTGGTGGCTGACTAAATATTTTTTTGCCCCACTGTAGGTGAAGATTCCATGTGACCTCCCTGGACTAGAAAAGCTCTCTATCTATCCCTGGAGCTCTCGTATCCTCCTCTCTGCCCCGCTCTGGGCTCAGCTACTTCTCAAGGGAGGGAAATTATCTTTAGGGAAATAGTACCCAGGGGGTAAAGTACATTTTAGGGAGAAAGTACCTATTCAGTACCGGAATTGAGACTTGTGTGTCCCAGTCTTCATATTACTTTTGCTTTGGTCTTTCAACAACATGGTAGGAAACAGCGCAATAGCCGATCTGAAAAGGTACAAATCTGTAATTCTGCCTCTGAGCAAGGCACTGTTCCCCGGGCGCCAAAGACGTGGATGTCGATTAAGGCAGCCCCCGGCATGTCTCTGATTCAGAGGGGTTGGGTTAAATGCGGAAGACACAGGCATTCAGTTGTTCAACTGACTAGGTATCCCCATTTCCCTTTCCCTTTTCTAACTGCAACATGAATAGGTTATATCACTAGCCTATATCCAAGGTACCCATCACCCCTAATCTTCCTCGGATGCACTCATAAATGTTCTTCTACTCACAGAATGTTTCTAAGATATGAAGATATGATTCTCGATCATTGGTCAAACAACCAATCATGCAGTGACTCGTTGTTTAGATATTCTTCACACCACTCCAAACAAACTGAACTAAGGTGGTAAATGCACCAGAGTTCGGAAAAACCACTCCAAACCAGTTCGATGTGAAAGCCCCCTTTGTCCCAGAAAAAGGCAGAAGACTTTAGAGAGCTAGTTATTGCCTAAACACTAGCGCACTGTCACGCCCTGACCTTAGAGAGACGTTTTATTTCTCTATTTGGTTAGGTCAGGGTGTGATTTTGGGTGGGCATTCTATGTTGTGAATTTCTATGTTGGCCTGATATGGTTCCCAATCAGAGACAGCTGTTTATCGTTGTCTCTGATTGGGGATCATATTTAGGCAGCCCTTTTTCCCACTTTCTGGTGTGGGATTTTGTCTACATTTAGTTGCCTGAGGGCACAACAGTAGCTTCACGTTTCGTTTGGTTATTTGTTGTTTTTGTACAGTGAGTTTCGGTTTATTAAAATTATGTGGAACTCTACTCACGCTGCGCCTTGGTCTCATCATTACGACGAGCGTGACACACACTTAAGCTTACTGTGTGCTTCCCAGTCGAAACTGTCAAGGCTCAGGAGAAGACCCAGATGCAGACAGTTTCGAAGTAACAAAGGTTTATTACAATGACGGGGGACAGACAAATGACAGGTCAAGGGCAGGCAGAGGTCAGTAATCCAGAGCAGAGTCCGAAAGGTACAGAACGGCAGTCAGGCTCAGGGTCAGGGCAGGCAGAGGTCAGTAATCCAGGGTGGTGTGCCATGGTACAGAACAGCAAGCAGGCTCAAGGTCAGGGCAGGCAGAATGGTCGAAGAGAACTAAAAAACAGGAACTATAGAAAGACAGGAGCACGGAAAAACGCTGGTAGGCTTGACAAAACAAAACTAATTGGCAACAGACAAACAGAGAACACAGGTATAAATGCACTGGGGATAATGGTGAAGATGGGCGACACCTTTAGGGGGGTGGAGACAAGCACAAAGACAGGTGAAACAGATCAGTCGTGTGACAGAAGCAAGTTTGTGTATACAGTATATTATATTTTGTGACGTTTTTGTATGTTTTTGTATGTTTTTGTTTGTTTTGTATGTTTTGTAAGTTGTCTTGAGGCTAGTCGAAGTTCGGTAGCCGAGTCCGTTGCACCCTTTCGTCAGGGATTGGTCAACAGTAGGGATTATTCAATTAAGTGTTTGTTGTCATTCAACAACAGACAACTAGTTTTCATGTGCATTTTTTCGCTTGAGAAATACTGCACCAAACATATTAGTTAGATGTAAAATTGTGCGACTAAGACCTCTGCCAAAACGTAAAATGTGAATTTCACACATTAATTCAGACTATAAAACAGTAATGTTGTTGCTTCTTGTTTTCCAAGTGTAGGTATTTTAAGGGAGTATGTGAGCACAGACATTCACTCCACCTAACCGAGCTCTGATAGGAGCAAACCGAACCTATGCATGCGGATGCCTAAGCTAACCTTCTTCAAGGAAAGAAGAAGACAGTCAGAGCACAGCCTCCGGAACTCAATGAATTAGCCAAAAGACAGAGCAACCAGGAACACAATCCTGAGGAGACAAGAAGAGAAACAATCACAAGGATACTCAGGACAAGAAAGGCTACACAGCCATCTTCCCCTTTGTTCTTTTCTATGTGGCCTGAGCAACAGACTTTGCTCATTCACTGAGTATGACATCTTAATATTCTGATATATCGAGGTCTTTACTTCGCATCTTTCACCCTGTTCCCTACCCTTTTTCATGATCATTCTCATTATGTTTGTAAATATTTGGATTACTTTCTATATAATTGATGTATAATGGAATTATGTTGTCTTCTTACTCTGGAAGAAGTGAGCTCAAATTGACGAGTAAAGAACTCATACCTTCAGATAAACCCAATTATATCACCAGGTTATTGTTGAACTAACGCATAAGTCAGGTCTTCATAGAAGACCAATTTTGTCCAATAACAGGCTGGTGCTCCGATTTCATAGTAATAACTGGACACACTTCACTACGTCAGCATTAACACAATCCAGACTGTGCATTGTCAGGGTATTGCCACACAACTCAGTGGTGTGGGAAGGCTGGAGGGAGTGACTTAAACCGCTGAGGTGTGCGGTAATTACCTAGCAACGCACAGACGGGGGTGTGTTAATGTGCTTATAAAAAAAATGGATTGAAACATTTTATTTGTGAGAATTCCCTCTGAAAACGACTGTTTGTCGCTAAAAAAGCCGGCAGTTTCTGGTTGCAGCAGTGTGGTTAATTTCTGACATGAATGTATCCCTAACAACTTCTCTGACTGTTGCCATGTCACTAAGCGACATACAACAAGTTATGTCGATGATGACAGAACGATAATATTGGCCTCAGTATGCCTTAGTAGTAATGCCATAACTGCTACATACTCACTTGGCTAGCCAGCTATAGAGTAGCAGGGACAATTAGCTGCCTCTTCCTCTCTGCTGGTTGTTACACTAACTAGTGCGCTAACATTAGCTAGCTACCTACAGTACAGCAGAGTCACATCAGAGACTAGACAGCAGAAATGAGAACAAACTACATCTTCCTAGCTATAGTGCCTTCAGATAGTATTCATACCCCTTGATTTATTCCACATTTTGTTGTGTTACAGCCTAAATTCAAAATTGATTAAATATATGTTTATTTCTCACCCGTATAACACAAAGCCCAATAATGACAACATAAAAACTAAATACAGGAATATCTCATTTACTGTACATAGGTATCGACACGCCTCAGTCATTACATTTTAGAAACACCTTTGGCAGCGATACAGCTGTGAGTCTTTCTGGGTAAGTCTCTAAGAGATTTGCACACCTGGATTGTGCAATATTTGCACATTATTCTTCTTAAAATTCCTCAAGCTCTGTCAAGTTGGTTGTTGATCATTGCTACACAGTCATTTTCAAGTCTTGCCAAAGATCTTCAAGCCGATTTAAGTCAAACCTGTAGCTAGGCCACTCAGGAACATGCAATGTTGTCTCGGAATCAACTCCAGTGTATATTTGGCCTTGTGTTATAGGTTATTGTCATGCTGAAAGGGAATTTGTCTCCCAGTGTCCGTTGGAATGCAGACTGAACCAGGTTTTCCTCTAGGATTTTGCTTGTGATTAGCTCTGTTCCATTTCTTTTTACTCCTTGGTCCTTGTCGATGACAAGCGTAACGATAATATGATGCAGCCACCACCATCCTCTCCGGCAACTGAGTTAGGAAGGACGCCAGTATCTTTGAAGTGACTGGGTGTACTGGTACACCATCCAAAGTGTGATTATTAACTTCTCCATTCTCAAAGGGAAAGTCATTGCTTTTTTATTTATTTAACTAATCTACCAATATGTGCCCGTCTTTGCTAGGCATTGGAAAACATCACTGTTTTTTGTTTGAATCTGTGTTTGAAATTCCCTGCTCGACTGAGGGACCTTACAGATACTTGTATATGTGGGGTACAGAGATAAGGAAGTCATTCCAAAATCATGTTAAAGACAATTGCAACTAATTATGAGACTTGTTAAGCCACTTTTTACTCCTGAACTTATTTAGGCTTGCAATAACAATGGGGGTTGAATACTTATTGACTTAAGACATTTCAGCTGTTCATTTTGTATTAATTTGTACAGTTGAAGTCAGAAGTGTACATACACCTTAGCCAAATACATTTAAACTCAGTTTTTCACAATTCCTGACATTTCATCCTAGTAAAAAAACCCTGTTTTAGGTCAGTTAGGCTCACCACTTTATTTTAAGAATGTGAAATGTCAGAATAACTGGAGAGAGAATGATTTATTTCAGCTTTTATTTCTTTCATCACATTCCCAGTGGATCAGAAGTTTACATACACTCAATTAGTATTTGGTAGCATTGCCTTTCAATTGTTTAAATTGGGTAAAATGTTTTGGGGTAGCCTTCCACAAGCTTCCCACAATAAGTTGGGTGAATTTTGGCCCATTCCTCCTGACAGAGCTGGTGTAACTGAGTTAGGTTATAAGGCCTCCTTGCTCACACATGCTTTTTCAGTGCTGCCACAAATGTTCTATGGGATTGAGGTCAGGGCTTTGTGATGGCCACTCCAACACTTTGACTTTGATGTCCTTAAGTCATTTTGCCACAACTTTGAAGTATGCTTCGGGTCATTGTTCATTTTGGAAGACCCATTTGCGACCAAGCTTTAACTTCCTGACTGATGTCTTGAGATGTTGCTTCAATATATCCACACAATTTTCCTACCTCATGATGCCATCTATTTTGTGTAGTGCACCAGGCCTCCTGCAGCAAAGCACCCCCACAACATGATGCTGCCACCCCCTGCGTCACGGTTGGGATGGTGTTCTTTGGCTTGCAAGCCGCCCCCTTTTTCCTCCAAACATAACAATGGTCATTATGGCCAAACAGTTCTATTTTTGTTTCATCAGACCAGATGACATTTCTCCAAAAAGTACAGTCTTTGTCCCCATGTGCAGTAGCAAACTGTAGTCTGGCTTTTTTATGGCGATTTTGGAGCAGTGGCTTCTTCCTTGCTGAGCGGCCTTTCAGGTTATGTTGATATAGGACTCGTTTTACTGTGCATATAGATACTTTTGTACCTGTTTCCTCAAGCATCTTCACAAGGTCCACAAGGCACCAAAGTACGTTCATCTCTAGGAGACAGAACGCGTCTCCTTCCTCAGCGGTATGACAGCTCCGTGGTCCTATGGTGTTTATACTTGCGTACTATTGTTTGTACAGATGAACGTGGTACCTCCAGGTGTTTGGAAATTGCTCCCAAGTATGAACTAGACTTGTGGTGGTCTACAATTTTTTTCTGAGGTCTAGGCTGATTTCTTTTGAATTTCCCATGATGTCAAGGAAAGAGGCAGTGAGTTTGAAGGTAGGCCTTGAAATACAGCCACGGGTACACCTCAAATTGACTAAAATGATGTCAATTAGCCTATCAGAAGCTTCTAGAGCCATGACATCATCTTCTGGAATTTTCCAAGCTGTTTAAAAGTTACAGTCAACTTAGTGTATGTAAACGTCTGACGTACTGGAATTGTGATGATAATAATAATAATAATATGTCTGTAAACAATTGTTGTCAAAATGACTTGTGTCATGCACAAAGTAGATGTCCTAACCTACTAACCTACTTAAAACTATAGTTTGTTCACAAGAAATTTGTGGACTGGTTGAAAAACGAGTTTTAATGACTCCAACCTAAGTATATGTAAACTTCCAACTTGAACTGTAAATATTTCTAAATCCTTAAACCATTTTGACATTACAGAGTATTGTATGTAGGCAAGTGACTCAATATCTAAATGTAATCCATTTCAAATTCAGGCTATAAAACTATAAAACTATACCTACAGCATGTGGCTAGCCAGTCACAATTTGCAGGGCAAATTGTCAGCTATTTGTGTAGTGCTTCTTGATTGACAATTGGTTGGCTCACTTAACGTTAGTTAGCAAGCGTGCATGCTCACTGCCCAGGCAGCAACCTACTTGCTACGAAGATACAAAAAAAACAAACCAACAACCTAACAAACTGAAATTGGATGCATTCAAAATGCAGGACCTCCGAGGGTAAACTTTACTACCTAGCTAGAATGAATTAGTTTATGCAGAAATGTCTTTTTTGCAGAATCTTAAGGTGAGTGATATGCATACTACGGTCTGTCAGTGTTAGAAAATGTGTTGCAGCCAGGAGCCAAGTTTAACATGAATCTTTTCATTTTAACGTAAGCTTCATTAAAGTTTGTGGTTACCACTGGCTTTGGATCTGAGGTGAGATACATTTTCTGCCATGTTTTGTTTTGGTCAGGGCTCAGAGTTGACGCATTGATATTTTGAAAACTGGCACTACTTCAGCGATTGACGAGGCTACTTCAGACAGTGCAGATTACAGGGAATTGTCAATGGCTTGGAACCCCATTTTAGCCAATCAAATCTTAATGTAATGTAGCTAATCATGGTTGAATCATCTGTCAAAACATGATCAGGGGCAAGGATTGATTCTAAGCAGAGTGGAATTCAAATAGATTTATGTTGAAAAGGAACATGGGAAAACCACATGGCAGTGGCATAGTCGTAATTTGAACATTAGGACACATTTTGGCGGGGGTCTGTTGGAATGATGAAACATCCTCACCAAAGACTGAACATTCCATCTTTTGTGTGTGAATGTAAATGTGTTTAGTGTTTGTTAAAGGGCCCTGTTTTCAGTCATATTTCATATCCTGTTATAGTTTGAATGTGTGAGGTATGTGGGTAGAATCAGGATTGATTGTGTATTGTAGGCCCCACCAATTTGAGTTGATTGAATACATGCAAATATAGATTTGGACTTTTGGTTTTACTTAATTCTCTGTATTGGCCAATGATTATAACGACATTTCAGATCCAACCATCAATTCATACATTGTTGTGCCCCTGGCCTGAGAGTATGGAAGTTCAATATGCAGCTAGATGTTGAAGGCTAATGTTAACTAGCTAACGTTGCCCATGAATGGAAGTTAGGCTAGCGAGCAAGCATTTTAGCCACGTAGGCTAGGACAACAAAAAATAAAAGTGTATACTGTATGACAGAGTGATAGATCATTTCGTCAACATGAAAGAGAGGAGGATGGTATTAGCGTTTCTCTACAAGTAGGGTGAGTCAACATGTTTTTCTACTTGTACGAACACGTACGCACACACACACACACACACACACACACACACACACACAATAACACACACATGCAAACACGCACACAGAAATCATAATATAATGCCACAGCATATGCTATTTAGCTTATGTTGATTGGACTGAATTGTTTTTGTTATCTTTTAGTTGTCACTGTATTAGACTAAGCAGAGGTGATTTGATGTAGTTGAAATGGTGCTGGAATAGTGGTGTCAGCTATCATCATTCTTTGCGACTTTGCGATAACTCTGTGGTTCTAAATCAGGAGTTGTTTCCGAAAATGTTGGAAACAGTAACTTGCTTGACCATGCTGTAGGTCATGAAACTGTCTGTAACTGTACATGCAATATGCTTTGTGGACTTCACTGGACAGAAGTTGCTATCCGGTTTTGTGATAAAAACAAAGATGTGGTTGAATTTATTCTGCCACTGTGTCTTCTTATTGTTTCAGCAAGCAACGCAATTATCACAACACATAGGTTTGGGGGGGGGGCTTGGCTTCCCCAGTGATTTGACCCACGCATCGCTACTGTTGTTGAGTTAGAAACAAGAAGTGCGTTGGAAAACAGTTGCGTCGAGGAATAGAACAAAAAAGAAATGGTCTAAAATTGAAGCGGATGGTACGTGTAATGCAGGCAAGGATATGTGTCCTGTTTGGATGACGTTTTTTGGATAAGGATGAATATCTGGGAGACCCGTATGAGGTCTCGAGGAAGGTCAAACGGGTGCTGGGAAAAGTGGAGTCAATTTGAGTGACCAGAAGCTGAGCTTGTTCTGATTAATTGTATTTCTGAGGAACAGAGAGAAAGTGCAGTGGGAATCACAAGAATCTTGACATCCAACGTGTCGTGGTTTGAACTTCGGAGCAGGGCGCTTGCTAAGGGAGTCATCTCCGGGGTGTCGATGGTAGTTGAGGGTTAGAGCTCTTGGAGTGCCCTGTAATGTTGAAGGAAGTTGAGGTGGCAAAAGTCAGGATGTCCATCAGATCTCCTATGTGGAGGCAACCAAAAGAGTTGAGAAAGCAAGTGACAGTGTTGAAGATATGGTCGCGGATGAACCGCAGCCCATGAAGCAAGAGAACCGGATATGCTATGTGTTAAGTTGGATTTTGTACCGACCATTGCAACTGCGAGATTATTATGAATAATGAAGAGATCATTACAAATGTAATAAATTACAATTACTATTTGTTAACTGTACGGCACAAGTATCAAAGAAAGGAAAGAAGTTGGTCATCATTGTGGCTGCAGCTGAAAAAGTATCTGGGACTTCAGGAGTTCACAGTGGAACACCCCCCCCCCCCCCCCCTGAAGGGGGTATTGAGAGAGGCGGGACTAGGTACCTTGACTGACGTTGACATCATCGAATCATCGCCCCATTTCCTGTTCCACCACCAAACAACCTATGCAAACAGTCAATCCGGGACGCTTGATTGAATGACACATACAGTTAGTAAACGAGGAAAGACAGAAAGTTGTTGTAGAAGGAAAGAGAAGACCAGGAATAAAGCTAGCTGAGGAAGAGAGGGTTGGAGGTCGGAAATGGCGGCGAGTAGTGCGGGAGAAATTGAGAAAAAGTTGGTGAAGCAACAGCTGGGCTGGAATGCAAACAATTTGGGCGTCAGTTCTGATGGTATGGAGCGGGAGGATGAGGTTCAAAGACATAGGAAGAAGAGAGATCATGGTACAGAAAGCATTGGAGAGTCTAGTAAAGAAAGCATAAAGAGGGCCATGGTATGAAGCAAGAGTAATGATGTGTTGGAGAGGAAAGTGGTGATAGTATTTGATGAGACCACAGGGCCTCACTTAAACCCAGTCCGACTAACTAACTGCCGTAGAGAAAGAGGTAGGTGAAGTCAAATGAGCTTGGTTCATTGGAAATGGTAGATTGCTAATATTGTGCGGTTGCCAGGCTCAGCAAGAGAAGATTCTGAAAATGGAAAAGCTTAATGGAAAGAAGATTAAAAACCATGTCCCTGGTGCTTATACGCGAGTGTGTAATCCTAAGGGTGGAGATGGATGTGAGTCACCCCCGGGGTCCCAATATATATGTCCACAGATGATATGAAAGAAAATGTGAAAGGAGGCAGAGTGATTAGGGCCAAAAGGTTGATCAGGAGGAAAGAGGGTCAAAGAAGTTAAAGCCTATCAACGATGCTGAGGTTTTGAGAAGGTCTTGCTGGGAAAAGTACAGATAGGATTCATTAGTTTCAATGTTAGAGAATTTGTCCCATATGCACTGCAGTGTTTTAAATGCCAAGGAATGGGACATGTCACTGCTCAGTGTAAAGGGGGGAAATATGTACCAAGTGTGGAGGTGCACATGATTACGATGAATGTGGAAGCAATGTGAAGGTTAAGTGCTGTAGTTGTGGGGGAGAACATAGTGCAGCATTTGGTGGATGCCAGGTACAGAGAGAGGCTAGAGAACCTACTGTTGGGGCCCTTCTGATGGCCCTGGCATGGTTTGGGGGCCTGTTCAGAAATCTTGTGCTCATGAATGTGCAGTGTCGAAGGGCACTTTGCTAATGAATAAAGTTGACTTAATAGCTTTTATTTTGGTAGGGTTATCAGTACGACTCGGGTTGTGGAAAGTAGAAATGCCAGCTTGAAGGTTATTGTGGAGACAGCAAAAGAGATATTGGGCGTAACAGATGTTACTGTTGAAATGGTTGTTGACATGCTGAACAATTCCAAGGGTGGAGTGTTTCACCATGATATAGATAAGGTTGAATGGGGTTGGGAGGGTTTTTTGTGGGAGGGTGTGGTAGAAGTTAGGGATTTATTTGGTCTCGATTTTTTGTTTTTATTATGGTAGTACAGAATTAGGCTGATTTTGATTGATCGTACATTCCAGCAGATAGGCATGCACTTAAACCATTGTTTGCGGACCGCCATAATATCATAGAAGCAAAAGCAGGATATAGGAGAGCGGAGAGCATATCTTTGCTAGATTTTATGCTCTTACCTTTTTGTACTTGTAATGCTTTTAGCTCTTAGCCTGATTTTAACCCATCTGTGTATTTATTGACAACACATAAAAATGTTTGGAGTAAAACTAGTCCAGACCAAAATAAACCTTTTTATGTGCACGAGGTGAATGCCAACTTCGTCACACATGGTGTCAGAAGTGGGATGATTTCCCTAGCTACAATGAGAAGACTCTTGATTTGTACTTTTTTTAAAAGACAAAGGTTTTATGGAACAGTGTTTTAAACGATGGTGTGGAACAGGCTTAACCACAGGCGGTGAGCAACTGGATGAAAACCTGGAGGCGTTTGTGGTTGCTGGATTGGAGGGACTTTCCGCCGGGTGGTGGAGCGTGGGTGGAGCACAAATGGGGAAGTGGTTCGGGAATCCGCAATGCTGAAGTGAGCCATGGGGAGAGCCGCTGCCACAGCTTTATTGGTGGACGTCAGATGGACCAAGGGGACACTTTCCAGGGGCTCCGGAGGGAGGCAGCGTAGTGCCTATTGAGATGCTCAGCTCGGGAACCAAGGTAATCTGTTGGGGTTGACATGCCTTCTGTCTCTTAGAATCCGAGAGTGAAATACTTACACACTCGTCTCTAACATGTAGGCTCACCATTCCCGAACAGTCCCAACACAAGTCAGAATGTTGAACAAACTTCATTTCAACTGGGTCCTCCCGGGTGGCGCAGTGGTCAAGGGTGCTGTACTGAAGCGCCAGCTGTGCCACCAGAGACCCTGGGTTCGCGCCCAGGCTCTGTTGTAACCGGCAGCGACCGGGAGGTCCATGGGGCAACGCACAATTGGCCTAGCGTAGTCCGGGTTTGGCCAGTAGGAATATCCTTGTCTCATCGTGTACCAGTGACTCCTGTGGCGGGCCGGGCGCAGTGCGCGCTAACCAAGGTTGCCAGATGCACAGTGTTTCCTCTGACACATTGGTGCTTCCGGGTGTGTCTAGTGTTGTGTTAAGAAGCAGTGCGGCTTGACTTGGTTGGGTTGTGTATCGGAGGACGCATGACTTTCAACCTTTGTCTCTCCCGAGCCCGTACGATGAGACAAGATAGTAACTACTAAAAAAAACTATTGGGGAGAAAAAGGGGTAAAATTCACACAAAAAACACACAAAAAATAATTTCAATGTACTTTGCCTGTTGTCCACTGATTTTGGCCCTATGCCGGTGGTAATCTGATAACAGGGAAGTGTTATCAATTCAGTACGCAGGTACTTTATCAGTTTGTATTTCCAGTTTTTATTTTCCATACTGACGAAATTCGCACATGACAAACACTTACACAATATGGCCGAGCCTAACCGAAGCCACAGACCGAACGGCAAACACTTTCAGCTGGTTGCGAGGAAATGTGATTCAGCGACTACGTTCGGTGATATTCGGCTATTGCTTACGTGTTGTGAATCACGTGCAATGCGTCAAGATTGAAAATATAAGCGACAGAACCTGCAAAATTAGGTAGACAACACTTTCCTGTGGATACCCCATTGCCACATCCTACCGCCAAAAGGACCAACAGCATGTAGAACCGGTAAAGGAAGTGTAAATAGGTTATTCAACATTATGGCTTGTAAAGACTATTGCATCTTTATTAGGGCAACTTTGGTAAGATTTGAAAATCAATGGCGTAACCATGGTAACAGTCTGATGTTTAGGTAAGAATAGGGAGTGGTCTGCCAACGGACCAATTTGCATGTTTTTCAACCATTTCACCTGCAGCAATTAAGTGTGAATTAAGTTAAGTCATTGAATGTGTGAGGAATGTGTGTAGAATCAGGATTGGCTAATTGTATATTGTAGGCCCCTCCCAACAATTTCAGTTGATATAAATACAGGCGTATATGTGTAGAGATTGCAGTTGGAAGCAAGGATAGAGGAGAGCGTGTTAGATAGAGTTTATGCTCTTAACTTTTTGATCTTTTAATCCTTGTTTTAGCCTGATTTTTAACCTGTCATTGAGTACTGGTGATACAGTAACTCCCCATGTTATTGTAATGGTGAGAAGTTAGCATGTCCTGGGGGTATGATATTTGTGCGTCTAACGTTTTCACTCATCATTATTCACGATTCATTCAGGACTCGTGAATAATTCATCGATTAATCTGTAATCATGGTAGCATCCACATTTATGTAGATGGGTTAAGAAACATTCTATTCTTATTTACAATAAAAGTGACTCCAAAATGACGTACGTTATTTACCATTCATTTCTATTGGGCACAAAATGATCGGAAACATAAACAAAACAGCAAATGCATCCAACAAGTTTGACATAATCATTGCGTGCTAGGAATATGGGACCAAGTTCTTCACTTTTGACTACTTTCAAACACATAAGTGAATTTGTCCCAATTATTTTCGTCCCCTACAATGGGAGAAGACTATAGACAATAAGTGGTGTAAAATCTATACGCTTCACCCGATAAGGATCTGAACTTCAACTACAAAGTAATTATATCATTTCGAAACCCAAAGTGTTGCAGTTCAGAGTTAAAACAAAATATATTGTATGACTCTCCCAATAGTTTCAGAGCTTACTGTATGTCAGATATGGAGTTGAAATGTATCTAAGTAGGTGTTAACATCCCAATATTACACTTTATATACAACACAGAAGAGTAAAACACAACCCTTTGTTTGTTTTCAAAGATTCTCTGGTCAATATTCCCCTTCGGTGAATCCCTATCATCTTGTCAACATTTGCAAAAAAACATATCTTATACCAATCTGTCTGGGGCGGTAGGGAGCCCAGCGACTAAGGAGTTGGACCTAAATCCAAAAGGTTGCCTGTTCAAATTCCGGGCTGGGTGCGGGGGAAATTGTTCTGGCAACTGGAGGGCTGCTGGGTTCATATCCCCCCCAAAAATCCCCTACCGTTTAGTGTTTAAGCAAGGCCCTTAACCCCACAACATGCTCTTCGTCCAATGAGCGCTTCTGCCCTGCAACTCGTCTGTGTGACGTGTGCAGGGCAGTTGAGAAATTAAGAGTGCAGAAGACTGATTTCTGTTGTCTGTAACTATGGGCTATTCATAACATGGCCCATAACATACCTTGTCAGCTCAGAGATTCGAGCTTGCAACCTTTCAGTTACTAGTCTAACGCTCTAACCACTAGGCTACCTGCCACCCCCTGTCTGAGCCAGAATGGCCCATAGGGGCAGGAGCCTACAGTATCATCTGTTTATGTAGTGTGAAGCCACTTGATGTACTGTACCTTCAGAAAGTATTCACACCCCTTGACATTGTGTTCTGTTACAACCTGAATTTTAAATGGGTTACATTGAGATTGTGTCACTTGCCTACACACAATACCCATAATATCAAAGTGGATTTATGTTTTTAGACAATTTTACAAATTAATCAAAATGAACAAATGAAAAGCTGAAATATCTTTAGTCAATAAGTGTTCAAACCCCTTTGTTATGGCAAGCCTAAATACGTTCAGGAGTAAATATTTGCATAACAAGTCACATAATAAGTTGCACGGACTCTGGATTATTTATTTTTTGTTGTTGATAAAAGCACAGGCAAAATCCTAGAGAAAACGTGCCAGACACTGGGAGACAAATTCACCTTTCAGCAGGACAAAAACCTACATTATAACATAAGGCCAACTATACACTGGAGTTGCAACATTGATTGTTCCTGAGTGGCTTAGTTACAGTTTTGACTTAAATCGGCCTGTACATCTATGGCAAAACTTGATAATGGCTGTCTAGCAATAATCAACAACCATCTTGACAGAGCTTGAAGAATATTTAAAAGCATGATGTGCAAATATTGTACAATTCAGGTTTGCAAAGCTCTTAGAGACTTACCCAGAAAGACTCACAGCTGTATCGCTGCCAAAGGTAATTCTAACCAGTATTGATTCAGCGGTGTGAATACTTGAGATATTTCTGGATTTTATTTTCAATACATTTTCAAAAAATAAAAAAAACATGTTTTCACTTGGTCATTATTGGGTTATTTGTGTAGATTGGTGCAATTATTTTTTAAATCCATTTTGAATTCAGGCTGAAACACAACAATATTTGGAGTAAGTCAAAGGGTATGAATACTTTCTGAAGGCACCAGAGCCTTATCCCCAATCCATGTCCTTAATGCTTAATGCTGAGCGCCAAAGAGTCTTTTGTGAACTCGGCTGGGGATCGAAATCCCAACAATCCAGTCTCAGGGCAGACACTTTAACCACAAGGCCACTGAGATGGCTTGAGATGGTGTTTATGTGTCAAAAATAAAAATTGTTCAATAACTTCTATGAAAACATTTGTATGGCCAAAATTGTATTTGATATAGACAAACGTTTTCATGTTTTGAGTTTTCATGAGTGGTTGAGTTTAGGTCCATAACTTGCCTGTGACAGGGACCATAGCTTTTTTAAATTCAAAACACATACTACTTCCTTAACCCAGAATTGTTTTAAGATAGTAAAAACATGGACAATCAGGCTATTTGATTCTCTATTTAGGACACCTGGGGGTATTAGAAACAAATGTGAAGAAAAAAAAACATTTGATGAAGAGTTTGAATTAAATCTCACTACCATTACTTCAATAAATGAACTAAATAACATATCTAGATATGAGAAAATGTCAGTCTGAAGGATTTATAGCTTGTAGTCACTGAACTGCAACAGAACGGTATTGGGATCATCTGGTAATGTGCGTGTGTGTGTGTGTGTGTGTGTGTGTGTGTGTGTGTGTGTGTGTGTGTGTGTGTGTGTGTGTGTGTGTGTGTGTGCATGTTGATCTGCACTGCTTTCAAATGTGATTTTGTCACAGTCTCTTCTAATGTCTCCTGCACTGCCTGTGAGTGTCGTAGAGGGAAACAGATGACACATACATACATGTTAGGGCCAAAAATGAGACCTTAAATACATGTAAAAAAAAAAAAAAAAAAACATTTTTACAAATGTTTCCTGAGCTTTCTTATTCCTCTCAGATGTGGGACAGACACAAACATCCTTTAGATTTTTTTTTTTGGGGGGGGGGACTATCTGTTGTTCCATGTAGTGAATCTGTTGGTCAATGCGTTTGTATGGGCTAATAGCAGTAAGGCACCCCCCCCCCCCCCCCCCCCCGAAAAAAATGTTTAATCAAATAATGTATTTGAACTATTTGTTTGATACTTCAAGGGGTCTTAAAATTCTAAATCAAATCCTAAATCCTATGGGTTAACGATACCTAAGTACAATGCTTACCATATGTTCGACTATTCCTGGTATCATTTTCGCAGCGCTGCAAAATCATGTCCAAAGTTAAGTCTGTTTCTTTATACATGTGGCCTTCAAGGCCCAGATGAGAACTCCAGAATCAAGCAGATACATTTGTCAGGGGGGAATTGTGGGATGATGCCAAGCCTTTAGACGCAGATAAGTGGCTGAAAACGACAAAAAGAAATACCCAGAAAGCCTGCTCCGATAACCATCTACAGCAGGAGGACTAGATTTGGTACCAAAACCCCTGTGTTTGCAGATTTATGAAACACCTAAGCCTTAATCCTAGTGGTGTAGGACATGGGCAGTAAAACCCACAGACATACAGTATCTTCAATAAAATGGCAAAAATAAAAGGATGTCCAAGAGATGTTTTAACGGAAGTTGAATTTACTCAACAAAATCATTTATTCTTGGTTGGATTCCAAGTGTGGCAGAATACTTTACCTAAATGGCCTACCGTAATATGCTGTAATGTGACTGGGGCAAGACATGCAGTGAATGTATGTGACTCACCCAGGTCATCACAGCACACCTCCATGGAGTCAGAGGAGCAGTCACTCAGGTCCTCCAGAGAAGAGGCATCATCATCCTGGGCCTGCAACCTACACACACAGCATGACCGTCACTTCACAGAATGATACAACATCATGCACAGGCAATACGCCTAATTATATGACTTGAATACAGAAGTCAGCTTTGCGAGGGAATTACACCTAATTGATATGTAGAACAAATACATGTTCTCTGATCATGTTTTCTGTCTAGAATGTATTCCAGGACATACAGCCAGTGAGTGTACAGTAGAGTAACGGTGATGTTATCCGTCTAAAAATGTGAAACACTGCCATCACCTGAACGTGAAAGGTGCCACAGTGGCCATGTTGACTTGGGCTGGCTCAATCCCTCGGCGTGGCACACTGACTGTCTGACTGCCATCACCACCACCCTGGCTCTGATGGGACTCTCTGGGTTTGTTGGTGGACATATCTCTCTCAGACATGCCCATGCCTTGGCTGGAGAGCTTTCCCGGTTCCCTACGCTCCTGGCATGTATGGGTGGTCGTCAACGCAGAGGTGATCAGGTTCCCGTTTCCTGCTTTAGTGTGGGAGAATCTACCCCGGATTTGGCCTGAGTGGACATTACCCCCAGAGAGCTTGCACAAGGCATCCTGTGCGTCTCCATTGTCATCCAGACTTCTGGGGCAAACCGCACCTGAGGCCCAGTTCCTGTTGGCGTTTCTCCTGACGTGAAGTTCTCGCAAAGCCTTCTGGGATAGTGCGCTGCTGCTGCGGAGATCAAGGGTGTCCTTGGAGCGTGGTGGTGGAGCTTGCCTCTTGGGGACCTGGGGGCTGCTGTAGGCTGACCGGCTGCCTGTGCCTCTCTCTGGGGCAT
The DNA here is from genome assembly GCF_013265735.2 of Oncorhynchus mykiss. Classification (NCBI taxonomy): domain Eukaryota; kingdom Metazoa; phylum Chordata; class Actinopteri; order Salmoniformes; family Salmonidae; genus Oncorhynchus; species Oncorhynchus mykiss. The sequence continues at coordinate 40,246,592 of NC_048571.1, forward strand.
AGGAGGCTCTGGAGGGGGGACAAGGGGAACAGATACCACCCCTCTGCTGCAGCAGGTGGCTCTTCAAAGCTGCACCTCTTTGCAGCTCATTTGAAAAGGTGGAGGAGGAGGAGGAGGGATGCGTTTTGGCGCTGAGCTGAAACTGTGCTGTGGAGTTATGGAGGCCGCCGCCCCCTTGGTGTTTGGGGTCCAGTCTGGAGAGGGGGATCATGCTCCGGGGTAGGGGGATACCAGAAACCAGACCTGAGCCTGGTTGGGCCTGGGACATGTTCTTAATGTTCACACCGCCGCTCATGGTCAATGAATATCACTGGGACAGTTTCTGAAAGAAAAATAATAAATAAATGACACACCGCTCTCCGTATTTCATATTTACACTTTTTCTCAATCGTCTACAACAATTTTATGGAACAATTGTTGTGGATTTTCAAAACAGAGTCCACAAGACACAAAACTCTGTGGGTTTTTCGCGTTTTGAAAATGTAGCTACCTTCTCAAAACATAAATACATCGACATATACCGTCAAAATTGCTAATATAAATGAGCACGACTTCCTGCAAAAACATTCACGCAACCATACTTATCTCTTGAGTCCAAACAGACAAAACAGAAAGTTAGTCTGTCTTTTAAAAATCTTAGTAGATCAATGCATTTTCTTTGCAGTCACTAAATCATGATGATCAAAATTAGGAGTACAACTTTACAAAAGTGCAGAATAATGGGAAATTACTCTCCTTTTTCTGTATATTTGACCGAACAATATCATACACGTCAAATATTATTCCTGATAAACATTTTTTTATACCAAAAAAAATTATCACATTGGGTGGAGGATTCTGTCATCAGTACCATCTCAATCCAATTCCATGTAATCAGTGCAAAGGCTGGTTTGCTCACAGTTTTGTAGACTTTCCATTGGAGCACAGAAACACAATCCACAATAGAAAAAAGGAAAGGTGAATACAAAGGAGGAACACAACTGAAATGAATGTACAGGCCTCAATTCACACCAAAGCAAAGCTCTATAATGGAAGGTCAAAATGTTGGCAACAATGACTGAGTAGTAACCCAAAGTTACTTAGAAAGAACCCAACATCGTTCCCTGCATGTCCACAGTATTGTAAAACATATTGTAGACATTCCCATTTGCCTTTAACTTTCCATATATTGTACATGGTGTGGCACTGATGGGGTGATTAAGTAGTATTTACTTATTGCCGAAAACAGTGTGCAACACAATTGCACACATTTCTCTTGCAATGTTTTAATATTCTGTGAACAAAACACTATACAGTGGATGTTTGTATTAACTGATGACATCTGTTGAATTTTTTTTGCAAAAGGTCTAAGATATTGCAAGTCTGGTACTAAGGCGAGAAAATGATCAGAAGTTCTGTAGGCCTATTTGAGCATTTGATCATTGCTGTTCTGATATAAATAACTTTTCAACACAGATCCAAAAATTGCTTGAATGCGATTGAGAAAAACTGTTAGCGTTCATTTCCATTTGTATAAGACCCAGCGAAAATCATCAAAACTGTTGTCACGTTTCAATTGATTGATTCTAAGTTGTTGCCTTTTTCATGGTCTTTTACTTCCAGACTGGCAAATATCAGTAGCTAGCTTACTGTACACATCATATGGAATCAATCTGAAAGAAATTGAGCATTGTTTTAAAGCTTGATGTGTGTGGTCCTGCTTTGTGGGAGACTAGGGAGAACACACGCATGTGTCTGTCTGAAATAAGAAGTTATACAGTGGATCCTATTCGCTCAATCTGTAAGACGGAAGACACAGCATGCTTATTGTAACATTTGTTCCACTGTATACTGGACAACAGATGTGCATACCAGGCTGTCTGTCTGACAGAGAGAGAGAGGGTTACAGTCTATAGATTTACTGTATTTCCCCTTCAAATATCATTTAAACAGAGACTTACGAATGCGTGGGGGTGTGGGTAAGATTGGAGTGTCATGAAAGTCAATTCAAATATATCTTTGTTAGAATGATCTATATCATCAATATTACTTGTTAAGGTTGAAGCAGCTTTGCCACAAACATATTCCAACATGAGGCTCTCCCCTCCAGTGAACTGCATGCTGGGAGAGTCTGTGACCGACTGACACCGTTTGGCACACTTAGCAGGGCCGCCGGCCCTTTAAGGTGGTGCCAGCAGCACCCCACCCCAACGTCTGCTCTGGTCCCTTGGACATGCTCCACCACTCCTCCTCCCTGGGCTTAGCAAACCATGGCCTCCCCATCAACACCCAGCCCCTATCTACCACCCTCATATCACAACAAACCAGCACCAGCTATCTGTACCGTGGGGTGCTTGTTGACGTGGTGTGCTACAGCTGCACATTAGATTGCCAGAGGCAATCACTTCTAAGATACTCAGTGAAGTATATAATTGGACATGTAGATGTTTTATCCCTATTTACCTCCCTTGCACAACACATGGCACCGTGTCTCTGTTCCAGATTAACCACTCAGTAATCACTGGAGTGGAGATAAACAGAACAGGGCCAAGTTTCCCGACAGGGGTGGAATTTAGGCTTATGAGTGTTCTAACGATGCATCTTTCATACAACAGCCGAAGATGTAACATGCGTTTCCCTAAAACACCTCGCCGAGAGAACGTTCGCTAGGTGCGTCCATTGAGGCATGTGTTAATACGGATCGGATCAAAAGAAAGATAGCACTGCTCCCGGATCAGCGTTCTCCCTTTCCAATTTTACCTTAACATTAGAATTATTCCACAATCCTGACGACGGAACAGCTCATATACACACACACTATATATACAAAAGTATGTGGACACCCCTTCAAATTAGTGGATTCGGCTATTTTAGCCACACCCGTTGCTGACAGGTGTATAAAATTGAGCACACAGCCATGCAATCTTCATAGACAAACATTGTCAGTAGAATGGCCTTACTGAAGACCTCAGTGACTTTCAACGTGGCACCATCATAGGATGCCAAATTTTCAACAAGTAAGTTAGTCAAATTTCTGCCCTTCTAGAGCTGCACCGGTCAACTGTAAGTGCTGTTATTGTGAAGTGGAAACGTCTAGGAGCAGCAACGGCTTAGCCACAAAGTGGTAGTCCACACAAGCTCACAGAACGAGTGCTGAAGCACGTAGCGCATAAAAATCTTCTGTCCTCGATTGCAACACTCACTACCGGGTTCCAAACTGACTCTGGAAGCAATGTCAGCACAACACTGTTCATCGGGAGCTTCCTGAGTTCCAGCGAAAGGAAATCTTTACGCTACAGCGTACAATGACATTCTAGACCACATATGTCAGAGTCAAGGCCCGCGGGCCACATCCGGCCCGCAAGAAGGTTTTTTACGGCCCCTGGGATGATCTTGATTTATTATTAGAACCGGCCCGCAGCAAGCCGGCAGCCCGCAGATCTTTTACACGCACCAATACTACATTTCCCACAATGCAAAGGTGACGCACCGAGCAGTAGGCTGCTTCATTTCAATATTTATTGGCACAGCAGTCGTCAGCATCACAGTAAAATTAACTTTCAGATACCCATCAAAAATGGCAAAACGGAAGGTGGATACTGAGAACCGGGGGTTTCAAACAAGGTGGGAGTCGGAGTATATGTTCACGAAGGTAGCTGGAAAACCTGTGTGTCTTCTGTGTGGAGAAAGTGTGGCGGTACTGAAAGAGTATAATCTGAGACGACATTATGAAACGAAACACGCGGACAAAAACAAGAATATGGACATGGAACAAAGGCTACAAAAGGCAGAGGAATTAAAACGAGGCCTCAAATCTCGACAGGCTCTGTTCAAAAAAGCCAAATCACAAGGCCAGGCTGCTGTCAAGGCCAGTTTTATTTTGGCAGAAGAGATCGCTAAATCAGCCCGGCCATTTACGGAGGGGGATTTCATCAAAAACTGCATGATTAAAGTTTGTGACGAAGTTTGCCCAGAAAAAAGGCAACTCTTTTTAAATGTGAGTCTGAGCAGAAACACCATTGCCGAGAGAGTAGACCAGTTGTCCATCAATCTAAAAGAGCAGCTTGTGAAAAAGGGAAAAGATTTTATTGCATATTCCTTGGCTGTGGATGAGAGCACCGACATTTCTGACATTGCCCAGTTGTCAATTTTCATCCGCGGAGTGGACTCCAACCTAAGCGTGACAGAGGAGTTTTTGGCTTTACGTCCTATGCATGGCACAACTACGGGGCATGATTTGTATGAAGAGGTGTCAAGATGTGTAAATGAGATGGAGCTGCCTTGGGAAAAACTTGTGGGTTTGACAACCGACGGAGCACCTGCGATGTGTGGACACAGGAGCGGACTGGTGGCGAAGATACGGGAAAAGATGCAAGAGGAAAACGCGACAGGTGAGCTGACAGCTTATCATTGTATCATACACCAGGAAGCGTTGTGCGGTAAAGCCTTGAAAATGGAGCATGTAATGAGCATCATCACGCGCACAGTTAACTTTATCAGAGCCAAAGGTTTGAATCACCGCCAGTTCAAGGCATTTCTGACGGAGTTAGAAACGGAGCATGGTGATTTGCCTTATCACACAGAGGTGCGATGGCTAAGCCAGGGAAAGGTGCTTCAAAGATGTTTCGAGCTTCGTGAGGAGATTTGTCTGTTCTTGGACAGCAAAGGGAAAGACACAACACAACTCCGAGACGAAATGTTTCTGTGTGAAATGGCTTTTCTGTGTGACATTACGAGTCATCTGAATGCAATAAACTTGCAGCTGCAGGGTCGGGATCGTGTCATCTCTGATATGTACAGTACAGTGAAGGCATTTAAAACCAAACTGACTCTGTGGGAGACGCAGATGCGGAAAGAAAATTTGAGCCACTTTCCCAGCTGCCAGACCATGAAAGAGAAGCTCTCTACCAGTGCGTTCCCGAGCACACAGTTGGCTGATAAAATAGGTATGCTTGCCGCTGACTTTCGACGCCGATTTGCTGACTTTGAAGCACAAAAAAGCAGGTTGGAACTGCTCGGTAACCCATTTGCTGTTGACGTGGAAAGCTCACCACCAAACCTCCAAATGGAGTTGATTGACCTCCAATGCAATGATGCACTGAGGGCAAAATATGCGGCAGTGGGTGCTGCGGAGTTCGCCCGTTTCCTCCCCGGCACAATGCCCCAGCTGCGCATCCAGGCTGCTCAAACGTTGTCTATGTTTGGCAGCACATACCTGTGTGAACAACTGTTTTCTTTGATGAACCTGAACAAAACATCACACAGAAGTCGACTTACTGCTGAACACCTCCACTCAATTCTGAGGATTTCTTCAGCTCAGAGCCTTACCCCGAACATTGATGAACTTGTGGAAAAGATGGGACACCACCAAGTATCACCCTCAACCTCAAACAAGTGAACATTACTGTGCAATCACATATTTAGAGTTTTTACTCAGTTCAAGTTTAAAAGTTAAAATTTAATATTTGTTTTCACTGCATGTTACTTCTCCTTAAACAAAGTGTTGTTTTTGATTAATAGATTTTTGCACTTTATTTTTTTGTATTTCAATCCAATTATATTTTAAAAATATTTCAGTTGAGTGGATGATAGAAAATTGCTATTATTGTTTTTTCTTTGAAGTAAATTTAGCCCACTTTTGCTAAAATAGAAAATATAGTCTACTGATGGTGCCTTGAATACCGGTTTCTTTCATTTAATGTTCATGTTATGGGGATATTTATATAAAGGAAATTTGTCTTTTGTGTCTGTTGAAAATTAAAGATTACTGACAGAGCCATAAGAAAATATTGCTTTATTTATCTGATCATATTGTAATATATTTGTTAGGTTTTCAGTAGGTTCAATTAGGTTCACTAGACTATATGCGTCATTTAAAAATTTTTCAATGAACATTCGAACAGTCCGGCCCTCGTCTTGTAGCTGATTTTTTTATTTGGCCCTCCGTCCATTTGACTTTGACACCCCTGTTCTAGACGATTCTGTGCTTCCAACTTTGTGGCAATAGTTTGGGGATGGCCCTTTTTATTATTATATTTTTTTTTACCATAATTTATTAACAGGGCAAGTCAGTTAAGAACAAATTCTTATTTTCAATGACAGCCTAGGAACAGTGGGTTAACTGCTTTGTTCAGGGGCAGAATGACAGATTTTTACCTTGTCAGCTCGGGGATTTGATCTTGCAACCTTTCGGTTACTAGTCCAACCCTCGAACTACTAGGCTACCTCCTTTTTCAGCATAACAAAGCACCCGTGCACAAAGTGAGGTCCATACAGAAATGGTTTGTCGAGATCGGTGTAGAAGAACTTGACTGGCCTGCACAAAGCCCTGACCTCAACCCCATCGAACACCTTTGGGATGAATTGGAACGCTGACTGCGAGCCTGGCCTATTCGCCCAACATCAGTGCCCGACTTCACTAATTCTCTTGTGGCTGAGTGGAAGCAAGTCAACGCAGCAATGTTCCAACATCTAGTGGAAAGCCTTCCCAGAAGAGTGGAGTCTGTTATAGCAGCAAAAGGGGGACCAGCTCCATATTAATTTCCCTGATTTTGGAATGAGATGTTCGACGAGCAGGTCTTTTAGTGTATATAGGCCTTGTAGGAGAGCAGCAGATGTTGCCACATACATGCACGCGCGCTTGCGCACACACACACATACACACACACACACTAATTAAAATGAATCTGTTTGGCATTAATGACAGTGGAGTGACACATCTCCTCCTACGAAGGGTAAAAGCAAAGGAGTAAAACAGAGAGTTTACTATTTTAGACATATAGTAGAATTTGTACAATTGTAAAACAGTAATATGAATCTGATCTGAAAATAGCTCAATAGGCTGAAATAGAAAGTACAGTTATTTTCTTACCTAACTGCAGACTTCCTGTTCCACGCCAGCCAGAGTAATTCCTCTATAAGTCCTAAGCAGTCCTGCATATGTCAGTGTTCCATACCAACTGCTAACCACTGCAATGGGATAAACCTATAACGCAGTTGAATGCAATTTAAGACCCACGTGTTGCGTTAAAGAGAGTGTGTGAGTGTGTGGTTCAGAGGATGCTGGACACAAATGAGCCAATGGAAGCACTAAGAACGAGGCTTGAATATATTTTAACAGCCTGTTTATGTTTAATGTATTTTCTTCTGCACTAACCCCCTCCCCTCGCTGTCATTTGCTCTTATTCAATCTCTCTCACACGCCCAAATTCCGTACACAACACACACGCACACATACAGTGATTCATATTTTTGTTTGACATCATGTCAAGCTATCCCCTGAGTTCATGGTCCGTCACTGTTTGATTTTGACATTCAGCACAGCTCCTTCCAACGGGCAAACATCAAACCACACAGCCAGCATTACTGCCCCAGCCCAGTAAACATACCAACAATCAGCCTATATTGAACCATCCCACTGGGCACAGATGTCAATTGTACCCAGTGGTAATGTGGAATATCTATTCCACATTGGCTCGACAGAATTTCATTGAAATGATGTGGAAACAATATTGTTTCAACCAGTGTGTGCCAAGTGGGATGGTTTTTAAATATACAAATCAACTTCCAAAATTACTCAATGTTCTCTCTAAAATACACAAGGAAAAATGCAATTTTAATAGCTGGTTGCAGAGAGACCTTAAAATTCAGGGCCTTGTCTTACTACCCAAAGCTGAGGACATTTCGAGACTAGTTCTGCCTACATCTCTTTATGTTGAACCTAAGACTTGTACTGCTCTTGATGAAGTCGTGTTAAAATTCACATGGAAAAACAAAACAGAATATAAAAAAATACAAAAACTATTGTGAGGTGATATTCAGATGAGGGTTGTAAATGTCCTGGATTTCCAAACAGTCATGCAGATCTTGAAGATCAACGGGATTGAAAAGGGTGTAATTAGAAATCACTTCCAATGGTTTAAATTTCCCAATGTGATATTTGAAAAGTGTAGTGGTCTTCATTTTTTGCTCTCTTGTAAATCCAAATGTTTATAAATCATCCATGAAAGTGGCTAATTTTAATAAACAAGCATCCTGAAAACTATACACCGTCTAACAAAAAAACAAGTCTGCTTTCGACCAGTTGCTTGTAGCTCTTCTTCAGTTCAATAGCTAATCCCATCATTTGAAATGGACCAATACAGGAAACTGACCCAATCTGACCCAATCAGCTTCCCTCAATCGAATTGTACATTACAACCAGTTGATCAAGTGTCGTCTGTGGCAGCAGGCTGAACAAAGTTGTCAAACTGTGAATTTCAGTTTCAAGCATAGCTGAGTTTCAAGCAAAGCTGAGTTTTACACCATAATGATGAGTGTGTCACAGCAATTTAAGTCCATTGATAAAATTGGATTAGCAACATCTTCCCCATTGATACTTTCCAGAGTCACACCTAACTGCCCACTAGAGCTGACCACTAGGCGATAGGCGAGCACCACTTCATAATGACATTGTCTACTAGCGTTATATCTTGATCCATTTCCTAAGTTTTGATCAGAGTCCCAGAGACTGGGGGGGAGGGGCGCGCAAACACAAACACATGCACGGACACATAGTCAGACACTGACACACAAACCAACATCCACTCACACACACAAGGCAACACACATTGACACACATTCGCCCCCACACACAGACAGACAGGTGTGAGGGAGGGGGGGGGGGGGGGGAGATCAGAGGCGGAAGCATCACAACACTGTGTCTCGCCTTACATTTGGCTCAAGGCCCCCAGTGAGAAGACAGTGGTTGAGCGGGGCTGAGACGCTGTATCTCCATGACGGCTCACTACTCTGCTTTGTCTTTCAACATGGCCTCCAGCAGAAAGGCATTGGCTTCCTCTATATCCCTTTCACATCTCTGTCTCGTGATAACCATCGCTCGAGTGATTGGAAAATTAGCTTGTTGGAAAGAAAGAAGTGCCCGCGGTGTGTTTCACATACTTATCTACCAATTATCATAATTCTAGTCTAAGTGTTACTGTAATAGGATCATTGGCATCTATTGTTCTGCTGTTTAATAATCATGATGCGGATTTACCGATAAAGCTCAAAATGATGAAACGGGATCTAGAATCGGATTAATATTCCTTATGTTCACTACCCAATAAATAGCTAGGGCTATAATAGGGTTAACACAATGATTCAGTTTGTCTGCCTGCAAACACAGGAAGCGCTTGGAGCACAGTTGTGCATACTTGTGTTGTTGTACTTAACGAGGTTAGCCTTTTTGAGATACAACTTGCATTTCCCAAGAGAGACCGACATTGTTGTATGTACAGTGCATTCGGAAAATATTCAGACCCCTAAACTTTTTCCACATTTGTTACGTTACAGCCTTACTCAACAATGTATTACAACAACGACAACAAAATATCCTCATCAATCTGCAACACAATGTCCCGTGATGACAAAGCAAAAACAGGTTTTTAGAATTTTGTGAAAATGTATATAAAAAAAACAAAAAACAGAAATACCTTATTTACATAAGTATTCAGACCCTTTGTTATGAGACTCAAAATTGAGCTCAGGTGCATCCTGTTTCCAAAGATCATCCTTGAGATGTTTCTACAACTTGGTTGGAGTCCATTTGTGGTAAATTCAATTGATTGTGCATGTCAGAACAAAAACCAACCCTTGAGGTCAAAGGAATTGTCTGTAGAGCGCTGAGCCAGGATTGTGTTAAGGCGCAGATCTGGGTAAGGGTACCAAAACAATTCTGCAGCATTGAAGGTCCCCAAGAACACAGTGGCCTCCATCATTCTTAAATGGAAGAATTTAGGAACCACCAAGACTCTTCCTAGAGCTTGTAATCGGGGGAGAAGGGCCTTGATCAGGGAGGTGATCAAGAACCCGATGGTCACTCTGACAAAGTTCCAGAGTTCCTCTGTGGAGATGGGAGAACCTTCCAGAAGGACAACCATCTCTGCAGCACTCAGTCAGGTCTTTATGGTAGAGTGGCCAGACGGAAGCCACTCCTCAGTAAAAGGCACATAACAGCCCACTTGGAGTTTGCCAAAAGGCACCTAAAGACTGTCAGACCAGAAACAATATTCTCTGGTCTGATGAAACCAAGATTGAACTGTTTGGCCTGAATGCCAAATGTCACATCTGAAGGAAACCTGGCACCATCCCTACGGTGAAGCATGGTGGTGGCAGCATCATGCTGTGGGGATGTTTTTCAGCAGCAGGGACTGGGAGACTAGTCAGGATGGAGGGAAAGATGGACAGAGCAAAGTACAGAGGTCCTTGATGAAAACATGCTCCAGAGATCTCAGGACCTCAGACTGGGGTGAAGGTTCACCTTCCAACAGGACAATGACCCTAAGCACACAGCCAAGACAACGCAGGAGTGGCTTTGGGTCAAGTCTCTGAATGTCCTTGATTGGCCCAGCCAGAGCCCGGACTTGAACCTGATCGAACATCTCCGGAGAGACCTGAAAATAGCTGTGCAGCAACGCTGCCCATCCAACCTGACAGAGCTTGAGAGGATCTGCAGAGAAGAATGGGAGAAACTCCCTAAATAAAGGTGTGCCACGCTTGTAGCGTCATACCCAAGAAGTACTTGAGGCTGTAATCGCGGCCAAAGGTGCTTCAACAAAGTACTGAGTAAAATATCTAAATACTTATATAAATGTGATATTTCAGTATTTTTTATTTTAAATACCTTTGCAGAAATGTCTAAAAACCTGTTTTTGCTTGTTCATTATGGGGTACTGTGTGTAGATTGACGAGGAAAAATGTAAATGTAATCCATTTTAGAATAAGGCTGTAACACAACAAAATTTGGAAAAAGTAAAGTGGTCTGAAAACTTTCTGACTGCACTGTATGTGTGTTTATTTAAGCTAATTATGTACAATAGTGTAAAATAGACTAAATTTAAAACAACTCTGTCCGTTCTCTCTGTGCTGTGGATAAGACACAGCAGATGATACATCTAAATCCACAGAGGCGAAAAAGAGACATGCCATGAGACTCAAGACAGGCCAAAGTGTACCACCAGGATCACCCGTCCACAGCTGGGTCCCAGTGTTCCCATCACTGCCACCTAGATAACAGATACTGGGAGACCAGTGTGCCAGCCCTTCCGTTTCCCAGAACAGATCGCTACTAATCCAATTGTGCCTCATTCACTCAAGCTAGTCAAGCTCAGTCCTCAATCCGTCATACATTCTAATGCAATTACGGCAGCTATGCAGCAGGCACTCTCCTGAAGGAATGTGTGTGTGTCTGCATGTGTGTGCGTGCATGCAGACACGCACTTCTAAAGAAGTTTTATTGCTTCTTTAATCAGTACAACAAAATATCAATTAGTCTTTAAAAATGATCAACTTGGAATAGCTCACACAACGTGTCATTGGAACACATGAGTGATGGTTGCTGATAATGGACCTCTGTACGCCTATGCAGATATTCCATAAAAAAATCAGCCATTTCCAGCTACAATAGTCATTTACAAAATGAACAATGTCTACACTGTATTTCTGATCAATTTGATGTTATTTTAATGGACAAAAAATGTGCTTTTCTTTCAAAAGCAAGGACATTTCTAAGTGACCCCAAACTTTTGAAAGATAGTATAGATTCACTAATATAAACGAGAGCCGCAACAATGCTTCCTGACATGTCATCCATTTTGCTGTTGAAACATTGTCGCCCTGCAACATTCAGCCATATAGAGACACACATGTCTATCTAAGCAGTTATCACAGCTAATTAGTTCACGATTAAAAGGGTTTTAATCCATTTTAAACACTAAATACTGAGTGGAATTCTAAGCTCCCACAGCATATGTTGGATTAGTCCTGGAACTTTGTCTGCCATAGCCACTGCAGGCTTTGGGAGGGTGAGTTAAGAAGGGGAATTTATTCCTTACTAGTCACTTTAAAGGTCTAATCTATCCAGCCCTGGGCCATGGTGATGATATCACTGCCGCCCAGCTGAGCTCATGCTGCAGGGCAGTTTACAGGGCAGCAACACATGTCCAATGATGACACAGACTTTCAAAGGTCTCTCCTACAGAGCGGACATGCAGCCTCAGTCAACTACGTATCCCTCAATCCATTAAGCAAGGAAAGGTAGAGGTGTTATTATTTCAGTTATCTAACTTAAACAGGAATTTAGAGACACCGGTGACCTTGTTCGTTGTCCATTGACTCGTTTTTCCACATTTACTTTCCACTTAATCACAAACCAGTCTGTTTCAAAAGAAGACTTGCCAAATCCAAAATGGCCAAACATTAAAAGCAGTAGTCAGAGGAGAGAAAGTACACCCTGCCAGTGCCAACCAACCCTGTGACATCCCACAAAAACAAGCAAGACCACTGCAGTCAACATGTTATGTAACTGACACAGTTCTCTATTGAACTCTTACTATTACTGCAGTAATGGATGATGCTGTAGTGCAGTGAGTGCAGTGAGCATGGATGCTGCAGAGAGTGTAGGCGTGGGACCATCGTTCTGTGTTGCTTAGCCTACAGATCTGTATGTGGGCTGACAAGTAGGTCAGTAGAATACAGAATAGTACAACAGTGTTTTAAGGAGCACTGGAGATTGAATACCTGCCCTTCTGCATCTAGTTTACCTTATAAGGTGCAGTGGCAGTGAGATTCAGTTCACGCATATCAAATGTAAACATGTGATCCTCTCTGTGCAGGTAGAGGTGGATGAGACTCTCCCTGGTTGTCCTGAATTATTGCCTCAGAGTTTCCCTTTGAGCAATGCTACAGTTCATAAGGAGTTTATGCATTCAGTAATCCTACTGTCATGTCTTCCTCTTCATCGCCATGCTGGCAAGATCTCTACCGTCTTGGTCAACTGTCAGACTGCGTTATGGACATATAACATGCCCCATCCGGAGGTGTGCCTTGAGAACTAAGCCGTCTCCTCTGAAGTACATAATAAGATGGATTGGATGTGATAGAACACACCATTCTTGGAGGAATCCACACACCCGTTCCCAAGCTGCTATCACTTCTGCCACAGATATTTCCATATACTACCATATTATTATATTGAGGGGTAATGTCTAAGACTAGGTTATACATAAACATCCTTCACTTCACCTCACCACCACAAATTCTCTGATTTGTAACCCGAGCTATTCTAGCTGGTCAATGAGAAGTCGATGGATGTGTTTCAAGTGACCCCTATTCCCTATATGGAGCACTACTTTTGACCAGAGCCCTGGTCAACGGTGGTGCACTACATAGGGTGCCATTTGGGACACTTCCTATGAGAGTTCCATGAAAAACACCACATGCCAAACAGATTGAAGGTTCCAAGGCAAACACGTGTCCAGACTCTGGGTTTGTCAGGGTGGAAAGACTACCACTGGAGCGTGTCTCTGGACCAGACGGCCCAAACCAGAGTCCACATTGGCCCGGACACACAGGGTGTGGCGGTGAGCATCACTGAGACGTGGCAGTCAGAGAGGCTAATGGAGACCTTTGTCCGTTATACAAATTATACACTTAGTAGCACCTTGTTTGCCTCAAACATTCAGAAACTACATTTTCAGACATACGTAGATGAAGCATACAGTTTAGTTTGCCCTTGAGGGAACATCTTAGAAAGTATACACTGAGAGTACAAAACATTAGGAACACAGGCTCTTTCCATGCCATAGACTGACCAGGTGAAAGCTATGATCCCTTATTGATGTCACTTGTTAAATCCACTTCAATCAGTGTAGATGAAGGGGAGGAGAAAAGTTAAAGAATGATTTTTAAGCCTCGAGACAATTGAGACATGGATTGTGTATGTGTTCCATTCAGAGGGTGAATAAGGCAAGATAAAAGATTTAAGTGACTGTGAGAAGCATTGAAGTCAACAGGGGCAGCATCGCTGTGGAATGCATTCAACACCCCGTGGATGTCGCAACGAATTGAGGCTGTTCTGGGGGCAAAAAGGGGTGCAACCCAATATTAGGAAGGTGTTCCTAATGTTTTGTGGATTCAGTTTACGCTTGAAGCAGCATAGCTTGCCTCTGCAATACACTAGATGTTGTGTTACCACAGGTTGCTATTTCAGTCCAGTCCTCCCATAATCACAGTTGACATTGAGATTACTTCAGAAGTTCAGAAGAAGTGCAGTGAGATGTCTGTGCGTGTGTGTGTGTGTGTGTGTGTGTGTGGACGTGTTTAACTATAATAGTAAACAATCCAAAAATTTTACCAATTGGGGACATTTTGTTAGACCCCACAAGGTCAAATGCTATTTGTAGGAGGTTTAGGGTCCATGTTAGAATTAGTTTTAGGGTTAGAATTAGGTTTAGGAACTAGGGTTAGTTTTAGGGTTAGCGTTAGGAGCTAGGGTTAAGGTTAGGGTTATGGTACAGGTTAGGTTTAGGGTTGGGGAAAATAAGATTTTGAATGGGACTGAATTGTGTGTCCCCACAAGGTTAGCTGAACAGACTGTGTGCATGGGTGTGGTCTGTTCCGCTGGGGATGACATCAACAGCCATTAGTGGTATTCCCTTGCAGCATTCCAGGGCCAGACGCCTCACATCACATGGTATTGAATTATGTGTGTGTAAGGAAAAGGTGAGTCTGAATCATGACAAATGTTCACAACATCCACAGACGCGCACATACACACACCATATGACTACTTATGCTGAACAAAAAATATAAATGCAACATGCAACAATTTCAAAGATTTTACTACGTAACAGTTCATATAAGGAAATCAGTCAAATTAAATAAATTCATTAGTACCTAATCTATGGATTTCACTTGACTGGGATAGAGATATGCATCTGTTGGTCATAGATACCTTAAAAAAAAGGTAGGGGCGTGGCTCAGAAAACCAGTCAGTATCTGGTGTGACCACCATTTGCCTCATGTAGTGCCACACATATCTTTCACATATAATTAATCAAGCTGTTGGTTGTGGAATGTTGTCCCACTCCTCTCCAATGGCTGTGTGAAGTTGCTGGATATTGGAATGCGCTGTCGTACACATCAACCCAGAGCATCCCAAACATGCTCAATGGGTGACGTCTGTGAGTATGCAGGCCATGGAAGAACTGGGACATTTTCAGCTTCCATGAATTGTGTAAAGATCCTTGTAACATGTGGCTGTGCATTATCATGCTAAAACATGAGGTGATAGCGGCGGACGAAAGGCACAATAATGGGCCTCAGGATCTTGCCAGTGTATCTCTGTGCATTCAAATTGCCATCGATAAAATGCAATTGTCTTTGTTGTTCGATGCTTATGCCTGCCCATACCACAACCCCACTGCCACCATGGGGCACTCTGTTCACAACTTTGACATCAGCAAACTGCTTGCCCAAACAACACCATACACGTGGTCTGCGGCTGTGAGTCCGGTTGGATGTACTGCCAAATTCTCAAAAATGATGTTGGAGGTGGCTTATGGTAGAGAAATTAACATTCAGTTCTCTGGCAACAGCTCTGGTGGACATTCCTGCAGTCAGCATGCCAATTGTACGCAACCTCAAAACTTGAGACATCTGTGGCATTGTGTTGTGTGTCAAAACTGCATAATTTAGAGTGGCCTTTTATTGTCCCCAGCACAAGGCGCACCTATGTAATGATCATGCTGTTTAATAAGCTTCTTGATATATCAGATATATGTCAGGTGGATGGCGTATCTTGGCAAATGATAAATGCTCACTAACAGGGATGTAAAAAAAAATTGTATCTGTGCATATGGAAAATGTCTGGGATCTTTTATTTCAGCTCATGAAACATTGGGTCAACACTTTACATGTTGCGTTTATATTTTTCTTCTGTGTATTAAGTACATTCTCAGTCCATTTGATATGGATCTGACAAATCCTGCACATAATTAATCTCCCTTCCTCTTCCTGCTGTGTCGAACTGATCCATTTAAATTTGTTACATGATTACATTTGGCTTAGCGTAGCAGAGATTACTATACGCTTGGTTTCCATTTGGAGAGAGGCATTCGCCTGACTAAAAAGAATGACAGAGTTTTACAGCAGATCAGACTTCCCACTCGATGCAAGATTATTAACAGCCAGAGAGTGAGCACATTTGTTTTTGTTAGGGCCCAGTTCTGGCGCCCACTGAATATTAGGGTTTAGAAAATGTCAAATCTATATTTCAACCCCTCCCTCAGCCCCTCAATGGGGTTGCCCAATGACAGCCACAACCAGTGATTCAATCTCTGAAAATGAAAACAAAAAGTCAAGCATGACATAATGATACATCCTATACATAAACATGACTGATGTTACTGTATGCATTAGATTACACCCCTACTCTCACGTCTTGACTCCACCCCTAACCTCACATCTTGACTCCAGCCCCTACCATTCACATCTTGACTCCACCCCTAACCTCACGTCTTGACTCCACCCCTAACCTCACGTCTTGACTCCAGCCCCTACCCTCACATCTTGACTCCACCCCTAAACCTCACGTCTTGACTCCACCCCTAAACCTCACGTCTTGACTCCACCCCTACCCTCACATCTTGACTCCACCCCTAACCTCACATCTTTACTCCAGCCCTAACCTCACATCTTGACTCCACCCCTAACCTCACATCTTGACTCCACCCTTACTCTTACATCTTGACTCCACCCCTAACCTCACATCTTTACTCCACCCCTACCCTCACATATTGACTCCACCCCTACCCTCACATATTGACTCCACCCCTACCCTCACATATTGACTCCACCCCTACCCTCACATATTGACTCCACCCCTACCCTCACATTTTGACTCCACCCCTAACCTCACACCTTTACTCCACCCCTACCCTCACATATTGACTCCACCCCTACCCTCACATATTGACTCCACCCCTACCCTCACATATTGACTCCACCCCTACCCTCACATACTGACTCCACCCCTAACCTCACATATTGACTCCACCCCTACCCTCACATTTTGACTCCACCCCTAACCTCACACCTTTACTCCACCCCTACCCTCACATATTGACTCCACCCCTACCCTCACATATTGACTCCACCCCTAACCTCACATCTTGACTCCAGCCCCTACCATTCACATCTTGACTCCACCCCTACCCTCACATCTTGACTCCACCCCTAACCTCACGTCTTGACTCCACCCCTAAACCTCACATCTTTACTCCAGCCCTAACCTCACATCTTGACTCCACCCCTAACCTCACATCTTGACTCCACCCTTACTCTTACATCTTGACTCCACCCCTAACCTCACGTCTTGACTCCACCCCTAACCTCACGTCTTGACTCCAGCCCCTACCATTCACATCTTGACTCCACCCCTACCCTCACATCTTGACTCCACCCCTACCCTCACATTTTGACTCCACGCCTAACCTCACACCTTTACTCCACCCCTACCCTCACATATTGACTCCACCCCTACCCTCACATATTGACTCCACCCCTACCCTCACATACTGACTCCACCCCTAACCTCACATATTGACTCCACCCCTACCCTCACATATTGACTCCACCCCTACCCTCACATCTTGAATTTGTTGGATGTTGTCAGTAACCAGGTTTCCATCCAACCTTTTTATGCGAGTAAAGTACAGGCCTGATGGAAACAGCAAATTTGTCTGTAAACTTTCCAAATGTCGACAAAATACGCTAGACAAGGTGGTATCTCTTTGTGTAAGTAAAATGTATTAGAGTCACGCGATGATATGTTCTAGTCAACACTACGACTCTGGAAAGCATGCAGTTTATTAGGCTACATATGAAATAAGTTATGAAGAATTTCACAGGGTGGTGAAAATGCATGGTGATGAGATTGATGCTCCTTTCAATTAAATATCAAGGGTCTTGATGATCGACATGATGATCGATGCTGACATGATGATCGATGCTTTGCCGCAGTTTGACAAATATAAATAATCTCTCTCTTATCTATAACAATCTCATCATGTAGG
Source organism: Oncorhynchus mykiss (assembly GCF_013265735.2). Taxonomy (NCBI): domain Eukaryota; kingdom Metazoa; phylum Chordata; class Actinopteri; order Salmoniformes; family Salmonidae; genus Oncorhynchus; species Oncorhynchus mykiss. The sequence goes on from NC_048571.1 coordinate 40,264,465, forward strand.
TGGCCTACTTACACTTTATCTGCGAGCTGTTGTCTAAAGCACTCGTGCCAAAACCAGAGTGTGCTCATTCGTTAGATAATGCAACATTTGTTGTGACAAAACAATCAACAGATTTGAAAACATGATGAAAACCCATTTAACTTGTTGCGTTTTTATGGGGTCCATGTTTTTAACTGCAAAAGTTATTTTAATGTGCACTAAGTCATCACGCAGAGCCTTTAAGTACATTTATGGAAACACACATCTACTGGGAAAATGTGCATATTGTTTTATTTTAGCATGAAAATCTGTGGCCAATGTTGCTTGTCTAATAACAAGATATTAACCAAACAACAACACATGTGTATATTCCAAGGCTACCCTTAAGACTCCCTGTAGCCAGCGCAACAACAGGCACCTAAAATGGAATCAGACTTTCTCCAGGGGAATTAGTTCTGCTCGGCCATGTCCTCAGCTCTTTGTCTGTCTACAGCTGAACTCATGATGGCCATATGACAACCCACTGGTGACCCCAGGCATTGTCTGAGGTCTGTATGAGAGTGCGAAAGATGCTGTCTGCGTGCGTGCATGCATGCATGCGTGCGTGCGTGTGTGTGTGTGTGCGTGTGTGTGTGTGTGTGTATTTTAGATTAGTCCTCAAGTCTGTAGTCCAAGAAAGATTTCATACACATAATGACTTACAACAGAACCCTAAAGTGAATCCAGGGCTGAAAGAGAACAGAGCATCATTTCTGTAATGGAGTAGATTTGGCTTAATCCTCCTCCCCATTCTTCATGTCCAAATTGAAATAATATGTGTTCTCCTGAGTTCTAAAATACATGTGGAATCATAGCTCTATTCTGCTTACTATCAGCAGTTTGCATCCTCCCTCTTTTTTTCTTCATGGCCTAATTCATCATGCTGTATTCATAACAGGTCTCACAGGGAGGGAAGCATTTTAAAGTTGATACTAAAATTGAAAGTTATACATTTTCCTAGTCAGGCCAAATAGAGCTGACTCACTGGGCACACTGGTATGATGATATCGCCCCCTATTGGCCAACCCACATTTTTCAATTTTTGTCAGACAGTCTGTCTGTCTGTCTGCCTGCCTGCCTGCCTGCCTGCCTGCCTGCCTGCCTGCCTGCCTGCCTGCCTGCCTGCCTGCCTGCCTGCGATGGAGCAGTGACTGATGAGGAACCATAGTGATATCATGGGCTGGATAAAAGCAGTCTACCGTCTTCCCTGGATAATAATTGCCTCCTAAAATAATAGAAAAATAATAATGTTATTGTTCTATCTATAATAAAGCTGTGCTTGAGAGTAGTCTTTGCCTAGACATGGATTATAACCTTTCATTCTTGTTATTTTTGAAAGCCACAACTTCAGGACAACACCTTTCTAGGCTAGAATATTTGAGAAATAAGCTACTGGAAAGAAGTATAGGGCGCTGAACCAACGTGAGTCAAGGTGCAACCTAAAAATCTGTAAGCATCATTGGAAAAGAAAAGGCGCAACGCTCGCTCACCATTAAAAACGACTGTTTTTATTATGCAAGTTTAAAAGATTGACGTTTCAGCCTTCAAAGCTATTGTTCATAGCTTGAACTCGTTTTTTTAAGCTGTTATTTTAGGCCAGCCTTGAGGAATGAGGATAGCTTATTAACCATTACCCGCATGGATAATTTCTTTCTTAATAAGCTTAAAATGTATTCAACTTCTATTTTTCTATAGGCTACTGATATTGTTTGTTCTCTCTCGTTATTAATCCCCTGGCTACCGTACATTTTTAGGTTATTCAAATAACTTTTTGAGATGGAACTCCGTTACATTCATGGTTTTTGATCGGGAGAAAGCCATGCATAAAACGATGAGCCATAGCCTTCACATTCACATAGCATATCAAATGGAGAGAGAAGGGAATATAGGCTGTCTTTTTAAAAACAACTAAACACAAGATAGTTAAGGAGTGTCTGTTTTTTTATTTTTTAAATGATAGGTTTAGCCTGAAGTCCGAGAGAGAGAGAGAGACTCCTTTCTTTACTGCAGGGTGCCAGTCAAGTTCAAATAGGCTAAACCATCGTCTGTCACATCACGATGTCGTCCCCATCGAAGATGGCTGTCAATTATCGTTGATTGAATATGCTATGGTAATATCGCTCAAGCCTATATTGACACATACTTTAGGTCTAGGTTTAGGATGTTGTGTCATGTCCATGCCTCCTAGGCAGTGGTATTTTGCTAAGCTCTACATAATAGCAACATCCGCTGCTTTTCAAAGCCTCACAAACTCAGAGAAGACCTTATGCAGTAATATCAGAAATATCAGACAAAACAACACCTTAAACTTACCTCCACTTTAGCACCTGAAATATTGGTTCTGAACTAATCTGTCAGTCAGGTGCAGGGTAGCTGTGACCCTTAGAGGTGCAGACAGCTGACAACACACTGACGTGAGAGACACTCTTCAGGTGTGCCTCACCAATGCCTCTCTCTTCATTATCCCAACAGCTAATGGACGCACCAGCCTCTAATGATCTAACACTGCACTTCAATCCAGTGTGTCCTCACTAACGACCCCGTTACTCCAATACGGGTCATCTGAAAACACTGCAGTCACCTCCACCCAGTGGTACAGCAGTCAGGAACGTATTCGTTTTGCTCTCTGTCCAATGTCTGGATCTACGAGGATGTCCGTCTTCTGCCTGCGTAAACAATGCTCCGTCCCGACAATTTCCCTGCTGCAGTTTGTACCTACAGTACACTCTGCAGCAAAGCTTCCCTACTCTCTGCAAATGGACCCGCTGGCCCCGGTCCAGCTTTTAACAATCTACTCTCTAATACACAGTACATTAGCCTACAGCAAAGGAATGCAAAGTTTTACCTGCTAGGGAAAGATGCTCTTAGATGTGGTCTGTGTCCATTTTCACCTGTGACTGAAAGCCCTGTCAGCCACAGAGGCACTTACTCCTCTGTGAGTCCGGAGTCACTGAAAGAGCCGGCAGAGCGGAGAGAACGGAGGCAGGGCTGATTCTCATTGTCCCTGTATGTTTGTATTTTGCTGCCCGCCAGGCACACACTCATCATCACGGCCCTCACTTTGAATTTGGGCCAAATGGGGTGACTATGAGGCGTCAGCGCAAGGAGTCATTTTCAGAGGCAGTGATATAGTGCCAACAAAGGCGTACTGTACCACACCATGTCATATTCAGCACTGGAGGGAGGGGGGATCTACATGCCACATGGTGTCTTAGAGGGGAATGTTTAAGAGTGGATCACGGAATCATGGAAAAATACTGAATCATGGGTGGGAAAAAAAACACATTACAGAACAGGTTTTGTCACACACAAAAAGTAGGATGTTATGGTTAGCATATACTTAACTCAGTATCATAGGTGGCATTGTGAGCAATCACAGAACAGACATACAGTATTGTGGCGAAGGTGATCAGAAAGTGGGCCAGATAGTTAAATGGCTAAAGGCCAAATCTTTATCAGAGAGAACAAGCATTGTCTACATAAAAATCGACTGCTTTGTGGGTTGACTAACTTCGAAGGAGGATAAATGACAGCGTTAGAGATGCTGCGGTAATTACTGGGCTCCTCTTCCTCTTCTGCTTTGGAGGAGAAGTGAGTCAGGACAAGAGCAGTGATTAGAGTCAAAGCTATAAGGGGGAGTACTCACGCTGGGAGACAATGCTTCAACATCAAAATGGAGGACAAGTGAGAAAGTATAGCCACGACTCTTCTTGCTTTTACATGATAGCCAACCTACTGTATTTCACCCATGTATATGAACAAGCATCCACGCACACACGCACACCCCAACGCACACTAACACACACACACACACACACACACACACACACAGGCAGGCACATTCACACCTCCAATCTTGTACGGCTAACGAGTTGCCTTGATCAAATCGACTTGGGTTTACAGGCACAGCACAGGAAGGAAACCGACTTGGTAGGCTACCAAACTCAGAATAAATGACACTCATCAAAAGCACCTACTGAGCTGAGACACAGAAAGGTGTTCTATCACTGTCACACCTTCACCTGCTGACACTAGCCGTAAAACGACCTTTAGTATTCAAAACAACTAACTCAAACAGTCACCTTGTAAGAAATGAAAGACAATGGTCTCAATATACTGGAAGTAGTGTCATTACTGTCTTCCACAGCAAGGTTAAAAGTAAAAGACTGTGTCATACTTTGACGCTAACTCCTATTATGTCATGCTGTATGCCTTGTATGCCTTGTGTCTATATCAAAGTAAGAGTCCTGTCATCTTATCTGGATTGACAAAGGCCCCCCTTAACCAATGGATTTCTAGTCCTTTTAACCTTCGAGAGAGAGAAAGAGGGTGTGTCTCAAGAGGCGGTGATGTTCAAAAGGCAGCTTTTGTCCTCTCACAGAGCAGAAGGGGCCCTCTGCTGGTCTGAGAGTGAAACTGCTTCTCTCCACACCCGCCACACCACACTGCAGCAAAAACAGCCATCATCATATCCTCTATTCCAGGTATTCCCAAACTGAGGTGTGCGTTTCACTGCCAAAAAATAAAATGAAACCCTCTAGTGTTCAGCAAAATAACAACATAACTAGGCAAGTCAGTTCAGAACAAATTATTATTTACAATGACGGCCTACCCCCGGCCAACTTGTGCGCCGCCCTATGGGACTCCCAATCAAAGCCAGCCGTGATGCAGCCTGGATTCGAACCAGGGACTGCAGTGACGCCTCATGCACAGAGATGCAGTGCCTAGACGGCTGCGTCACTTGGGAGCCCAAATGCCGGTAGCCTCGTCAGATAATTAACATCCAATCACATTAACCGTTACTCTCTCACGGGAAACCTTCACTCTTGAGCAGATATTTAGAAACGAAACATGATCACTTGAAAAATAAGCCACGGGAGTTTTTAGAGAGAGAATAAAGATGATTTTCGGGTACAAGACGTGTACAAAGGAAAATATACCATTAATAAAAGGGGGCTAGAAGTGTCTTATATGGTGAGCTACCGAGTGGCTAGGACAGGCAAGCCCCATACGATTGTGAAGGACTTAATTGTTCCTGCTGCTGTTGATATGGCTGGGACAATGCTGGGGAGAAAAGGCCCCAAAAAAACTATACAGACAATGCCTTCATCAAACAACACTGTTACACAATGCATCAGTGGCAGGAGATTGTTTTAAACAATTACTACTTTGCATACAAGCCAGTGAATTCTATACAGTTGGATGAGTCAACAGACGTGGCAGGCCTGGCACAGCTCCTGGTATATGTCCGTTACGTTTATGGGGGGGTCAATTAAGGAATACATCCTCTTCTGGAAACCAGAACAACATGAGAGGATTGACAGGAAGACATAGTGGAGTGGTATATCTCGTGGTGTACTCTCGTGTATTTTCTGCATTATGCAATGATATGGGCAGCGACCATGTAACGCTTTTACAACATACAGAAGTGCGCTGGTTATCAAAGTATTGACACATTTTTCTTCAGAAAAGTTGGAGCTCTTTTCTGTCTGCATTAACAAGGACAACACATAGGCCTTTCCGTCATTGTATGATTTTGTGTGTGCAAATGAACTCAAGCTTATGGACAATGTCAAATGTGATATAGCGAAGCACCTGAGCAAGCTGCGTGCGCAATTACGCAGGTACTTTCCCGAAACAGACAACAAAAACAACTTGATTCGTTATCCCTTTCATGCCCTGCCTCCACTTACCAATATCTAAACCAGAGAGCCTCATTGAAAATTGCAACAAGCAGTTCTTTGAAAATGTAACTTAATCAGAAGCCACTGCCAGATTTCTGGAAAGTGTTGTGCTCAGAGTTTCTTGCCTTGGCAAATCGCGCTGTTAAGACACTGATGCCATTTGCAACCACATACCTATGTGAGAGTGGATTCTCAGCCCTCACTAGCATGAAAACTAGATACAGGCACAGACTGTGTGTGGAAAATGATTTAAGACAGACTCTCTCCAATACAATCCAACATTGCAGAGTTATGTGCTTCCTTTCAAGCACACCCTTCTCCTTAACCTGTGGTAATTTATTCACACTTTTTGATGAACAAATAAGGTTTTATATTTAAGATGGCTAAATAAAGAGCAAAATGTATTATTATTATATTAGTATTTGTGCCCTGGTCCTATAAGAGCTCTTTATCACTTTCCATGAGCCGGGTTGTGACAAAAACTCATTCTTATGTTTAATAAATGTATCGTATAGTGTGTGAGTGGCAGGCTTACAATGATGGCAAAAAAACAACATTTGAGAGTGCGCTGACCCTGGTGCTAGAGGGGTATGAGACTACAAAAAGTTTGGGAACCACTGCTCTATTCGGCTGAGGTGTATTCAGTAGGAACTAAACGGAAGGAAATGGGTCGAAACTGGGAGAGACTACCTAAATGTGTCCAATTAGAAACGGTTGTTTTTATTGTGAAACCTTTTCCTTTGTAAATGTTTTGCTACGTATGCACTAATGAATAACCCGCTGACTACACAAAGTTGAGCTATGACGCAATAGAGTTGCTGGACAATAGACGGGTTGATTGCTTAGCAACGAAACCCACGTGTAAGCAGCTATGCAGCAAAACAGACAGGGTTGGCTTAGACTTTTGAGAACATGTCAACTATATTTAGTCTCTGATCTGATCTGTTTCACCTGTCTTTGTGCTTGTCTCCATCCCCCTTCAGGTGTCGCCAATCTTCCCCAGCCTGCCCTGGACCTGAGCCTGACTGCCGTTCTGGACGTTTTGCAACCTATCTGGTTTACTGACCTCTGCCTGTCCTTTTGCCTGTCCCTGTACTAGTAATAAACTTTTGTTACCTTAATACTGTCTGCATCTGGGACTTCCCTGAAACATGATAGTACGAACTGGCCATGACTGACCCAGCAGACTCGGACCAGCTCCGCAATGCCATCTCCTCCCAAGGAGCCACCATCGGAAGGTACGAGGAGTTTCTTTGTGTTCTTATGGACGGTTTGGCCGAACGCCATGACCAAGTGTTGAACACATTGCTGCAGCAATTCTGTGGGTTGTCTGTTAGGCAGCCTACCATGAGGGTAACCTCCCAGCCCCTCAGTAACCGGGTTGTTAGCAGCGCTGCCTCCCCAGTCACCCCGGTTTCCAGGGAACCCAGCTTACCTCCCTCAGAAAGCTTCGATGGAGAGTCTGGCACCTGTCGGGCGCTGATGTCCGGGAGGGCCAGCTTCTGCAAGACTACCGCAGTGTGGCAGACTATGCAGTGGATTTCCACGCATTAGCAGCTGAGAGTGCCTGGAACCCGGAAGTGCTGTTCGACATGTTCCTGCACGGAGTATTGGAGGAAGTAAAGGATGAGCTTGCAGCCCTGAAACTAACAATGTAACTCGACTTGCTCATCACCTTGACCGTTCGGATCAATGGGCGACTACGGGAATGAAGGAAGGAGAGGAGATTCGATTTCACTCATCCGTCCAAGGGTTCCACCTCTCCTCCGAGGCATCCCGGAAGTCCCTGACGGCTCCATTGCCAAGAGAACCCAAGGCTACCCGAGTTCCCTCGAGAGTCTCCGGAGACTGCCAATTCACCTTTTTCCAGGCTGTCTCCAGGTGAATGGCTATACAGGTTTCACACTAATAGTTGCCTGTATTGCAGGACTACTGGTCATTTCGTCTCGACCTGTCCACTTAATGATCAGGCTCACCGATAGGAGCGAGTACTCTGGTGGGCCATACAGAGAACTTTTCCTCTCCCCTTGCTCGCATCCCTTTTCATGCTATTTTGCTGGGGTGGAATCAGTCAAAAACTCTCTGGGTACTCATTGACTCTGGGGCCGATGAGAGCTTTATGGACGCTATCCTGGCTACCAAGCTGGACATCCCCACTCAGCCCCTCTCCATTCCCATGGACGTTAGAGCGCTGTACGGGTGCTCTTTAGGCCGGGTGACCCACAATACCACCCCCATCAACCTACGTGTTTCAGGGAACCACAGCGAGACGATCCAATTTCTACTCATGAAGTCTCCTCGAGTTCCTGTGGTATTGGGATTCTCCCGGCTCCAGCGACACAATCCTCTCATTGTCTGCTGGTGCCATCATGGGCTGGAGCCTGTTCTGCCATGTCCATTGCCTGAAGTCAGTGCAGCCTGCCCCGGGACGTCTTCCTGGGTGCTTGGAAGTTGCCCCGGACGTCTCTGCCATTACCGTGACCTCTGGGAGGTGTTCAGTCAGGCCCAGGCCACTTCACTTTCGCCGCACCGACCATATGACTGCAGGATTGTCATTCTCCCAGGCACCACTCCGCCCCGGGGACAACTGTACTCTCTGTTGGGTACGGACGCCAAGACTATGGAGACCTACATTTGAGGACTCCCTAGCTGTAGAGTTCATCTGTCCTTCTGCCTCCCCACCGGCACAGGGTTCTTCTTTGTGGAGAGGAAGGACAAAACCCTGCGCCCGTGCATAGACTACTGGGGTCTCAATGACATCACGGTGAAGATCCGCTACCCGCTACCCCTCATCTCCTCAACCTTCGAGCCGCTCCAGGGGGCCACCGTGTTCTCCAAGCTGGACCTATGGAATGCCTACCAGCTGGTGCGGATTCGGGAAGGGGACGAGTGGAAGACTGCCTTCAACATGGCCAGTGGTCATGCCATTTGGCCTTACCAACGCCCCTACTGTGTTCCAAGCTCTGGTTAATGATGTTCTCCGCGACATGTTGAACCGGTTCGTCTTCGTCTACCTTGATGACATCCTCATCAACTCCCGCTCTGCCCAGGAATACGTGCTCCATGTCTGGCAGGTTCTCCAACACCTCCTGGAGAACCAGCTTTTTGTAAAAGCAGAGAAGTGTGAATTCCATCGAATTCCATCGAATTCCACCATCCCCTTTCTGGGTTACAGCATCGCTGCAGGGAGTGTACAGATGGATCCCGGAAATGCAAAGTGGTGGTGGATTGGCCCCAGCCTACGTCCAGGGTGCAGCTGCAACATTTCCTGGGATTCGTCAACTTTTATCCCTGCTTTATCTGGGGTTACAGCACCCTGTCTGCACTCACCTCTCCCAAGATTCTGTTCACAGGGTGATGTAACCACAGATGTATTTTCTTTTCTTTTCTGTATTGACTGTACATCTGTTTATGTGTAACTCTGTTGTTGTTTTTAGTCGCACTGCTTTGCTTTATCTTGGCCAGGTCGTAGTTGTAAATGAGAACTTGTTCTCAACTGGCTTACCTGGTTAAATAAAGGTGAAATAAAAAATAAACACATTTAAACAATGAGCTCTTGATGTCCCTCAAATACATCGTTACAGTTGTTGGTTAGCTAGCTATTTGCCATATTAGCATAGACGTGACATCAGCCAAAACATCTTAAAACAAGACATTGTATCAAGAATAAGATAAAACTAGCTGAGACGAGCCACCTATGATTCTCCACATGGCAGGTTCTTGTCATTGTTGCTAGCTATCTGGCCATCTAGAATCACAACAACACACAACCTTCTGCCCCACTGAATGATTCGCATCGTTTAAGTGACGTTGTCAGCTAACCCGACTATTGAATGAGAGAGGGTCCTCCATGCAGCACTATACAAGTCTGTCAACGACCGCTTCTGAAATCAACTAAATGATCTAATTTCCCCACAGAAATGAATCTAACAGTGTTATTATTGGCTTCGCAGATTGAGGACAATTGCATGCATTGATGGAAATGTATCCTAAAATGGATTTCCTTATTTAGACCAATTATCTCTTCATGACATTATCATTACAAATAGCCTATGTGAGCACGTAGTTAAGTCATACATTTTTTTTTTTTAAAGAACACGTTCATTTGTTATTTTAAACACCTAACATTGAAAGACAACTTTGGACATGCAGAATTGAAACCTTAGTTGAAGCAGACCATATGTTCCCGAGGGAACAAAAGCCGTCTTGTTTAAAAGTACGGTATGTGTTAGGAGGAAGGGTCAGCTGATTGCCGAGATGTCCTAACAGAGGAAGACTATAACCTTCTGACTAAACAGCCCGCATGCACATGATCATCACATCCTGCACTGGAGTCATTATCAGTGATCATAAAATAATGGCAGATAGGCCTATATCAATGCTCTTAATGTTTTGAGTTTAAGATGTTAAAATATCTATGAGAGTGGAATGCATATTTAATTCCATGTTAGATTATTATTAGATTATTAACACATGACAGTAATAGCTATCTTTGGACTGCATGCATTAATAAACTACAGATCATTTAAATAGTCTCTATACAATTTTGAAACCACCTAAGATGGCAAATAACCCATACCAAAACTTGTCCAACTAACACCTTGTTCAACTAACGTCAATCGCTACAATGAAGCAAATATCAAATCAAAACTACATTGAAAAAACAATCATGGTCACTGCAATCCAGTGCCAAGCACATTGTCTTGAAGCTAACCTCCCTGAGCTCTAAGCTAGCTCTGCCTTCCGTACATGAGAGGTTATCTTGGCAAAGCTGCTTTACAAAATAATGCCAGAGGGAGACACTCACCAGAAAGAAGACTCCTGGTTACCAGTCAAGATCTTCTGGGCTCCATGTAATTAGACTGGACTTGAGCAGATCGGCACTCCCACTCAGGTCTCTCTCATCTGTCCTCAATAGGGTTTTCCTGGATACATAAAGGTTTAAACATGTTTGTTTTTTTTAATCAAAAATAATCCAATGAGTAATCACAACTCTTCCTCTTCACAATGTAACAATGGACCTAAGAGTATGAAGTTCCTTTTCCACTGGCTTCCTCTCTCACACACACACACACACAAAGCTCAAACCTACCCCCCACCCCACATGCACACACACACACACACAATCACAAGTAGCCTACACACTACAAGCCGGAGCGGATGTCCACAGGACAAACAGACAGTGGGCTAGTGTTGGTCCAGGGTCCTAGCTATTTATAGGCTTCTTCAGTATAGCATGTCTCTTCCTATGAGAGTGAGGAGGCTGGAGGAGGCAGACAGACCAAGCACCACTCAGGGACTCTCTACAGCCTGATGTTCCCACTTCCTTGTATAAGCCTGCCTCTACTCCCCACCAGTTTCACCTTTTCTCAGCCTCTTCGATAGTAGGAAAATTATCAGTATAGTATCTTGGTTTACCTTACGGGAAGTACTGAGTGAGATCCATAAACAGTATAGGTATGACTAAGCAGAAATACAAGGGGCGTTAGAATGAGACATGGCTACTTAGCACATAGTCATGTGTCATTGCCATTGATTATAGTGTATATTATGGTTATTGGATACAGTGATGTATGTGCAAAGCTTTATGTGTTTTTTGTAAGAACTGCAACCTAAAGTACAAGATTCAAGAAGGAGGAGGCTGGCTATTGAGAGACAATAAATCATAGATAATCATCAAATCAAATTGTATTAGTCACAATTAGTTTTTAAAGTGGCCAATAATTTGAGTCTGTATGTACTGTAGGCATGGTCCATGGTCCATACTGTAGCAATTTATGTGATTAGAGCACAGTCTGTTGGTAAGAAAGTAGCATTGCAAATTCTCCCGGTTCTGAATAGTTTAATGTGTATTTATTTTATTTCATTAGCTCACTGGTGTTTTCTCAGCCCCTTACCATTCATTTCCAACCCCATTTCCTGTTGTAAGGTTGTATTTTTTCAACCTAGTTCAGGGGTGTCAAATTCATTTTGCCCCAGGGACCGCATGCTGTTTTCAACGATGTCCGGAGAGCCGCACTAAAAATGTGTTCTATTTCCTCGCTGTCAACATATGCAAAAAATAGTCCTCTATCCATCGTTTTGGGAATTTTCAATGCTGTCTAGCTGTCATTTCGGTGATTATTAGTGAGTTGGACACCGTCAAGAAACGGTATGAATGTAGGTCTACTGTATTATCATTTGTGCAGTTTTGATTTGGTTTGAATCATTTAAAGTATTTTGACTCAAACCAACCGAAGGACGGATTTGACCCCCTTGTGGGATGTATGTTTGTAACCTCTGACCTAATTGTTAGCTAAGCTATTGTTAGCTTGCTAGCCACATGGTTTCAGTTCGCTAATATAGTGTACGTTTATTTTGTCCAGCAAATATTTGTTTCTTTCTATATTTCATGGAATTGATCTGCTGTTTGATCATCTGAGTGGGTGTGATGTTTAAGAGGTCATGGACATTTGCAAATACCTACGAAGTAGATTTTAAAAATTCCTCATTTCATTTTCATATCGGTTGATTATTGTGTTTGTATTCCCGCGCTTCACCAGCCTCTCCAATTGTGTGTGATTGCGGACCACAATTCGGGACATTCCTACATGTGGGCATAGAGAGAAACAGTAATGGCGTCTTCTTGTAGGCGCAATCTCTGCAATGGTTCGTTGGACAAAGCCTATGGAGAAAATGTATGGCATTTTTGTAGGGTTTTTGCACTAATGCCAAAAAAGATATGTGGTAAACACAGGCTTAGGAGATCTTAAGTTTTGTTCTATGATATAATGTGAATTTTGCGGAACTTGTTATTAAAAAAAATGCACAAAGAACATAAAGGCTTCATAATTCATAAAAGTCATGTTAAATGACTGCTATTATCTCATAGAACAAAACATATTAGACCTCTGAAGCCTGTGTTAACCTCAGACCTTAATTCCAAAACCCTATTATTTCGCCATAAATTTTTCCCATAGGGATGTCTGAATGTACCAGAGGTAACTCATTTCCGCGTTTTAGGACTACAAGATGGCGAGCTCTATTTCTCCATCTCCCATTGGTTCCTGCATGAACGCCTCCAGTCTTCATGCTTGTGTGACACTTTTGATATTCTGCGGGAAAGCAGTGCTGTGGGAAAGCAGTGCCCGACAGGCAGGGGGCAAAGGACACTGTCTACCATCGTCCTAGCTAGCTAGCTACCATTCTCGCCTGCTATGTACAGGAGTCCAGTGTCCTTTCGCTCATTTATATTTGTCCCATGCGCTGAATACAACAGGTGTAGACCTTACAGTGAAATACTTACTTACAAGCCCTTAACCAAAAAAAAAGTAATCGATAATAATAATAATAATTAAAGAGTAGCAGTAAAATAACAACAGGGCGTACTGGTACAGAGTCAATGTGCGGGGGTACCGGTTAGTCGAGGTAGTTGAGGTAATATGTACATGTAGTTATTCAAGTTATTAAAGTGGCTATGCATTGATAGTAACAGAGAGTATCAGCAGCATAGAAGGGGGGGGGGGGGGGATGCAATGCAAATAGTCTGGGTGGCCATTTGATTAGCTGTTCAGGAGTTTTATGGCTTAGGGTAGAAGCTGTTTAGAAGCCTCTTGGACCTAGACTTGGCGCTCCGGTACCACTTGCCGTGCGGTAGCAGAGAGAACAGTCTATGACTAGGGTGGCTGGAGTCTTTGACCCTTTTTGGGCCTTTATTTGCCACACTGTGCTGCCAAAATTGCGGGCCCTTCTGATAGGCTATGTGATTTTTGTGACAAGATTTGCTAACATATGATGGTATACAAGTATATACCCTTTTTCTCTTGGCGCAGTGGTTCTCAACCCTGGTCCTGGGAACACGAAGGGGTGCACCTTTTTGTTTTGCCTTAGCACTACACACCTGATTCAAATCATCAAAGCTTGATGATGAGTTTGATGAGTTGCTCATGTGCACCCCTTATGGTCCCCAGGACCAGGATTGAGAACAACTGCAGTCTTGGGACATCCATTGGGACATCTTCATCTCTGTATATGAGGACAGAAAACATCAAAGAACAGGCTTCATTATACTTCATTATACTATACAATTAGACAGCACTGAATATTATGTTGCTGTTACCGCTGTCCTTTGTATTTCTCTCTAGGGACTGGAATTACACAAAAGTACCTGCCCTATCCAGAGTAGCTTTCTCTCTCTGTGTGAATAATAATGACCACCCCACAAAATGCTAACCTCCCCTGTTATTGTAATAGTGAGAGGTTTGCATGTCCTGGGGGTATGATATTTTTGCATCTGTAACTTTCTGACTCATCATTATTCAGGATTCATTCAGGCCTATCCGCAATCATGGTAGCATCCACATAAATGTAGAAGTGTTAAGAAATGCATTCTATTCTTATTTTGAATAAAAGTGATTCCAAAATGACTACATTATTTACCATTATTTTCAATTGGGCACAACATAACCTGAAACACAAACAAAGCAGCGAATGCATCCAACAAGTCCAAGAGTCTCGAGCTTGGTGTAATCTTTGCGTGCTAAGAATTTGGGATCAAATACTAAACTGTCCCAATACGTTTGGTCCCCTAAAGTGGGGGACTTTGTACAAAGGTGCTGTAATTTCTGAAAGGGTTCACCTGATATGAATGGAAATACCATGTACTGTTTGGTTTGGAATTAGGCCCATTCATGTAATTAGCAAATAATTATTTGATACGAGTAGGCTACTCACAGGTATGTTGAAAGAGGGTTTTCCAGGCCTCCCGGGTGGCGCAGTGGTTAAGGGTGCTGTACTGCAGCGCCAGCTGTGCCACCAGAGACTCTGGGTTTGCGCCCAGGCTCTGTCGTAACCTCAATTGGCCTAGTGTCATTAGGGAGGGCTTGGCCGGTAGGGATATCCTTGTCTCATTGCGCACTAGCGACTCCTGTGGCAAGCTGGGCACAGTTTACACTAACCAAGGTTGCCAGGTGCATGGTGTTTCCTCTGACACATTGGTGCGGCTGGCTTCCAGGTTGGATGCTTGCTGTGTTAAGAAGCAGTGCGGCTTGGTTGGGTTGTGTATCGGAGGGTGCATGACTTTCTCCTGAGCCCATACTGGAGTTGTAGCAATGAGACAAGAAAATATGTAAAGGGGTAAAATTTCAAATATTATTTTTTTTAAAGAAAGAGGGTTTTCCTGGTACATGTGGTTGTGATTGTTTTATCAAGGTACTGTGTCTACATAATTAGATTTGGCCCTTGCCTAGATTATGCTCTGTTTGACTATGCTTTAGGGCAGTGGTTCCCAAACTTTTTGTAGTCCCATACCCCTTCAAACATTCAACCTCCAGCTGCATACCCCCTCTAGCACCAGGGTCAGCGCACTCTCAAATGTTGTTTTTTTGCCATCATTGTAAGCCTGCCACACACACACATTTATTAAACATAAGAATGAGTGTGAGTTTGTCACAACCTGGCTCATGGGAAGTGAGAAGTGACAAACAGCTCATACAGGGCCAGGGCCAGAGCACAAATAATAACATAATAATAATCAATCATTTTGCTCTTTATTTAGCCATCTTACATATAAAACCTTATTTGTTCATCAAAAATTGTGAATAACTCACCACGGGTTAATGAGAAGGGTGTGCTTGAAAGGATGCAAATAACTCTGCAATGTTGGGTTGTATTGGAGAGAGTCTGTCTTAAATCATTTTCCACACACAGTCTGTGCCTGTATTTAGTTTTCATGCTAGTGAGGGCCGAGAATCCACTCTCACATAGGTACGTGGTTGCAAATGGCATCAGTGTCTTAATAGCGCGATTTGCCAAGTCAAGAAACTCTGAGCACAGCCCTAACCAGAAATCTGGCAGTGGCTTCTGATTAAGTTACATTTTCACAGAACTGCTTGTTGCAATTTTCAATGAGGCTCTCTTATTCAGCCAGCAGCATACCACCCTGCATACCACTGCTGGCTTGCTTCTGAAGCTAAGCAGGATTGGTCCTGCTGGAAGTGGTGTTGGAGGGCCTGTAGTAAGCACTATTTCCTCTGGTCTAAAAAAAATATCCCAATGCCCCAGGCCAGTGATTGGGGACACTGCCCTGTGTAGGGTGCCGTCTTTCGGATGGGACGTTAAATGGGTGTCCTGACTCTCTGCGGTCATTAAAGATCCCATGGCACTTATCGTAAGAGTAGGGGTGTTAACCCTGGTGTCCTGGTTAAATTCCCAATCTGGCCATCAAACCATCACGGTCACCTAATAATCCCCAGTTTACAAATGGCTCATTCATCCCCCTCCTCTCCCCTGTAACTATTCCCCAGGTTGTTGCTGCAAATGATAATGTGTTCTCAGTCAACTTACCTGGTAAAATAACGGATAAACAAATAAATAAAAATTCAGATATCGGTAAGTGGACTGGAGGCAGGGCATGAAAGGGATAACGAATCCAGTTGTTTTTGTTGTCTGTTTCAGGAAAGTACCTGCGTAATTGAGCACCCAGCTCACTGAGGTGCTTCGTTATATCACATTTGACATTGTCCGTAAGCTTGAGTTCATTTGCACACAAAAAATCATACAATGATGGAAAGACGTGTGTGTTGTCCTTGTTAATGCCGACAGAGAAGAGCTCCAACTTCTTCATCATAGCCTCAATTTTGTCCCGCACATTGAATGCAGTTGCAGAGAGTCCCTGTAATCCTAGACTCAGATCATTCAGACGAGAAAAAACATCATCTAGATAGGCCAGTCATGTGAGAAACTCGTTATCATGTAAGTGGTCAGACAAGTGAAAATGATGGTCAGTAAAGAAAACTTTAAGCTCGTCTCTCAATTTAGAAAAATTTCAATTTCACTGTTCGGTCCAAAACATCTTTCAAGCTGTCAGGCATTCCCTTGGCAGCAAGAGCCTCTCGGTGGATGCTGCGGTGTACCTAAGTGGCGTCGGGAGCAACTTCTTGCACGTGCGTTACCACTCCACTATGTCTCCCTGTCATGACTTTAAAAATATCCTCTCATGTTGTCCTGGTTTCCAGTGTTTTGCAGAAGAGGATGTCTTCCTTAACTGACCCCTAATAAACGTAACGGACATATACCAGGAGCTGTGCCAGGCCCGTCATGTCTGTTGACTCATCCAGCTGTAACGCATATAATTCACTGGCTTGTATGCAAAGTAGTAATTGTTTAAAAACATCTTCTGCCATGTCATTGATGTGTCGTGAAACTGTGTTGTTTGATGAAGGTATTGTCTGTATAGTTTTTTGGGCCTTTTCCCACAGCATTGTCCCAGCCATATCCACAGCAGCAGGAAGAATTAAGTCCTTCACAATAGTACAGGCCTTGTCTGTCCTAGCCACTCAGTAGCTCATCATATAAGATGCCTCTAGCCCCTTCTTATTAATGGTATCTGTTGCTTTTATACATGTCTTACTACTCAAAAGTCGTCTTTATTCTCGATCAAAAAACTCCTGTGTCTTATTTTCAAATTGTCATGTTTTGTTTCTAAATGTCTGAGCAAGAGTGAAGGTTTCCCGAGAGAGAGTAACGGTTAATGTGATTGGATGTTAATTATTTTACTCGGCTACCTGTATTTGACATTGTGTTGTTATTTCGCCGAACACTAGATGGTTTAATTTTATTTTTGGCAGTAAAACAAGACTACTCAGGCGAGAGAAAAAACTATAAATGTACTGTTTGAAAATGTGAAGACGTTTTTTTTTCTCTAGCGAGGTGGGGCCATTTTATTTCATTTTTAAAAATGTGAATAGCATTTTTATTTGGCGTACCCCCTGACTTCATTGCGCGATAGGTATTTTAGATAGCGGTTGGTATTTTAGACTCCTGGATGGATTTTAGAAAGCAATCTGGTGCCTGACGGCAGAGTTGATGACGTGGCACACAACCATTTGTTGATGCATGCTACATCTGAGCAGGGGAATGCGACACATCGTATCATCACTCTCTCAGCATGTTTGTCCCATTGAGCTACAAAATAACAGTTTGTCCCAACAAAAATAATGTATCTAGGCTAGGTAAAATTATTTTGCTCTCAAAGCTTCAAAATCCCCCAAAATTGTAGACCTATTTAACTTCAGCTTTGCCTAATGGCCCCACCCCTGGAGAAAGTGAGTAATCCTTTCAGTAAACACGTTCAGTCTGCAATCATCATAACAAACACCTTATAAGGCATTGTAGCCAAGACACAAACTTCACAGACTGGGGAATGTCACAGACAGATCAAATATCATACTGGCCAACAATCAGAAGCTGTTTTATCTTTAATCAATGCAATACAATGTTTTGCTTTGCATATCATATCTCTGGGTCAGAAGTCCCAGACAGAGGCTATCTTGGATTGCTGGTATGTTATTACTTTAACCTCCTCTTTCCATCACCACCCTCCCCTTTCCTCCCTCACTTTATCCCTCTATCCCTCTCTGTCTAGCCTCATTTACACCTTGCACTAATGTGAATTTGTGATCTGATCAATATGATCCAATCACTATCTGATCAAGGTTTGTCGCATCTACACATTGTATTAAAATGTGTCTCCTATCCATCCACTGTGTCCACATTGTGACCAGATTAGCTAATGCCTCCCTGTATATAAATTATTTGACAGATATTCTTAAAAAATATAATGAATTTAAGACAATTACTGATGCCATAAGTCAATGGTGCTACCTGTCAATGATTTTAGAGGCCGGTATCATTATGACTTAAGGGTTGTTCCACCTATTAGGTGCCTTTTGAGGAGTGTAACTTGGTGAAAAAAAATAAAGAGCACATGTTTTCCAATCTCCCAAAAAATAAATACCATAATATGTGCCCATTAAGTGTAACAGGGTTGACCGTAACAGGGTTGACCGTAACAGGGTTGACCGTAACAGGGTTGACGATTTCATCTTAAATCAACCATAAATAAGTCCCCTTGTGACAGGAGGAACTCCCAGAGGGACATGTCAAAATGGTGAATTCTGGCACTTTAGTAAGTCTTTATTCATGTAAAAAAATATATATTTATTGAATTTTCCATGTGGTCTATATTAGAGGACACTTCATTTAATATGAGGCTTTTAAAATTCTATATTAGTGCCCAATATCTACTTAAAATATCTAAGTCTGGGTTTACATAGGGATGCAAAAAGCACTTATTTTGTGCAATGACCCTTAAAAAGATCTCAATCGGATCACAATGGCTTTGTTTACACAGGCAGCCCAATTCTGATATTTTTTCCACTAATTCATCTTTTGACCAATCACATCAGATATTTACACATTAGATTTTTTTCAGAGCTTGTCTGATTCGTCAAAAGAACAATTAGTGAAAAAAATATTAGAACTGGGCTGCCTGTGTGAATGCAGCCAATGTGTCTTTTAATTGTCTACACCTGTGGACAAGATCATGTTAGCCCCAGGTATAAACAGGGCTTCTCTGGCTCTCAATTTGTTTTCTCTCTCTGCATCTCGCAAACCCTTTTCCTTCAGCCATCTAAAGCCCTTTCTTTTTTTTGTCCTCCTCGCTCTACATCTCTTTCACAGTCTATGTGTGTACCAAGCAGACTCCTCCCTAAGTCCCAGCTTGGTTTGTTTCTCTGAGTTCTTTTAGACTGAAGCCACTCCAGAACTCCACTGTTAGAGATCACTCTACAACCAGGGAGTTTCAGCCACACACACTACACAAGGTAAGATGGGACCATCTCAACACCTACCAGCTACTATTGCCACTGCTTTCATGATGCATAGTATACAGTAACAGGCCACAGAACACTTTCAAAATGTTTATTACTATCCAAGAATGGACAAATTCTTCTGCTTTTTCACTTTAAAAGTGCAGGGCAGATCACATCTGCTCTGCCAGACACTTACAGGGTAAGAAGGGTAAAATAAGCTGTTGTAAGTAGGGAATTAATTGCTTAGTAGCTTGCTTGTGTGATGATGATGATGATGATGACCGCAGCTCTTAGATCATGATGGCTGACAGAACACATTGTTAGATGGAAAAATCGCCTAAATGTTTTGGCTGGGTACATTCATGGTTCTATTTCCTGAGCATCTGCAGGAAAGGAGTCACAACTCCGGAAATGAGTAATGTTTGTGACCAGCTTCCTATGCAATGTGTTGCTCAAAATTTATATTTTTTCAAAAGTGATATTCTGTGTAAAGCTGCCTGACCTGTTCAGTGACTAAGGTCATAAAGTGACTGTTAACATGTAGTCGAACTGCATTAACATTTAGGGAATTTAGCAGACTCTTTTATCCAGCGCAACTTACATGGACAATTAGCGTTAAGTGCCTTGCTCAAGGCACATCTCGTCCACTCTGGGATTTGAAAAAGCGTCATTTCGGTTACTGGCCCAATGCTCTTAACCACTAGGCTACCATAAAATGAAGAGACTTTCCTGTTTACTCAAATTGCAGATTAGCACCTTCTGTCTTGGTGACATATTTCAACAAGAGATTGAAGTACAACACGCATCAAACAGCAATTTATTTAAATTCAACAGTAGACTTGATAAGTTGGGTTAAGTCAATAACTATTCTGAATGAGTGTTCTGGCACCTCCCTAGCCTCAGGAGGAACTTTGAATTTCATGAAAAGGAGAATAAACAGTGAAAGTGCCTGCAGGTACTGTAGCCAAACCCAGCAGCAGTTTTAACTCTAAGGTCATTCCTTTATCTTTGAGTACATTCCTAAAATACCCTTTAGTCTAAATGTATGGTACCTACAGAGGATACCCAGGCTCTATTGTGTAAATACTATTCTCTCATTTGTAAAGTTCTTGATTACATGACCAGAACCCTAGTTATAGTCCATAACTGGTTGTACTTTTTTTTGTTGCAGTCACAAGGTCTGGAAAAACCTCCCATTGTATACACAGCTTCATGCATTTCTCCTACTGTAGGTCTCCTACCATCCAATGTGTGTCAGGAACTGTAGAAGCATACTTGCTTTTTTATATGTAAGGCACTCCTCCCATTCAGTGGGTGTCCCAACAGAAGGAACCACATGCCTCCCATTTCTATGTAAGGAACTAACACTCCACTGTAATTCTGCAGAATGCCTTTGGGAGGAGGAAATAAGTGTGGCTGCTGCCAGAAGACTGTGTACTTCGCTGAGGAAGTGCAGTGCGAGGGGAAATATTTCCACAAGTCCTGCTTTCTGTGCAGTAAGTGATCCGCGTGAGGTCATCCCGTTCTTTCGTAAACCACATTGACGACTAATGTACCAATTATTCTGAGCTGACATTAAGAGCTCATGATGGAATGTGAAGTATTTGGCACTCGGAGGAAGAGGCAAATCCAAAGGTTCTCGGTTCTTGCTAGCATGTCCTTATTTGGAGAGGGAGAAATGGCTCTGTCACAGGCCTTGTATGGGAGAAAAGGTACCAGAGTGATCTGGCTCAGATGAGTGTTTGTTAGTTAACTATGCACCTCTCTCGCCCCCAGAGTCAGAACGTCAAATGTTAAACTAACACTGGTGATACCATAATGTCTTTGCAGTGACTCAGACTCTAAAGAGTCAA
Source organism: Oncorhynchus mykiss (assembly GCF_013265735.2). Classification (NCBI taxonomy): domain Eukaryota; kingdom Metazoa; phylum Chordata; class Actinopteri; order Salmoniformes; family Salmonidae; genus Oncorhynchus; species Oncorhynchus mykiss. Next base: position 40,285,651 of record NC_048571.1, read on the forward strand.
ATGTCTGCAACTACATGGCCTGTTGCTGATTAACATAACACAAAATGACCTCCAATTGGAAGACTGTTAATATTGGTGTGTAGCTTCTAAACTGCTTGTGTTGCTGATATGGCACAGCATTGACCAATCAGTTCAATGCCACTAAATGTCTGCCTCTCCCTGCCTAAAATATTCTGCTCTTAGTGGCATGTAAGAAGAACCTGGACAGCACAACGGTGGCCTGCCATGTGGATGAAATCTACTGCAAATCCTGCTACGGCAAGAAGTATGGGCCAAAAGGCTATGGCTTTGGTGGGGGAGCAGGCACCCTGAGCATGGACACAGGGGCACATCTTGGAATCAGACCTGAAGAGTAAGGAAGTAATCTTAAGAGTTGCATGTACTCTCCATACCAATAGGTCTACCAGGGCTTTTTCCACAGCACTGCTGATATTCATCATTCCCTTCTAATAAGGGGCTGATTTACAGCCTGGGAGAACATTACATTAATTAATCAATTAGGGATAAAGGAAAACCTGCAGACCTTGAGGACTGACTAGAATGCTGTTCTATGTAGTTTAATCATAACTAATCTAACCATAGTGTTAGTCATTACATATCCAGTAAGACGGTCCGTTTCTTCATCAACAGGCAGGCAGCCCACCGCCCCACCAACAACCCCAACGCCTCAAAGTTGGCCACTAAGTTTGGCAGCTCAGATGTGTGCCCGCGCTGCGCCAAGGCTGTGTATTCTGCCGAGAAGGTGCTCGGAGGTGGAAATGTAAGTCAGCGTTTTGGGCTGATCCTGTCATTTGGAAGGGGGAGAGCTACATTATGGGTCATTTCCTGAACATCATGGGGTGGTTTCCCAGACACAGATTTAAGCCTAGTCCTGGACTAAAAAGCACTTAAAGGAGATTCTCCATTGAGCTTGCTGTCCAGGACTAGGCTTAATCTATGTCCGGGAAACCGCCCATATATTTAACAGTACTAATGGCCATACTGTGTCAACGGCTGCTGTGGCAGTGGGTCAACTGAAATGCATGATTAGGGATATCTTATCTGTGTTCAAATAGTGTAATGTGAAGGAGAAATACCAGTTATTGTTGACATACTGTATCTGTGCAGCCCAGTGCTGAGACAACACTTTTCCTAATCTGTCTTTTCCAGTCCTGGCACAAGAGCTGCTTCCGCTGTAGCAAGTGTGGGAAGGGGCTGGAATCAACCACTGTGGCTGACAAAGATGGAGAAATCTACTGTAAAGGTGGGTGTACTATTTCTGAACTTCTACTGTAAATGCAGCAAAACAGACTTTAAATAAACTAGAGAATGCAAATACTGTAGCATCTGTTATCAATTTATCTCCCTTTGTATTATATACATTATATCAAGTATACTACCTTTTCATCCACAGCATGTTATGCCAAGAATTTTGGTCCAAAGGGCTTTGGGTTCGGGCAGGGGGCAGGAGCTCTGGCACATGCTCAGTAGGGCTCAGGCCTCCTCGGACTACTAAACATTTGGACTGCAAATCCCTGGATTCCCCAGTCAACCTGTGTTTAATCGTGCTATCTCATTCCAGCTACTGGCAGAGGCTCACGCTGTGCACAGTTTACTTATGTGCTTACCTTACCAGCGCCGTTAGCTGCTCATGTTTTTTCTAAGATGAGGTTAATACTCTGCATGATACATTTTTTTGTAACCACTGAGAGAACCAAGATTTACCAGCTTGTTCATTTTGGCCTAATAAACTCCTTTTTGCAATTTGAATATACACCAAGTGAGTGAGTTTTTATTGACGGTAAGATGGACACACCCTGGTTTTGTTTGGCAGTTGGTTAGTTTGCTTAATGGGGCAATTTATCAGGGGCAGAGTGAAAGAAGAAAATCATAAAGTATTGTAGTCCAAGGCTATGAATTCTGAAGACTTGCATTGATCTTATCATATGAAATGTACTGTATCAAATACTGTGCACATTAAAAGGTAACAAACTAAGAGGAAGCATTGACTTAGAATATGGGATCATTGTTTGGGAATTAGGCTTGCATGACAACCGCATCTGGCAACAAACAACCCGACTTTGAAATCTTTTAGACATCAGAACAACCTAGAGGGAGTCAGAAAAGGAGGTGCATATGATAGGTAAGCTATACAAAACCTTGCTGAGAGTAACTGACAATCTCTTAGAGAATTACTATTGGAACCAACATTTAAGTTTAGTTTGTTGGCACAAGATGGCGGGAAGATCTGAGCATAATTAACAGTATTACAGTTAACAATGTATGCTTAATCCAGTAAAAAACGAATGTAAATTATTTATCTACAGACAAGTGTAAAACTGACTCAAGCCACGCATTCTGTAAATGTTAAAGTCCCAAATGTATGGGCAGAGCTAGAAGGTTGTCTGTCAGAGGTATTACAATTTAAACTTTATATCCGTCTGCATATTTCAAGAAATGGCATGACGTGTTGCGAGATGCCAATAGGCTGGGTGATTCACGTCTCATCTTAAACACGTGTACTTAAAAACCTGGGTATCAATGTGCCATAATTAATACAATCAAATTATTTAAAATAGTATGGGTGACGAGAAATAAATTGGTACCGTTTAAGGCCATGAGTCAACCAATGTCATTTGATGGGGGGGAAGAGCTGTCTGGGCTAGTTATTAGAACTCTTTTTACCCACTGCAAAATGCAACTGGGGCACTATAGAATTCCACTCATACAAAAAGTGGAATTCCTTTTCAATTCAGACAGTGGTTGCATTGCAAGTGTTAATGTTTTATTTGAATTATAATTGGAAGGGAATTCAGACCTGAGATACATGGAACTTAATTCCCTTTTCACACACTTCTCTCTTCAAGCATTCTGACTTAACTTAAGCATGAGGAAATGCATGTGCCAGCCATTTGTTTGTGGTGGAGATGACAGAAATGGAGGTGTGGCAGATCTGTCTACCATAAAGCTATATAAGGACAGGCCCATTGTAATGGCTGAAATGGCATTAATAGGACAGTATCAAACATGTTTGACTCCGTTCTATTTATGCCATTACAATGAGCCCATCCTCCTATAGCTCCTCCCACCAGCCTCTGGTGTATACAGATAAATGTTCTGATCTTGACATGTGCTGCGTTCATAAAAATGTGGGACGGTGGTATTTACCACACACAACTGGGAAATCTACTTGAACACCCCTCCAACTGGTAATTAGTGGGAAACTTGTTTATCGTCCCTGCGCTCCAGTTTCTTCCATATGCTGATGTCACCTCAGGAAATTACATCGAACAGCACTTTCGGCAGTTAAATGCAACAAAACATTCATTATAAAAAGCTAACTAATATGATTTTAACTAACATTTGTTTACAAGCATGATAGCTGTACTGTTAGTTTGTGGTTGATGCAGCTTGTTGGGCATTATCCAATCAGCAGTTCTCAAATAATTAAAAGCATGTGAATGCATCCAACTGGTATTTATTACTTTCCCACATGGTTATGAACGCAGCATTAATTCCCTAATAATTCCACCACCTTTACACAAGGTCAAGCGAACCTGTCTGTTGCAAATGGAAAAACATATTTTTTTTCTGGTAGAAATAATGGCATTCTCCATGCACTGTAATTAATAGATTGATAAGCGCTAGCTAAATGGGTAATCTGTTTGGATAAGGGGATTGTAAATATAGGCTAAACGACAATTGGATATATTTTACCTTATGATCTCTGGAGATACAGTGGAGTATGAAATGTGCCGTTATGCAGAATTTAAAGTATGGCCTTATAATTTGCAGGGATTACATTTAAAAGCACAAATGGCATGACCAGTAATACTTCACATTTGTATTATCTAGAATGTTTAAATCATGGAATTCGATTATTTAATAATTAGTACTTATCAAATTAGTAATTTAAAACGATATCAATGGTTTTAATCATACGCCCCGACTTTTCCTATAACGCAATAAACAAATTCAGTTTGCGCCTGTGACAGTTATCGAGTGCCATGTGTTCGCTACCAAATCTCATGGTTTATTTGAATCCTTTTTACGGTAATTTAGCTAACAGAAATTGGAAACGCAACACCTAACCCAAACCTCAATCGCCATGTTTTTCAAAATGTCCAAGAAATGATTCCAGTAGGCACGTGACTTGTATCTGCTCTGTGATTGGATGATACAGACCGCAATTCTGTTCGGGATATGTAGTTTGTTTGTCCCCTAATGCTGGTATGTACTGTATACAGTCTTGTACCCTTGACGCTTCCTTCATTTATCAGTTTTTTTAAGCAATTTAAGTTCACCCCAGAGATAATTGTACTTCTTCAACATTTGGAAACCATGCTACCAGCATGTTGTTGAAATGTGTATGCTAAAAATAAGTCGGTGCTCCAGTTTTCCAAAACCATAACTGAAGAAAGAGAGACACAACCCATCTGAGCCCTATTAAATTGATTCAGTGCGTGCAAAGGAGCCACACCCGCTACACGCCATAGCGCTTCTTCAACCTCAGGAGCCTTAAGAAATTTGGCTTGGCAAAAAAAAAACGTTGATTTGATTTTGACAGAGATGGAATCCATACCTATGACAAAGTATTGCAACGGTTTAGTCATAATCCTCTCTGTGTACATGGGCTGCTCGTTTCCATGCAACAGTCAAACAAATCGACAGTACTTTGGTTGATCCTGCTGCCATATATAAATCGAAATTAAAATCAGCTGTCATGCGATGCATCAGTAGGCCTAGTTCTCAAGTGACAGAAATCACAACTGACAGTCTCCTTATTGCCTGGTACAACAGGCAACCATAAATAGGAGATAGGCCTGCTTGCTTCTAGACAAAAAAAAACAGCAGGAACATAACAATCAATTTAAATTTCAGGCCTGCAAGTTTGCAGCAATTTCACATTTTATCCAGGGGTGCAGAGAAGATATAGCAATTGTATAACTCATTTCATGCTATTTTTCGTAGCGGCCGCAGACCCCTAAATGGTCGCTTATGGTCGCACATACACAAAAGCAAACCAAGCACTTAAGCATCCGACAACCCAATCAGAGTGGTAGAATCAGATGGTGATACACTGGTCTATGTATAGTTGGCAGGACCCTGCTATTGTGTGGTGGATATGATTGCATTCCTTTCATCAACTGCGGGGCTTAACATTGTCTGCAGTTAATATTCTAATCAGGCCGCGGGGGCCTGCTGTTCTCAGGGGGCAGCGTGTGTCTGCAATACCTTTCTCATTACCAGCCAACAGAGATCTGAAATACAGGGTGAATACAGCCCAGGGCCGGCTCCAGGCATAAGCGAAATAAGCGGTCACTTAGGGCTCCAGGACGCTAGGGAGCCCCAGACCAACTGTTGAGAGTTAGAATGGTAGAAAACACAAGGTGCAAGTTTGAAACTTGATTGTGCATCAGCAATTTTTCACGTATGTCAGTAACTGACCGTCACTCAATTAGCCATGTCAGCTAACAATTTTCAGATTGGTAAATTAGTTTACCCAGCTAACTAAACTTGTTATCATGGCTGAATAACGACCGGGCAAATGGCCACAGGCCCTGACCTCCAGGGGGCCCCCATTGATTTTGTTAGTCACTCTCACTCGGATATCATTAACATTATCATTAATAAGTCATGGAAATAGGTGTAGAATTGCAGGACATTTGCTTTAAAACTGCAACATTTTCTCTACACCCCATGGCAAAATATGTACAATTATGTGAAATGTGTTATAAAATTGCTAAATGTTCTCTTCACCCCATGGCAAAATGTGTAGAATTGCAGGAAATTAACTTTAAAACTAACATGTCTCTCTGCCGTCAAGAGGGGGCCCACTAAAATGTTTTGCCCGCGAGGTAGGTGGGGGCCTTAAGCAACCAAATCTCGCTTAGGGCCCCCAAAAGGCTAGAGACGGCCCTGACACAACTGCTTGCAAAACCAACCCACTGGATCGTTTATCAAGGCTCCATCATAGTCAGAAAATAGTAAAAAGCAGTTCCTCCACTTGGTATTCATTGCTGGCTGTTGAAGTTACTGGCACTGTCCACCAACCAACAGTAAGAATGGGCAGGGTCTTCACAGTAAAACTGACATGATCCTTTGTAGCTCAGTTGATAGAACATAGAGCTTGTAATACCAGAATAGTGGGTTCAATTCCTAGGACCACCCATACATAAAATCTATGCACACATGACTGTAATTTGCTTTGGATGAAAATGTTTGCTAAATGGCATTATATTATTGTGCTACCTAATAAGGAAAGTGTCTGTCCCCACCTGGCACAACACACAGCCCACTAACACAATGCGTTATCACTGAGCAGCTGCTGGATCATGACCTATGGTACCAACACCACTGGAAAGTTCAGCATCATAAGCATTGGATAAATGAGACCACTAGGGTGTGTGTGTGTGTGTTCTATTTAGGGGTCCCAATGACGGGCAGGAGGGACAATAGGAGGCTGAGTTAAATACTCTGGTGCATTCTTCTTCCCATCACTCTGAACCTCTACAGGACATTTCCAACCTCAGCAGAGAAAGGTAAGACTGGGCTCCTCTCTGAATGTGATATTGTGTAGACAATGCTTAGAGCATTTCTGTATTTCCTGAATTTGAGGTTTTCAAGGTCTGATAATTGCGGAACATTATTCATTGTAATATTTGTTATTATCTGTGTATTTCCGTATGTATTTTTTTTAAACTATTGAACTATTTTGAAAACATCTCGCATACTTTTGGATTCTATTTACAGATGCTCAAAATTAAACTGTAAATCAGTAGCAAATCTAAATGAAAATTTTAGGATAGGGCTATTAGAAAAATCTGGACTCAATTTATGTTTTCCTTCTTTTATTTTTATTTTTTTTTACAATTCGTTAGTTTAGAAAATGTATTTATCAATTTCGGTTTCCAACTTATTTTAGTTTTCTAATGTCTCTTTTGTTTTATTAAATTGTCTTTTCTTTTGGGAAAGAATATTTTCTGAGATTGTTTTACAGGTTTTTCTATGTTTTACCAGTTATTTCTATAAAGTATTCCACACTGGTTTCCATTTACTAATCATTTACACTGGATTCCCATCTAAACTGGACACTGCAACATTCCTTTATGGAATTAGGAATTCTAAAAAAGAACTTCCCAAATCCAGACCTCCTGGTCTATTTGTGGAGCATTATCCAGTGAAAATAAGCAGGAGAAAGCCAGGATTGTTATCTGTCTGGAATAGTTACCATGCCAGGGCTGATGCACGTCTCTCCCCCTGTCTGCAATCACTTTCTTTTGGGGGGTGCCACTGTCAGCAGAGAGAGGCGGCAGGGGGATGGGTCACAGGCCCCAGGCTCCAAGCCAGAGGGTCAGATGTAGAAGTGGGGACTGGTGATGTAGACCACTTGGAGCCCTGAGCGACCACTTGACCTGCTGATAATGTACTGTAGTAGTTGGAGAAAAACAACCCATAGCTAGATAGTAAACAACTATGACCAAATGGAAACATGCTCTATAGTTCATTTAGCAAAAGAAGGAAGGAATAACAACAACAAAAAGCTATGATTTAGGTGTTTTTCAGTCATATTACATGAGTATGATAGTTACTTTTCATAAAGTTGACAATACACTGTAGAATAATGCAATTACTTTGTGTTGCATGTCAGTACATTGAAAGCTATGATGACATATCAAGGGAACTGAAATGGGAGACATAAGTACCATAGGCTTACAGGTGCAAATGGTTTCTCTTGTCAAGTTCTTCAGAAACATAGGTCTTATTTTTGTCTTCTAGGGGAATCTACATTGCCAAGATGCCAGAGCAAGTGTAAGTGTATTCTTTTCCAGTGAACCCCTTCATAAATCAAATCAAATCAAATCAAATGTATTTATATAGCCCTTCGTACATGAGCTGATATCTCAAAGTGCTGTACAGAAACCCAGCCTAAAACCCCAAACAGCAAGCAATGCAGGTGTAGAAGCACGGTGGCTAGGAAAAACTCCCTAGAAATGCCAAAACCTAGGAAGGTTAGGCAGCAAGTCAGCACCTCAGGTGGACTGGGGACAGCAAGGGCTCAGGTCCTCCGAGAGAGAAAAAGAAAGAGAGAAAGAGAGAATTGGAGAGAGCATACTTAAATTCACACAGGACACCGGATAAGACAGGAGAAGTACTCCAGATATAACAAACTGACCCTAGCCCCCTGACACATAAACTACTGCAGCATAAATACTGGAGGCTGAGACAGGAGGGGTCAGAAGACACTGTGGCCCCATCCGATGATACCCCCGGACAGGGCCAAACAGAGATGGGATGGGTCAGACAGCACATGCCAGTTATCTTTAGAAACACTAACAATGACTGCCTGATAAATTCTGTGTGCCACATTAGGAAGTATTTCAGATACTTGATCGCTTATGCTAAATTATGTTTACACTAAAATGTATTTTTTTCTTTACAGACAAGAGGTGAGATTTCTCTAAATCTATTGCATAAATGCCAATAAACACTGATTAAGTGAGACATTAATTCTACTGTCCAATCTATGACTAACTTAATCAAATTGATTCATCTTTTTGAAGCGAAAGTCGAAGATCTCGGCCTCCCGTAAGCTCATGCTAAAGGTGAGTCTATAGCCACACTATGACCACAGCAATAACACTTGACTGTTTGGCAACTACCTCAGTCATATGAGGCCATACGTTTGAAATATTTAAATGTCTTTTCAGAGCTTAATGGTGGCCAAGGCGAAGGAGGAGATTGAGCAGGAGATTGTGGATAAAGAGGAGGAGAAGGAGAGGTATCTGGCAGAGAGAGCACCCACCTTACAGACCGGTGGCATGTCCTTTGCTGAGCTCCAGGTACTCCCATCCATACACACATTCAGTAAACCTATTGACTACATTGACCTGGGTACTAATTCATTGCAAAATTCAAATTTCCCCAACAGGAGTTATGTCGGGAGTTACACGCCAAGGTTGACGTGGTGGATGAGGAGCGATATGACATTGAAGCCAAAGTCATGCACAACACCAGAGAGGTACCGTGCCTACTGTACCTCTCTGCCGCTTGAAACATACTTTCTAAATGTACTGTATATCCACGACATGGTCGACTCCAAGGGCTAACTGTAAAGATGGTGTAATCTGAGATATCTTTTGTGTAGCCCATAGAGAAAGAAGCCATTTTAGTTGTATCTCTAGGATGGGGTCTACCTCTTCTTTCCACCTGTCCTGTAGATCAAGGACCTGAACATCAAAGTTTTGGATCTGAGGGGGAAGTTCAAGCGGCCCAGCCTGAGGAGGGTAAGGGTCTCTGCTGACGCCATCTTGCGCTCCCTCCTGGGCTCCAAACACAAGGTCTCCATGGACCTTCGGGCAAACCTCAAGTCAGTCAAGAAGGAGGACACAGAGAAGGTAAGTTGAGTTTTTCCTGGTAGATTTAGTGTGTCCTCATAAGATCAAAGGCAGCAGGCAACAAATAGTGTGATGCAACGATGAGTTTTGCTAAGTTTGTATAATATACTGCCTGGAGCTTTATTTAAATTGTCAATATTTCCCCCAACCGGTGGTAATCTATACATCAATGACAGGAGCTAACAGTTTGCTCTTGTAACTTGAAGCTGACCAGGCTGATATACTGACACACTGACATCCTACTGACATGGTAGTGACTGCCGTTGTGTGTACGCTCTGCAGGAGAAGACAGTGGAGGTGAGTGACTGGAGGAAGAACGTGGAGGCCATGTCTGGCATGGAGGGAAGGAAGAAGATGTTTGACGCAGCCAAAGGCACCCCTCAGTAGACAGAGAGGAGAATACTCTAAATGTTTCCTTCATTTCTATTCATCCTGAACATTCAAAATGTGTTAATGGTTTAAAGTCTTGTTTCAGTGGCACTACAATGCTTGTGTTTATTGTTTAGCAAGGCTTACACAGTACGAGCTGTATGCTGCTACAATCACAATGTTCTGCTTCATCCTCACTGTTAATATTGACCTGAGAAGAAATTTTAGAGTAAATGACAGTTCATGCAATTCCACTCATTTTGACATGAGGCAGAGAAATAATTTTGCCGTTTTAAAGCTTATTTGCTTGCCTGACACCTGAATTTAATTCCGCTATCAATCGCGTCATACATTGTCTGAGACTAGAAGTCGATTGGGCTGATGCCAAAATGAGGGGCGTTGTAGAAAACAAATTCATCAGCGATTGGATCAGCTCCAACCAATCCGAGTATCAACGTTGACAAGGTCATCATGCAGGGCAGTTTTGGCCCGACACTTTCTGGGACCAATCAGAACGGTCAGAATGTGGTCGCATTCTACAAGACGTCAGGGAGGAAAGCAAATCTAGACTCATCGGGAAGAAGAAACGCTAGTGGGTGTGACATTTGGCCAGAGGGATGTGGATGAGTAGTCAGGCTACTACTGTGCTGCAATTCTACACATTTTGCCATGGGGTGGAGACAACTTTTTGGTGAATGTGAGATAGTGAGAGCGACTGACAAAATCATTAACTGGTTACCAATGTAATTAGAGCAGTAAAAATAAAAGTTTTGTCATATCTGTGGTATATGGTCTGATACAGTGCCTTGCGAAAGTATTCGGCCCCCTTGAACTTTGCGACCTTTTGCCACATTTCAGGCTTCAAACATAAAGATATAAAACTGTATTTTTTTGTGAAGAATCAACAACAAGTGGGACACAATCATGAAGTGGAACGACATTTATTGGATATTTCAAACTTTTTTAACAAATCAAAAACTGAGAAATTGGGCGTGCAAAATTATTCAGCCCCCTTAAGTTAATACTTTGTAGCGCCACCTTTTGCTGCGATTACAGCTGTAAGTCGCTTGGGGTATGTCTCTATCAGTTTTGCACATCGAGAGACTGAATTTTTTTCCCACTCCTCCTTGCAAAACAGCTCGAGCTCAGTGAGGTTGGATGGAGAGCATATACAGGCTATATACAGTGGCAAGGTTATAAAAGTAGCAAGGCTACACACAGACACCGGTTAGTCAGGCTGATTGAGGTAGTATGTACATGTCGATATGGTTAAAGGGACTATGCATATGTGATGAACAGAGAGTAGCAGTAGCGTAAAAGAGGGGTTGGCGGGTGGTGGGTGGTGGGTGGCAGGACACAATGCAGATAGCCCGGGTAGCCAATGTGCGGGAACACTGGATGGTCGGCCCAATTGAGGTAGTATGTACATGAATGTATAGAAAAAGTGACTATGCATATATGTTAAAACAAGAGTAGCAGCAGCGTAAACAGAGGGGTTGAGGGGGGGCACACAATGCAAATAGTCCGGGTAACCATTTGGTTACCTGTTCAGGAGTCTTATGGCTTGGGGGTAAAAACTGTTGAGAAGCATTTTTTTTCCTAGACTTGGCACTCCGGTACCACTTGACATGCGGTTGTAGAGCGAACAGTCTATGACTGGGGTGGCTGGGGTCTTTGACAATTTTTAGGTCCTTCGTCTGACAGAGTAGAGGTAGAGGTCCTGGATGGCAGGCAGCTTAGCCCCAGTGATGTACTGGATCGTACGTACTACCCTCTGTAGTGCCTTGCGGTCGAGAGGTCGAGCAATTGCCGTACCAGGCAGTGAAGCAACCACATGCTCTCGATGTTGCAGCTGTAGAACCTTTTGAGGATCTCAGGACCCATGACAAATCTTTTTAGTTTCCTGAGGGGTAATCGGCTTTGTCGTGCCCTCTTCACGTCTGGCAACGAATATGTAACAAGGGACAGCCAACGAGAGCATACAGGTCGCTGTGGTGGGTGGTATATGGGGCTTTGGTGACAAAACGGATGGCACTGTGATAGACTGCATCCAGTTTGCTGAGTAGAGTGTTGGAGGCTATTTTGTAAATGACATCGCCGAAGTCGAGGATCGGCAGGATAGTCAGTTTTACGAAGGTATGTTTGGCAGCATGAGTGAAGGATGCTTTGTTGCGAAATAGGAAGCCGACTAGATTTAATTGCTGAGTAGAGTGTTGGAGGCTATTTTGTAAATGATATCGCCGAAGTCGAGGATCGGCAGGATAGTCAGTTTTACGAAGGTATGTTTGGCAGCATGAGTGAAGGATGCTTTGTTGCGAAATAGGAAGCCGACTAGATTTAATTTTGGATTGGAGATGTTTAACATGAGTCTGGAAGGAGAGTTTACAGTCTAGCCAGACCCCTAGGTGTTTGTAGTTGTCCACATATTCTAAGTCAGAACCGTGTGGGCAGTGGGCAGCGATCGGGTGAAAAGCATGCGTTTAGTTTTACTAGCGTTTAAGAGCAGTTAGAGGCCACGGAAGGAGTGTTGTATGGCATTGAAGCTCGTTTGGAGGTTTGTTAACACAGTGTCCAAAGAATGGCCAGATGTATACAGAATGGTGTCGTCTACATAAAGATGGATCAGGGAATCACCAGCAGCAGGAGCGACAATGTTGATATATACAGAGAAAAGAGTCGGCCGGAGAATTGAACCCTGTGGTACCCCCATAGAGACTGCCAGAGGTCTGGACAACAGGCCCTCCGATTTGACACACTGAACTCTATCTGAGAAGTAGTTGGCAAACCAGGCGAGGCAGTCATTTGAGAAACCAAGGCTGTTGAGTCTGTCGATAACAATACAGTGATTGACAGAGTCAAAAGCCTTGGCCATGGCGATGAAGATGGCTGCACAGTACTGTCTTTTATCGAAGGCGGTTATAATATCGTTTAGGAACTTGAGCATGGCTGAGGTGCACCCGTTACCAGCTCGGAAACCGGATTGCACAGCGGAGAAGGTATGGTGGGATTCAAAATTGTCAGTGATCTGTTTGTTATCTTGGCTTTCGAAGACTTTAAAAAAGCAGGGCAGGGTGGATATAGGTCTATAACAGTTTGGTTGGGTCTAGAGTTTCACCCCCTTTGAAGAGGGAGATGACCACGGCAACTTTCCAGTCTTTAGGGATCTCGGATGATACGAAAGAAAGGTTGAACGGACTGGTAATCAATCGGGGTTGCAACAATGGTGGCGGATAATTTTAGAAAGAAAGGGTCCAGATTGTCTAGCCCAGCTGATTTGTACGGGTCCAAGTTTTGCAGCTCTTTCAGAACATCTGCTATCTGGATTTGGGTGAAGGAGAAGCTGGGGAGGCCTGTGCAAGTAGTGCGGGGGGTGCGGAGCTGTTGGCCGGGGTTGGGGTAGCCAGGAGGAAAGAATGGCCAGCCGTAGAGAAATGCTTATTGAATTTCTTGAATTTCTCTTATTTTGGATTTATCGGTGGTGACAGTGTTTCCTAGACTCAGTGCAATGGGCACCTGGGAGGAGGTGCTCTTATTCTCCATGGACTTTACAGTGTCCCAAAACTTTTTGGAGTTAGAGCTACAGGATGCAAATTTCTGTTTGATAAAGCTAGCCTTTGCTTTCCTAACTGACTGTGTGTATTGGCTCCTGACTTCCCTGAAAAGTTGCATATCACAGGGACTATTCAATGCTGGTGCAATCCGCCACAGGATGTTTTTGTGCTGGCCGAGGGCAGTCAGGTCTGGAGTGAACCAAGTGTTATATCTGTTCTTAGTTCTACATTTTTTCAAAGGAGCATGATTATTTAAGATGGTGAGGAAATTACTTTTATAGAACGACCAGGCACATCCTCTACTGACGGGATGAGGTCAATATCCTTCCAGGATACCCGGGCCAGGTCGATTAGAAAGGCCTGCTCGCAGAAGTGTCTTAGGGAGCGTTTGACAGTGATGAGGGGTGGTTGTTTGACCGCGGACCCATAGCGGATGCAGGCATTGAGGAAGTGATCGCTGAAATCCTGATTGTAAACAGCAGATGTGTATTTGAAGGGAAAGTTGTTCAGGATAATATCTATGAGGGTGCCCATGTTTACGGATTTAGGGTTGCACCTGTTGGTTCCTTGATAATTTGTGTGAGATTGAGGGCATCTAGTTTAGATTGTAGGACTGCCAGGGTGTTAAGCATATCCCAGTTTAAGTCACCTAACAGAACAAACTCTGAAGATAGATGGGGAGCAATCAATTCACATATGGTGTCCAGGGCACAGCTGGGAGCTGAGTGGGGTCTATAACAGTCGGCAACAGTGAGAGACTTATTTCTGGAGAGATTAATTTTAAAATTTGAAGCTCGAACTGTTTGGCCATAGACCTGGAAAGTATGACATAACTTTGCAGGCTATCTAGCAAAAGTAACAGGTTCACATTGTCTTGAACAGACACGATATTCCCTTGTATGCCAAAGCTCTGTTACTTAAGGGCAAGGGATCATGTCTGGACAGGGCCCACCTCAGTCTCATAACAGTAACTGCAATAGCAACTCTGTAAAGCTAGAGGACAGTGTTACCGCTGTGCTGAATTCAAACACAGTCTAATATGAGCAATGCTGTACACTCTTAGGAAAAAAAGTGCTATCTAGAACCTTACATTTGGCTGTCCCCATAGAAGAACCCTTTGAAGAATAATTTTTGGTTCCAGGTAGAACCCTTTTGAGTTTCCATGTAGAACCCATTACACAGCGGGTTCTACCTGGAAACAAAAACTGTTATCCTATGGGGACAGCTGAAGAACCCTTTTGGAACCCTTTTGGAACCCTTTTTTCTAAGAGTGTAGGATGGTCTGTGTTCAGATTTCCGTTCAAACTTGTGGTAGGCCTGACAATGTTGCAATAGTAGCTAAGAAGAATTTATTAACTGTGGGTCGTATCCTTACTTGAATTGTCTGTAACTTGGACTTTGTCCTTGGATGGAATATTTCTATGAAGAGGACATGGATTTCAAGTCAGAGTTTTGCTCTGAGTTCTCATGTTCTTCAATACAATTATCAAGGGATATGCAGTATTTCTAGATAATATCACTTGTATCCAGTTTTGAATTTAATCTAATTATAAGGATATGAATGAAGGTTATTATAAAGTGTTATCAATTCAGTTAAAAAGGCAAGGGGATTGTTTTTCTACAGCCACACCGGTTATTCCGTCATAATGGCCAGTATGTTGTGTACTTGCTTACATAACACATACAGTGCCTAGTGAAAACCTACACACCACTTGCATAGTTTTCAGTTTTTACTGCGTTAAAATGTAATTGGATTAAATTAAATAAAAAATTCATACTTATCTACACAACCTGCTCCACAATTTCAAAGTGAAATAAATAATATAGTACATTTTCTAAATTAATATACACAATTAAATGCCTTGGCTGCGTATGTCTTCACACCACGGAATTAATACTGTACTTGGTGGAAGGGGTGCAAGGGGTGTGTAGATTTTCACTGTAGGTCACATAACATCTCCATACATATATCATGGGACATGAGACAAAGCTGGCCTCCGCTTTCTGAAGGTCCTACAGGCTCCCAAAAGTGTGTCAGAAATCTCACGCCAAACAACCTATAAACAACCAGAGGGCAGAAACACATACTATAAACAAAACCTTTGAAAGGCTGTGTCCTTTAGGCGGTATGAGGCATGTGCTGAATCATAATTACATGTTAAATCTGATTCGTGTGGGGTCTCATATTAATATAGAATGTTGGTTTCTATTAAAAGGTTTGGCAGGGAGATAAAGAGTGCTGTAAACATGTTGTTGCAAGTTAGCAGAGAGGAATAAGACACTGAACAATGGAGGTGCTGCAGAGGATTCAGCAGTTCAAGTGTGTGAAGAACAGAACTAAGTCTATACCCTTCAACTGCAGTGTAACAATACTCTCCAATTCAAATGGAATATATAGCTAATTATAAACCGAGTAGTTTGGGTCCTGGATGCAGATTGGCTGAAACAGCATTCCAGCCGTGTGTATATCAGACAATAAACCATGGGTATGTTGCAAAACTACTTGTTTACTGAACAGAAATAGGCCTATGCCCTTCAACTGCAGTGTAACAATACTCTTCAATCCAATTGGAACATTTCTTTCCTAATCTGACTGTTGGTTTAATCTTACTCTTTGTTCCAAATTGGAAAATATTCTATACACTCTTAGAAAAAAAGAGATATTGTTTGAGTATTTCGTGGGTGATTGTTCCTGTCTCTGTGTTTGTTGCACCAGATAGGGCTGTTTCGGTTTTTCACGGTTCTTGTTTTTGTATATTGTTCATATTTTTCATCTTTATTAAAGATGTTCAACCATAACCACGCTGCATTTTGGTCCTCCTCTCTTTCACCAGAAAACCGTAACAGCCATATTTTGTGGGTGATTGTTCCTGTTCCAGTGTTCACGTTACGGGACTGTTTCGTCTTTGTTCCTTTTTGTCGGTTTGTTGTTTTGTTCGGTGTTTAAGTATTACCATTAAATATGGATTATCATCACGCTGCATCTTGGTCCTTCTCTCTTTCACTCGAAGACGGTCGTTACAGTAGAACAATTTTGGTTCCATGTAGGACCCTTTTCACAGAGGATTCGCGTGGAAACAAAAAGGGTCCTCCTATGGGGCCAGACGAAAAACCTTTTTGGAAGCCTTTTTTATAAGTGTGCAAGTTGTTGCCAATGATTAACTGATTAGCAGATTAAGCAGATCAACTATCCATTTGATGAGAGTCACAATTCATAATCATAAACTATAATGACCCATAAATCTGTCCAATTAGTTCTGAAATGTGTGTGTATTAGGGCTATGCTGCGCTGTCCCTAATGCTACACTCTTAGAAAAAAGGGTTCCAAGAGGGTTCTTCGGCTGTCCCCATAGGAGAACCCTTTTTGGTTTCAGGTAGAACCATTTTTGATTCCAGGTAGAACTCTGGGTTCCATGTTGACCCCTCCTGCCTTGATTTACCTTTTGCCTGCCCGTTGTACTGTAATAAACTCTGAGACTCGTACTATCCGCCTGTGTCTGCATCATGAGTCTTAGCCTGAGGCGTGATAGTATGAAATGGCAAAGCCTAACCCAGTAGACTCGGGCCAGCTCCGCAACGTTGTCTCCTCCCATGCAGCCACCATTGGAAGACACAAGCAGTTACTGGACAGCCTTATGGAGGGACTCCATACCCTGGCAGAACTCCATGACCATGCATTCAATACATTGCTGGATCAATTCCCCAGATTCCCTACTAGGCAGCAAGCCACAACAGTAATCCAGCCATCAGTGGCGCTTCTTCCTAGCCTACCCCGGTGTCCCGAGAACCTCGTTTACCTCATCCGGAGTGCTACGCTGGATATTCTGGAACCTCCTGGGCTTTTCTCTCCCAGTGCTCCTTCGTCTTCGACCTGCAGCTTTCTTTGTGCCCCTCGAACCGCTCGAAGATAGCGTACCTCATTACGCTGATGTCAGAGAGGGCACTCGCTGGCGGTGTGGGAGCAACAGTCCACCGTTTGTCTCAGTCTGGAGGAGGTAGTTGTGGAGGTACGAAATCTGTTTGATTCTTCGTTGTCCGGGAGAGAGGCTGCTCCAACTGCGTCAAGACTCCTGTAGTGTGGCAGACTACGTAGTGGATTTTTGCACGTTGGTGGCTGAGAGTGCCTGGACACCGGAAGCCTTTTTCGACACATTCCTTCATGGATTATCGGAGGTTAAAGACAAGCTTGCAGCCAAGGAGTTTCCAATGGCCCTCGACTCCCTCATCACCTTGACCTTCCGGATGTGCGGCTACGGGAATGTTGGAGGGAGAGGAGGTCTGTTCCCAGTCACACTCGCTCATCCACTGCTCCCAACTCATGGCTGCACTCATCTGGGGTATAGAGAGCCAGTTCCTTATGGGGGAGGTCTGGCTAACCGGATGTTGGTCCCGGACTCTGCCAATTCCCCGGTCCTGGAATGGGCACATTTCTCGAGACTGACCTGCCATCCAGGCTCCCGTCGTACACTGGCTTTCATCCAACAACGCTTTTGGTGCCTTCCATGGTTCCTGATGTCTCCGCATTTGTCTCAGCCTGCACTGTGTGTGCACAAAATAAGACTCCACGACAGCTCTGGCTGGCCTCCTTCAACCACTCCCTGTTCCTCACGGCCCCTGGTCCCATATATCCCTGGACATTGTTACTGGTTTTCCTCCGTCAGATGGTAACACCACAATCCTGATGGTGGTGGATAGGTTTTCTAAAGCAGCCCATTTTATTCCCCTTCTAAAGTTAACTTCAGCCTAGGAGACTGCTCAGTTCATGGTGCAGCACATATTCCGGATCCATCGACTTCCGGTCGACATGGTCTCTGATTGTGGTCATAAGTTCTCGTCCCAGTTCTGGAAGGCGTTCGCTGCCTGTCCTGTGGTTTTCACCCCCAATCTAACGGCCAGTTGGAGCAAGCCAATCAGAACCTGGAGACGGTTCTTCGTTGCCTCGTCTCCGCCAACCTCACCACCTGGAGCCAGCAACTTGTGTGGGTGGAATACGCCCTTAACACCCTTCCCTGCTCACTGGTCTCTCACCCTTTGAGTGTTCCTTGGGATATCATTCCCCCCTTTTCCCTGAGCAAGAGAAAGAAGTCAGCATATCCTCTTTCCAGATGTTCGTCCGCCGCTATCGCCGTACCCGGGCCACTCTTCTGAAGACCACATCCAGGTATCGCAACAGACGGATTGCCGCCAGACACCTGCTCCCCGCTATCAGCTTGGGCACAGGGTATGGCTTTCCCCATCTCTAAAATCCTTAGCCCCTCTGCTGTTTGTCTTCTGTTGCCCCGCACCCTCCGTATACATGCCACGTTTCATGTGTCTAGGATTAAACTCTACCTCACAGCCCTTTGTCTCCTGTCTCATCTTGTCCTGTCAAGTCCTACCAGCGTTTTGCCCTGTTTCCTGTGCTCTAGTTTTTGTTTTCTCCTAGTCTTCCCAGTTCTGGCCTTTCTGCCAGCCCTGACCCTGATCCTGCCTGCCATCATGTACCTGCCTGACTCTGATTTGGATTACGACTCTTTGCCTGCCTTGACTTACCTTTTGCCTGCCCCTTGTACTATAATAAACTGAAAATCGTAGTATCCACCTCATGTGTCTGCATCTGCGTCGTAGCCTGAGCCTTGATAGGTTCTCCTATGAGGACAGCCGAAGAACCCTTTTAAGTTCTACATGGCACCTAATAGTGTATCTGGTGACCTAACCAGGAAGATGGTGGCCCTGCAGCAACTCAGGTCAGAGGTGTTGACCCATGCTCTTTTGTTCTTTGAATTTGTAAAGTGATATTTCTAAGTAAGATGTTAAGATGTTCCTGTTCGAATGCTTTTCTGTGTGCGTGTGTGTGTGTGTGTGTGTGTGTGTGTGTGTGTGTGTGTGTGTGTGTGCAACGTGCACTTAGAGGTCAACATAACATAGTAAGTGTACATTTCTGTGGGAGGGTGTGCTTGCTTTTGTACATTCGTGCATGTAAGGGGGCATAAACTTAATCCTTCCCTTTCCCCGCCAAACTTGACATTCATCCCTATTTGGGAGCATCTAGGGTTGTTCAGTCCCAGTCTATGTAAAAATAGACTGAAGTGAAGCCTACGGAGAACACTTGTTTACTCATTGTATGTGATGCTGGCTACCATCTGTTAGCGGGTATCTGCCCACCCATCGTAGACACAGCCAGAGAGGGCCATGTGATCCTCAACAG
This sequence comes from Oncorhynchus mykiss, assembly GCF_013265735.2. Classification (NCBI taxonomy): domain Eukaryota; kingdom Metazoa; phylum Chordata; class Actinopteri; order Salmoniformes; family Salmonidae; genus Oncorhynchus; species Oncorhynchus mykiss. The sequence continues at coordinate 40,305,135 of NC_048571.1, forward strand.
GGTTTAAAAGCTTATGGTTCCAACAGAGACTGGTATACAATACAATCCCACATTGTCCCCCCCATCTCAAGCCCACACTGCACCACTCTGGGTAAGTCTGCATGTTGTGTGTTTACATACAGAATCAATTTCTATGCGGAAACAATTCAACTCTTTGGCTGTATTGCTTATAGGTGGTACACTATGTAAAATAATATGAATTACTATGCATTTTATAGATAACAGGGAATATTTACTTTGATTTTTGCATGGTACTCCACACACATTTATGCAGGTAAATTCTAAAGATGTCAGACACAGAAGAGGTTGAATATGAGTAAGTAAATGACCAGTTCATCAGTTGAATCATCTGTATTCTGTCTACCAGTTGTTATTTATTTGTTGATCAATGCTTGTGAGTGATTCCGTAATGGAATTGGATCCTAACACAATTATTTTGATCTGTTATTCTTTCAGGGAGAAAGAACGTAAGTCATGGCATCGATTCAAATATTATCTTGGGGAAAAACAACATAACTAAATGCTGATATAACTAAATACTGTGAATTAAGATATAATTTATGCAGTAAGGGCTCAAGTGCAGCTACAGGTACAGTATGTCAACGTTTCATCATGGGGGATAGTGAAAATCGTTTAGAATTTTATTTCATCCATTGCCAATACACAGTATATGATTTTTCCAGAACGCTTAAGAATAATCTAGGCACAACTAATTGCTGATGTGAATGTCTAAATACAGTTTAGTGTAAAATAGACTTTATACTGATTTATTCTTGTTTGTTTACATAGTTGTCCATGCTGCTGCTGTGTTCATGTACTGCTTTCACATGTGGCTGGTACTGAACCTAATGATCTTCCTTCTCTGTGCATGTGGTCAGAAGGAGAGGAGGATATTGTTGGTATGTATTACAAACAATATCTTTCAGAACCAGTGATTTTAGTAGGCTATTTACTATAAAAACCCAATAATGTAATACTATTATATTGAATGTCAAAGGACATTATTGAATTGTCTGAATTAAAACTTTGAAGCAATTATTAGTTCTGCCACTTTGTTACCCTTTTTACACACCACAGCTTCCTCTACAGCTTGAGTCACCAAAAAAGCGGAGTCCACTAAGCCCCTGGCATCTCCACTAGAGTGCACAAATTAGCCATGGGACTACTGTATAGCTACCGCTGCGGTATAAGCTTCTGCGCCATACAGACCACTTTTGTCTTTGGCCCTCAGGTCGACCATCCCAACCCCACTTCCCTTCCTTGCCTCTGTCTCCGCCTGCCCACTAAGCATGTTCCCTGGGGAATTGTTTTATTATGATTTTTTACTTGAAAGGTATGCTGGTGCCTGGGTTACCCATCACCTATCTCTATTTCTGTCCCGTCTTGTCGCCATGCTGTTGGGCTTCAGCGCGGCTGTCCCTGACCTCAACAAGCACATGTTTCATCCTCATGTGGAGTTCGAGTTGGTGTTATAGTGCTATGTGGGTCAGGTAGTCCAGAATAGGGGACCCTAGGGGAAAGACGCACAATGCCACTCTCGGGCCAAGATAGGACTCCTGGTGATGCGGTTCATGTTTCCCTCTAAGCAGAGCAACGGAGTCACTGTTACCGACTGCTGTGCTGTGACTGGCACTCGGACTGAGGAATGAATGGTGACCTTTGATATTCAGGCATGAAATCCACTGACGGCAACAGCGAGAGAGCTTTAGAGAGCTGTATCCCTCTACCTGGAGTGCTGCTCACATTGAGGACACCAATCCTCACGAGGGAATAAAAGTCAGCTGTGCGGTTACACTCAGTCAATTCACAGTGGGAGAAAAAGGGTTGACGAACTGGCAGAAATAATGACTTTGATTAACAGAAAAATAGAATGCTGTCTTTAATCACTACTTTGCCTTTCTAGTTAGTGTGTTGCTTCTATTCCTACTCTGTATGCCCATGTCTTGGCTTGAGAATGACTGCTCTCACAACATGCGCTGGCTTTGCAACAGACGGAGGAGGAGGTTGCTGAGGAGAAGGAGGAGGTAGAATGTAGTACTGCATGTGCTCATGCATGCAAGCTAGCTAGCCTAGTAACACTGAGAGTAGCAACTATACATACTGTATACACACTGTATACACACACACACACACACACACACACACACACACACACACACACACACACACACACACACACACACACACACACACACACACACACACACACACACACACACATTTCACCTGTTTGTATTGATCCTGACAGCATGGCTGTTTCAGTGAAATGTAATTATGTATATTCTCAAGATGGAATAGGATAGTAGGGTTCAATGCTCTACATGGCTCTTGATATCATGGCTCCTTAGAAAAGCCTGTATGGATGAGGTACAACACAGCCAGCAGAGGAGATATGTGAGCAGGGGCTGGGGTGGGGAGGGGTGATCAAGCAGGTCACAGACCCTTTTTCTAATCTGGTTTAGCACCGCTGTTCCCCTGGGCTTCCGTGAGTCTTATCATGGCTCAATTTCAGTCTCTGCTCTCAGCACCTTTTCACATCTGTCATAATTGACATTGTATTCACCCTGGCTTTTTTTTACCAGACGCCGAGGGGGAGCAGGAGGAAGGAGGTAAGTGAAGGCCTATCAATCAATACCGGGCTATGAAAGAATGTGTGAAAGTTACATTTGTGTGTGAAAGTTAAACATGGACCAGTTTTGGAATGTTCTGTCAAGTACATTTAATTATGTCATTAACTGAGTTCTCCTTTTTCCCACTCGGGAAGAAGGTTGGGCAAAACCTAAACCAAAGTAAGATTCAAAATTAATTTGGATAATCTGAACTCAGTTTAGGAAATATTTCACATCCAAGGGAAAACTGTTGTATTTTGTATCATCCTCAGACCAGCCTTCATGCCTCAGACCAGTATGGTGCCTCCCAAAATCCCAGATGGCGAGAAAGTGGACTTTGATGTCAGTTTGCCTCACTGTAGCTACACAAGTATACTGAATATAAGGACCTATACTGACCTGGAGTTGGATCAAGTTGCCCCTAACCACTGATTAGGATTAGGATGGAGTTGTAGGGGTTATCTGATCCTAGATCTGTGGTTAAGTTCAACTTCTACCTCGAGCAACTAACCATGTCCTCCCTGCATGTCTTCTCACCATGTCCTCTGACCTCTCATCCTTGAACCTGTCCTGCCTGTAGGATATCCACCGCAAGCGTATGGAGAAGGACCTGACTGAGCTGCAGACGCTTATCGAGGCCCATTTTGAGAGTCGCAAGAAGGAAGAAGAGGAGCTCATTAACCTCACTGATCGTATTGTGAGATACAGTTACATCATTCTGTGTTCAGACAGCCTACTGATACATCATTCTGTGTTCAGACAGCCTACTGATACATCATTCTGTGTTCAGCCTACTGATTCATCATTCTGTGTTCAGACAGCCTACTGATACATCATTCTGTGTTCAGATAGCCTACTGCTTGCTCTGTCATTGCCTCACATACAGTTCTAGTCAAATACTTTTGGTGATGATACATGGATACATAAATAGGGATATCTGAGGTGGTGGGGAAAGTACCCAATTGTCATACTTGAGTAAAATTAAAGATACCTTAATAGAAAATGACTCAAGTAAAAGTGAAAGTCACGCAGTACAAAAACGAGTTGAGAAAAAGTCTAAAAGTATTTGGTTTTAAATATACTTAAGTATCAAAAGTAAATGTAATTGCTAAAATGTACTTACGTTTCAAAAGTAAAAGTATAAATCATTTAAAATGCCTTATATTAAGCAAAGCAGACGGTCCAACTCTCATACATAATTTACAAATGAAGCATTTGTTTAGTGAGCCCCCCAGATCAGAGGCAGCAGGGATGACCAGGAATGTTATCTTGATAAGTGTGTGAATTAGACCATTTTCCTGTCCTGCTAAGCATTCAAAATGTAACAAGTACTTTTGGGTGTCAGGGAAAATGTATGGAGTAAAAAGTACATAATTTTCTTTAGGATTGTAGTGAAGTAAAAGTAAAAGTAGTCCAAATATTAATAGTACCCCTAAAACATTTTTTTTTTAATAAATAAATATTAATAGTACAGATACTCCAAAAAACGACATAAGTAGTACTTTAAAGTATTTTTACTGAAGTACTTTACACCACTGGATATCTGTGCGATGGGGTTATAACTAATCTAATACTATCCCCTCTGTATCTCAGGAGAAGCGCAGGTCTGAGAGAGCAGAGCAAGTGAGGATCCGAACGGAGAAAGAAAAGGAGCGTCAGAACAGAATAAACGTGAGTGTCCCCATTGCAACACAAGGATCGCCAGTGGACAGCGTGAACACTGCGCATTAGTAGAAGGTAGGACAACTGTGGCAACGTTGTAGTTATTCTCTCATCTCCAGGAGGAAAAGGCAAGAAAGGAGGAAGAGGAATTTAAGAAGAAAGCAGAGGATGACGCCAAGAAAAAAAAGGTCCTCACCAACTTGCAGTTCAGCGGGTACAAGGTGACAGAAATCATCCAAAAACACCCGTACAGCACCAGACTTTCTGAATTGTTACCAGAGTCTAATTTATAGCTAATATCTGTACATCTCGTTATACTGTAACTACAGACAGAAAAGAAAGGTGGGCCGAAAAAGAAAACAGAGCGAGAGAAGAAGAGAGCGATCTTAAGTGAACGGCATAAGGAGCTGAATATTGACCATCTCAAAGAGGACAAACTTAGGTATGGTTGAGAAAAAGCTGTACACTGGCATGTAGTGATAATATACAGTATGAAAGGGGTATTATCCAATTATTAATAATGTTATAATCTCACCCTAACGAGATGAATGACTAATCTCTCATTATGCTACAGATATTCAGTTAACCACTGAGCAGCATTATAGGATTCTCCTAATTTCCGCAATTTTCAATTTTTTTCCACTCTCTCCCTCATATAGAGAGAAGGCTACTGAACTGTGGAAGTGGATACATCAACTTGAGGCAGAGAAATTTGATCTCCAGTACAAACACTCCCGACAGAAATATGATGTAAGATTCTTTTCATTCTAGACTTTAGGCTATAGCATCAAACTGAAATGAAAAATGATATGTGCATATGATTCACATGAAAGTGAAAGTATAAGCATGCTTTTAAAAATATTTTTTATAAACACCAGCCTTGCTAACTCCTCCTGTGACACGAGTAGAGATTTGATATACTGCTTTCGTATAAATGAACATGCACAACACCACAAAACCTCGCCCTCTTTATAACTAGAGTTCATTCAAGATCTGGTAACTATATCTCAATGGACATGACAGGGAGGCATAGACAAGGCAATTGGCTGGGATCCAAGAGAAATATCAAGACATACATTAGAGGTTGATTAAAGATCTTATTTATTAGGATCCCCATTAGCCGACGCCGACGGCGACAGCTAGTCTTACTGGGGTCCGACACATAACGAAAAAGACAGTACAGACAACAACATAAAGACTTTACAATTGTCATACCTTTAAAAACATTAACATGTGTAGATGGTTGTATTCACTGTCAAAACTCTCATTTATATAGGTCACCGTACTCAGGAATCGAGTCAGCGATCATCAGAAAGTGTAAGTACAAAAGACATGGCCTAGATACCAGTGGCGGCGTGTGTCGTTTAACGTTAGGGAGGAGCATGGCCTTATTTCTATTCAAATCAAATCCAATTTTATTTGTCACATACACATGGTTAGCAGGTGTTAATGCGAGTGTAGCGAAATGCTTGTGCCTCTAGTTCCGACCACGCAGTAATATCTGACAAGTAATCTAACAATTTCACAACAACTACCTTATACACATAAGTGTAAAGGAATGAATAAGAATATGTACATAAAAATATATATGGATGAGTGATGGCTGAATGGTATAGGCAAGATGCAGTAGATGGTATAGAGTACAGTATATACATTTGAGTTGAGTAGTGAAGGGTATGTAAACATTATATAAAGTGACATAGTTTAAAGTGGCTAGTGATACATTTATTACGTCAATTTTTTTGTTATTAAAGTGGCTAGAGATTGAGTCAGTATGTTGGCAGCAGCCACTCAATGTTAGTGATGGCTGTTTAACAGTCTGATGGCCTTGAGATAAAAGCTGTTTTTCAGTCTCTCGGTTCCAGCTTTGATGCACCTGTACTGACCTCGCCTTCTGGATGATAGCGGGGTGAACAGGCAGTGGCTCGGGTGGTTGTTGTCCTTGATGATCTTTTTGGCCTTCCTGTGACATCGGGTGGTGTAGGTGTCCTGGTAGTTTGCCCCCGGTGATGCGTTGTGCAGACCTTACTATTACAGCATATTGGATGACTGTCTTTCATATTCCATTCACCAAGCTCAATGTAACATTGGTAGGTTTAGGTTACTACATGATACTTAAATGTCCCTATACCGATCATGAGGTTGCTACAACCTAGCCCACAAACAAACGTTTATAACAGGTTGAAAGACAAATTGCGGTCATCAAGGGGACAGATAGTGACACACACAATACCGCCTTGCACAGTCTTGCATGCATCTAGCCCGCTGGGGAGTAATCCTTCATCTTAACAGTTGCAAAATGGACAACTAAAACAAGAGTTTCTATTGGACAAGGGTAGGTCCCCTCCCTGTTTCGTTCCATTTTACAGTGTACAGAAGCAGTTTGCCAGTTACATCAGAGGGCCCCGGGGCAATAAATGTATAAAACTGAAAGCTTACCTTGACTTGGAAGAGTTGCAGTGTTGGATAGCCTTAGCCAACTAGCTGACATAAATAGTATTACACTAAGTGAAAGGTAAAGTGAAAGGTAAACTGCTTCTCCTTAATGTTTTTAGAAATGAATTCTCTCTCTTTGAGTTAACTACTCACCACACTTTATTAACTGCAGCACTAGCTAATTGTAGCTTATGCTTTCAGCACTAGATTCATACTCTGATACTTTGATTGGATGGACAACATGTCAGTTCATACTGCAAGGGGGTGAAAACCATGAGCCTCGTAGGTTTTGTATTGAAGTCAATATACCCAGAGGAGGACGGAAGCTAGCTGTCCTCCGTCTACACTATGGTGCTACCCTTGAGGGTGCTGTTGAGGATACTGTAGACCATTGCAAAACAGTGTGTTTTAATTAGTTATTTGCTGACATTAATATATATAGTATAGTTTTCTCTTTAAAGGATACCTTTCTTAATCTTTCACTATATACATGTTCCTGAAATTCACTTAGTAGTATGGTCCTGCCCTTCCTCCTCTGAGGAGCCTCCACTTCTATATGCTTCTTAAACATACACAACACATTCCAAGAATCCTCATTTCCTCCTATATTTTCTATCTTGTCATTTCTTAATCGTATTTGTAATTTCTAAACTCTCGATACTATGCCTAGTTTCCTTCCAGTAGTGATAATACCCTGCTAAGACTGATAAGCCATCCCAATGTAGAGGCTCACCTTGAGCCTAATCAAGTTTCTGCCCCCTCCTGTCTTTCCATCCCCTCCACCCTCCACCCTCCACCCTCCACCCTCCCTCCGCCTGTTGCCAGTTGTTTGAAGTGACTCTACGAACAGCTGCAGGCTGAGAGGAACTGAGAGGGGCTGAGTGGGGGCTGGCGCTGTTGCACACCCAGCCTGTCGGGATCCAGACAACAAAGGCCTGGGGGTTAATTAAAGAAAATGGTCTGAGAAGAGAGCAGCCAATAGGGCGCCTGAACAACCAAAACAACAAATGCAAGCATGCACATCAACACGCACGCACGCACGCACGCACACACACACACACACACACACACACACACACACACACACACACACACACACACACACACACACACACACACACACACACACACACACACACACACACAATGGAACTGCAACAGCTGAAAGGCCCCAAATCTACCTGTGAGGTCACAACTAGTAATACGCTCCACAATACAATACAGGAGACTTAACACGGGTATTCTAAACATATCCTACCTTCAGATACCTCGTGTAGGATATCTGAAGGCACTATACTTGGGTCTGATCTGACCATCCCCCCCCCCCCCCCCCCCCCCCAGACTCTAGTAAACTAGCCTGAGCATGTCAGTAAATGTCCTAAGAAGGACATGAAACAGCTGTCATAAGGCTGTGGACCCCCACACTGTTGCTGTTTTTCAATGGTTTCAGACCTGCACCAATTTGCCAGACTTAATCCCACTTCAATCTGGGTGTTAATCAATACTATCGATATTGTCTAAAACATCAGTGTGTAATTTAATATCTGGGGAGGTGAACCGAATGCTGAAATCACACGTTGTGGCATAGTACATGTGGCGATGTGGAGTAAGGGGCCGGCTGGTTGCCAGCATAAAGCAAAAAGATCACTCACCAGAGTAGCTGCATAAAATGAGTACGCAGTTATTCTCAGTCGCAGAGTCAAGCTCTATGAATTTGCTTAATCCCTGTCTCATGACACATTGTTTTCAACAGCCTTTACTGGCTTCTCTCTAAAGGGGCATCACATTCAAACAACCACTGCCAGGGTATGGGGACATGATCTGCACCATGCTACACATGCCTGGGGGCTTACACACATAAAAAGCACTGAACATGGCTTCATGGCTTCATTCAAAGGTTAGAATGAAGGTAACATATTTCAGGAGGAGAAGGCATGGCAGGTACCGTTGATAATGCATATGAAACGTGTGAATGCCTCCCCTTGTAAGCTGTTTCGCATGAGTGGTACACGCATCTCGGGGATCAGACCACAACGGTTGTGCTGACTCTTCATTCTAACTACTGTACGACACATTACTCATGTTTGTGTAGTATAGCAGTGTATCTGAGAAGGGTAAAGCAATTGCCATAGGACAACAAAGCCAAACACTTGGTAAGATTGTTTGTTTTCTGAATTCTTTCTTTCCCTATTTGGCTTACCTATTGGTATTGTACTGGGTTTCCCACTCATACCTTGCAGTGCCAACCTCTCAAGCAATGTAATTAGGTGGCTTGAGTGTGGATTCACTTGGAGACATACTTGTCTTCTTGGCTGGTGGGTGGCCTGGTTGATATAACAGTGCTAACCTTGTGTCTCTTCTCAGTACCAAGGGGACCAGGAGCAAACGGGGCTTGAGGAAATAATGTTGCAGATCAGAATTGAGACCATAGGAGTCCATTCCATTCATACCACTTTGCCCGATGGACATCCTGGTACTCTACAGACAAGGAAGACTTGTGTGACATGTGGAATATTTTTCAGAAAAAATATTTGGAATTAACTTATGTGGATTGTTATTTTTAGGGAAAAATGTATCATAATAAACCAACAAAAATATGTTTGAAAGTCTCTCTCCTCGCGTGTGATGAGCAACAGCATAGATGACTAAGAAGAAGGTAAGATGGTGACCTTTCTTGTGTTGCAATGGAGGAAACAAAATGTTGAACATTGTTATGGCAACTTTATCCATTTTAAATCTCTTATCCTTTCAGTAAGGACACATAACCTCAATATTCTAACTATTCACCCTGACACACATATGACATAAAGTCAGGTTTAGAAATTAGGGTTAAGGTTAAAGTGGCAATTAGCAGTTGAAACAACAACAAAGGTTATTCCTGCTAATGTTTAATTTATAAGTACAAAAACGGATGTAGCAACAGCAGATTGGCTCTTTGAAGCGCCAATCAGCAGTTGAAACAATAACAAAGCATATTCTCTGCAACTGTTTCGGTAAAAGCTGAGGAATGGGGCTGGGGAAATATAACTCTCAAATTCATAGACAGAGCTATGGATGCAAGGCCTGGCCATCCATGATATCAACATGATAGTTTTAACTATGTTTTGAGGCTGTACAGTGTTTGTTTACATTTACTTAGTTTACAAACGTTGGAGTCATACAAGCTTATATTTTGCGTTCTAATGGGGCATGACAGTTGAACTAAGCTCAAATAAATTATTAAATTATAAGTCAACTGCTTATTGCCCCTTAAAGGGTGCTGTGAGGATTGGCAACTACACCTCCTCCACACTGACTTTTAACACAGGAGCCCCCCAGGGCTGTGTCCTCAGTCCTCTGCAGTACTCTCTGTTCACCCACGACTGCGTGGCTTTGCACGACACCAACTCCATCATAAAGGTTACTGACGACACCATCTGATAGGCCTGATAACCAACAACGCAGAGTCAGCCTATAGGGAGGAGGTAAGTGAACTAGCATTGTAGTTTCATGAAAACAACCTCTCCCTCAACATCAGCAAAACAAAGGAGTTGATTGTTGACTGCAGGAAGCAGAGGAGGGAACATGCCCCGATCCACATCAAGTCACAAGTTTTAAGTCCCTCGGCCTCCACATCACTGAGGACTTGCCGTGGAACAACTCTTGTCAAGACGGCACAACAGCGTCTCTGCTTCCTAAGGCTGCTGAAAAAATGAGGCATACCGCCACCGGTTTCTCTCCAAATACTACTGCTGCACCATCAAGGGTGTCCTGCCGGTTGCATCGCTGCCTGGTACGGGAATTGCTCCGTCCCCGACCGCAAGGCCCTCCAGCGGATGGCGAAGACGGCCCAGTACATTACTGGGACCATGTTCCCACCCGTCCAGGACATCTACCCGGAACAGTGACTGAGGAAGGCGCGCAGCATCAAAGGACTCCACACACCCCAGCCACGAGCTGTAATCTCTCTTACTGTTTGGCAGATGGTAACGCAGCATGAGGCCTGATACCAACAGGCTCAGAGACAGTTTCTATCTACAAGCCATCAGACTGCTGAACACTTGAACTTGACTGACCAGCTGTTCTAATTTTCTGCACCATACCACAGATGCACACCTTCGACATAGACATGCACACACACACATACAGTGTGTGTGAAGGTATTCACACCCCTCAACTTTTCCTACATTTTGTTGTGTTACAGCCTGGATTTAAAATGGATTAACCCCATAGTGTCAAAGTGGAATTACGTTTTTTAGAAATGATTAAGAAATTAAAAGTTGAAATGTCTTGAGTCAATAAATATTCAACCACTTTGTATTGGCAAGCAAAAATAAGTTCAGGAGTAAACATTTTCTTAAATCACATGATACCTTGCATGGACTCACTCTGTGCAATAATAGTGTTTAACATGATTTTTGAATGACTACCTCATCTCTGTAATCCACACATGCAATTATCGGTAACGTCCCTCAGTTGAGCAGTGAATTTCAAACACAGATTCAACCACAAAGACCAGGTAGGTTTTCCAATGCCTCGCAAAGAAGTGATGCTACTAGTAGATGGGTAAAACAAATGAATAAAGCAGACATTGAATATTCCTTAGAGCATGGTAAAGTTATTAATAACACTTTGGATGGTGTATCAATACACCCAGTCACTACAAAGATACAGGCGTCCTTCCTAACGCCGTTGTCGGACAGGAAGGAAACCGCTCAGGGATTTTACCATGAGGCCAATGGTGACTTTAAAACAGTTACAGAGTTGAATGGCTGTGAAAGGAGAAAACTGAGGATGGATGAAAAACATTGTAGTTACTTCATAATACTAACCTAATTGACAGAGTGAAAAGAAAGAAGCCTGTACAGAATAGAAATATTTCAAAACACGCCTCCTGCTTGCAATAAGGCACTAAAGTAATACAGCAAATCAATTCACTTTTTTCCCTGAATAAAAAAAGTGTTAAGTTTGGGGCAAATCAAACACAACACATTACTTAGTACCACTCTCCATATTTTCAAGCACGGTGGTGGCAGCATCGTGTTATGGGTATGCTTGTAATCGTTAAGGACTGGAGAGTTTTTCAGGATGAAAAAAAATGGAATGGAGCTAAGCACAGGCAAAATCCCAGAGGTACAGTCTGCTTTCCACCCGACACTGGGAGATAAATTCACCTTTTAGCAGGACAATAACCTAAAACTCAAGGCTAAATCTACACTGGAGTTACTTACCAAAAAGACAGTGAATGTTCCAGAGCAGTTTTTACTTAAATATACATGAAAGTCTATGGAAAGACCTGGTTGTGTAGTAATTATCAACATTCAATTTGACAGAGCTTGGAGAGTTTTGAAAAGAATAATGGGCAAATGTTGCACAATATATGTGTGGAAAGCTCTCAGAGACTTACCCAGAAAGACTCACAGCTGCAATAACTGCCAAAGGTGCTTCTACAAAGTATTGACTCAGGGGTGTGAATACTTATATACAGTGCCTTGCGAAAGTATTCGGCCCCCTTGAACTTTGCGACTTTTTGCCACATTTCAGGCTTCAAACATAAAGATATAAAACTGTATTTTTTTGTGAAGAATCAACAACAAGTGGGACACAATCATGAAGTGGAACGACATTTATTGGATATTTCAAACTTTTTTAACAAATCAAAAACTGAAAAATTGGGCGTGCAAAATTATTATTAATCTCCATTGTTTTGTTGACGTTGAGTGTGAGGTTATTTCCCTGACACCACACTCCGAGGGCCCTCACCATCTCCCTGTAGGCCGCCTCGTCGTTGTTGGTAATCTAAGCCTACCACTGGAGTGTCGTCTGCAAACTTGATGATTGAGTTGGAGGTGTGCATGGCCACACAGACATGGGTGAACAGGGAATACAGGAGAGGGTTGAGAATGCACCCTTGTGGGGCCCCAGTGTTGAGGATCCGCGGTGTGGAGATGTTGTTTCCTACCCTCACCACCTGAGGGCGGCCCGTCAGAAAGTCCAGGACCCAGTTGCACAGGGCGGGGTCGAGACCCAGGGTCTATGTACTATGGTGTTAAATGCTGAGCTGTAATCGATGAACAGCATTCTTACATAGGTATTCCTCTTGTCCAGATGGGTTAAAGCAGTGTGCAGTGTGATTGCGATTGCGTCGTCTGTGTACCTATTGGGGCGGTAAGTAAATTGGAGTGGATCTAGGGTATCATGTATGGTGGAGGAGATATGATCCTTGACTAGTATCTCAAAGCACTTCATGATGACGGAAGTGAGTGCTACGGGGCGATAGTTGTTTAGCTCAGTTACCTTCGCTTTCTTGGGAACAGGAACAATGGTGGCTCTCTTGAAGCATGTGGGAACAGCAGACTGGGATAGGGATTGATTGAATATGTCCCTAAACACACCAGCCAGCTGGTATGCGCATGCTTGAGGACGCGGCTAGGGATGCCGTCTGGGCCGGCAGCCTTGCGAGGGTTAATACATTTAAATGTTTTACTCACATTGGCTGCGGTGAAGGAGAGCCCGCAGGTTTTGGTAGCGGGCCTTTGTCTCTATACTAACGCTTAGCTTGTTTGATTGCTTGCGGAGGGAATAGCTACACTGTTTGTATTTGTTCATGTTTCCGGTCGCCTTGCCATGATTAAAAGCAGTGGTTTGCGCTTTTAGTTTTGCGTGAATGCTGCCATCAATCCACGGTTTCTGGTTGGGGAACGTTTTAATAGTCACCGTGGCTACAACATCACCGATGCACTTGCTAATTAACTCGCTCACCGAATCACTTTATACATCAATGTTGTTGTCCTATGCTATCCAGAACATATCCCAGTCCACGTGATCGAAGCAATCTTGAAGCGTGGAATCAGATTGGTCGGACCAGCGTTGAACAGACCTGAGCACGGGCGTTTCCTGTTTTAGTGTATAGGCTGGGAGCAAAAAAATTGAGTCATGGTCAGATTTGCCTAAATGTTTTAGAACGTTTTATTGTTGTTGCTTTATCGAGAAGGAATCTGCAAGTAAGCACTTCATTGGATGATGTATACCATGCGTATCCCGTACATACGACTAATACAACTAAGCATACAAAATTACTAGTTAGACATTTTACGACTTCTGGTGTGTTCTTAATTCAATCTGGAGTGCCAGAGTACACACATAAATTCAGAGCGCTGTCAGATTGTCCGTTTGTAAATTCAGACCTCTCGGAGCGCACACTGGACGCTCTGGCCGAGGAGTAGGGTTGGTTTGAGCGTACTGGCCTCACAAAATCAGTCAAGCACCGAAGCTAATGTTGGATAGCTTGCTAGCTACTACCAGACACAAAGGAGACCACTCTGACCATTTTACTCGCCCTAGCAGAGCTGGTAAGGCAGTTTTCATGTTATCCAGAGAGTTCAATGTTTGTAAACTATGTAAATGTAAACAAACACATGGTTAAAACTATCATTTCTATATCATTGCATCCATAACTCGGTTTATGAATTTAAGAGGGGTTTATTTCTCCAGGCCCATCCCTCAGATTTTTTGCCAAAACAAAAGCGTGGTGACTGCTTTGTTATTGTTTCAGCTAAGGACTGTAGCTTAAAGGTAAGGGTTAGGCTTAGATAAATGAATAGCAGTTAACTTTGGGTTAACTGCCACTGTCTGCCGCCGTTCATTTTCTGCCAGTTAAATATACTGCCTAGTTCATAATTAGACAATGAAACACTGGAGGTGGAAGAATGACGTCACAGGGTGGTTCTTCACAAGATCCAGACAGTACACTGCGCTCCTTCTGCCTCATGTCTTTGTGACTGTACCCATGACTCTGTACCCATGGCTGAGTTGGTGGGAACCTGAAGCATCTACTCTGTTAAGGATTAATGCCAATGGCATTAAAATACCAACCACACCTTCCTTGATGGCCATAATTGACAACCTGGCTGCCAGTGCCAAGTCTCGCAAGTGTCAATCATCCTGCATTTTTTTGACACTGTGTTTTTGTACTTGTACACCATGTGAGAGATTAGCTATCGTGTTCTTTGTATGCAAATAATATAATAATATACACTACCGTTCAAAAGTTTGGGGTCACTCAGAAATGTCCTTGTTTCTGAAAGAAAAGCACATTTTTTGTCCAATAAAATAACATCAAATTGATCAAAAATGCAGTGCAGACATTGTTAATGTTGTAAATGACTATTGTAGCTGGAAATGGATGATTCTGAATGGAATATCTACATAGGCGTACAGAGGCCCATTACCAGCAACCATGACTCCTGTGTTCCAATGGCACCTTGTGTTAGCTAATCCAAGTTGATCATTTTAAAAGGCTAATTTTGCAATTATGTTAGCACAGCTGAAAACTGTTGTTGTGATTAAAGAAGCAATAAAAATGGTCTTCTTTAGACTAGTTGAATGGCCAGAAACAAAGAACTTTCTTCAGAAACCCGTCAGTCTATTCTTGTTCTGAGAAATGAAGACTATTCCATGCGAGAAATTGCCAAGAAACTGAAGATCTCGTACAACGCTGTATCCTACTCCCTTCACTGAACAGCGCAAACTGTCTCTAACCAAAATTGAAAGAGGAGTGGGAGGCCCTGGTGCACAACTGAGCAAGAGGACAAGTACATTAGAGTGTCTAGTTTGAGAAACAGACACCTCACAAGTCCTCAACTGGTAGCTTCATTAAAGAGTACTGGCAAAACACCAGTCTCAACGTCAACAGTGAAGAGGCGACTCCGGGATGCTGGCCTTCTAGGCAGAGTTCCTCTGTCCAGTGTCTGTGTTCTTTTGCCGATCTTAATCTTTTATTTTTATTGGCCAGTCTGAGATATGTATTTTTCTTTGCAACTAGAAGGCCAGCATCCCAGAGTCGCCTCTTCACTGTTGTTCTTTCAAAAACAAGGACATTTCTAAGTGACCCCAAACTTTTGAACAGTAGTGTATCTCACGCTAAAAGGTTAAACATTACCCACCGCCAAACCATATACATTCCCTATAGTTTATTTTAACAAAACGTGTCCACAAATCTATAAATTCCAAAGGAACCACACAATTGTTTGTTGTTACCATACAAGTACCGGTCTCGCTTTAAATTATGTGCAGTTTATAAAAGGCTTCATAAAGCCTTCATGAACACTACATAAAGGTGTCACAAATCATCTATAACTGTATGTCAGGCTCTATAAAAGGGTTCATAAATGTGGCATAACTGTGTGACATTACCAACATGCAGTACCTCCAGCAGGCAGAGAGGCATTCTAGACTATTCACAGCCCTGTGAAATGTTCAATGTAACTGCATTGCTGGACCTTTTAAACTTAATGTATTTGTATTGTTAAAAAATATATATTTAAAAAGTGATCTATGTTTTTAACATGTCTTTAATGTTCATTTGTTTTAGCTGTTAGTGATAATTCCATATGTGTTATGAATGGCCAAAGGTATCTGACTTTATGGTAAGTACAGCGTCATATGATACAAGGCATTTATGTATGTGTTATAAATACCAAAGGGGTCTGACTTTAAATGAAGTACAGCATTATGCGATATAGAGTCTTAATCAAACGCAATTTTATTTGTCACATACAGGTGTTTAGCAGATGTTATCGCGGATATAGCGAAATGCTTGTAATGGATGTGTTTGAATGACAGAAGATGTCTCACTTCCAACAATGTATAACAGGACACTACATAAAGTGCCAATAAATAGGTGACTAACATTCTGCTGATTTATGAAGGTTCTCTCATGATCCACGGGTTACTCTAGGGTGTTAGAGGTATTTAAATGGTTTAATGGACCTGCAAAGTGTGTGTGTGTGTGTGTGTGTGTGTGTGTGTGTGTGTGTGTGTGTGTGTGTGTGTGTGTGTGTGTGTGTGTGTGTGTGTGTGTGTGTGTGTGTGTGTGTGTGTGTGTGTGTGTGTGTATCAGAGCCAAGATGATTTGGATGAATCCAACCTGAGACTATCACACCGGGTATTCCTCTTGTGTTCCCATGCTGGACACCAGGGCTTGATTGCAAACTGTTACAATGGTGCCAACATTTTGTGGCTGATCTTTCAGCAGGGGAGTGGGTGAATGTGTCAAAGACCTGACTGGGCCCATCACTGCACGGTACGGCTCGTTATATTGTTGAGTGCGTGTTTGTTTACTGAGGAACATGTAGAAAGCCAGAAGAAAGCCACTTTCTATTTCCTGATGTTGGGGGCTTTCATCAAGGTAAGTGTTTCATGGTGTATCATCGTCCCCAGGTTATTGCACACAGCACCCATAAGCCTGGGATACCAACCCTTCAAAGTTGGCCTTAGTGGGAGTGACCATAGAATTATATGGAGGTGACCTTACTGAGTAAAGTATTTGTCATCCTTTGCTAGCAAAAACATTCTCCCTCAATCGTCACTCGTCAACACAGCCACTAAGTCACGGTTATGGCTAAACCCTGCCCATTTACACAATTGATCTTCTTAAAATTACATTTGAAACCTAACCCTAACTAAAGGCCAACTTCAATGCATTGGTCCACCATATCTTCCACGCATTTGGGCGGAGGTTTCTGTGAATGAGATTACTGTAGGTGTAATGCGACTGACATGACTTCACTTTAGAGTGTGTGCCCTCCTTCAGCACAACATGCCATCCTTTATAAAGCACGTTTACATTATAATTGACATAGTGACATTCTACATTTGACATGTATACACCCTTCATAAAACATGACATACGGTTGTAGATGCTTTGTAACATGTTAATGTAGTGCTTATGGAGGTATTATGAAGGCTTTATGAAGAATAGTTGGTGAAAGACAAACTGGTAATCTGCCTACAAAACAATTTGCACCCTATGCCCAGACCAACCACAGCAGACCAGACAACACAGGCAGCTTGAGTGAAACAAAACAAAGTGAGGGCATGAGCGTAGACCAAGGACAGTATGTGTCTGCTCCTGCTGCATCACCAGCTGTTATTCAAGTGGAGCAGAACCGTCCTTGTTTGACCGAGTGGGTATCGCGAGTCGTCTGTGTCTCGAGCCTTTGAGACTATGGCCCGGGATTCAATCCAACGCGTGTTGTAGAGTGCTTGACATTTATTGCTATTTTTCCATTTTGAGCTGGCATCGGCAGCGTTTACCGTGAACGCCATCTCTGTGAATGTCAGGAACATTGCATTTAAAAGGCACATTGCAAACAGAGCTTTCACGCCACACCTTGTATTGAATCCCGGGCCAATGTTAACACACTGAGTTTAAGCCTAAGCATTAGCTTGGGAAGGTAAGACAAGTCTTCAGATCCCTGCATGTGTGCATTGCTCACGACACTACCTCATAAAATAATCAGTCATAAAATAATTTTCGCCTGGTGTCAGCTCCGTTGCCCCCTAATGTACTTTCCATTTCTGGAATTTCTATTCTCATGTTTCAAACACATTTGTCTTCAGGCTTCACATAGTTGCATTCCCCAATTGCTGATCTACTACCTCTGCCAATGGTTGTTATGGTTCTGTTAAGTACAGCATGTACTCACACGAGTACTGGTATGTATCATCTAAGTGAACTTGGGAAGAAGACAAAACACTAAGCTAACAAGCATAAAGAGTTCTCATGAACACATGTTTTGAAAATATACTTTATCCATTATCCAATGAGTACAGAACAGCAAATATCTTTAGTATCTTTAATATCTTTAGATACATTACACTTTTTATTTTACCAGGCAAGTCAGTTAAGAACAAATTCTTATTTTCAATGACGGCCTAGGAACAGTGCCTGTTCAGGGGCAGAACGACAGATTTGAACCTTGTCAGCTCGGGGATTTGAACGTGCAACCTTCCGGTTACTTGTCCAATGGTCTAACCACTAGGCTACCCTGCCGCCCCCTTACAATACCTCATCTGAATTTGAATTTAAATACACAGCAGTAACCAGGTTTCCTTCCAACCTTTTTATGAGAATAAAGTACATGTTGGATAAAAAATGTCATGACATGCCTGATGGAAACAGAACATTTTTCTGTAAACGTTCCAAATGTTGTGTCTGTAAAATTAATTATGCGAGAAATGTCGGCGGAAACGCGGTCATGCGCAAATATTGATATAATAACCATCATATCGAAGTAAACTTGGGAGTCACGTGATGACGTGGCGTGTGGTCCTTCCATTACGACTCGTCGAGAAAGCACGCAGTTTATTAGGCTACAGATTAAATACATTGAACTTCACAGGGAGGTGAAAGTGCAAGGTGATAAACTTGATGCTCCTTTCCAATAATTATCGAGGGTCTTACTCTGGTGACGTGATCATCGATGCTTGGCTGCAGTTTGGCAAATAAAAATAATTTTGCTCTTTTGCCTATAATAATCTCATTGTGTAGCCTATACGTGGCTAGAGAGCACATTCCAATACCAGAGTGGACAAACTCCCCATATAACAAAATAAAAATTGTGAGAAAACCATATGTAGATTTCAAAATGCAATGGAAAACCATTTAACTTGTATTTTTATTAGGTACATTGGAATTTAAAGCAAAACAATATTTGTATGTGCACTATGTCATCACGCACAGCCTTTTATCTGCGACAAGTCAATTTGAGGGAAACACATTTCGGGTTGGAAAATGTGCATTTGTTTTTATGCAAATTTAGAATATTTACATGAAAATCTGACGCCAATTAGATGGTAACCTAGCTAGTGACTAAAATGTCAAGTGACAAAAAAAAAATTAAACCATGCAGTGATGGACAAAAACATCAATGTAGCAAACATGCTTAAAGTATGAATGTACCATATGCAGGACCACAGTAGCTACACAAGGTTAAACATCGGTGACATCACAATATGTCCATTTTGTGATGTGTACGTTTTTCTCTATATATTTTTTTAGATTCTGTGGAACCCAGAGTGGCATGCTGGATCAATTAGTTAGCCAGCTAACCTTGATAAGCAACCAGAAATAACTATTGATTTTCTGGTTCATTAAAAAGCTAAACTTAGATATGTTTCATTCGATGAATCAATTTGACCACGCCCATTTCAAACCTGTCTCTCTCTCTCTCTCATATATATATATATATATATATATATATATATATATATATATATATATATATATATATATATATATATATATATATATATATATATATATTCAGGCAAGTTAGCTGGCTAACTCCTTGATCCTGCTTTGTAGTATACCCTCAGGACTACCTGACAAACAGTGGCAATTGTTACTGAGTGGACTATCCTGGCTAGATAAATACGCAATCAACCATAATTGCCATGCAAGCAAAGGGGCCCTATTCAAGCAATCCCAGTAACCACACATTATCAATACAAAATCATCATGTTTACAGTGGAAAACAGAAACAAATGATTTCTAGTAAACACAAAATAGCCTAGAAAATAACAGAAATATAAGTGCAAGATCAAACCTTGGTACTGACGTAAGATGAATGACACAACTAAACATAATGGATAGGCATTCTGATTAGCTATAACTTGTTTTAAAATCGAACGTAAAAATGTTGTAATCAGATTAACTGGACCCAATCTGATATGTACCGTAGTATGTTTATAGGCCCACAAGTCCATTAGTACATCCGGAAGTTGTGCCAAGAGATCCATGCCAGTTGTCTTGTTACTCAATGACCTGCACAGACCGGTGAGCCGCACTGGTGATGTCGTTCACAAAGGAACCCTTATTCATCCCTTGCTGTAGGACAAATTATTAAAATATACATTAGATTTCCCCCTTGATACTGACTTTTCCCCCCTTGACAAAATAATAAGTTATGGCATATTTACAGTTACTAGCTCACAGCAGGTTTCTCACCAAGTGTTGCCCAAGTGAAGCTGAAATGTCAAGCAACTGATGGAAGAGATCAAGACCCAACTATAGTCATTATAAATTAAGGATGAAAAGACAAGGGATAAGTTGTCCTAGGTCTGCAGAGCCTAGCACTGTCGAACCTGTTTCTCTAGATTCCTTGGCTGTACCATTTCAGCACCCCTATGGTTCCCATGCATCTAATCTTTTTCAGGTGTACAGAATACCACCAAACAGAACATAATCTCTCCATCCATCCTCCACTGTTTTGGATAATTACCTGACTGGGGCGTGGATTAGGTTCACAGAACTGAGGAAATAACCTTGACACACCCTCGACACACCCCACCCAGTCGAGTACAGACAGATACTGTGGATCTCTATTCTGTGTTTTCACAACATAAAAAAGGAACCAGCAGAAATAATAGCAACTACCTTCAGGGAATGGGTGATGAGTCATCACACAGATTACCGTACTGAGCCTGCCTATTCAGATTGACCTTTCTATTGCCCCCATTGTAAAACCCACCCAATCACATGTTGTCTTTGATTTCATTTGGTATTGATGAGTAAACTGGTAGATAAAACACATATCTGACAAAAGAGGTCAATTTGATCTGCAACAGGGATATCACGTTGCATCTTGCAAAAACAGAATTTGTTTGAAGTATCAGCCCAAAATCCATACCTTTTTTAGGAAACTCTGTACGTCTTTCTCTGACCAGAGGCTGTAGAGGAGCACACCTGCAGCTTTGCTGGCCTTTGGGAAATCCCTATCAAGAGAAAAAACAATCCATGTAAGACTGGGGCATTCTTTCTATTATACTCAAACTCAAAGCTCTGTTATCTGGGTTCTTTGTATATTGCAACCTGTTCTAATGTATTGTCCAATGGTTACAGTGAAACACGGAAATGTATTTTTGAGTTGAGACGAGCACAGGGTCAAGCTGCAGTGAGTGCAGTGCCCTTGGATGGAGAGCATGTTGTAGGGTTAAGGGCCTTGCCCAAGGGCCCAAAGGTAGGGGAATGGGAGGGGATTATTATTTATTTATTTTTGACCATTTTAAACACAATAAAACCACACATGTGGATACAGTACAATGCCATTCAAATCATTGTTCAAACACCTATTTCCATTGTTGTCCTGTTGAAAATACATGAAAAAATAAATATACACAAGATTATAACACGAAAACAAAATACATTTCAAATACATCTCGTCAGTAGGGAGGAAACAGTAAAAGCAATCAAATAGATGACCAAGTATGTGCAGTTTTAAAACGTTTTCCCAATAAAACATTTCTTAAGTTTTACCTTAAAACTCCCTAGCGTAGGGATGGATTTTATATGGATTGGTACACCATTCCATTCCTGTGCACCTGACCAGTGTTAAGGAAGTTTTTTTCAGATATGCTTCTATAGCGCACCGGCCTGATAATGGCAAAACTGGCAAAAAATTATAATAATTAAAAAAAGAAAAGAAAAGTGGCTATGAGTCTCAAATGCAATTAAAATAACCAGACAGGTAACTGGGGGCAAGGCCATGTATAACCTTAAAAACCATTCCGTTTGATTTTCACCACCCAGAGATCAACTGGAAGCCAGTTCAGTTCCCTGAATATTATGACCAATGTGAGTCCTAGGGCTAGAGCTTGAGTATAATTCTCATCAGTTTATTTTGGGCTGTTTGAAGTTCGTCTTTCAGATTTGTTGTCATGCCACTGAACCATGAGATACAAGCATAGCCATAGTGGCACTGGATCAGAGATGCTGCCAAGGTCCTCATAGTCTCTGTATCCTTGAGGATGTGAATCCAGCAGCCCTCCATCCATTTGGCAGATCGAACGGGCCATTTTTCAGCCACGGGTACCAACTCCTTAGCCGCAGGACTAACTACGGCTAACATGACATTTTTTTTGCAATACAGAATATTGACCAGGCCTTACCTGTTCTTGCTCAGGTCGTTAACTGAGTTGACCAGCTTGTTGGTCAGCAGGGGTTTCCCCAGCTCGGGCTCCTTCATCAGCAGACTGTGGCTGGTTTGGCACGCCATGGCCAGGGTGTCATCACACTTCGTCTCTTCCTTGGTCCAAGAGCTGAGGATGCCAACTAGTTCTGGTAGGGTCTGTCGGGCTTCAGACAAAAACACATCCCATTAGGTCATTCACTTCCAGCAAACGCACTCTTTGAAGTGTTGCTAATTCAACCACAAAATGTTAAAAGCTAAAACAACCAAAGGTCAGGTGTAAATAAAATGTTTAATCCTCTCTGAAGGGAAGGGGAAAGTGAAGGGAAAGGCTATACCTAGTCAGTTGCACAACTGAATGTATCCAACCGAAATGTGTCTTCCGCATTTAACCCAAGTACCCAACCGCTTAGAATCAGAGAGGTGGGGGAGGGCAGCCTTAAAATACCAGGAGAAAATTTGCTTAGCTAAACTGGCCCTGCGAGATGTTTGCGCTCAATGCAAACTACACAATCATTGAAACAAGGTTGCCTCCGACCAAACATTCTAGGTTCCATCTGTTCTACAAAGAACAGGGCTATGATTGGTGTCCATGCTCACCCATGGTGCTCTGAAGGCGTTGGTTCTTGGCCAGGTTCCCTACCAGAGACACAGCAGTTTTCTGGAGGCTGGGGTTGGAGGATTGCAGCAAGGGAGAGATGTGAGGCAGGCCGTTCAGCTTCTGCACGATGCTCTGGCTTATCACACTAGATACCTGTGGACACAGAGATGAAGACATTATAAAAGGGTCTATGAAGGGTTTGTGAAGCATATTAAGTTAAGTGGTACCATGACGTGAATGTTGTTTTTTACTACACGCATGTGGTGCATGTTTTTCTCTATACATTTGTTGCATTTAAAATACTTTTTGTGTGAATATATAATGAAATAATCCAAATTATGAGTGTTGTTCATACAATGCCATGGTAAGCAGTGAGGTTCTGCAGGGCTCCAGAGCAGGCCTCCAGGGTCTCTTCTCTCTGGCTGGACCCCAGCAGAGACAGGTAACTCTGCATGGTCTTGGAGTGGAAGAGCCAGCCTGCTCCTTTAGGGTTCTGCTCCTCCATCACAGGGTAGTCAAAGTGACTCTACAAGAGTTTTAAAAAAAAATGTTTTTTTTTTAGGCGATGGAAAATATACGACGGAAGTCGGTGTACATGTAATTGCCGTGTGTAATGATACATTTTTTTTTATAGATCATTCAATACTATATGTTGTTATTGTGTATCCGTCTCTCTCTGCTCTCCCTGGATTTGATTTGACCCATATGCCTGTCTCACCTCCTGCTCCTGGACCTTGCTGCTCTGTGGGCTGAAGCACCCAATGGGGCCGGTCTCACTGGGGGTGTTGGCCCTGCTGGGGGTCCTGGCCAGGGCATTGATCCTGCTGAAGAGGGCCGGGGCTTCACTCTCCAGCTGGAAGCTCAGGTTGTGCAAGACACACACACAATTTTCCACAGACTGACACAGACAGAGGCAAAGTATTAAAGGGTTGGTTAGCTTAGCATGTACTGTATCTCCATTTGAGCACACACATGTTCATAGTATGATCCATCCAACTCCAAGTTAGAAAGTAGGTAGCAACAAACATGCAACCGTTGGAGAAAATGTATTCCATGAAACGTTCACATGTAGTTAGAGCTAGACTTTCTATTATTGCTGAATAATTATATTCCATGAATTCAACATTACCTGTTTAAATTTTATTTTAAGTAATTAAATGTTGCATGCTCACCTTGTCATCTGGCGTCTCTGCAGCCACACAATGCTGGACATAACTGACCAGAGAGTCGACGAGGCCTCGACAGTTACGCATGGCCTGCCTGTTGCCTTGAGTCGCACAGCTCAGGTTTCTGTTGGGACAGTCAGGGAAAATGAAGTTAAAATGGTCTTGTCATACATCAGGTAAAGGCAGGTCAGGCCAGCATTGTGTAGTCTGACAGTGGATAACAATACAGACTAGAACAAAACAGTACATTCATTCATTAGTGACAGTAAGAATTTGTATTATGCTATTCACCCAATCCTGAGATTGGCACAGACACAATTGAAGAGGCTAGGAGTAGTATCGAGAGTAAGCTACAGGTTCAGCCAGTGCAGTGCTACTGGAACAAATCTAATTAAGCGCTTCGCTCAATGCCAAAACAAGCGTAGATGGTACCTGGGATCTATCATCATTAGCCCCTCCCATTGCCAGTTCATAAGTCTGTCTCTCTAACTTCCTGGATAACTGCCAGTATCCATCTGTGCAATGTGCACTCCTGGTCTACAGCATTGATTAATGCGTCTCACCGTAGACATGCCGTAGCATGGTAGAAGACCTCTGGGTCTTGGTTGTTGTTTGTCTCATCTCCAGTGTATGGTACTACCACAGTCTCAGTCAGGACAGGCAGAGCACTACGCACCAGCTCTGGCTTCAGACTGTCTGCAGATGACAGGTTCCAAAGGAGACCTGAAGAGAAAGGACAAAGTTGCAGTAGTTCAGTGGTAGTAGAAGCAGCAGTTGTTCAAATAGCTGGTACCTGCTACTCATGTGGCATTATTACCATCGATCTTAGCAAGCTCAACGCAAACAATAAATTCAACACAAGCAATACTAGATAGCCAACACAGTGCACATTGATCAAACTGTTATGACACGGGCACGGCGTGCACTTCCCAAAGCATAACTAGGAAAGAGAACAAAAGCCTGCGCACCTTTCGTGTCACGCCCTGACCTTAGAGATCCTTTTAATTCTCTATTTTGGTTAGGTCAGAGTGTGACTATGGTGGGCAATCTAGTTTTCCTATTTCTTTGTTTGGCCTGGTATGGATCCCAATCAGAGGCAGCTGTCTATCGTTGTCTCTGATTGGCAATAATACTTAGGCAGCCTTTTTCCCACCTTAGTTTGTGGGATAGGTGCTGTGTAGCCTGCAGAACTTTACGTTCATTTTGTATTTTGCTGTTTTTCGGTGTTCATTTAAAATAAAGTAAGATGTTCGCCTACCACGCTGCACCTTGATCTAATTCAACCAACGAACGTGACACTTCGAGTCTCCACGACCAGGGTTGACACGAAATACGAGGTGTTTCATTTTCACTTAAGTACAGTACAGCTCTGTCATTGTCACTAATGTTGCCACTACCATCTCTTATAACCGAAAAATACTTCTAGACATCAGGACTGAGATTACTCACCACGGATTAGCAGAATCCTTTTTTTCCTTTTACGTGTTTGACGAGCCCGATGCGAAGGATATACTGCTTTCTCAGGAACAGGCCCAGATCCCCGTGATTTGCGTGAAGGCGGAGAAAAAGGGGCCGAAGGGCGGGCTGCCTTCTGAGAATTCGTAGGCGATCGAATAAACCCCCACTTCCTTCCATTCTGCCAGAAAACGTGCAATCTTTGGAGAATAAAATCAATGACCTACGCGGAAGATTAAACTAGCAATGGGACATTAAAAACGGTAATATCTTATGCTTCACAGAGTCGTGGCTGAACGACGACACTATCAACATACAGCTGGCTGGTTATACACTGTATCGGCAGGATAAAACGTCTGGTAAGACAAGGGGCGGCGGACTATGTATTTTTGTAAATAACAGCTGGTGCACGATAACTAAGGAGGTATCAAGGTAT
This sequence comes from Oncorhynchus mykiss, assembly GCF_013265735.2. Classification (NCBI taxonomy): domain Eukaryota; kingdom Metazoa; phylum Chordata; class Actinopteri; order Salmoniformes; family Salmonidae; genus Oncorhynchus; species Oncorhynchus mykiss. Next base: position 40,331,231 of record NC_048571.1, read on the forward strand.
TGCTCGCCTGAGGTAGAGTATCTCATGATAAGCTGTAGACCACACTATCTACCTAGAGAGTTTTCATCTGTATTTTTTATAGCTGTTTACATACCACCACAGTCAGAGGCTGGAACTAAGACAGCATTGAATGAGCTGTATTCCGCCACAAGCAAACAAGAAAACGGTCACCCAGAGGCGGCGCTCCTAATAGCAGGGGACTTTAATGCAGGGAAACTGAAATTCATTTTACCAAATTTCTATCAGCATGTCAAATGTGCAACCAGAGGAAAATAAATTCTGGACCACCTCTACTCCACACACAGAGACGCATACAATGCTCTCGCTCACACTCCATTTGGCAAATCTGACCATAATTCTATCCTCATTACAAGCAAAAATTAAAGAAGGAAGCACCCGTGACTAGATCAATAAAAAAGTGGTCAGATGAAGCAGATGCTCGGCTCCAGTACTGTTTTGCTAGCAAAGACTGGAATATGTTCACAGGATTCCTCCGATGGCATTGCAGACTACACCACATCAGTCATTGGCTTCATCAATATGTGCATCGATGATGTCGTCCCCACCGTGACCGTACGTACATAAACAAACTAGAAGCCTTGGATTACTGGCAGCATCCGCATTGAGCTAAAGGCTAGAGCTGCTGCTTTCAAGGAGTGGGACTCTAACACGGAAGCTTATATGAAATCCTGCTATTCCCTCTGACGAATGATCAAACAGGCAAAGCGTCAATAAAGAACTGAGATCGAATTGTACTACACCGGCTCTGACATTTGTTGATTGTGGCAGGGCTTGCAAACCATTACAGACTACAAAGGGAAGCACAGCTGCGAGGTGCCCAGTGACACGAGCCTACCAGACGAGCTAAACTACTTATATGTTCGCTTCGAGGCAAATAACACTGAAAAATGCATGGGAGCACCATCTGTTCTGGGAGACTGTGTGATCACGCTCCCCCGCAGCCGATGTGAGTAAGACCTTTAAACATATCAACATTCACAAGGCCGCAGGGCCAGACGGATTACCAGGACGTGTACTGTGAGCAAGTGCTGGCAAGTGTCTTCACTGACATTTTCAACCTCTCCCTGTCCGAGTCTGTAATACCAACATGTTTTAAGCAGACCACCATAGTGCCTGTGCCCAAGAACACTAAGGTAACCTGCCTAAATGACTACCGACCTGTAGCACTCACGTCTGTAGCCATGAAGTGCTTTGAAAGGCTGGTCATGGCTCACATCAACATCATTATCCCAGAAACCCTAGACCCACTCCAATTTGCATACCACCCCAACAGATCCACAGATGATTCAATCTCTATTGCACTCCACACTGCCCTTTCCCACCTGGACAAAAGGAACACATGCCCTACCACCTGTGAGAATGCTATCAATTGACTACAGCTCAGCGTTCAACACTATCATTACATGTCGATGACACAACAGTGGTAGGGCTGATCACCGACAATGACGAGACAGGGAGTAGACCTGGTATAGAGGTCCTGGATGGCAGGAAGCTTGGCCCCAGTGATGTACTGGGCCATTTGCATTACCCTCTGTAATGCCTTGCGGTCAGAGGCTGAGCAGTTGCCATACCAGGCAGTGATGCAACCAGTGCTCTCGATGGTGCAGCTGTAGAACCTTTTGAGGATCTGATGACCCATGCCAAATCTTTTCAGTCTCCTGATGGGGAAATAGGTTTTTGTTGTGCCCTCTTCACGACTGCCTTGGTGTGCTTGGACCATGTTAGTTTGTTGGTGATGTGGACACCAAGGAACTTGAAGCTCTCAACCTGCTCCACTGCAGCCCTATCGATGAGAATGAGGGCGTGCTAGGTCCTCTTTTTTCCTGTAGTCCACAATCATCTCCTTTGTCTTGATCACGTTGAGGGCGAGATTGTTGTCCTGGCACCACAAGGCCAGGTTTCTTACCTCCTCCCCCTCTTTTACAACTCTGCTACTCTCGGTTGTTATCATCTATGCATAGTCACTTTAATTACTCTACCTACATGTCCATACTTCATCAACTAACCGGTGCCCCCGCACATTAACTCTGTACCCCCCTGTATATAGTCTCGCTATTGTTATTTTACTGTTGCTCTTAATTACTTGTTACTTTTATTTCTTATTCTTATCCATATTTTTTGAAACTGCATTGTTGGTTTGGGGCTCGTACGTAAGCATTTCACTGTAAGGTCTGTTGTATTGTTGTATTCGGCGCATGTGACTAATACAATTTGATTTGATTCATATATATCACAGATACTGTAGTACTGTTGCTAGTCAAGAACCAGGGTAAATATTTGATTACACAAGAGCCGGTTGATTGAACACAGCCTCTGGAAGACGGAACAATAGTGAGAGCAGGCTGGTCTAGCCTCCAGAACACAGTGTCACGTTCTGACCGCAGTTCTGTTATTTTATCTTTGTTTTAGTATGGTCAGGGCGTGAGTTGGGTGGGCAGTCTATGTTTGTTTTTCTATGTTGGTTTTTGAGTTCGGCCTAGTATGGTTCTCAATCAGAGGCAGCTGTCAATTGTTGTCCCTGATTGAGAATCATACTTAGGTAGCCTGGGTTTCAGTTTTGAGTTGTGGGTGTTTGTCTTCCATGTCAGTGTTTGTCGCCACACGGGACTGTTTCGTTCATTTCACGTTTATTGTTTTGTATTTCGTAGTGGTCAGTTTATGTTTTAAAATAAACATTATGGACACTTACCACGCTGCGTTTTGGTCCTCCGATCCAGCTCGCTTCTCCTCCTTAGAAGAGGAGGACGAGATCCCTTACACACAGACTATTGTGAGATGTCTCACCTATATCAAGTTCCCCTGGCACAATGCAGCACAAGAGAACACCGGTGTGACTGACAGCAGGATCTGATCAGGTTTAAGGGGAGCGTGTTTAGTGAGAGTGAGTGATTTCCTGTGCTCTACGGCACAAATACAGTGCCTTGCGAAAGTATTCGGCCCCCTTGAACTTTGCGACCTTTTCCCACATTTCAGGCTTCAAACATAAAGATATAAAACTGTATTTTTTTGTGAAGAATCAACAACAAGTGGGACACAATCATGAAGTGGAACGACATTTATTGGATATTTCAAACTTTTTTAACAAATCAAAAACTGAAAAATTGGGTGTGCAAAATTATTCAGCCCCTTTACTTTCAGTGCAGCAAACTCTCTCCAGAAGTTCAGTGAGGATCTCTGAATGATCCAATGTTGACCTAAATGACTAATGATGATAATTACAATCCACCTGTGTGTAATCAAGTCTCCGTATAAATGCACCTGCACTGTGATAGTCTCAGAGGTCCGTTAAAAGCGCAGAGAGCATCATGAAGAACAAGGAACACACCAGGCAGGTCCGAGATACTGTTGTGAAGAAGTTTAAAGCCGGATTTGGATACAAAAAGATTTCCCAAGCTTTAAACATCCCAAGGAGCACTGTGCAAGCGATAATATTGAAATGGAAGGAGTATCAGACCACTGCAAATCTACCAAGACCTGGCCGTCCCTCTAAACTTTCAGCTCATACAAGGAGAAGACTGATCAGAGATGCAGCCAAGAGGCCCATGATCACTCTGGATGAACTGCAGAGATCTACAGCTGAGGTGGGAGACTCTGTCCATAGGACAACAATCAGTCGTATATTGCACAAATCTGGCCTTTATGGAAGAGTGGCAAGAAGAAAGACATTTCTTAAAGATATCCATAAAAAGTGTTGTTTAAAGTTTGCCACAAGCCAAATGGGAGACACACCAAACATGTGGAAGAAGGTGCTCTGGTCAGATGAAACCAAAATTGAACTTTTTGGCAACAATGCAAAACGTTATGTTTGGCGTAAAAGCAACACAGCTGAACACACCATCCCCACTGTCAAACATGGTGGTGGCAGCATCATGGTTTGGGCCTGCTTTTCTTCAGCAGGAACAGGGCAGATGGTTAAAATTGATGGGAAGATGGATGGAGCCAAATACAGGACCATTCTGGAAGAAAACCTGATGGAGTCTGCAAAAGACCTGAGACTGGGACGGAGATTTGTCTTCCAACAAGACAATGATCCAAAACATAAAGCAAAATCTACAATGGAATGGTTCAAAAATAAACATATCCAGGTGTTAGAATGGCCAAGTCAAAGTCCAGACCTGAATCCAATCGAGAATCTGTGGAAAGAACTGAAAACTGCTGTTCACAAATGCTCTCCATCCAACCTCACTGAGCTTGAGCTGTTTTGCAAGGAGGAATGGGAAAAAATGTCAGTCTCTCGATGTGCAAAACTGATAGAGACATACCCCAAGCGACTTACAGCAGTAATCGCAGCAAAAAGTGGCGCTACAAAGTATTAATTTAAGGGGGCTGAATAATTTTGCACGCCCAATTTTTCAGTTTTTGATTTGTTAAAAAAGTTTGAAATATCCAATAAATGTCGTTCCACTTCATGATTGTGTCCCACTTGTTGTTGATTCTTCACAAAAAAATACAGTTTTATATCTTTATGTTTGAAGCCTGAAATGTGGCAAAAGGTCGCAAAGTTCAAGGGGGCCGAATACTTTTGCAAGGCACTGTATATTTAATGTAAATATGCATGTTTTGGTATCAGAAAGCAACACAAGCGTGTTTGGCTTTCATACCCGCTTGCATTCACACTGGGGCACATGTCTGCAAAGCGTCAGCATTCTGTGATGTCACTAGACGGAGAAGTGTTGTGTACAGAAATAGAATAGTGTTCTCTACCTGTGAGTTGTTTCTGTGTCTCGGTAGAGTCTGTGTCTCGGAGCAGGGCCAGTGCCTCAGTGATGCCCCCACAGCGCTGGACCTCCTCCTTGTTGCCCGCGTCTTTAAAGGCCAAGTTCCGCAGGGCGGCGGAGGCAGTCTGTTGGACCTGGGGACTGGGACACCTAAGTAGGTTCACCAAAGGGGGGATCCCTTTGAGCCGCAACACCTGAGAGACATGTAAAACTGTTAAGACATCCTAATTCGGGACAGTGTCCTTCAGGACAGGACAGAGTTGTTTAATCCTGGTCCAAGAGACCCAGATGCGTGTCCTCACCTCCTGCTTGGCCTTGTCCTCTGAGTAGGTAGCGTGTTGGATGAAGGAGGCTCCACAGAGCTGGTAGTTCTCATCTCCACTGGACAGGTACTCCACCGCCTCCTTCATGGTTATATCAGCTATCTGACCATTACCATTAATCCTGTTGGGAAAAGCACATACACGTATCAACACCTGTTCACAAACATTTCAAATGCAACTCATCAAAGCCCAAAGCAGCATTTACACACTCACTCAATCCACTCACCCCGCTTCACCCTTGATCTTGATCCCTGATATCTTGGACTCAGCCACAGAAAGGTTTGAGGGTGCCCTCTCAATACGACCTTGGCTGCTGGTAATCTGGCCACTACTTTTCGTCTGACGCGTGCCAATCAACTGGCTGTTCCTTTTCTGCACCTCGTTGCCTTTGACAGCGACCTGAGAGGAGCTGTTGCCATTGGAGATGACCTGACTGCTATTCCTCTCGGTCAGGAAGAAGCTGGACCTGTTGGGCTGGAGCTGCCGGGCGGGGGCCGAGGACTGCAGTAGCTGCTGCTGCGTGGTGGTGGTACTAGTAGTGGTGGGGAAGGGGGCCAGGTCAGGCACACTGCGGCTGCTGTTGTGCTTGCCTATGGTGGGGCTGAGAGGGAATCGTCTCTCCCACTGGCTGGAGCTGCTCATGTTCCTCTGGACCGTAGATTCCTTGGAGGCCACGACCCTTCGCTTGGTGCTTTTCTCATAGCTGAGCTGCAGGACAAAGGAATTGAGTAAATGCTAGCAGACACAAAGCAGGAATATTGCAACACTTTCAACTTCATTCCAAAATCATAATACACACAAAGGCGTAGACCCACTTTGATGAAGATAAATACCGTGTACTGCATTGAATCAATCTATTGTTATTGATAACTATTCTAGACTTGTCTGATTGGCAGAGGGCAGTGGGAAATCAGAACTATTCATATACGATTTGTAGTGGGCACCTCTCCAGAATAAGATTTATGTTACATAAACAGTTGCGACAGGCATCATCATGACTGGACAGGACAGGCCGAGACACACTACATACAAACAGAACATTTTGTGAATGCTTGTTTTTCTCACCGACTGGGAGTTGTGTGAGACATCATTTGTAAATAATGTGTTAGCAATGGTTTACAGACAATAGTAATTAGTAACCGAATTGCGTAATGTGTGACGATAATCTATATAATATGTTGAGTGTCAATATGGATTTCTTTCTCTCTTTGTTCATGAACAAGAATGAAGTCCTCCAGAGCTCGGTTGAGGTGGAAACTTGGCATGGACCAGATTTCCGTTTGGAGTACTCATCATGCCTCACCTTTGTGAGGTGGATAAGTGAAAGCACATGATTGAGAGAAAGATGTCAGTTTCAACAATGAGTCAGGTGCCATTATGGGAGGATGCCTCACTTTTCTCACTTGTGCTGGAGAGAAAGCTGAACAACACTCCCCAGATTTCTGGAGCAATAATGACTGGGCAGTATCTCACATTCACACCCAGTCCTGTGGTTAGTCAGTCATCTCCAGCACCTGGTTACACCTGACTCAGACTCTCATGATAGACTGTTCCCATACATTGAGTAGCTGGCCATGTGAGATATGGTTCTGGGTTCCAAGAATAGTCTCAGATTTACTACCCCATGATGACCATGGCACTGCTTTCATTAATATCCACTGCGCCTAAAGCTGTAAAAGGGATTTTAGGGGATTTTTGTTGTTGTTGATCACCACTGAACCATAATTTGTCCTTAAATGATATACTGCTAAATACAACTGATAAACCAAGCACATTTATCAAAAATATGGGACAGTGTTTTCTATCTTTGTATTTAAAACAAAAGGGAATGTGATGTGAAATATGAAAAGCTTCATACCGTTTTTGAGAGGCCATTTGTACCATTAAAGAAGGCACCTCCATTAAGACTGGTAGGTGACTTAAAGGAGTCAGCGAATATGTTGATGTACACAGGACCTACGGAGAAAAACAAGAGATTGTAAATGGCTCTTAAAATATGTTAATATTAGTTATCACTGTAAAATATTGAGTGCGAGAAAATAGACACTGTTTATTGCTTTGATATGATTAAATTGAGGGCTTGAGGAAGCAAGTCTCCAAGCTGTAATGACTAATACGTTTGAAATCTTTAATCACATTACGAGATGCACTGTGATGAGAGATGCAGTAACTATGTTTGGCCATGTTTTTCCAACTGTCAAACATCAAATGTGTTTTGTTTAGGTGGGACAAAATGCATTTTTGAACATGTTTCATGTGAGCCTGCCAACCAAGCATTATACCTATTTGCTGTTTTGACAAAAACAAATTATTGTTATTGTACTGTTAACGTCATTGTCATGCCATCCACAGTGTCTTATGCTTTCAGATAATAAACAGGGAACTTATGCATTCTAGTGAAATATGTATTGTAAGTTGCTCTGGATCGGGGTTAGGCTTAATTCAGAACTTTGGAACTGACTCCCATTCAACTCATGAGTTGAAATTCAAATTCAAATTGGCCGCACCCCACAGGAGGCATAACTTGAATGACATGAAGTAGAATTTAATTCAGTGCAATTCAAATCAATTCCACTCAGTCATAAAACATGAGAGTTTCATTGAATCTGACAAGTCACACTTCCAGATACCAAAGAACATTTCACTTTACTCTGGAAACTATGTTCATAAACTATTTTAAGTGCTTAGAATAGCCAATTATTTTTCCACCAACCATTTCATTTCTTAGGCTTCTTTTGAAGGCCTCAGGGTCAACTTGAGGGTTAAAATAATGCATTCTGGGAGAGGTAGTATTTTCCCCATATTGATTTTTTTTTTATAACATAAAACATTCTCATTCAGGTTTTGTTTTCCTTGATTATTCATTTTAATATTTTATATGCATATAACGACATGTTTGATGTTATGTACATTACAGTATGTATATTTGTTTATACAACAGGTGGGTCTAATCCTGAATGCTGATTGGTTAAAAGTGCATTCCAGCCAGTGTCTATTCCACAAGTTACCACCGGATAAATCTATGACATTAAAATGCCTATTTACTGTTCCATCTGACTGTGCAATCCGCTGTCTCGTCAGCCCAGCCAGGCACTTTAAAAACTTGGATCTGCACTATAAAAAGCATCTAGACGTTATCTCACATTTCTTTGAGACTAACATTTAGTTTTTTAACAGCGGAGATTTGTATAAACTTTGCTGTCTGTCTCGCCAACATTTTCAACATTGTTTCAATATTAACATTTGATCTCCAGCTGTCCCATAGTAATGAACATGTCGGGAGTCAGGACAAAACAGCCAGGCAACGTTTCTCAGCTAATTGAAACCATGAATCAGCTGGCATCATTTTTATGGATATATACAAAGAAATGTCAATTGAAAAAAAGTAAAACGAAATGAAGTGCAGCTAGTTTGCAGTCTTTCCAGCTTCAGTTTGAAGTGATTGTGTTAGCTGTGTTGTTGGCTAGCTCCTCTGAACAACAGTGTCCTGACGAGAGAGCACATTTTCTATGCCAGGCAAAATTGCGCCTAATTAGCTCATTGTTATGGATGTATCCAAATAAATGTCACTAGAAAACAGCTTAATTAAATGCAAATGCAGCTACTTTGCTGTTATTCTGGCTGCACTTTTAATGTGACTATAAGTTAGCCGTAGTTGGCTAGCTAGCAAGCAAGGGATAAGAATGTTGCCAGCCAGTATGGTAATGGAACATTTAGAACGAATGACTGGAAACAGTCATTCGTTCTAAATACATAACAAGTATTTTTGTTCCATAGATACAGAACAAAAAGACTGAAAGACTGGGTCGTGTCTCTGGCAACCGAACCGATAGATTGAACGACCAGCTGGCTTGGGTAGCAACCCTAAATTTGTATCGGGACTATATTTTCTGGAAGGATGAAATAGTGTGAATAAATTCATCAACATAAAAAAAATATAATGCCCTCAAAGCCGGTGTTTGGAGGATATATCGGCACGGTTTGCCGGCCCTCAACAACACCCCCATGCCAATATATCCTCCAAACACCAGCTTCTCTGGCATTATCACTTAAATAGGGTACACCTAATATAGAATAGCAGAGGCATTTGAATTTCATTGAATTTCACTGAATAAAATTATATTTCCTTTCATTCATATTATATTTGCAACTATGTGTGCTGTTTACTACTTCAATTCAAATTAAATGCACATTCAATAACTGAATTGGAATTTATGAGTCATTCTCAATTAAATTCGGGAATTGAGCAAAACCGTGCTCTGGATAAGAGTGTCTACTAAATGACTCAAATGTAATGTAAAAAGTGTTCGGCTATAGTACTTACAACAAATAATAAATTATATTACTTATGTTTGTACATATGTCTTGAACTTGCTTTCTTTAAATTGTTTTATTGTGAGAGCTCTGGTGAGTAATTTTTCCAATGTAGGCTACTTATTATAATAAATACAGTTGAGTAAGATTTACAATGTAGGCTACGTAGACAGTTAGTGATGGAAAACATTAGCTGTAGTCAGTTCTCAATTTCCTTTTGAAAATGTAGAACAGGCCTGAGTGGTGTGGACATCATTCTATGGGTGTGGACATGGCCTTCCATGATGTGCAATAGGGTGCTCTTTGCAAATATATTAAAGATGTAGAATTCAAATTGGGATCTGATGTAGATGGTAACGACATTTTCATGAAATGAAGTTGAGTAATAATACATCAAATGTATTCTAATTAGTTTAGAAAATCTAAGATTTAGGGCGCTGGTTCAGATGTGCCAGCACAATGGCATAATGCAGTGCATGATAATCCAGCATCCTGGCATTGACATTTCCGACAACAGAGGGGCTCACTTTCGCAGCCCCTAGTGTTGCACGATACACCGAAACTTCTGTACTTTTCCGACACTACAACGTGAAAAAACGGTTTGGTACTTGAATTTTGTTCCTTTCGGTTCATCTATCAAATGTATCTTTGGTATCCAACAAAATGTATTTCATTAATTATAATATGTATTAATTTGCCCAAGTTTATCGTAAAACATTAACAGAATGCATCAGTGATTCATATTCCCTGCAGCTTTCTGAAGAGGCAACGGCACGTCTGTGTGTGTGCGGTGCGTATAGGCATTAGCGATGCTAATGATAACCGTCTTCGGGTAAACGGAAAGGCTTTCTAACTACTACAAAGAAGCCTACGTGGCAGAATCATGATTATTTGCATCAATCCAGGTGGGCATTTGTTTTGCAAACTCCATCATGTGTGTGTGTGTGCGCTACCGAAACACTGCTAACCAAACAAAAGTGGTAAATGCACGCTCACTTGAATTAAAGCTGCAATATGTAACTTTTAGGGAGCCCCAACCAAATTCACATAGAAATGTGACTTATAGATCTGTCATTCTCATCTCAGTTTCGATGGTACAATGATTTTATACACTATACTTGCTTGCTTTGTAACCTATTGTAGATCTATTTTCCACCTTCAAATTAATTGGCACACAGTCTGTGTCATCATTTTGAAAAGCTCCTGTTTGTTAGGATTTCTAAGAAAATCAGATAATTTACATGGAAGCATGATTGTCTCCCAGCGATCATGCCTAGCAGATTTTGGAGGACATGGGTTATTCTCATGAGAGAAAAACTCATCCAGGTTTCCATTTTGGAACTTGCTGCCATTGGCTGAAAAGTGTGCAATTACTTTTTAATGCTGATATTTGCTTTTTCTATTTTGTGACTGGCTTTGCCTTTGCATTTTTAAGCAGTGGTACAATATTCCTCTTAATGCTCTGATGGATGGCTGTGTTCCTATCCACAATGACTTCCTTGAGTGTACAACACATTAAGAACACCTTCCTAATATTGAGTTGCTTGATGGTGGTTTCTTGGTTTTTGTGCGATGAACTTAGCTTGTGTTGAAGATTGTGTTGAAGGGGGAAATCTACATTCAAAATCTGGAATTCAAAACCAACCAATAGTCTGGCCTGCTCAGGTCCCGCTACTATCCATCTCCAGAAGGCAGTGGGGTTCTCTGTTAGTCCAATGGCTCCCCCATGTTCCTTTTACCAGCTAATGATTTTTCTCATGGGCTTGGTCAAGTTGCATGAATGAGAACTTGTTTTGTGTTTTTGGCAGGACCCAGAAGTCTGAGAATGCTTCTCTGATGGTAGCCGGTAGAGCTTTCATGTCTTGAATGTGGATAGGAATCCACCTTGCGTAGTTTGCTCTGTCCAGTGCAAAGAACCTTGGTGCCAAGGCCTCTAATATTACAACAGAAATATCAACATCTCTAGTTCTGTGCACACAGAGAAAAATCATCACAATTCTTTAAAATTCAAGAACAATGTTCCAGAACTGGAAGGTTTGATACTTGCTTCTTTCTATGTATCAAAAGAAGTGCATTGTGGGCTCCAACAGCCAAGCATCTTTCAGGAGTTTTGACAATGAAAGCAAAGTAACTTGATTGTGCCTGTTTTGGTAAAGTGTGCTGCCTATACAGTAAGTATGAGCCTGCTGTCCCTGAAGATTCCACCCCAGCCTAATAATAACCAGCACCTCACAACATTCCCTGTTGATCCCCTACTAATTTCCCTAAGGATGTCATTTTGTTAGCTGGGTAGCTAGCTAGATTTAATATTATACACTGAACAAAAATATAAAATGCAACATGCAACAATGTCAAAGAGTCACAGTTCATATAAGGACATCAGTCAGTTGAAATGAATTCAATAGACCCTAATATATTAATTTTACATGACTGGGAATACAGATATGCATCTGTTGATCACAGATACTTTTAAAAAAGGTATGGGCATTGACCAGAAAAGCAGTTAGTATCTGGTGTGACCACAATTTGCCTCATGTAGTGCCGCACATCTCCTTCACACACAGTTGATTAAGCTGTTGATTGTGGCCTGTGGAATGTTGTCCCAGTCCTCTGCAATGGCTGTGCAAAGTTGCTGGATATTGGCGGGACCTGGAACACTCTGTCATACACATCAATCCAGAGCATCCCAAACATGCTCAATGGGTGACACGTCTATGAGTATACCATGGAAGAACTGGGACATTTTCAGCCTCCAGGAATTGTGTACAGATCCCTTCAACATGGGGCTGTGCATTATCATGTTGAAACATGAGGTGATGGCATGGCAATGGGCCTCAGGATCTCGTCACGGTATATCTGCGGATTCAAATTGCCATAGATAAAATGCATTTGTGTTCAAAGTCCGTAGCTTATTCCTGCCCATACCATAACCCCACCGGAACCATAGGGCACTCTGTTCACAACGTTGACATCAACAAACCGCTTGCCAACACACGACACCATACACACCATCTACACGGTACAGTTGAAACCGTGATTAATCCGTGAAGATCTCCCTTCTCCAGTATGCCAGTGGCCATTGAAGGTGAACATTTGTCCACTGAAGTTGGGTACGACGCTGAACTGCAGTCAGGTCAAGACCCTGTTGAGGATGACGAGCACGCAGATGAGCTTCCCTGAGACAGTTTATGACAGTTTGTGCAGAAATTCTTCGGTTGTCCAAACCCACAGTTTCATCAGCTGTCCGGGTGGCTGGTCTCAGATGATCCCACAGGTGAAGAAGCCGGATGTGGAGGTCTTGGGCTGGCGTGTTTACACATGGTCTGCTGTTGTGAGGTCAGTTGGACGTACTGCCAAATTCTCTAAAACGACATCTCTTATGGTAGAGAAATAAACATTACATTCTCTGGCAATTGTTCTGGTGGACAGTTGTGCAGTCAGCATGCCAATTGCACGCTCCCTCAAAACGTGAGACATCTGTGGCATTGTGTTGTGCGACAAAACGGCACATTTTATTGTCCCCAGCACAAGTTGCACCTGTGTAATTATTATGCTGTTTAATCAGCTTCTTGATATCCCACCAGTCAGGTGGATAGATTATCTTGGCAAAGGAGAAATGCTCACTAACAGGGATGTAAACAAATTGGTGCACGCAATTTGAGACAAAATAAGATTGTGCATATGGAACATTTCTGGAATATTTTATTTTAGCTCATGAAACATGGGACCAACACTTTACATGTTGCATTTATATTTTTGGTCAGTATATGTTGCCTGTTGTTATCCTTTAGCTAGGTAACCAACAAGAATAATATTTTAAGTGAACAAAAACTGTGGCTAGCTTTTCTTGACACGGCTAGGGTTATGTAAAAGCCTATGTTAGAACGACCATCTCCGGTTTAAAGTCATTTTGAAATTATCCTTGTTCTCAATCAATTAGCTAAATAATGCAACTCCCGGGGAACACGGGGTGTGTTGGAATTTTTAAAAGCTTGATAACATGATGTCTTTAACCTTTTAAAGACATTTGTTAAGGTGATTCATGTAGTAGTTCAACAAAAGTGGTTTATAGATAGATTTCTGCCACTTAGGTCACATTGCTTATTAAATATAATGGCATATTGTTGAAGGCTGGTCCATTACTCACAAATCCACAATATGTTTTATTATAAATGGCAACAAAAAATCAACAGTAATATCCCCTTTCCAAAATATGATTCAGTATTGGCGATTATAATGGATTATTATGTTAAAAAGAATCAGGGTTCCTTGCCCCAATTTTCTGGGCATCCATTCTAATAACAATTAACACATCCCAAAGAGTATCTCATACAAATGTAAGGCTTAAATCCACTGGGTAACAGTTTCATATCAAGGTGATATTACATAAGTCGTAGTGTAATGTAAAAGTCTATGTTAGTTTAAGGTCATATTCAGAGGAAACAAGCCATGTTCTCAAAATATTTGCTATATATGGTAACTCCTTGGGTGTGTTGGCAATTCTTTTAACTTGATAACGTAACAGGTTTTTAACCCTTTAAAGACATTTGTTGAGGTGATTCGTGTAGTAGTTCAACAACATGTGAGAAGTGTACAGGTTGATTTCAGGTGTTTCCTGACAATTTCTTCCACTTCAGGCAGGTTGGCTATGAAATATAAGACTGCTTCAGTGCTACTTACAAATACACAATATTTGTATTATATATGGCTACAAAAGGTCAACAGTAATATCACATTTCTAAAATCTGATTCAGTATTTGTGGCCATACATTGGCCAAAATAGGGGTGCTTCTAATATCAATTAATAAATCTCAAAGAGCAACTCTAACAAATGTGACGCTTTATTCGCCCTGTACAGGTTTCCTAACTTTTTGAAGTTAAGCAGGAGGAGCACAATGAGGAAAAGAAAGCCATCAATAAGTCGATGTTTGTATTGGTTCAATAGTAAAGGATTCGAAATATATATAAGTTGGCCTAAATATATGTTTATTTTGATATTAAAATGACAAATGTTGCACTTTGTTTACTTAACAGACTACAAAAGTGGAGTTGCTGAAATTGTATTTGTGCGGTTTTCATATTTGACAATGAATACGCTAAATCATTCACAACAATGCACATCGTATGTAAAAAAAAAAAAATTAAACCATAACCAGATTTGACTTTAGGTCAAATCAAATAGCATACAAATAACTTATTAGGCTATCTATGTTTCTATAATAATAATTAGGCCTCTGCTTACTCGTTGGGGATGTCGTTGGCGACGACACAGATCCATGTTTACTGTACTTCGACTTGCCCCTCTTGATGGTTTGCACCTGATCCAAGACTCGCTGCTGTTTGGACCGAAGTTTTTTATCGGATGGCAAAGCAAGAGATGTCTCATCCACATTCCCGATGGACATGGCCGATTTCAACGGGTCCATTGTCATCATGAAGGTCCGTTTCCAGCTGTAATTAACAAATGCGACAGTCCGTTCCTAGGTCTGTACAGGTGGCGTTTGTACGTGCAATCGAATATACAATGCACCTTGCCCTGCCCTAAACAATGAACCACGCCCATTACAAATAAATAACACGGTTGTGCGTGTGGGTGTGAATGAAAGTAAGGGTTCATTTTACTAGTAATTATGTCTTCCTGTGCGGCTGCTGACTGAATATTCTGTAGAATAGGGGTCTTCAACCTTTTCTTGCCCAGGGACCCCCTCCCAGGCAAACCGGCAACCCAGGCAATAATATGTTAATAATAACAATATGCTCAATAATAACATTTGATAAATAAACTGAATTCACTGGTGATCACTGCATTTATCATAAGACTGTTTAAGGTAGCCAACATCCATGATGTGATCTCCACCCAAGACCAGACCCAGAGCAAGGTCGAGAGTTCATCAATCAACTAGTCAGGCAACTGGTGGAATGAATAATTATGCTCTTCACACCTTTCTGCACTGTGACTACACTTCACCCCTTTTGACCCTCAAGATGTTCATGAATAGATCGTTCTGTACCGCCTTATTCAATATCGCTCAAGCCGGTGACACATTTCTAACAAAGTGAGATAGGCAAGGCTAGGTGTGATCGACAATCTGATTTTATATGAGGAACGTGTGAGAGCAAAGGTCAGACTCTGGAGGAATGAAATTGAAATGAATTACATTGGATATAAGCCTTCACAGAGTCTTTTGTAAAAATAAATAAAAAACACTCCCAAATGTGATATTGAATATGGTGAACTTATTTGTCTAATGATTCTTATCTCTTTATGACAGTTGATCAAACAGAACCTATTTTGAAGAACAAAGCCCGTGAGAATACCCTGGGAAAATACCCAATTCAATTGTCAGATTGTATGCTGTTAGGCCAGGCAACTCCTCTTCACTGGCCAAATGCTCTGGTGTAGACAAAACAAAGCAGCACCACACCCATGGGCACAGCTTGGCGCCCTAGGGCAGTTATTGCTATGGGTGGTGGCCAAACTATACCTGGCAATCTGCACCAAGCATTCATTTCCCACTTCTCAGGAAACCCTAAAATGGAATTAGGTGTTGATGTTCAGACATGTTAAATTACTCATTAGAGCAGAGTTTAACTTTTGTGTTGAAGTAACAGCACTTCTATCCTTCAATCATACTATCTATGCACACTTACGGTTTGTAGTTTCCAAAAGTCAGTGGTCGGCTATATGATTATTACCTTGTAATAAACCCAAATGCCAGTGTAAACAAAGAAACAATACCTATATATGGTAAGTAAATGTACTAAAGGTCCATATTTCAAAATACATCTATTTCTCTTAAAGTTGAAGATCTTTGTGTGTAAGTGTTTGCATTTCCAGCAAAGATTATACCACAGATGGGAGACATCACATGGTTAATCTTTGAAAGGTATATCACATGGGTCACCTTATCTTGCCTGTCTATTTGTTTGGTTTGCCATTAGAATTGTATTGCTATCCTCAGGTGGTTAGTATCTGCTACATGTGCAACATTGCCCTCTGGTGGTAAAAAAAGGTCAATTAGAACCACAACGAAATGGAGATATCTTTATACCGCAAGACTCCAAAGTGAATGGTGCACTGTGACTGGAATCGAACCCACAACCATTGGTGTTGCAAGCGCCATGCTCTACCGATTAAGTTACTAGCTAAGCTTAGCAGATGATATGAACAGAATGTCTGAAAGACTGTAGGCTCTTCCAAAGCTGCAGCGTCATTGAGTGTTGATTCCCGTGTGGCTCAGTTGGCAGCGCACGGCACTTGCAACACCAGGGTTGTGGGCTCAATTCCCATGGGGGATCAGTCTGAAAAAGTATGCACTCACTACTGTAAGTCATTTTGGATAAGAGCATCTGCTAAAATGACAAAATGTTAAAAAAATAAAGTGGATTGTCATTAATTTGCAGATCCTAAGAAGTAATCACACTATAACAAACACAGTTCACATAAATCCAAATATTAGTATAGACTATTTATTATTTCCTTTACAATCATGTCCTTCAAATTGTCAATAACAATCCATATAATCAAGTGGATTGAATACTGCCTGAAATGTTACCACGGATTGTTAGTAACTACACAATATTAGCTAGAGTTCCATTTTAACCAAGATGATTCAAAGGAGTGGCAAGATACATTTAACTAGCCCACATTTGTGATGATAATCGAATGTATCTATGTGTAATATAAAAAAACAAATGATTCAGTCTTTTCCCATCATTAATTGCACTAAACTGAACCCCTGAAAGAAGCAGGACAGGGTTACAGTTCTGTGCTTTTAAATTGGCATATGCAGCAATGGTTGCACTGGCCTTCGTTTTACAGTACATTCAATTACAAGGTAGGTACATTAAAAGCTTTATCTTGCTAATCAAGTGCAGGTACCCAAACAACTTGATCTTCTCAACTCTAAGTGACTCTTTACAAGTGTGCCTTGATTGGTTACCAAAATTATTAGTTAACGTCATAAATAAAAATCATTAGAGCAAATGACTATGATTAAAATCGACAGTTTCTAAAAACACTACACAAGACAAGCGAATGCGTTCAAATCTCTCTCTTTGGGACAGTGCAGCCACCGCTCAAGAGATCTGATCATCTCCTCCCAACACGTCTACGAAATAAAAGCCTAATGTACAGCTCAAGAGGGTGCTTTGCCGCCCCACAGTCCATTTGAAACTGGCCATGTCACAGGAGCTCTTGTCCTGCAGGGCACTCGGATGCTGAATTCCAAATAGACCCTTAAAGACTCTACTCCTTAGACACTCCTGCTGATCTGAGAGGATTTGGATAGGTGGAAGCAATATGGTAATAGTTCCACCCATCCAATCAGTAGACAAAGCTACGACAGCAATGCATCCACCTATCCAAGCCTTTCAGATCTCCAGGAGTGCCTAGGGTGTAAGGGCTAGGGGGATCAATTTGGAACTTAGTCTAACATTCACAACAACTGAACAAAACATGGCTCCAACTAAAAGCAGACGTCATACATCGTCCCCGAGTTGTGCTAAAGAGGCTCTAAGCTGCTATACACTGTAAAAGGAAGTCATGAAACAGAGGAAAGAATTGGTCCCACCAAGACCCTGAGTGGTGGAATGCAAGCCAGACCTGAGGAACCTCCTAGTGCCAATGCAATCCTCAAGTCTGGACTATAGGAAAGATGTACGTTAAGAATGTGTTTATCACCTGATTGTCTCATGGCCAATTGTCACGAGAAGCTGTCATTGTTCGAGAATGAAGATGAGTAAGTAAGCAATCCATAGATTGCCGAGTGGAATTTACAGATGGACAAAGTTAAAACTAAACAAAACATAGCAGCTAAGCACATGAGCAAAACCACTTCAAGAAATGTTTTTTTTTCTTCTGGTTTCAAGTCATTAAGTCAAACCTTATGCTGCATGCTTCTACTGCAGTGAATCCTCAATAGCATGAAGTACATTCAGTCGATGCAGACAGTCCCAGGACCTCTTTAAAGCTGGTATCCTTAAAGGTGAAACTGCCACGTCCGTTTGCAATATTACAACAGCAAATAAGTAACTGCAAACACTTTTCCCCTATCGGACATCATTCACTACGCGATAGAACAGCTGCATATGTACTGTCATTTATTTGATCTGAATCCTCGACGCTCCCCACCACTGCTTCATCAACAAAAACAGCCATGGGGCATTATTTCCCCTACAGCAGATTCCATCTTTAAGATCAGTTCCTCACAGTTCATTTTATACCCCCACCCTCCTCCTGCCTCTATTCTTCTGGCTCCAGAGGGCAGGGGTCCTGTCCGTCCAGTGGCCTACAGAGGCGGTTCAGAGGCTGGGCAAGGGGGAATCCCCTCAGCCTTTCCTGGAGGCTCCCCACAGCCAGCCTCATCTGGTCCTCTGCCCCCTGTAGAGCCTTCACCTCCATGGAGTAGAAGATGTAGAGCAGGAAGGTGGTGATCAGGATGGCAAAGCATAGCACCCCCAATAGGTAAAAGGAGGCCCGGGGGAAGGGCTGGTCAGCTCTCAGGGCCAGCCAGGGAACAGCAGCGATGGCCAGCTCCAACAGCAGCAGGGCCATGCCCATCACCCCGGTACGAGCTGCCGTGTAGCGCATCCTCTCAGCACAGTACAGGCCCACCTTCACCTCAGTACGGGCCTCCGTCACAATGTCCACCAGCTCAGCCAGCTTACCTGAGGGAAGAAGGGAAATAGCAAGTCAAATCCTAGGCCATCACATTTGGAAGATTACTGACAAAATGCATACATCAGCTTTAAGAGTCATAATAACAATATTAAAAACCTGTAAGAGTGTTAGATGTGTTCATTAATCAATTCAATTAAAATGTCCCTCATCCTGCCGACAAAGCCAATATGTTGAAGGATTTTTATCAATAATGACTAAATAATGTATACATTTGGCGTAGTGTTATAACTTACAGATTTATATGCTGTCTGATGAAGAATGTTTGTACATAGGCCAAGAGGAAGCGTTAACAGACAACTTGTGATCAGTGAAACTAACAACAGGAAGGATTGTCTGGTCCCCAACCAGGGAGGGGAGAAACCGTTGGGCTTGCAGTAGATTGTGTAACATGTGGTAGCATAAGTTAAGCAATATGTATGTGTTGGAATGGAATTGAAAAGCAGCTTTGTCATTGTCTTAGAGGAGGAGGGACATTTATGATGAAATGAGAGGTATATAAACCAATGTACATGAAATTATGGGTAGAGCTCTCGAGAATAAACGCTATTGATTAATTTTGAT
This sequence comes from Oncorhynchus mykiss, assembly GCF_013265735.2. Classification (NCBI taxonomy): domain Eukaryota; kingdom Metazoa; phylum Chordata; class Actinopteri; order Salmoniformes; family Salmonidae; genus Oncorhynchus; species Oncorhynchus mykiss. The sequence continues at coordinate 40,350,850 of NC_048571.1, forward strand.
GGTTGGCCTCTGTCCATTTTTAGGCAAATAAGAACCTTACAAATTCTTAGAACCGGACAGAGTGTTTTAATTGAATTGATTAATGTATGAACACATATGAACTAAATTCCTCTAACAGTCCTTCGAAGCCGGATCTAAATATCTGTCCCGGTCATCTGAAGGTAACAAGCCGAGAACCGTGCACGGGCGGGCTGTGGTCCCGTAAAATAAAGTCCTGTCCCCTGACATTGGGGCTCTATACACCCCAGGTTGACAGGAACAGTGACTAGATCCAACCAACATTATTTTATGCAAATAAGAAGCTTACAAATTCTTAGAAACCGACAAAGTGTTTTGCTTTGTTATAATTGAATTGGTTAATGAACATATAGGAAAGTAATTCCTCTAACAAAGAGTTACACTTCAAATCATTGTGAACCACATCTAGGCTTAGAATGAGTACCTGCAGCACAGTCCTGCTCAGCTCTGGTCTCATCTCCTCCTGCCTGTTGGGTCAGAGTCTGCAGCTGCAGGTCTGCGCTAAGGGCCTCGTGGTCAGAGTAAGGGAAGGGATGGTCAGGGACAGAACCCTTGGTGGTTGACAGAGACTCACACTGGATGGACACTCTTCCTGACCCCTAGGAATGACAACACATTTTAGTGTACAAGATGTACCATCAATACAATGATCAATGTCTCTTCAATGTCTATTTTATAATAAGTAGGCACATTTAACATCCAGTACATATTGGCAGACTGTTAGAAACTACAACAAAAGCCAGATATCCAACAATCCTTCCCACTGTCACCTTGTAGAGGATGTAATCTATTCTGATGCCCTTCTCGAAGGGGCAGAGCTCTTTGGGATTGATGAAAGGGTTATCTGATATAAGAGTGATGCCGTCCTCACAGCCCTACGGAGAAAAGATGATTAAAAGCTTTTCAGTTAATTTTAATAAAGCATTAGAGGCATGTCCGCAACAAATAAAACAATCAACCTCTCCTCTGCAAGATATTTCAGTTCGATTTCAAATGAAAAAAGAATGTCATTGGACTGATCATCATACATCAAACTTAGCAGTCTCTGTGTAACTGTCCCGGAGGCCAGTGTATGTCCGTAGCAACCGGTTGCCAAGGTCCTGGGGATGCAGGTTCAGATCTCCGGCCAAAATCACCAGGTCTGCTCCACTGGAGGTATGACTAACAGAATAGATCAGAATAACACCCATTAAAATGGCACCGAAATTAAGATGGCAAGAGGCAGGGTGCATTGAGTGTTAGCCTCCTTACCGAATAAACTGCTGCAGCTCCCAGGCCTGTACCACTCTATGAGGTAAGTAGGAGTCTTTCTCCCTGCAGTACTCTGCATGCAGCTGGACAACACACACAGGAAGAGGACACCACATTAGCGATAGATACATCTCATATGCATCTGTCTGCTTCAGGTAGAAGTTACCCCTAGGCACAGATCCAGGATCAGCAAACTCCCCAAAATCCTAACCTTAAAAGGGCACTCTGCAGATCAAACAACAAAGCAGACTCCCCACCACTGCTGAGGGATGGGTTTGGAGAAATGTAAGCACTCTCAAATTCATTGACAGTGCTAACCATGTGTATGTGACCAATAAATTTGATTTGAAAAAGCATATATATTTTGGCTTCTGATGGTGTACTACAGTTGAACTAAGCTCATGAGTCATGGAAAGTATATTTGGAAAGTATTCAGACCCCCTGACATTTTGTTACGTTACAGCCTTATTCTAAAGTTGATTATATTGTTTACCCCCCCTCATCAATCTACACACAACACCCCATAATAAAGCAAAAACTGTTTTTAATGTTTGCTAGTTTATCACATTTACATAAGTATCCAGACCCTTTACTCAGTACTTTGTTGAAGAACCACTGGCAGCGATTACAGAATTGAGTCTTCTTGGGTATGACGCTAAGCGCTTGGCACAAGTGTATTTGGGGAGTTTCTCCCATTTTTCTCTGCAGATCGACTCAAGCTCTGTCGGGTTGGATGGGGAGCGTTGCTGCACAGCTATTTTCAGGTCTCTCCAGAGATGTTTGATCGGGTTCTAGTCTGGGCTCTGACTGGGCCACTCAAGGACATTCAGAGACTTGTCCCGAAGCCACTCCTGCTTTGTCTTGGCTGTGCGCTTAGAGTCGTTGTCCTGTTGGAAGGTGACCCTTCTCCCATGTCTGAGATCCTGAGCACTCTGGAGCAGGTTTTCATCAAGGATCTCTCTGCACTTTGCTCCATTCATCTTTCCCTCGAACATGACTAGTGTCCCAACAACATCCCCACAGCATGATGCTGCCACCACCATGCTTCCCCATAGGGATTGTGCAAGGTTCTCTCTAGACGTGACGCCAAATATTTCAATCTTGGTTTCATTAGACCAGAGAATCTTGTTTCTCATGGTCCGAGTCCTTTAGGTGCCTTTTGGCAAACTCCAAGAGGGCTGTCATGTGCCTTTTACTGAGGAGTGGCTTCAGGACAAGGACAACCATCTCCAGAGGAACTCTGGAGCTCTGTTAGAGTGACCATCGGGATCTTGGTCAACTCCCTGACCAAGTCCTTTCTCAGTTTGGCTGGGCAGCCAGCTCTAGGAAGTGTTTTGGTGGTTCCAAACTCCTTCCATTTAAGAATGATGGAGGCCACTGTGTTCTTGGGGACCTTCAATGCTGCAGACATTTTTTTGGTACCGGTCACCAGATCTGTACCTCGACACAATCGTGCCTCAGAGCTCACGGATAATTCCTTCAACCTCATGGCTTGGTTTTTGCTCTGACATGCACTGTCAACTGCAGGACTTTCTATAGACAGGTGTGTTTCTTTCCAAAACATGCCCAATCAATTGAATTTACCACAGGTGGACTTCAATCATGTTGTAGATACATCAAGGATGATCAATGGTAATAGGATGCACCTCAGCTCAATTTCAAGTCTAATAGCATAGGGTATGAATACTTATGTAAATAAGGCAATTCTGTTTTTTAATAAATTTTGTCATTATGGTGTATTGTGTATAGATTGATGAGGGAAAATTTATTTAATAAATTTTTAGAATAAGGCTGTAATGTAATAAAATGTGGAAAACGTCAAAGGGTCTGAATACTTTCCAAATGCATGGTATAAGTCATTTTCTAAAAAAATAAAATAAAAAAAAAACATGTATGTAGCAACTACAGATTTCCCTTTAAACCATTATGGAGAAATTAACTAAACTGCCCTTGGACCAGGGGACCATTGTCTTATTCCCAGGTGTGGATGAGAAGTCTGGATTGAAACACTTACATGTGTGACGTAGACGTGTGCTGCCAGTCTGCCTATGTTTAATATGACCATCCCCACAGCCTTGCCTCCAAACCAGTCTCCATGGTGGGCCTGGAACAGAGGACAGGATACATAGTGAGGACTGAAGAGAATGCCTGACTACCTATCAAAGACAAACTCATCATACTGTACACACAAATGTCTGAGGACTAGATGACTTACCATGTATGGGTAGCCGTTTAATGAATAGCGGTAGAGAAATGCGTCATGGATTCTATGTCTGGAGAACGTGGCCATTCCACTGCCTATGACTCCACTGTGGACACACAAACACAACATTAAGATACATGTGTAGGCTACCACATGTTACTAGAGTGTGTTTGGTCACACTTTACTTTAAGGGTAGGCTACATACAGAAGGACTTTATAACACATTCATACCCATGCACTGCTTATGAATGTGTTATGCATTGGTTTTGAAGTCCTACTGTTCAAGTAAAGTGTTTAGTCCCGTTTCTCTTAGGTCTAAAAGCTGCATACTGTTAGACATGATAAGACTGCAAACTACACCAGTCCAGATAAAGTATATACGCTGGAAAGTGTTTGCAACCTCTGACTAAAAATGTAAGGACCAACTCACTCAAATCTGCAGACTTAAATATCTCCTCCACTCTTTTAGTGAATTACTGAGAGGATTAGAAATGCAAGGATTTTGAACTCATCTCAACCCTGTGCCTTGGTATGGGAGGTCAAGCAAGTATTAAGCTTAACTTGGAGAAATTCTATTGTGCAATAGCTAGCTAATCTTCCTGCTTTGAGGTCATTCTCTTAAAAAATAATTCTACCAAATTAACAGTAATGTTTCTTGTGGTTGACATGAAAACGCAGTGTACAATACAGAGCACAGGGATCACTGTGTGTTTGCTGTGTTCCCATTAAATGAAGTCCTTAAAGAAAGGTTTGATTGAGAAACTGAGTGAAAACGTGGGAGTCAGATTTAAAATATTTTCCACGTATGTTCTGAGAGTTGATGACGGGATTACTAGGAAAACTAACTACATGGAGGTCCTATAGGGCCAGCAACACCAACAGATTGAACCAGATTTCTAATTGTACCTTTTGAAGTAATGGGAGTGCGGATGGGTAGAGGAAAGTTTCCTTTTCAAGCAGAGGAAGTCTTTTTCACTCCAGACCTGAAAAATAAACCCAGGGGAACATTGAGAACACACAGTGCCTTCAGAAAGTATTCATACCCTTTGACTTACTCCACATTTTGTTGTGTTACAGCCTGAATAAAACCTTAATTAAATTGCTTTTTATTCTCACAATACCCCATAATGATAAAGTGAAAACGTATTTTTAGAAATGTTTATTGAAAATTAAATCTCATTCATGCCCCTTAGTGAATACATGTTAGAATCACATTTGGCAGTGATTACAGCTGTGAGTCTTTCTGGGTAAGCATCTAAGAGCTTCCCACACCTGTAATTTACAATACTTGCCCATTCTTCAAGCTCTGTCAAATTGGTTGTTGATCATTGCTAGACACCCATTTTTAAGTCTTGTCATAGATTTTCAAGCAGAATTAAGTTACAGCCGTAACTTAGCCACATTCACGGTCTATTTGGTAAGCAACTTTAGTGCAGATTTGGCCATGTGTTTTAGGTTACTGTCTTGCTGAAAGGAGAATGTATCTCCTAGTGTCTGGTGGAAAGTAGACTGAACCATGTGTTCATCTAGTATTTTCCTGTGCTTAGCTCTATTACGTTTCTTTTTTTATCCTGAAAAACTCCCCAGTCCTTAACGATGACAAGCATACTCATAATATAATGCAGCCCCCACTATGTTTAAAAATATGGAGAGTGGTACTCAGTAATGTGTTATATTTGCCCCAAACATAACACCATGTATTCAGGACAAATTACTTTGCCACATTTTTTGCAGTATTACTTTAGTGCCTTGTTGCAAACAGGATGCATATTTTGGAATATTTGGATTTATTCTGTACAGGCTTCCTTTTCACACTGTCAATTAGGTTGGTATTGTGGAGTAATTACAATGTTGCTGATCCATCCTCAGTTTTCTCCTATCACAGTCATTAAACTCTGTAACTGTTGGCCTCGTGGTGAAATCCCTGAGCGGTTTCCTTCCTCTCCAGCAACTGCATTAGGAAGGAAGCCTGTATGTTTGTAGTGACTGGTTGTATTGATACACCATCCAAAGTGTTATTAATAACTTTACCATGCTCAAAGGGACATTCAATGTCCGCTTTTTATTTTACACCAATCTACCAATAGGTGCCCTTCTTTGTGAGGCATTGGAAAACCTCCCTGGTCTTTGTGGTTGAAAATCACTTCTTGACTCCGGGACCTTACGGATAATTGCATGTGTGGGGTACAGAGATGTTAAACACTAGTATTGTTAAGCAAATGGTTACTCCTGAACTTATTTAGGCTTGCCATAACAAAGGGGTTGAATACTTAATGACTCAAGAAACATCCGCTTTTAATTTTTTATGAATTTGGAAAAACAATTCCACTGACATTATGGGGTATTGTGTAGGCCAGTGACAAACAAAATCTAAATGTACTCATTTTTAAATGCAAGCTGAAACACAACTAAATATGGAAAACGTCAAGGGGAACACTTTCTGAAGGCACTGTACTTGAAGATATTGAATAACAAGCGCTCAGTTAGCGAAGGCTTCACACCATGCTAATTAATTGCATCAAGACAAGTGTTGAAAAGCTTGTTCAATAGATAGGGATAACTTTGTGGCGTATATATACACATTTTAACTCGGACGTTTACAAATACCTTAGCCAAATAAACTGAGTTTAAATGTTTCACAATTTCTGACATTTAAATTCTAGTAAAAATTCCCTGTCTTAGGTCAGTTAGGATGACCACTTTACTTTAAGTATGTGTAATGTCAGAATAATAGTAGATAAATCATTATATTTCAGCTTTTATTTCTTTCATCATATTCCCAATGGGTAAGCAGTTTACATGCTGTACTTGAAGAGTACAGTCACTCAATTAGTATTTGGTAGCATTGCCTTTAAAATTGTTTAACTTGGGTCAGCCTTCCACAAGCTTCCCACAATAAGTTGGGGGAATTTTGGCCCATTCCTCCTGACAGAGCTGGTGTAACTGAGTCAGGTTTGTGGGCCTCCTTGCTCGCACACACTTTTTCAGTTCTGCCCACAAATGTTCTATAGGATTCAGGTCAGGGCTTTGTGATGGCCACTCCAATACCTTGACTTTGTTGTCCTTAATCCATTTTGCCACCACTTTCGAAGTATGCTTGGGGTCATTGTCCATTTGGAAGACCCATTTGCGACCAAGCTTTAACTTCCTGACTGATTTCTTGAGATCAGAAACAGGCTCCATGAGGGTGGTATGAGGGCCCGGCGTCCACAGGTGGGGGTTGTGCTTACAGCCCAACACCGTGCAGGACATTTGGCATTTGCCAGAGAACACCAAGATTGGCAAATTCGCCACTGGCGCCCTGTGCTCTTCACAGATGAAAGCAGGTTCACACTGAGCACATGTGACAGACGTGACAGAGTCTGGAGACGCCGTGGAGAACGTTCTGCTGCCTGCAACATCCTCCAGCATGACCGGTTTGGCGGTGGGTCAGTCATGGTGTGGGGTGGCATTTCTTTGGGGGGGGGGGGGGGGGGGTCGCACAGCCCTCCATGTGCTCGCCAGAGGTAGCCTGACTGCCATTATGTACCGAGATGAGATCCTCAGACCCCTTGTGAGACCATATGCTGGTGCGGTTGGCCCTGGGTTCCTCCTAATGCAAGACAATGCTAGACCTCATGTGGCTGGAGTGTGTCAGCAGTTCCTGCAAGAGGAAGGCATTGATGCTATGGACTGGCCCGCCCGTTCCCCAGACCTGAATCCAATTGAGCACATCTGAGACATCATGTCTCGCTCCATCCACCAACGCCACGTTGCACCACAGACTGTCCAGGAGTTGGAGGATGCTTTAGTCCAGGTCTGGGAGATCCCTCAGGAGACCATCCGCCACCTCATCAGGAGCATGCCCAGGCGTTGTAGGGAGGTCATACGGGCACGTGGAGGCCACACACAGTACTGAGCCTCATTTTGACTTGTTTTAAGAACATTACATCAAAGTTGGATCAGCCTGTAGTGTGGTTTTCCACAAATTTTGAGTGTGACTCCAAATCCAGACCTCCATGGGTTGATAAATTTGATTTCCATCGATAATTTGTGTGATTTTGTTGTCAGCACATTCAACTACGTAAAGAAAAAAGTATTTAATAAGAATATTTCATTCATTCAGTTCTAGGATGTGTTATTTTAGTGTTCCCTTTATTTTTTTGAGCAGTATATAGTAGGAATGTATGGGTGGAAAAATTCCACAGCTTTGGCAAAATGCCCAGACAGCTGAGACAGCTGTGAGAGTGGTGGAATGGAGTGTAACACAGTAGACCTCCTTCACCAAAATATGAGCAGAACAGACCAGTGTGCACCAACCTCTTGCAGCAGGACAATATCGTGCTCCTCTCTGCTCAAAAGCTCTCCGATCATGGCGTAGCGCTCCCGACAGTGCTTGCTGAGGTAACGGATACCCCTGAGAACAGGAAGGACAGACAGACAACATTATAGCCCTAGTATGTGTGCGGTGCAAAAAATATATATGCTTAGTCTGCATACACTAAAAACAGCACTCACCAGCAGTTGAGGGAGAAGACTCGGAGCCTGATGGTGTTGCTGTCAGCCATGGTTATAGGAATAAATGAACAGTGATGGCAGACTTCAACGGTGGTCAATGCCTGCCTGTGTGGTTAGGCTAGTCCCTGTGTAGCAGCTGAGGTTAGTCCCTGCTGTGTGGATGAAGCCACATCCCTGGTTAGAATCAGCAGTGAGGTCTATGACTGGAACTCCAACAAGACAAAACATTGACAGAGCAGAGCGAATCAACTTTGAGGCTGAATGCTCTATGGCCAGCCAAAGCAACTTTTATTGTATGCTCACAATCCTATGTGAGAGAGGAGAGAACATTACTTGGAAGTTCAATAAAACAGCTATGTAAATATACCTGGCAGCACTCAATCATTAACCCACACAGTCCAACAACGCAGCGGGCCACCACACTCACTGTCTGTCTCCTCTCTTGCAGGGGGGCATAGCAGACTGACCAAGCCTAAGCCAACACACTGCTGACATAGGAGACACACTGACACAGGACAGAAGAATGACAGCCGGTGAAAAGACCAGGAGGGTTACGTTAGAATGAGAGGCCTTCCACTGAATACAAAGGGTGGGCCTAAGCTTAACCCAGTGTCAATACTCATTACCATAGTCAAAAAAAGAAAAACACATTCCTAAAATAGGTATTTTCTTTGTTTAATAGGTAGGCCATACAAACATCAGGTGAATCCAAAACTGGTTGTATATACCCATAATTTATGTATGTTTTAATATGTGATGATTGGCCTAAGTGAATTGAAACTATTGTTAATAAAAATAAAATAAAAATGTGTTACCAAACACACAAAGTACCTGATTTGTCAATTTGCGCATGCAATAATGTAACTAGCTAACGTTAGCTATGTATTCAAAACAGATAACCTTGCAGGCAACATACGTTGATGATCCTAAAGTTAGACACAGCCAACTGCCTTCCCTAGGCGACAGATAGCAATATATATTGCTGAAAAGAGAAGAGGTTTTACAATATGAGTTAAATTCTTAGCTAGGCGCCAGAGAGCTCGAGAGACATCGTTCTACCGGGAGGAGTAGGACTGTCTCGAGACCAGATTGCTACCCTTAGCAGGCTAATTGACCACCACTACAGCTCGTTTGCAATGACAACCAGAGACAATCTATCGAAGTTAGTACACCCACCATCAACATGGCTAGCTAACACAACATTAGCTAGGCTTTAGCTAGCTAGCTAAATGCCTGTTTTGCTTTATGTTGTGCTTTATGTAGCTAGCAGGCTTTGACTTTCATGACACAGAAACAGACCCTTACTGTTAACTGTTTATAGACTCTAGCTAGCTAACATTAGTTACATAAATGGAGCAGATGGGTGACAACTTGGTGCGAGTTAACTTTAACAATGATCCAACGTTATCAAGCAAGGAATTTATTTTAGCTAGATAGCCAATGGTTTCAATGAATTTACCAACCTTTACAAGCAGGCTTACTAGCAAGTTCCGTGTGGCTGCAATTGGTCACATGTCGCGTGCTGACAAGTCAAGAAAACAGGGTGATACTTTTGCAACCCTGTTCGTCATAATACCTTACTTTGGATTTTGTATTATTTACTGACAAATAGATTGTTTCCAGCCAAGGCAGTTTTCCCATCGCTGCTGTGCTTGACCAAAGATGATGAATATTCTGACAAGATACATGTCTCTCCGCCCTAACAATGGGAGTCGTCCACAAAGCGGCACTGTGGGCTGTCTAGACGACCGCCTATCCTTTCTTTGGATTGGTGGATACATCTCAATCTTGTAATTTTGGGTGGAATATTCGATGAGGGCTGTTGACGTCAACCACCAGTATTCAATGGAGAGAGAGATGCTACGCGACTAGCCTCGTGTCATTAATATGCATAGCCATCTCGAAACAACTCCGGTATAAAGTGTTTTTTTCCTCAAAACTGTCGTGATGTCACGTGTCCTACTTATATCAGTACACTCGTAACATCGTAGGCATTACGAAACCTGCCCCAGTATTTGTGCGTTAGCGATGTCGAGCATGTGTCTTCTCAAAATAAATACAAATTTACAAAAAAATGAATTTTCGGCACAGCCAATGTAGGCCTAAATCCCTCATTACTGCCACGCACAGGTCGGAAGTCTACAACAGCTCAATACATTGGTGCCGAAGACGAATTTGTTCGTTTGCCTGTACGTTTTTATTCCGAATTTTTTTGGAAGTACATACTGGCTGTACCGGGAGTAAATTAAGATAGTTGCTCAGCGAAACTTCATATTTGGTGAGTATCAAAAGTATATTGACATTATAATGCTTGCAGAACTGTCTAATAGAGCCCCACAGTGGCGGTGCAATAATACCCATAAAACCCTGCGGTCAAACGGGAAATGGTTTCATTCCTTTTCCCACCATAAATGTTTTCCATAGGGGATTTATGAAACACTTAAAATAAGTGACTTGCCTAGTGAAATAAAGGTTACATATCTATTTACTTTCACATTCGAAACTGCTACTTAGTATTAAAGTAGACATCATGCAAGACTAAAAATCCCTCAAAGCTCCTGCATGTTGTCTCCAGCTGAAACCTTCGCTAAACAGGTATTGTGTCAATTTAAACCTTGCAGTTCACACAATTGCTAATTTCTTCATTACTACATTTAGCTAACATTAGATAGTTAATCCAGAGATTCTTACCTTTGCCTCCTTTGGTAGTCTCGTCCAGATCACTATGGTATTTGTAGTTCTTTGACAGCCACATTAGCAGCTAATTTTCATTTCTTTGTGGGTAAACAAAGCAAATATATTGCTTAAAATCACCTTGTCCTAGAGATATTTACATGGTTATCAAAACGTCACACAAGGGTAAGCCTACACCAAACACAGCTCTTATTTGAAGTGTTTCTGACATCCCCTATGGGGAAAACGATTAGAACCATTTTCCTGTTTGATTGCTCAGTTTTATGGGTATTTTGACTTGTACTGTGGTACTCTTTGGGAGTTTAAATCATTGCTTCCTGTGCATGTTTCCACTAGTTACTACATCCATGAAGTAAACATTAATGGAACAAAAATATGCTTAATTTAAGGTTAGGCATAAGACAAACAGTGCGGTTAAGGTTGGGTATAAAATTTGATTTTAAGAAGAGAAATGGTTGAAATAGACAAGGTTTATGACTTGGTGGCTGTGGTAACTACTGATGACCCCATGAAAAGAGACACTCATTGTCGCCACGTTCAAAACTACTGAGAACTTGGTAATCCCAACTTCTGACTTCAGTGTGTTCAAGAAAACTGGAAACTCTGGGGGAAGGGGGAGCTCAGATTGGGAAAAATCGTTTTGAACGGTCATTCAATGCGGAATTCCATGTCAGAAACTCTGTCATCTTTCTAGAGCTCCGACTTTACGACCTGAAGATCACTGACATCATGATTTTACTTAGTTTTTTCAAGAGTTCCAAAAAGTTCTGGGACACTAAAGTCCATGGAGAATAAGAGCACCTCCTCCCAGCTGCCCACTGCACAGAGGCTTGGAAACACGGTCACCACCGATAAATCTGCGATAATTGAGAATTTCAATAAGCATTTTTCTACGGCTGGCCATGCTTTCCACCTGGCTACTCCTAACCCGGTCAACAGCCCTGTGCCTCCAACAGCAACTTGCCCAATGCCTCCCTAATTTCCCCTTCACCCAAATCCAGATAGCTGATGTTCTGAAAGAAGTGCAAAATCTGGACCCCTACAAATCAGCCGGGCTAGACAATCTGGACCCTCTTTCTAAAATTATCCGCCGAAATTGTTGCAACCCCTATTACTAGCCTGTTCAACCTCTCTTTCGTATCGTCTGAGATCCCCAAAGATTGGAAAGCTGCCACGGTCATCCCCCTCTTCAAAGGGGGAGACACTCTAGACCCAAACTGCTACAGACCTATTTCTATCCTACCTACCTATCCTATAAGGTCTTCGAAAGCCAAGTTAACAGATCACCGACCATTTAGAATCCCACCGTACCTTCTCCGCTATGCAATCTGGTTTCCGAGCTGGTCATGGGTGAACCTAAGCCACTCTCAAGGTCCTAAACGATATCATAACCACCACCGATAAAAGACAATACTGTGCAGCCGTCTTCATTGACCTGGCCAAGGCTTTCGACTCTTGTCAATCACTTTATTCTTATTGGCAGACTCAACAGCCTTGGTTTCTCAAATGACTGCCTCGCCTGGTTCACAAACTACTTCTCAGACAGAGTTCAGTGTGTCAAATCGGAGGGCCTGTTGTCCAGACCTCTGGCAGCCTCTGTGGGGGTGCCACAGGGTTCAATCCTCGGGCCAACTCTTTTCTCTGTATACAGCAATGATGTCGCTCTTGCTACTGGTGGTTCTCTGATCCACCTCTACACAGACGACACCATTCTGTATCCTTCTGGCCCCTCCTTGGACACTGTTAACTAACCTCCAGACAAGCTTCAATGCCATACAACTCTCTTTCCGTGGCCTCCAACTGCTCTTAAATGCAAGTAAAACTAAATGCATGCTCTTCAACCGATCGCTGTCCATACCTGCCCGCCCGTCCAGCATCACTACTCTGGACGGTTCTGACTTAGAATATGTGGACGAATACCTAGGTGTCTGGTTAGACTGTAAACTCTCCCTCCAGACTCACATTAAGCATCTCCAATTCAAAATTAAATCTAGAATCAGCTTCCTATTTTGCAACAAAGTATCCTTCAGTCATGCTGCCAAACATACCCTAGTAAAACTGACTATCCTACCGATCCTTGACTTCGGCGATGTCATTTACAAAATAGCCTCCAACACGCTACACAGCAAATTGGATGCAGTCTATCACAGTGCAATCCGTTTTGTAACCAAAGCCCAATATTTCATCCCACCATTGCGACCTGTATGTTCTTGTTGGCTGGCCCTCGCTTCATATTTGTCGCCAAACCCACTGGCTCCAGATCATCTATAAATCTTTGCTAGGTAAAGCCCTCCTTATCTCAGCTCACTGGTCACCATAGCAGCACCCACCCATAGCATGCACTTCAGCAGGTATATTTCACTGGTCACCCCCAAAGCCAATTCCTCGTTCGGCCGCCTTTCCTTTCAGTTCTCTGCTGCCAATGACTGGAACGAACTGCAAAAATCACTGAAGCTGGAGACTCATATCTCCCTCACTAGCTTTAAGCACCAGCTGTCAGAGCAGCTCACTGCACATGTACATTGCTCATCTATAAATAGCCCATCCAACTACCTCATCCCCATACTGTTATTTATGTTGCACCTCAGTATCGCTACTTGCACACTCATCTTGTGCACATCTTTCACTCCGGTGTTTTAATTGCTATATTTGTGATTATTTTGCCACTATGGCTTATTTATTGCCCTCCATTATCCTACCTCATTTGCACACATTGTATATAGACTTTTTCTATTGTATTATTGACTGTTTGGTTATTCCATGTGTTTCTCTGTGTTGTTTGTGTCGCACTGCTTTTCTTTATCTTGGCCAGGTCGCAGTTGTAAATGAGAACTTGTTCTCAACTAGCCTACCTGGTTAAATAAAAAAGTTGTATTAAAAGCATCATAACACACAGACACTGGGGCAGACTGGACCTACACATCTGGCCTGTGTCTGTGCTTGAGCCTCTGAGAATCTGGGTTCATTAATTTTCCCTAAAAGGCTGTGTCAAACATTGATTTCTCCAGTCAGTGCATACAAATAGTATAAAATACTGTATCTTGACAATATACCCGAATAAAGCCTTCTACACAGGAGGTTGGTGGCGGCCTACTCTTGTGTTTGTCCTTGTCCTCAAGTAGGCTACGGAATTGTGAAATTACATCATAGTTAGAAATGTGACAGAGGACCAAGGGAAGTGTACTGTACAATATATTGCACATGCAATGACTTAAACAGTATAACAATGGTGCCATCTACAATAGTTAAGAGACAATGTATCTAATCTGGAAAGAACTGCATTGACCACTCAAATTACAAACATGTTTTAATGGGTTTTCTGGGGGAAAATGGCCCCAAAGGCACAATGCGTCTTTTATTGTTAGATTATACATATTTTTGATTGGATTATATAATACAACCCCTGCCCCCCCCCCCCCCCCCCCCCCCCCCTTACTTCAAAGATAACATACAAAAATGCAATGCACAATTGGTAACCAAGGCCACAGTAAACCACCTATTAACCAAAAAAATTTGCCCACACCATTCAGATTATGATACATAAGATCTCATCATCAATGTCAACAAAAACACGTTTTCAATGGATGCATATGGCTTCCAATGAAAGTCAAAAGAAAACAACAAACAAAAGTATGAATTATGATAATAAAAAAAGGGGGCCTGTTAAAAAAAAAAAGGTACAATTGAGACATCCGCTAGTAAAGATTAAGCAGTTGTTTTAAGTCTAGCTTTTGAAGTATGACATTCAAATCCTGGTGTACTAAATCCACCATACAAAGTCTGATGTATGAATTCTTCTGACAGAAGCCCAGTGAACCATTCAAGGCAGAGACCATCCCCTATCTAGATCCATGGGATGACAGTTATCTTGTCTTTAGTATAAAGTTTAGCTCAGCAATACTTGTAACACCTCCATTGCCATGGCAAAGGATAAACACATGGCCCATAGCCCAGCCCAGCCCTCCCACCATTTGTTTCAATATAAATAACAATCAATGGTCACACACCACAGCACAGAGAGGATAGGTATTTTTTAGAAACATAAAAGCTGTTTTTCATTGGCTGATGGCATTGACAAATTAAGAGTAGAATTTGTTGAGATAAGCTCATAAAATAAGAGAGAGCTTTTGTTTTTATTGGTTACATGACAAAATAGAAACTTCTCTTACATCATGTAGGCTTACAATCAGACTAAATGTGAAATCCATCAATTGGGATTGCTCAAATGGGGAGATTAGATAAGAAAACCTGAAGTTCTTACATTAGTTGAACTCACCCGTACATTTGGTCAGTTACAATTTGGCAAGTTCTAATCGGGCGAATTCTCAAGCCATGTTTTTAAGAAAACAGTGTTGAATCCCCTCCACTCTAAGAGAACAGCTATAGTCTCTGTGCCGAGTTAAAGTCAATCACAAATATAAACACGTCCCCAAAATACTCCTATGTAACACATATTCCTGTAGCATCCACTGACTCACAGTACAGAAACAGTTCATTTCAATATCATAACTAAAGGCAGAAAATAAACATATTTGTTGCTTCACCCTTTCTTGATATGTTAAGTGCACCACAGCACATAAATGTGTTGTTGTCTAGGACCCAATAAGCCAAGGGTTTTGAAACTGAATGATCTGATCGCGCTATCCCCTTACTGTACATGTGGACTGCAGCCAAACGTCTAACCATTCATGACAACACATCAATTGAAAACGAAAAAGAGTTTCATCCATCTCTGTCCGTCACACAATGTGCCTGGATAAGAAGTGTGCTTCGAGGATCTAGATAAGGGTGAGCTGCATAGTAAAGTTCAGTTTCCAATTAATTGATGCATTTTATATCTGTCTGGTTTCTTTCTGTTTTATTTAAAGACCAGAGGTAGTAAATAAGGCATTCCAGAGAGGCTGGCAATCAATCAATACTTGTCTTTGGAGAAAGGCTCTTGGCTATCTTAATTTATCAACACCACTCAGTAGGAAAGTTCTACTTTGATTATTTTGGGTTTGCTCTTCTTCGATGGTCCTTGTAGCTGTACCGTTCCAATCTATACACTTATTACCATATTGCTTAGAGTGTGTTCCCTTGGAGACAACTCTTAACCTTGGACACCTTCTCATTCCCTCAGTGAAAACATCTCAAGCTACTGTACATTTATTGTCATTACCAATATGACCCACGTTGTCTTAGCACATTTTAAATATATGGTTAATAAGTTGCCGTTCCTGTCTGTTGAGACTTCATCCTTTTTCCTATTTTACCAAAACATGTGTGGAAGTATAACATCTGTTCATGTCAGTTCATTCTAACGTCGTTTTTAAATGTTTCTTGGCAGTTGAGCAGTCTGTGTGTACTGTACAGATTGTGTCACGCAGTACTTTGGAAGCCGATTCCCAAACCTCCCTGCAGAACGGTGGGTGGGTCAGTCTTTGACAAGCCTGTAGACGTGGTACTGTGCCCCGTGTTCACTCGTTGAGACCTCAAACACAAACGCTATACACAGCAAGGTCTCCTGAGTATCACGGTTTGTCACCACCTGAAGGAGGAAGTGCGTCAAAATTAGATAAGAAACGTGATCCAGCTATGGTCTTGCAGCAGGTGAGAGACAGTAAATATCATCAATCAATCAATCAATCAATTAGCAAAGCAAAACAACATGAGGTCAAAAACGTATCACCCAGCTATAGTCCTATGACCACAGTTGAAATGTCAGTGCATTGCCAAATTTTAGTTAGTATCTTGCAATGCAGTATGTTACCTGAAGGATGGTAAAGTTTTCCAGAACACTATTCATCATGTATTTTTCTGGCAGGTGTTTGAGCTTGTGGATAAAGTTGATCATGTACTCGCACATGGGAGAGCGGTGGATTCTGTAGACGCACTTCCCTCCTTCCATTCGGGCGTACTCCGTCTGCAATTCACACACAGAGAGATTTTAAAACTCTTACCCAAAACAGCAAACAATCTTAGTTGAGGTAAATACAGTTTACATACACTTAGGTTGGAGTCATTAAAACTCGTTTTTTTCAACCACTTCACAAATGTCTTGCTCACAAACTATAGTTCTGGCAAGTCGGTTAGGACATCTACTTTGTGCATGACACAAGTCATTTTTCCCAATTGTTTACAGACCGATTATTGCACTTAATTCACTATCACAATTCCAGTGGGTCAGAAGTTTACATACACTAAGTTGACTGTGCCTTTTGAACAGCTTGGAAAATTCCAGAAAATGATGTCATGGCTTTAGCCTATCAAAAGCTTCTAATGGACATCATTTGAGTCAATTGGAGGTATACCTGTGGATGTATTTCAAGGCCTACCTTCAAACGCAGTGCCTCTTTGCTTGACATAATGGGAAAATCAAAAGAAATCATCCAAGACCTCAGAAAAAAAATTGTGGACCTCCACAAGTCTGGTTCATCATTGGGAGCAGTTTCCAAATGCCTGAAGGTACCACCTTCATCTGTACAAACAATAGTACGCAAGTATAAACACCATGGGACCACGCAGCCGCCATACCACTCAGGAAGGAGACGCGTTCTGTCTCCTAGAGATGAACGTACTTTGGTGCAAAAAGTGCAAATCAATCCCAGAACAACAGCAAAGGACCTTGTGAAGATGCTGGAGGAAACAGGTACAAAAGTCTATATCCACAGTAAAACGAGTCCTATATTGACATAACCTGAAAGGCCTCTCAGCAAGGAAGAAGCTACTGCTCAAAAAACGCCATTAAAAAAAGCCAGACTATGGTTTGCAACTGCACATGGGAACAAAGATCGTACTTTTTGGAGAAATGTCCTCTGGTCTGATGAAACAAAAATAGAACTGTTTGGCCATAATGACCATCGTTACGTTTGGAGGAAAAAGGGGGATGCTTGCAAGCCGAAGAACACCATCCCAACTGTGAAGCACGGGGGTGGCAGCATCATGTGGGGGTGGCAGCATCATGTGGGGGTGCTTTGCTGCAGGAGGGACTGGTGCACTTCACAAAATAGATGGCATCATGAGGAAGGGAAATTATGTGGATATATTGAAGCAAAATCTCAAGGCAGTCAGGAAGTTATAGCTTGGTCTGAAACGGTTCTTCCAAATGGACAATTACGCCAAGCATACTTCCAAAGTTGTGGCAAAATGGCTCAAGGACAACAAAGTCAAGGTATTGGAGTGGCCATCACAAAGCCCTGACCTCAATCCTATAGAACATTTGTGGGCAGTACTGAAAAAGCGTGTGCAAGCAAGGAGGCCTACAAACCTGACTCAGTTACACCAGCTCTGTCGGGAGGAATGGGCCAAAATTCACCAAATTTATGGTGGAAGGCTACCCAAAAAGTTTGACCCAAGTTAAACAATTTAAAGGCAATGCTAACAAATACTAATTGAGTGTATGTAAACATCTGACCCACTGGGAATGTGATGAAATAAACAAAATCATTCTCTACTATTATTCTGACATTTCACATTCTTAAAATAAAATGGTGATCCTAACTGACATAACAGGGAATTTTTACTAGGATTCAATGTCAGGAATTGTGAAAAACTGAGTTTAAATGTATTTGTCTAAGGTGTATGTAAACTTGACTTCAACTGTATAATATATACCGTATAGTTTCCGAGAGTAAATTGACACAATTGAATTCCCACTTCGTTTAACCTTAATCTAACCAGTTAAGTCATTTAAGTGCACCTCCTAATTTACCATGACGGCCTGACGGCTGTTTTTGCGACCATAATGCAGACCCAGTTGAAAATGGCCTCACCTCTACTTTCTCGACCACCTGTTTGCCGAAGGAGCAGACTTTGGTGGAGACGGTGATGGTCATGTTCTCAGAGCTGCTGTACTGGCTACTGACTCCATAGAAGGAGCCTGGGCCGTCCTGCATGCCACTGCTGTTAAGATCCGCCTGCAGAGAGGGGTCACACCGGACGAGTCAGATTAACGCTCAGCTAACAAGCCTAAAACAATTTTTTTTTTTTCCTTATTCTACTCTACTCTAGAATAATCAAACCACCAAAAGGGACTGTGTGACAGTGTAGGTTTAAATGTGTGAAAGATGTATTTTTCTGTTTTTTCAATTATGTTTTCAAACCACACATTCCCCTGTAAAGCAACGACTAGATTCAGCTGCAGGCTACTTTTTTTTTATTTTTATTTTTTCTTGAGCTCATGGTCAGGGGGCCCGACACACAATTACAAATCATTTGTAGACTGCAAGAAGCCCAAACAGATAATATTTTACTAAAACATCAACGTTTCAAACCTTGCTTACATTTGTATACGATCACGCCTGTCTATTATACTGTACGTGGAAATACTTGAACAGATTTTCAAAATTCTGAGAGCACAAAATATTAGGAACACCTTCCTAATATCGAGTTGCACCCCCTTTTGCCCCCAGAACAGCCTCAATTCATTGCGGCATGGACTCTACAAGGTGGCGAAAGCGTTCCACAGGGATGCTGGCCCATGTTGACTCCAGTGCTTCCCACAGTTGTGTCAAGTTGTCTGGATGTCCTTTGGGTGGATGACCTTTCTTGATACACACGGTAAACTGTTGTGTGGCACCTACTACCATACGCTGTTCAAAGGCACTTACATCTTTTGTCTTGCCCATTCACCCTTTTGAATGGCACACATACACAATCCCATGTCTCAAGGCTTAAAAATCCTTCTTTAACCAGTCTCTCTTCCCCTTCATCTACACTAATTAAAGGGGATTTAACAAGTGACATCAATAAGGGATCATAGTTTTCACCTGGATTCAACTTGTGGGACCAAATAAATCTACCCACGGATCAAATTCGGACCGCCAGTTTGGGAACCCTGCTGTAAAGCATTCAAGGTGAGGATCAAAGAATAATAAAATAGATTTGTCAAACCATCAGTAATAAATACAATAGTGAGAAAGATGATGTCATAATTACCCACCCAAAATTTGACTAGGAAAAAGGCATTCTGGGGGCCTTTCTCATAAAGCTCTTTGAGTCCGCCTTTCTTCTCTGGGAACTTGTCGTAGATCTGCCTGATGTCCACTGCCTCCAGCAGAGGGTCGCTGTAGGAAGGGTTGGTCTGACCAATGTGGACAAACAGGTGTTTGCTGTACTGCAGGGTGGAGAGAGAGAAAGATGGTCAGACCAGCTGCGATGACAGAAGTCTAGCTTGGCCATATTGAGTTAGTGCTAGACATAGTCTGGCTCGTCTTGACTATGTGTACCGTACAAACAAAGGCTTTTATCTGCAATTAGGACTGTTTTGGTTAACGTGGTTGAGTGCTGTCGTTGGTTTTGGTGACTCACGTTGTCCGGGTCCCTCTGCACCTCCATAAAGGCAGAGTACTCTAGCATCCGCAGCTTGGAGGAGGCGATGGTCCGGTCCTGCCACACGGGTACTGCCGTAGCAGCCGGGGGGAGGGGGGGTGCCAAGGGTTCATAGGCTTAGAGAGAGACAGAGCGCGAGAGAGACAGTCCGGCTGAGGTCTCGGGAGATGTTTAATTTCTGCATTAATGTTACGCACCAGATATATTGCTGATGTGTATGTTATATTGGGGCGGCAGGTAGCCTCGTGGTTAGAGCGTTGGCCCAGTAACCGAAATCTGTCATTCTGCCCCTGAACAAGGCAGTTAACCCACTGTTCCCCGGTATGCTGTCATTGTAAATAAGAATGTGATCTTAATTGACTTGCCTAGTTAAAGGTTAAATATTACTTTATTTATTAAATCGAGTTTCATTACTGCCAACTTGGGACTGGTCTCATGTGTAAAACATATTTTTAGAAAGCATGAATGAATGAGAATTAAATTGTACTCTATACTCACTTGATATAGGTGGGGGAGCAGGGCCTGGTAGGTTTGGGTATGGGGACTGTGCAAAAGGTTTGATACTGAAAGAGATCGATCGTCACATCACATCATTGTTACTATACATTTAGGAGTCAAACTTTTCAGTATTCCTTATCCAACACTTAGTTGAAAAAACACATTTCCGAAAGTGAAATTCCATGTGAAACCTGGTTATGCTAGTGGCATGTGGCTTTGGGCTTCATTGGCATGTCAGACAGACGTGAATCCACAGTGTTATGACTAGTGTCTCAACATAGGCATGTGGCTGCACCAGCTAGGTGTAAGTCCACCTCTGCTTAACTCTGTCATATTGCACTACGTCATACACTTAGTGATGCTATTTACGTACTCTGATTGATTGGTTCATTGATTGATCGATTCATTTGATACATGTTTGTCCTTCACGAGGACATTCTCTGCTCATTTGTGACACTCATCATTTCAGAGGGCTGCTTGAGTGTCACACCAACGTTCTCAATTCCGTACAAATCCATGTGCTTTTTCTGTGTGCAAGTAATGCTTTGAAGTCAATGGAAGAGTTTCTTTCAATTTGGAAGTTAGGTGATGTCAGTGACTGATTCTGCTGCCAGTTTGTCTTGAAATCGCCTTTTTGTGTGACGTTTTTACATCACGAATGGCTTTGTGATTTACATTCCAAATGGTCAGAACGGAACGATGTTCCAGACAACTCCAGCATTGTGATTGGTCTTCTCGCTCTCGGACGTGAAGCTGGCTGTGGCCTGGTTGTCGAATGAGAGCAGGAAGCATACTGAAGCAGAGTTAGTGCTGCCTTGTGCTATAGCTAGACTAGGAAGGAACTTACGCATAGCTGTTGCGGCCAAGCCCAGGAATCCTTCCCGGGTTGAGCTCTAGAACCAGCCTGATGTGCACAAATGCGATCCGTTAAACGTGCCAAAGAGAACCCACCACTCCACACCAAGTGTCAATCAATCAATCAAGCACACAGTCCAAACATACAACGATGAACCTGTCACTCAACAGATAGTTAAGTCATACTCACTCCTGAGAGGGGCCAGGTTGTCCTGGGATAGGGCCTGGCCAAAACTGTAAGGCGAAGATGACAGAATCAGTTGCTCAGGTAATGTACTTTACTGTACTGTTTTCACAGCCTGCATCAATTACTAGTATAACAATAATGTTTAAATACTTGTAAATAGTGTCAATGCAGAGAGCAATCATTGAAATCTCAAGCCCAGCGTAGAAGGGCTCACCCTGGCTTGTGGGGGGTAGGGTGAATGGGGCAGCGGGGGTAGCTGGCTCTTGATCAGGCTCGGTGACACAATCTGAGCAGACGACAGTGCTGCCATGTTCTGGAGGGCCTTGTCTTTAGACGCCTGGTCCTGTGGACGAGAAGGGAGAGGTGAGGGAGATGCACCACTAGGGGGCAGTCTAATACCTAGTACATACACTGAGTGTGCAAAGCATTAAGGACACCTTTTCTAATATTGAGTTGATTTAAAAAGTGACATCCAATAAAATATCATAGCTTTCACAGGTATTCACCTGGTCGAACTGTCATGGAAAGAGCAGGTGTTCTTAATGTTTTGTACACTGGCGTGACATAACTACTAGGCTACTCACAGTGCCCCAAGAGAAACACAGTTGGTTTAATAGTCATACAAAAACAGTTACAACTAAACTCAGCAAAAAAAGAAACGTCCTCTCACTGTCAACTATTTTTAGCAAACTTAACATGTGTAAATATTTGTATGAACATACGATTCAACAACTGAGACATAAACTGAACAAGTTCCACAGATATGTGACTAACAGATTGAATAATGTGTCCCTGAACAAAGGGGAGGGGGTCAAAATCAAAAGTAACAGTCAGTATCTGGTGTGGCCACCAGCTGCATTAAGTATTGCAGTGCATCTCCTCCTCATGGACTGCACCAGATTTGCCAGTTCTTGCTATGAGATGTTACCCCACTCTTCCACCAAGGCACCTGCAAGTTCCCGGACATTTCTGGGGGTAATGGCCCTAGCCCTCACCCTCCGATCCAACAGATCCCAGAGGTGCTCAATGGGATTGAGATTCGGGCTATTCGCTGGCCATGGCAGAACACTGACATTCCTGTCTTGCAGGAAATCACACACAGAACGAGCAGTGTGGCAGGTGTCATTGTCATGCTGGAGGGTCATAACAGGATGAGCCTGCAGGAAGGGTACCACATGAGGGAGGAGGATGTCTTCGCTGTAACGCACAGCGTTGAGATTGTCTGCAATGACAACAAGCTCAGTCCGATGATGCTGTGACACACCGCCCCAGACCATGACGGACCCTCCACCTCCAAATCCATCGGGCTCCAGAGTACAGTCCTCAGTGTAACCCTCATTCCTTCGACGACAAAAGTTAATCTGACCATCACCCCTGTGAGACAAAACCACGACTCGTCAGTGAAGAGCACTTTTTTCCAGTCCTGTCTGGTCCAGCGACGGTGCGTTGTGCCCATAGGCGACGTTGTTGCCGGTGATGTCTGGTGAAGACCTGCCTTACAACAGGCCTACAAGCCCTCAGTCCAGCCTCTCTCAGCCTATTGCGGACAGTCTGAGCACTGATAGAGCTATTGTGCGTTCCTGGTCTAACTCGGGCAGTTGTTGCCATCCTGTACCTGTCCCGCAGGTATGATGTTCGGCTGTACCAATCCTGTGCAGTTGTTGTTACATGTGGTCTGCCACTGCGGGGACGATCAGCTGTCCGATCTGTCTCCCTGTACCACCGTCTTTGGCGTCTCACAGTACAGACATTGCAATTTATTGCCCTGGCCAGTCCTCATGCCTCCTCGCAGCATGCCTAAGCCACGTTCACACAGATGAGCAGGGACCCTGGGCATCTTTCTTTTGGTGTTTTTCAGAGTCAGTAGAAGGGTCAGAACTGTGACCTTAATTGCCTGTGACCTTAATTGCCTACCTGCCTTGCCTAAGCTGTTCGTGTCTTAACGATCGTTCCACTGGTGCATGTTCATTAATTGTTTATGGTTCATTGAACAAGCATGGGGAAACAGTGTTTAAACCCTTTAACAATGAAGATCTGTGAAGTTATTTGGATTTTTACAAATTACAGTGCCTTGCGAAAGTATTCGGCCCCCTTGAACTTTGCGACCTTTTGCCACATTTCAGGCTTCAAACATAAAGATATAAAACTGTATTTTTTTTGTGAAGAATCAACAACAAGTGGGACACAATCATGAAGTGGAACGACATTTATTGGATATTTCAAACTTTTTTAACAAATCAAAAACTGAGAAATTGGGCGTGCAAAATTATTCAGCCCCTTTACTTTCAGTGCAGCAAACTCTCTCCAGAAGTTTAGTGAGGATCTCTGAATGATCCAATGTTGACCTAAATGACTAATGATGATAAATACAATCCACCTGTGTGTAATCAAGTCTCCGTATAAATGCACCTGCACTGTGATAGTCTCAGAGGTCCGTCAAAAGCGCAGAGAGCATCATGAAGAACAAGGAACACACCAGGCAGGTCCGAGATACTGTTGTGAAGAAGTTTAAAGCCGGATTTGGATACAAAAAGATTTCCCAAGCTTTAAACATCCCAAGGAGCACTGTGCAAGCGATAATATTGAAATGGAAGGAGTATCAGACCACTGCAAATCTACCAAGACCTGGCCGTCCCTCTAAACTTTCAGCTCATACAAGGAGAAGACTGATCAGAGATGCAGCCAAGAGGCCCATGATCACTCTGGATGAACTGCAGAGATCTACAGCTGAGGTGGGAGACTCTGTCCATAGGACAACAATCAGTCGTATATTGCACAAATCTGGCCTTTATGGAAGAGTGGCAAGAAGAAAGCCATTTCTTAAAGATATCCATAAAAAGTGTTGTTTAAAGTTTGCCACAAGCCAAATGGGAGACACACCAAACATGTGGAAGAAGGTGCTCTGGTCAGATGAAACCAAAATTGAACTTTTTGGCAACAATGCAAAACGTTATGTTTGGCGTAAAAGCAACACAGCTCATCACCCTGAACAGACCATCCCCACTGTCAAACATGGTGGTGGCAGCATCATGGTTTGGGCCTGCTTTTCTTCAGCAGGGACAGGGAAGATGGTTAAAATTGATGGGAAGATGGATGGAGACAAATACAGGACCATTCTGGAAGAAAACCTGATGGAGTCTGCAAAAGACCTGAGACTGGGACGGAGATTTGTCTTCCAACAAGACAATGATCCAAAACATAAAGCAAAATCTACAATGGAATGGTTCAAAAATAAACATATCCAGGTGTTAGAATGGCCAAGTCAAAGTCCAGACCTGAATCCAATCGAGAATCTGTGGAAAGAACTGAAAACTGCTGTTCACAAATGCTCTCCATCCAACCTCACTGAGCTCGAGCTGTTTTGCAAGGAGGAATGGGAAGAAATTTCAGTCTCTCGATGTGCAAAACTGATAGAGACATACCCCAAGCGACTTACAGCTGTAATCGCAGCAAAAGGTGGCGCTACAAAGTATTAACTTAAGGGGGCTGAATAATTTTGCACGCCCAATTTTTCAGTTTTTGATTTGTTAAAAAAGTTTGAAATATCCAATAAATGTCGTTCCACTTCATGATTGTGTCCCACTTGTTGATTCTTCACAAAAAAATACAGTTTTATATCTTTATGTTTGAAGCCTGAAATGTGGCAAAAGGTCGCAAAGTTCAAGGGGGCCGAATACTTTCGCAAGGCACTGTATCTTTGAAAGACGGGGTCCTGAAAAAGGGACGTTTCTTTTTTTTGCTCAGTTTATTACTACTATCACAACATTTATACTGTAATCTAAAATATCTGAGCTTTTTATGTACTCTCATTATGCTCATAAATAAACATACATCACATCTGAGTCTTGAAAATGAACACTTTGCAGCAACAACGTTTTGGAGTACTACTTGGCTACAGTAATTGAAAAGAAGCCGTGAAGAGAACATCTATACACTGGTATGATTAACTATACCATTCAACAATGCGCAGATGAAAAAGCTTTCAAGCCACATAATCAAACAGAACATTCCAGGAGTCACATGATTCTAATTTAGCCGAGACCTTGAAGGAAAACATCCTTCAGAAAGAGTTTGTCTCTGTGAAAATCTGGTTGACGCCACCACTCTCATTATGGAAAAAGACAAAATAGGAAATACAACTGCAATAGAAAAAGATCCTCTGTTTTCATAACGCTGCATTGACAAATGCACTGTATTTGGTCAGATTGCAGTTGATTTGTCTGGAATGTTCTGCTGATTGTAATTGCCAGAGAGATAAAAATCAAGCGTAGATGGTTATGGTTAAGCTTGGCATGTTTGTACCTGGACATTCAAGAGCATTTGGCCCTACTTGTACGTTTACCCCAACAATAATGCTTAAAGGTCACTTTCGGTGTGCGTCTCACAACTTCCACAGATCCAGTATCTGACACTCTAGCAATATCACGAAACTAGTGTCACGGCACAGAGGGGACAGTTAAGTTGCACCACACTCCCCACGATTATTTGGTATGGGAGCTGTGAATTAAAGTGATATCAGGACCCCTGTTAGAAATAGAGAGAGAGGGGGGGGGGGGGGGGGGGGGAGTAAAGTGGATCTGAAAGGCCAATGCCTTTTGGTGTAGTTGCACAGGGATGAGAATTTGACATTTTCTAGGGTGAGAAACAGCATATCCTACATTAGCCTTGTTGGGTAGTATTACTACATGTCTTGAAATAGGAATGAAATGTGTCTGTAAAAGCAGAAGAAATCTGACCTAAAGTGTTTTCAAATGCAAAATCTTTAGCTTTAACAAAGTAAAATGAAAGTCACAAAAACACAGGTCGTGTGTGAAACCGGTAGCGGTGATTTGCATTAATTAATTTGTTCCTTCATTCGGTAGTGGTGATTTGCAATGCAGTATAATTAAGCAATAAGGCCCAAGACGGTGTGTTATATGGCCAATATACCATAGCTAAGGGATGTTTTTAGGTTACGACTCAGCGCGGAGTGCCTAGACACAGCCCTTATCCGTGGTATATTGGCCATATACCAAAAACCTCCGAGGTGCCTTATTGCTATTATAAACTGGTTACCAATGTGATAAAGAGCAGTAAAAATAAATGGTTTGTCATAACCATGGTATACGGTCTGATATACCATGGCTCTCAGCCAATCAGCATTCAGGGCTCGAACCACCCAGTTTATAACCGACTATAGACTCCGGCCAGATGGAGGAACACGGGCAACGTTTGTTTTCTCTACAATATTACAATGTACTGTGATGATTCGAGCACTAAAGGGTGTAAGTGCATCCCTAGGTTAAGTAGCACAGTACACATTGGTGGTGAATGGGGTCTTATGATATAAAGCTCCCTGAACTTATGCGCTACAAATGCTTTGCCTCAGAATTAGACAAGAAAATCACATTGAAATGAATTCCAATATTATCTAAGTGACGCTCAATGGAATCAAAGCGTGATGTTTATCTGAATGAGGCCGATGCCTTAATGTTCTCTTGGATCACAAAAGCCTATGGACATGGAACTGACATGAAATGTTTGCTAATGCTGCTGCAAACCTTCCTTGTGTTTATGTATTTAGCAGACACTGAACAAGCGTTACAAAGAAGGCCTGGCTTGTGAGAGGAAAGTGTATCTCAGAAGACGCAGCCCCCGGAGAAGCAGAATCCCCCTGCACAAGCAAGCTGCTCAGTGTTTAGCACAATCAGGTACGATGCTCAGCAATGTGGTTCCAAGCACACACATTCCCCATTTTTTTTTTTTTTTCCCCCCTAAGCATTTCTTTATTATGGGATAGCAGTCGGGTTTGGGTTGCCATGCCAGCAGAGGGCATTAGCAGAGTGGACAATGCACTGGCACCGCCAAGCAGGGGGGAAGCAAATCGCAAAAGTCAAATCCACTTACCAAATTCATGGCCTGAATCAAAGGAAAGAGAAACGATTAGTATACACATCTAACTGCATATACCTAAATGGCTATGCTGATAGACTATGGGCTTGCTTATAGGCTGTGTCAGTACATACTAAATACAGCAATAATAAAGTTCAAGATGTACTGTAGGCCACTAGGATGTTGAAATAAAAATGTTCTTAGCCCTGAAGAAAAGTTTGGTGACACTTTAACTAAAAGACAATAGGTGGAATGCATTATGATGCACTCAAATGCATTATAAGGCTTCATAATGACTTGGTATCATCTCCTTTTGAGCCTATTGAATGTGTGTGTATACACTGCTAAAAAAAATAAAGGGAACACTTAAACAACACAATGTAACTCCAAGTCAATCACACTTCTGTGAAATCAAACTGTCCACTTAAGAAGCAACACTGATTGACAATACATTTCACATGCTGTTGTGCAAATGGAATAGACAACAGGTGGAAATTATAGGCAATTAGCAATACACCCCCAATAAAGTAGTGGTTCTGCAGGTGGTGACCACAGACCACTTCTCAGTTCCTATGCTTCCTGGCTGATGTTTTGGTCACTTTTGAATGCTGGCGGTGCTTTCACTCTAGTGGTAGCATGAGACGGAGTCTACAACCCACACAAGTGGCTCAGGTAGTGCAGCTCATCCAGGATGGCACATCAATGCGAGCTGTGGCAAGAAGGTTTGCTGTGTCTGTCAGCGTAGTGTCCAGAGCATTGAGGCGCTACCAGTAGACAGGCCAGTACATCAGGAGACGTGGAGGAGGCCGTAGGAGGGCAACAACCCAACAGCAGGACCGCTACCTCCGTCTTTGTGCAAGGAGGAGCAGGACGAGCACTGCCAGAGCCCTGCAAAATGTGCATGTGTCTGCTCAAACGGTCAGAAACAGACTCCATGAGGGTGTGAGGGCCCGACGTCCACAGGTGGGGGTTGTGCTTACAGCCCAACACCGTGCAGGACGTTTGGCATTTGCCAGAGAACACCAAGATTGTCAAATTCGCCACTGGCGCCCTGTGCTCTTCACAGATGAAAGCAGGTTCACACTGAGCACATGTGACAGAGTCTGGAGACGCCGTGGAGAACGTTCTGCTGCCTGCAACATCCTCCAGCATGACCGGTTTGAAGGTGGGTCAGTCATGGTGTGGGGTGGCATTTCTTTGGGGGGCCGCAAAGCCCTCCAGGTGCTCGCCAGAGGTAGCCTGACTGCCATTAGGTACCGAGATGATGAGATCCTCAGACCCCTTGTGAGACTATATGCTGGTGCGGTTGGCCCTGGGTTCCTCCTAATGCAAGACAATGCTAGACCTCATGTGGCTGGAGTGTGTCAGCAGTTCCTGCAAGAGGAAGGCATTGATGCTTTGGACTGGCCCGCCCGTTCCACAGACCTGAATCCAATTGAGCACATCTGGGACATCGTGTCTCGCTCCATCCACCATCCATCCATCTCGCACCACAGACTGTCCAGGAGTTGGTGGATGCTTTAGTCCAGGTCTTGGAGGAGATCCCTCAGGAGACCATCCGCCACCTCATCAGGAGCACACTCAGGCATTGTAGGGAGGTCATACAGGCACGTGGAGGCCACACACACTACTGAGCCTCATTTTGACTTGTTTTAAGGACATTACATCAAAGTTGGATCAGCCTGTAGTGTGGTTTTCCACACATTTTGAGTGTGACTCCAAATCCAGACCTCCATGGGTTGATAAATTTAGATTTCCATTGATAATTTGTGATTTTTTTTGTGTTTTTTTGTCAGCACATTCAACTATGTAAAGAAAAAAGTATTTAATAAGAATATTTCATTCATTCAGATCTAGGATGTTATTTTAGTGTCCCCTTTATTTTTTTGAGCAGTGTGTATGTATGTATATATATATATATTTTTTCCCCATACAAAGGCAGAACATAGTACGAGTTAATAATAAAACATTATAAGCACTTATAACAGGTAATCATTTATTATATCTTTTGGTTCTTAGTTTGTGAGCTGCAGGTATCTCACATCAGTAAACTCAATACAAAGACTAGAGCAGAACACGATACCAACTATGGCATTACTTACATAGTTATCGCTAAATAACCTAGAAGGAGCCATGAATAAATCAAGGGATATCGACATCAAAGGGGAGCCGAATTTAACTATGGGACAGGAACTACGCACGTAGGGACAATAATGTAGGGAATATCCCCCTCATGGGAAAAAGAAATGTCCAAACATTGGGGTGATAAAATAATGGGGGGGTTCCCTATCTTATCAGATTCTCTCTACTAGATACGGTCAACTAGAATACTTCCTGTCTTAATAAATAGAGAAGTCTAAAGGTCCAATAAACTTCCAAAGGCAAATGGTGAACTACCAATTGCATTTTTTGCTAAATTATTCATTTAATACACTTTAACGCAATTTCCTCAGGCATGCTATTGTATTTTTTTTATTTAACTAGGCAAGTCAGTTAAGAACAAATTCTTATTTATAATGGCCTACCAGTGAACTACCTTGAACAACAGACCTTGTCAGCTCGGGGATTCGATCCAGCAACCTTTCGGTTACTGGCCCAACACTCTAACCACTAGGCTACCTGCCGTCCCAAAACGTTGATTCACTTTGTGTTATGTTTGCAGTTGTTTTAGGGTTGAGGGATAGATTACAGACCTAGAGTTGGATGAGGATTGATATAACAAACACCTGCCTGCCATCCTCCAATGGACGAAAGACAAGTGGCATATTCTGCTGAATAGAAGCTTAGAAACATCAAACTCAAAGGAGAATCAGGTTTGAAGGAATAGGTTATACTCAATATGGGCTAGAAGTGGAATAGAAGTATACAGCTAACACAGTTGTTCTAAGCATACTGCTCTAGTAGTGTAAACATGCATGCAGGTTTCAATATAACATTTAGCTCTAGGTCTTTGCACACAGTTGGAGTAGTTAACTCTCATACAGGATGACATTCCGATAGATCCAATGGAGATTGGGGTCAGAGCGGAGAGAAGGGTTGAAGGCAGAGGAAGAGCTGTAGGAAAGCCTATCGGCAGAAGCATGGCTGGCATAGGTACAGTAGGGACAGACGTGGAGCTGTAGCGACAACGCCATCATGTTCCAACACCTTTCACCATAGACAGTTCATACTGCTCACAGCATTGCTCTAGGCTACACCACAGGCTGAGTTACTGTATACATGACAAGCAGTAGAATGAAGCCGGCTCATGCTATAATATCATTTCTTTACAGCTTTGTACTGTACTAAACGTTGATGTATTTCAATGGTCAAGAGATGACCATGTTTTTAGCCTGTAGCTCTCTGTGCCGTGCATGCATGGTAGCTACTAGCTTTAGCATGGTAGCTACTAGCTTTAGCATGGTAGCTACTAGCTTTAGCATGGTAGCTACTAGCTTTAGCATGGTAGCTATTCTCCCCCAAACACGTTAGCCTAAATGATGAGTCATGCAGTAACCTCAAGCCCATACACCCCCCTATGCAGACTGAGAGTCTCGCACTGTGCTGTTTGCCACCACTGGTATTTTCTAGTCATGGAGCACCAATCCATGTATGGCTGTAATAGGAACTAAAGTGCACAAAATGGAGCTAATTGGTTAGCGCAAAGCAAAGCCTTGACCAGCCCCGCCCTGACCAGCCCGCAGAGAAGCGCATACCTTCAGCTTTGACTGGATCTCGCGAGATTTTCTCCGGGCGAGAACTTGCAAATGGCTAGAAACCTGCAGAGGAGAAGAGCCAAGAGGGAAAGAGAAAAGGAGACAGAGAGAAGAAAAGAAGAGAGGCCATAACCAAAGAGGAAAGAGATGCCCAGTCACAGTTGGCTGGAGGCCCGTTCGGTAGCACCTACCTTGATACCCGCTTGGTATTCTCGAACTTTCTTCCGTGCTAACACCTGTATGTGACTAGATACCTAAAGGGGTGCGAGACAGTTTTAAGCATCATAGAGCATGCACACACACACAGAGATGCATGCCTGCTCTCGCGCGCTTACACACAAACACACACAATATTATACAGATACTCAAACATTAAATTAATGCAATTCACATGCTACTTTAAAAAATATATATACACATTATTTATATATATTTGATTTGTTTTGGATGGTGTTATGTCTTTAATACAAAAGACAGTCCAATCTCATTTCTACAAACTAAAAGTGCACAATTGGCCGAGTTCTTACTGCAAAACATATTTGTTTAGTTCCCAGTTTCTACATGTTAAAGCTGCAGTATATCTAACATGTCTTGTAGGTTCTCCAGCCTCAAGACTTCTAACAATAAATTGAGGTAAAATGAAGTCCGTATAAATGTTTGAGTCTGAATGGTTAATTGGTTTTATCAGCCCATTGCTCTAAAAATACAAATCTAATATTGATACCTGCTTTCTTGTGCGGGTTTTGCCTGTCCTCAGCTTGATGTACCTGGCTATCAACTCATTGCGACCTGGAATAGGGAGAAGAATTCCATGAAAAAATACAGCATGCAAAAGAGACAAATCTGATTCACACATTTTAGGCGTTCATTTGTGAAACATTGGCTTTTCTAGAGCTGGTACACAAATAATCAAGGAGTGGGCACTGATCTATGATCAGCTAAGCATTTTCCACCCTAGGGTTGTTCAGATTCGGGAAAGGAAAAGACTGATCCTAGATCTTGTGTCTAGGTGCAACTTTTATCATGGCTCCGGATAAAAGTTGCCCATGATTCTACACAACAAACACAAGGTGGAGCTAAAGGGTATGCGGCTAAATATCTACAGGGGCTGAACAAAACACGAGGTGAAGCACACCATTCATCTCCCAAAAGGTGGTTCTTAGGAACACACAGATTACCCAACCTTTCAGTCAGTGGGTGAACATTCCTATATACCACTGAGACATGGCTAGTATTTTTTTATTTTTTATTTTTTTATAGGCATATAATACAACTGCGACTGACTGTTTCAACAGCTTTTTTCCCCTTCATTTCATTAGCGTGTTTGACTTTTAGATCATGCGGTCACATAATTACAGACGCAATAGTTGAAAAACGTGTTTGTTCTCTTTTTAAAAAAGTATTGTAACATCTACACTCGACATTCTGCACAAACAGGTCGGCAAAGAACTGCCTTCTATTCTTGGCTTTAAAAGGCTTTAGTCCTGACAGATGATAGGGGCTTCAAAAGGGTTACTTTTTATTTGAATGCAACTTCTCTGGATGTTTTTCAAATGAGAGAGCAACAGAACAATGTCAATGTCAATGCTCGAAGCAATTAGTATTTACCAGCCTTGTCTGGTCATGTTTGTTGGATTTGCCCGGTACAGTTTGTATCTTTGTCCTAGGTAGGGAAGTCTGCATTTCAAAACATCTAATTTTGACATTTGCTGGTAAGATAAATTATTGGAATTTTCCCCAAGAGGGTCGATGTGAATGTGCATCAGTGTGTGTATGTATGTGAAAGGAGAGAGAGAGAGGAAGAAAGAGAGACAACAGCTGCACCATCAGAAATAATGACTCCCTCACTCACTGAGAGTAACTGAGAGCCAGCCATGAGTTCATTACACTTCTCTCTAAATCACACACACACACACACAGTCCAGGTTATGAACAGCTAAAGCTTCACATTATCGCAAACCATGGATTAAAAAAAGCCCTGTGACAGGCCAGACCAACTGACTTCAGACAGCACCGCAGACATAATGACAGGAGAAAAGCTAACATTGTGCCTTTTTCACACACTCCTTGGCCCTTGGCCTCCTTTAGGCTCTGCTCTGCTTGGTGTAATTACTCTCTCCTCGCTCTCGCTCGCTCTCTCTCTCTCGCTCTATCTCCAACCTCTCACTTTCTCTCCATTGAGCTGAGTTTAGCTGGCCTCTCTCTATCTTTCTCTCGCCATTGAGCTGCCTGGTCTGCCGACACTAAACTTCAGCAGCCGGCCAGCCCTCTGCCTCTCCCCCAGGCTCAGGAGGGACACGCCTGCCCCAGCGCCTCCGCATTCTTAGCATTCCTCCCAGCTTGTCACATCTGTGCTAGCCAGTCTGATTGGCCAGGGCCCTGCGAGCGCAGCCAGTGCCTGTAAGGACTGCGGACACACATGCGCACAGCACTAAGCTAATGGGCTTCACGTCCAAGGGTTGGCTGGTAGGGCTGTGGGAGAGGGTGGGGTGAGGGGACGGTATTGGAGTGGGAGGTATGGGGGAGGGGAAGGGGGGGGAGGGGAAGGGGGGTGGCAGCTGAGGGTATAATTCTGGAAGGAGACACAAAGCCATAACTGTTTTTGCCAAAAACTGCCACCTGGCATTAAGGCTGCCCACACACCACACACCCCTCCCTTCCCAAAACAACCCATGTGTGTGACCCCTTACCCAACGGACAGTAACACCTGCCACTGACCGTCGCAGTCAGGAGGTGGGAGAGAACAATTATAACCTCCCTACCCCCTGGCCTGGCCCACTGACCCCTACTCTCCTTAGCCCAACTGCTACTCTCAATCTCCTGGACTGAGGGAGCAGTGGAACTAACTAACATGCTGACCAAACCGGCTGCGTTTCGTCAGCGTGCGCCATCGTGGGTATGTTGATTTTGTCTATCCCCTCCAGATGCGCTCATGACACGCAGGTTAAAGTACCAAAAACCAACTGAACCAACTATATTATTTGGGGACAGATCGAAACACACACGACTGTTGCTAGGTAATTTGTCCTGGGAGATAATCATTAGATTGTTGTTTTATCTGAAACGAATATGTTCCTTTTTTTTTTGGCTGAATCTTTGTAGAATTTGTACCAATATAGTCATACAAAATCGTGTGTTCTCTACTCTGACAATTAATCCACAGATAAAATGGGGAAACCTAGTTAGTTTTTAGTTAATTTGATTAATCTCTCCTCGTTCATCTTTGTTCTTCTGTGGATTTTATATAGCGGTTGGCAACCAACTTTAAGGTGTGGACCTCGTTCATCTTTCAATCACCCACATGGCTATATTCTCGTAAAAAGCAATGAGTTGATGGGAGAGGCAGGACTTGCAGCACGTCAAGCGTCT
The DNA here is from genome assembly GCF_013265735.2 of Oncorhynchus mykiss. NCBI lineage: Eukaryota > Metazoa > Chordata > Actinopteri > Salmoniformes > Salmonidae > Oncorhynchus > Oncorhynchus mykiss. The sequence goes on from NC_048571.1 coordinate 40,385,300, forward strand.
AAAGTAGAACCTGGCTACACAGACGCACGCGAGCAGTTTGGATGAAATGATTGAATAACATGCATGTGTACATTTTATTTTTCAAAGCTTGCGCACGCAACGTGACCGGTGTGGTCAGCATGTAATTGCTTCTAAAATCCGTGCCATCCCTACTGAATACAGATTGTCAGCACAAAAATAACGGGACTTGAGCTTAATTTACAGAGGCTGTTCTAAGAAATGTTGTGTTCTGCGTGTCTTCATTAAATGTTGTAACTATCTTGGGTTGAAAACCATGGAATAAGCTTGTCTTTTGCCTGGCCTGACATGACTATTGCAAAGTAGAATATTGGGTTTGAGAGGCAGGCTGGCTAAGCCTGTTCAGACTAGACAGAGGGGTCAGCTAGGCGGAAGGGAAGGGGCCTCCTAGGCCCCAAGTCAGGTGGTGGACAGGTTGGCACACACACCACCGAGAAATACAACTGGTGCGCACGCACGCACACGCACACGCACACACACACACACACACACACACACACACACACACACACACACACACACACACACAGAGGATGGACTTTTTGTACATCTTCCTCTCCCTCCCTCCTATCTCTATCGCATCTCCCCCCACCTCTTCCTCGCCCTGTTTACCATCACCTCTCTCTAGCTCTTTCGCTCTCTCAGATTGCTCAACACCCACTCAGTGCAGTTTGCAGAGCCCCCGCAGGCTGACTTTGCTGTGTTTTAACCTCTTCCCTGCCAGGACATGCCTATCCTTTCCTTTTACTGCCTGTCCACTGGAATTTTCCACTTCCACACTGAGATGGGGAGCGGAGGTAACTCGCTGCTACACTCTCTCCCTCCCTCCTGCTGTCTCTTATCAAGCTCTCTCTCTCTCGCTCCATAACTCTTTCCCACCTTTCACATTGAGGTAATGCTAAAATTGCTACCATACTGTTCGGCCATCACAGAGAACATGCCTGACATTTCAGCTAGAGGCTAACAGGGAAACACCAGGCCCTCTCAGTCATCACACGAGTCTATCCTATCCCATCTATCAAACCGTTGCACAGTGTAGAATACTCATCCACCCACTGCAGCTTATATTACTCTGTCCCTCTACTAACTCTGTGCATGCAATGAAACCATCGCTCATTCCTGGCAGCTCACGAAGGTCACTAAGAGACATGAGCTTCCCTCCAGCGCCCCATTTGCTGTCTTTAAAAAAAAAAAAAATCTTACCCAGAGTGCACTGCAGCTGTGACAGCTGCAGGGCTCGGCGAGGCGGAGGTGTGCTCAGGGCTTGGCAACGTCTTCCTCCAGCGATAACACAGGTGAACAACATGTCAGCAATGCCCCACCACAAAACGAGACGGGCCACATTTCTTTTGACACACACTCATCCACCAAAGATCCCTGTCTTCCACCTGTCTGTCCCCTTAAAATGCGCTGGGTGCTCAGTAGGCCCAACAGACACAGAGGAATGAACCATGGCCTGGCATCTATGTTCCTACCATTTTGGGGGTTTTCCACTTATTGATTTTTTTTAAATATTTTTTTTATTCAACATTCTATTTTACATTCCAAGGTCATCTGACATTCTGACCATTGAGGAAATCTGGTCAATTCTGAGCGCCACATGATACCCGGGGTTAATAGTCATCACGGAATACCAAGGTTTCCCACAAGAACATTCCTTGTGGAAAAATCCAGATATAATTCCCAATGGTAGGGATAATGATGACTTGCTTGGTTTTGGAGGCCACGGTGTTAGGCTAGCAGCGCTGAGACTGTGTGAAGTAGAAAGCATTACACGCAGTGCAATCGTTAAAATTCCCCCGGCCTCACGTCAGGGCAGGATTTAGATGTCTGAGGTCATCGCCTTGTGAGAAGGCTTCTTCAGGGACGGGGGCATGCCTCGGCGCTGCCAGAAGGGCCTCAGATGACTGGATAGGGTGTTTACTGCACTGGAAAAAAGCAGGCGCTGTTTTTGACCTCTACTGGGGGTCCTGACACTGTGCTGCGAAGGGAGGAAACACACTGTGGGGTTGACCTGCCACTTCTGTTGTGCTCGTTCTCTGACGAACAATATTGAGCTACAGGCTCTGAACACTCACTGTCCTGCCAAACCAGGAGAAGGGCTGCCATCTTGTTTTCCCATTAACGTCTCCTCTTCAATAGACTCAAGGGGAAGGTCAATAGACAGACAGGTCAAACCATGGCAATGTGGTCAGAGCAAACTGTGCAGTTCTGCACTGCAATAAATGCATTATCACTAATAGGCCATACATAAACAAATTCACAGACACATGGAAGTGGTGTTAAACTGGTCCGTTCATATTCTAAGAACCTCTCACCAAGTAAGCCAAATATGAAATGGTATTTAGCCGCAGGTCCCTCTGACATATAGCCAGGTCACTGAATACGCTCATAAGCTAGCAGGCCATCCAGTCAAATCAGATATAGTTGAAATGACGTAAATGGAACTGGTGGCAGACTCAACACCACATCCCGCCTGGAGAGGCGAGCTAATCAGAGCTCTGGCCTTGTTTAGACCCCAGCCAGCTTAGCCTATGATACTGGTATGTTCTCCATGTTCTCTGAAACAGCCCAGAAACGCAGCTAGCATAGCAGCAGCTAGCACAGCAGCAGCTAGCACAGCAGCATAGCAGCTGAGTCATCTGAGGTATGTGCGTGTCTATCCACGAACATTTAAAATCTCTCAGATCCCAAAGAATTAGATTCCTGACAGACGCATGCGAAAACATTCAATTTTACAACAGCAAGGACAGAAAAACAACGGAGTCATGAAAATAATCCTCTAAATATATAGTCTTGAAATACTTTCTGATAGAAGTCAATGGTGGATTTAAAAAGGTTGACGGTACAGGCTTTGATTAAACTTTGAGACATTAACAATAATTAAAGGACTTGCACAACTGGACTTGAGGAGGAGATCAGGCCGACATCATGCTGATGAACATAACATTGTTCCCCAAACCAAAAGATGTTTCGTGAGGAGAATGTGAAGTCAAACCCCCTGAATAAGCCTCATCTCAGCCCGTGCCCCATGCATTTCCTGACGATTTCACATTTAAATTTGTTTTTAGGTCCTCCTTGGCTGTCTGATTCAAACCGGCCAGCCTGCCGAGGCCCTTTTTTTTCCCTTCTTCCTCACCCATCAGAAGGAGAGAGTGGGAGATCAAAATAACTTAAGACAAATGCAGCCAGTTTCGAACACCTGGATCTTTCACGATTCGACTCAGCAACTTGCCAATTCCTCCATCTGGATGCAGAGGAATTCAGCGCCTAAATTGCGCTCTCTCCACCTGCGATTTTAATGAACATACTGGTGGAGGAAATAGCTTAGACCCCTATAGGACCTTGTGAAGGATTCAAACGCTTTTTGCAGTGTTTTTTTTGTTTCCATGGTTTGATTTATGGCATTGAGATAATCATTGCAATGCTGTCCAACTGGTTCAAGAAGCAGCAAAAGCTACTCTTGAGACCAGGTGAGCATGACTACTTATTGTAAGACGCACCTTAGTGTTAGACTGACATGAGTCGAATGAATGGCACTTGGTTTTGCTGCAAAAGCAGAGAGCAGGTTTTTGCCAGTGGTGGAAAAAGTACTGAATTGTCATACTTGAGTAAAAGTAAAGATACCTTAACAGAACATTACTGGAGTAAAAGTGAAAGTCACCCAGTAACATACTACTTGAGTAAAAGTAAAAAATATATATATTTGGTTTAAAATATACCTAAGTATCAAAAGTAAATGTAATTGCTAAAATGTACTTAAGTTCAAAAGTAAAAGTATAAATAATTTCAAATTCCTTATATTAAGAAAACCAGACAATTTTCCTGTCAAAATGTAACGAGTACTCTTGGGTGTCAGGGAAAATGTAGGGAGTAAAAAGTACATGATTTTATTTAGGAGTGTAGTGAAGTAAAATTAAAAGTTGGAAAAATATATAAATAATACCCCAAAAAAGTACTTCATAGTACTTTCAAGTATGTTTACACCACTGGGTTTTGTCCCTTTCCTAATTCACAGTAGGCTGCAGATGTACTGTTCTGCAGATGAGGAAGAGAAGAGCAATACATGATGGGTGGCATAGCTGGAGACGGCACAGACGGGTGATAAAAGAACCAGTTTGGAGCTTTAAGGAAAGCCAGGTGAAAACCAAGCTGAGGGGAGCTGCCTCCTTTAGTCTTCTGGGTAGCTCTGCTCCACTGCTGTGTTCTAGTGAGACTGGAAGAACCAGCCCCTGGGTCAGTGGAAGACAAGCTCAGACTTGTTCTGTAGAGCACTCTCAGAAAAAAAATAGGCTACATCTTAGCCTGTGACACAATCGTATGGGAGGGGCGGGAAACTTTGCTTTCTTTGCCTAATGGATTGTGCAAGAACAACTAGAGCCTTAACATGACAGCTTTCTGTGGTGATCAGAATGATGAAAAAAAATATTAATTAACAGTAATAATGAACATCAAAGAAACATGTTTATTTCTATAGACTACAAACTGCTGAGGTGTTTTCCCTCCCTCACTCCAGAAGGGAATGGGATCCAAACACATTGAGCCACAGGCGTTTTCAATGAATGAGCCAGAAAGGGATGCAGGGCAAATGAACACGTGGACTAAGTTTGGTGTGTGTGCGCGCACCTGTAACCGATGTGAAATGGCTAGCTAGTTAGCGGTGGTGCGCGCCAATAGCGATGGGTAACGATGCTTCATGGGTGTCAGTTGTTGTGTGCAGAGGGTCCCTGGTTCGAGCCCAGGTAGGGGGCGAGTAGAGGGACGGAAGTTATACTGTTACACACCAAATAGTACAGAAGTGCATAAATGACTTAGTTCTGTCTCTAAAAGCTTAAATTAATTATGTTAGGTATAACTAGACAAACTACTAAATCTGGTTTAGTTGACGACAAAGAATGTCTCTTGAGAGGTAAAACATTAACAATGTGGCTGATGGAGCCAATCAAACCACAGCACCTTATTTTGGCATCTACATTGATGATGAAAAACATTATCATAAAACATTTTTTTACAGTGCGTATGTGTTTTACTCACCGTACATCTTGCCTTCGTCTGAGAGGATGATTTTCCTCCGTCCACAGGGGGGGTAGATGGCCAGGGCCTCCTGGAAGCTCTGCTCTATGTCTGGGCTCCACACCCCCTCGGCGTCCCCGTCCATGGCCTTGTCCAGCTCATCGTTCCCCTCGTCCAGCCCATCCCCCGGGCTACCGTTGGCACTCCACTCGTTGGAAGCAATGGTGGCGGCTCACCCTGGGCCCGACCCCGAGCCCCACAGTCAGAGGATCTGGGAGAGAGACCTTCATTAACATTTTTATCAATTTAGTCATTTAGCGCCCCCCCCCCCCCCCCACAAACACAAAAAAGAGGAACTCAGTCCAGCTTTCAACCTACTCTTGAAAGTTGTAATAGTAGAATGCACAAGGTGCAATTTCAAATTGGGTAGTGATTCATCAGTTTTCCTCATGTCAGTCATTGCATACCTTAGAGAGCTACTTATAACTTGTCAGAAATGTCCAGATCAACTAGCCTGTGTCTGCTAATGTTTTTAGCTAGGTTTTTTTTAGCCCATAGATTTTGTTGTAATGTTTGTCATTAAAATATCACATGAGTACACATTAGACATGGCAAAAAGTAGAGAATTGCAAGAAATGTAGCTTAAAAACAGCAATATTTTCTCTGATCACCATGACAAAAAGTGTAGAATTGCAGGAAATAAGCCTTAAACCTGGAAAATGTTCTCTCCGCCAACAAGAGGGGTGTGAACAGTTTGTGTCGTGAACAGTGCTTGTGCCCATAGATATAGAGCTTGCACTCTTATCCAGAGTGAATTACAGTAGTGATGAATTCAGATTCATACTTTTTTTTGGTACTTTCATTACGAAAAAGAATGAGAAAGGTATGTTGTAATCGTTGTTGACAACATCACCATTAGCTGGCAAGTGCATTTCAAATTCTGCCTTATAAAGTAGGCTCATTTGGTCTCGGCTGTCTGTTTTCATTGAAATCATAAATCTGTATAAATAAACAATACAGCCACTAATTATTACCATTTCCTAGCCTTTGTCTCTAAAATTGCCAAATGAATTCAAGCTATTCTATAAAAACCTAGTGTAAAGAGCACATTAATCAGCAGTGGCCTCAAATAATTATTGTGGTTAGGGGACTGTGTCCCAATGTGGTTGGCTCATGACTAAGAGCAGGCCGAGATCTTAAGTATTTTTCAAGCTGCCTCTTCGGCATTGTATTGTTTCTGAAACGAGCGTCCCTGAAGTATCCATTATTCCAGGATGCGTGTGTTTTATATATCTGAAATTCTGCAGTTGTTGACAAAAATACACATATTGGACAAATATGGGGAAGGCCACTTGGGATGGTCCTATGGGTATAACCTCAACTCCTCACGTGGCAAGAACATTTTGAGGTTCCTCTGTAAAACAAATTCACGAGGGCATCGTTGCACATTTTAAAGTTGCTGTTTTGACAACTTCCACAATGCAACCTCAGAAATATGAATCGGAGGACTTTTAAGACAGATGTGAAAAGAAAAGCTAGTATTATTTACTAAAAATCACAACTACCCCATTGTACAATTAAAAAAAAAAACATTTTTCTTCACTAAAAGACCAAAGATGCAGACAACGGGCATTGTTTCTCCATTTATCCCTCTATACAGTACAATAAGAATATGTACAAGTAACTGCCAAAATAAAGGAAACCCCCTACAAGTAACTGCCAAAATAAAGGAAACCCCTACATAAACTGTCTCAATAGGGCATTGGGCCACCACGAGCTGCCAGAACAGCTTTAATGCGCCGTGGCATAGATTCTACAAGTGTATGGAACTCTATTAGAGGGATGCAACACCATTTCTTTCATGAGAAATTCCATTATTTGGTGTTTTGTTGATGCTGGTGTAATACACTGCCTCGGGCGCCGCTTCAAAATCTCCCATAAGTGTTCAATTGGGTTGAGATCTGGTGACTGAGACACACACACACACACACACTTGAAACCCCCTACGCTCCTTTTGAAACCCCTCTTTCAAAGTCTCTGAGATCTCTTTTTTTTCTAGCCATGGTAGCCAAAATAATGGGCAACTTGCCATTTTTTCATTCCCTAAGCATGATGGGATGTAGAACTGCCCGGAAAACCAGTTCTACCTCCTGAAGGGAAAACCCTCCAATCCAGTCAGACTAGGCCTGAATATAACACAGTAGGCTAGTCACAAACAGTAGAGTTAGTTTCTAGCTAACATCCATAACTTAAGTGTAATGCCTAGTTTCAAGTTTCATTAGTCATATGTATGGGATACACATGGTGTACAACGTCCAACGAAATGCTTCCTTGCAGGTTCCTTCTCGACAATGCAACAACAATAAGGGTAAAGGGTTGGGTTAAGGTTAGGGAAAATAGGATTTTAAATGGAAATGTATTTTAAGTCCCTAGGAGGATATAAGAACAAAGTGTGGTGTGTGCTAAGGTGCAGGTAGTCAGTTTAAATGTTCAGCAGTCTAAGTCTGGTAGAGGGACAGTGTGAGATTGAGGTAAACCTGAGAGCTTTGGGCCCCCCAGGACAAAGGTTGGTGTTAAATCTCCGATTGAATGTGGAGATCACGGCAGAATTTGAGCAGTGCTCGTAAAAGTCCACCGAGATCAGGCTGCAGCTATGCATCTACCCCAACACAACTCCAGATGAGCAGATCCAATGACCAGAAACTGCTACAGAAACTTCTGCAGTCAACGTCCACTGCAGTAGAAAGGTGTAGGTGCATATTGCATAATGCACATGCAAGTATCTAGTGGAATCCATTACGTGTTGGGTCTCTTAAGACCAGCAATGTTGGGTCAAGTATGTCCAAATGGTGTGTACATTTTATGGAGGCAGTCCCAGTGTTAATCCCTAGCTGTATCCTAGTAGTGAAGACACAGCTGTCTCTTTCCCATTCAAGCTAGGATCATAGGAGTAGATTGTTGAATAGTGAGAGTGATTCTGAGTTTCTTAAGTTTTGTCCTGGGGATTTGACAGTACCGATCAGGATCCCTGAGTAATGGGCTATAATAGTATAGGAGTCTGTTTAGTAGGGTGCTGCTGTGCTGTGTGTGAAAGAGAAGCTCTCATGGAGAGCGAGGCTCACATTCCAGACATGTCCTTATTAAGAAAGGGCTGTGAGCGCTCACTGTTCCTCCTCCTGCCTCTTTTGTGTCAACCCGACGCCCCCCCCCCCCCCACTCCAACCCTACGCCCAGCGCTCAGAACGTCTCTGCCCAAATAAGGGCTGGAGACCAAGGGATACATGTAGGGGGGGGGGGGATTGGAGTGGGCGGCTTGTCCAATTTAGGCTTCCACTTCGGGGTCTGGAGAACAGTAGGATTGTTTCTGCTGGAATGCAACATCAGCATGGACAGAGCGAGAGAGAGACACACAACCACACTCACAGCCTCTCTATGACGCTGCCTGACGCTAACCACCAAAGAGGGAGGGCATTGTCAACGCTATAATTATATGGACTGTTTCACTATGTTACTGGGTAATTCTATATTATGCAGTAAAACAGTGCAGAAAAGTCTAAATTGTCTATGACACAGCAAACGGAAATGAGACACTTGCATACAACTGTGCAATTGTGTATTTAACTATCAACAATGGTTTTACAAAGTAAACATGTCAGATGCTACATTATGGCTATTTCTACTACGATAATTGGGAACTCCTGGGACCAAAGCAATCAACCTATTAAATGTTAGTTATTAGACAGTGTTAACATTATTAAAACACCAAACCATAAGGAGTTTAGGTACATACAGATGTGGGATCTTAATTTGATCACTCTTTTGTTGCTGAAAATTTCCTGCAACAGGAAATGCAAACCTGTAGTGTACTCAAGGTTGAAAAAGGCTTCAAAAGTTTGTAATTTACACTTTAAAATGTCAGACTAGACCCCTACAAAAAATGTCCCTAAATTATAATCCACATAAATATTTGGGGGGGGGCTGTTTGTGCACACATTTTTTCTTGAGGCAACCCGACGTTTGGAAGCCGAAGTCTACGTCCCTTCACCTGTGACTGGTCAACAGTTTGATTCTTCAATTAAGTGTTTGTTGTGATTCAACGATAGACGACTCGATTAATTCTGACAATTTATTTTATTTGACCTTTATTTAACTAGGCAAGTCAGTTAAGAACTAATTCTTATTTTCAATAACGGCCTAGGAACAGTGGGTTAACAAGTGACTACTGGCTAAGGTGGACAAACGGTAATATTTTCTCGTTTAAGGGTGTATGTAAGCACACGTTTGGTTCGCCTAAACATTTGCTCTGCAAATGTAAAATATTCAAAACCCTCAGAAGATAAACTATATATCAAATCAGCTGTTACTCACAAAGAAGAAAGGCCCTTTTGATTCCTTATGGGTGAAACACAGCACATCTGTGATGCGAGGCTGACAACAGAGAGCACAGATTTAGCATCATGCACACACACATAAACACACACAAGCGCACACACTGATACGGACACAAATATAAACGCACACAAGCAGGCAGAAACATATACACAAATAGACTTTCGATGAATGCCGTATTTCACCTGTTGCCAGATGGGATCAGGCCTCTTGATTGAATGACACGGTAAACAGATTGAATACAAAGTCAGGCGAGACACAAACACTTCCCGGTCGTCACTAGTTAACACAGCCACAAAGTCATAATAATGGCTAAACTGAGCCTATTTCTACAATTTATCTTCTTAAAATCAGATTTTAAAACTAACCATACCCTTAACCACACTGCTAACTGTATGCCTAACCTTAAATTAAGTCCAAAAAGCAAATTGTAGTTTCCATGAATTTTTACAATAGGCCATTTAACTTTGTGGCTGTGGTAACTAGTGACAACCAGACTTCCCCTCCCACGCTCTCTGAGAGTAGGTCCAGCCACAGACCTGACTGAGACCAACATGCTACAGATTCTAATGTGCAGCAGGAATTGGGTCTGCATGATATGGGCAAAAAATCTAATTGCAATTTATCTACCAAATATTGTGATTTGGCTTCTGATATAGATCAAAATACTTGGGTATATAATGATATTAAGAAGCAAAGTGGAAAGCAGCATTTTCTTCTTTCTTTTCTTGTTTGGAACGATCTGTTGACTGCATTTAACCTAACGGAACAGCATGCAAACTTATAGTGACTAACAGCAGGGAGGAGGAACTGCGCCGCTTGAGTGACAGGAGGTGAGGCTTTGTGTGTGTGGAAAGCAGCCCCAATAAGAGAAAGGGAGAGAGAGATGAGTAAACTATTGAAAATAAAAAACGGCTGAGTGGAGGTTCAAAATATTGTTATATGGATATCTCTTAAGATATGGAAATTGCACATGTCAATATTGTGATTTTGATGTGAATTCGATTAATTGTGCAGCCGTAGCAGGAATGTAAATACCAGTGGAGAGCTATGCACCTCGCACATTCATTCAAACTCCACCATTCACAGCCTAGAAACCCTCTCCATCTGTTTTCCCAGGCCTCATAAAGCTACAGTTGTAGGATTTTAATTTGAGCCAGTTTACTACAGCAGGAAAATAATCCTGGAGCAACAGGGAATGTGAATTATTACGTCATTATTAATTACTGGACATTTCTGTAGGGGTTGACACATTTTGTCTGAAATTTCAAACTTTAAAAGCCTTTTTAAAACTCAAATACACTACAAGTTTGCTGTTGTACAAGAAAATTCAAAAACTAAAGAGTGGTCAAATTAAGATCCTACATTTTCAGGACTTTGACATATCTTTGCACCGGCCCCTTTGCAGGTTTGCTGGTCTATACTGTTCCCAGCATTGCTTATAATAATACATCCCATGTAATGCTGAATATGTTTGAGTCATTTTATGTCCTGGACCACTCTTCTTCTATGGGAAATTGTCGGTATAAACACAGGAAGGAATTCCATGTGACTCCTGAGAGTACGTGTGTTATATTATGCGTTTAACTGTCCACAGTCAACATGTGAAAACCCTCACAGAGACTGCCACAGACAGGAAAACAAGTAGAGGTTGTGTGTATTTTGGCTGTGGGTGGAGGATTGTAGAGGGATAACCAGTGATTTATACACTCAACCAATGTTTTATAAAATGAGGACATCACCCTGATGCATTCAAAAGATGATCCATTTGTCTTTTAATTGGTGGAGTAGGGCAATGACGAGGTGAAAAATGACAGACCCTACACTATGACATGGGGTCATCCGTGTTCCATTCCAAAAGTGGTGGGAAAGTAACGTTTCATTCATATGTTGCACTTCGATACAAACAGGATGGATTTCAGAAATAAATAATAGTTTTACAGAGACTAAACATCCCCTGAGAGGGAGAAGTCTGGCCTATTGAGCTGGGACAATGGTGTAACTGATGAGGAAACCAGGGTTCAGACAGACACCATCCCTCAAAGTAATCCTTGACTGGACAGCCAACCAATGCTGTCAATCAAATGAGGTCATCTTTACATGAAGTCGTTTCAAGTCGGTGTAAAATGCCCTCGACAAACACTCAACTGTGACACTAGGAAGCAAACGGCATTGGAGAGCTAAGTAGCCTAACTCCCACTCTGAGCAGATGTTCCATTGAAATTGAATGGGATCATACCGAAGAGATATGCATTTCGCTCAACCTCATGCATTTTTCTCACCGTCATGCCCGTACACAATAAGTTAATCCTAGCCTCAGAGATTTAGAACAAACAAAGTAACAAAACAGGTACATGTCAGTGGTCTGTAAAAGTAACAGAACTGGTACATGTCAGTGGACTGTAACAATAACAAAACGGTAACATGTTGGTGGACTGTAACAATAACAAAACGGTAACATGTTGGTGGACTGTAACAATAACAAAACGGTAACATGTTGGTGGACTGTAACAATAACAAAACGTGGACTGTAACAATAACAAAACGTGGACTGTAACAATAACAAAACATGGACTGTAACAATAACAAAACGGGTACATGTTGGTGGACTGTAACAATAACAAAACGGTAACATGTTGGTGGACTGTAACAATAACAAAACGTGGACTGTAACAATAACAAAACGTGGACTGTAACAATAACAAAACGTGGACTGTAACAATAACAAAACGGGTACATGTTGGTGGACTGTAACAATAACAAAACAGGTACATGTTGGTGGACTGTAACAATAACAAAATGGGTACATGTTGGTGGACTGTAACAATAACAAAACGGGTACATGTTGGTGGACTGTAACAAAACGGGTACATGTTGGTGGACTGTAACAATAACAAAACGGGTACATGTTGGTGGACTGTAACAATAACAAAACAGGTACATGTTGGTGGACTGTAACAATAACAAAACGGGTACATGTTGGTGGACTGTAACAATAACAAAACGGGTACATGTTGGTGGACTGTAACAATAACAAAACGGGTACATGTTGGTGGACTGTAACAATAACAAAACGGGTACATGTTGGTGGACTGTAACAATAACAAAACGGGTACATGTTGGTGTGGACTGTAACAATAACAAAATGAGTACAGGTTGGTGGACTGTAACAATAACAAAATGGGTACAGGTTGGTGGACTGCATAGTCTTCCTCCCATCTGTTTATAATATCATAATGTCTTTGTCAGATTGTTCCTGTCTGTCAGAATGTAGGCTTTGTTAGGGCTGCTATTGCAGCTGGGACACTTGCTGGTGAGGGCCTCCAAGAGAGGAACCCCCCCCCCCCCCCCCCCCCCCCCCCCCCCCCGAGGGCAGACCCCAACCCCTAGCCTAAGCCCTGCACACACCCATCTAAACACACACACAAGCACACCATATTTAAATATGTTTCTCTTTCTGCACACAACCCCAAAGAAAATCCCATTATCATGGCTGAAGGGCCTACTATAAAACACAATTATACACAGATGCACACATTCTCTCTCTCTCTGAGACACCCACACACTCAGAGCCTCACAAACACACACTTGACAAGGAGAACAACAGGACTTGGCGATTGAAGGAGCAGCTGCTCTCTAAGGTCAGATTACAGATTTTTGTTTTTTTAAATACACTCAGGCCAAGAGATCGGTTCTCTCACAGGGCTGGAGACAGTTCCTTACCCCTGACCAACTGACACACACACACACACACACACACACACGTGCTCGCACCCACACACACTCTTGCTCTTTCTCTCTCTACTCAAATGCAGCTTATTTTACCACTGGGTTACAGTATGCAATCAGATTTAAATCCATGTTAAAACTTTTAATTTCAATAGTTGAAAAGGAAGGTGAGCTGCCTATTGAGTAGCCTAGTCGAGTTTTGCCTCCGAGAGGAAAGAGAGGCAGAGAGGGCCAAGACACTGCCAGTCCTCCCTCCCCTGCTAGACTCCCAAGTGTATGAGAGCCCCATCTCAGAGCACTAGAGGAGCTCCCCCTCCCCCTCATCTCCCCTGTCTGTGTTTGCCCCTAATAAATTCTCTCCAGCTCCTCCAATAACTTCCTCCTACTTCCTCTCTGGCACGGCGCTCAGGAAACAATCAGAGCTGAGAGTGAGCGGAGGGCTGGACGACCGACAGCTCACACGGCAAGAGGCAGAGGGAGAGAAAGGGAAGGGGAGACGGTTAGAGAAGGGGAGAGAGAGAGAGAGATGGAAAGTGTAGGACAGAGGTAGAACGAGCGTGAAGGAGAGGAGGAAAGGGTAGGGCGAAATAGAGGGAGAGGCAGAAGGAAAAAGAGAGAGGGGCTTACATTCAGTCAGTAAGGCAGTCGCACTCTAAGCAGCTTGATTCTATTTGGATACCCACAAAAAGGCATGTTTGAATTGGAAAGGCTGAAATCAACTGAAATATTTCCAAGTCTGACAGAAAGAGAAACAAATGTTAGAAACTTTCCCAATCTGCCATGAGACATCAAAAAAATTCTTCCTTCTAGTATAAAACATCGACCCAGGGCCCGAATGGCGGGTGATTGACTAATCCATGTCCTCCTACAACACAGACCCTGTAGACTAGGTTCTACTCCAGCATCTCACAGCTCCATGGAGTACAGCTTTAATCCAGCCGACCAACAGAGGAAAGACTGACACAAAGCGGAGAGAGCGCGCCAGACTGCTTATTTTACAGCCTGATTCAGCAGTTTAATCAGACATTTTCCAGGGAGCGTTGCAGAGCAGTCATCCTCTCCTCCTCGCCTGAGTTGTTCACTCTGTGGTGAGGCCAGCGGTTTGGTGCCTTAATCTGTGAAACCGTTAAGACGTGCGCAAAGCTTATACAGTTACTCATATAGCCCGGCGATAAAGGATCATCTATATGTGGTACTTGTTGCATGGCAAGAAAAATTAGGTCAGGAAAGTTTTAAAAAATATATATATATATATACATTTAAAAAAAAAATATGAAGGAACTAACTTTCGAACCCAAAACCCAGAGGCGATCATCCTTTCAAAATTAATTCACAGTCATTGTGTAGCCTACAACTCATTTAACAGACAAAGCATAAGAAGCCCGGTTGATACTTTACACAACACTTTTAGATGTGTATGATGCTTAGTACGCTCTAAATTCTTCAGTAAGTGTGTGGTTTGGTTTTGGAGAGGTCGTCCTCCAACTCCCCACTCTAAAGGCAGGGATTAAGAGCGAGGCTTCATACGAGTGCCCCTTTTAAGTCATTGGAGCCCCCACTCCAACACGATGCCCACTACATCAGTCATAAGACAGGATCCCAGAAAGCCAGGCCTGGTTTGTTGCCGCCATCATTTATAATGGACACCACCTAGAGACACAAACTAACAAATAGACTTCCTGTTTACTGCTGCATAAAGCATGAGCCCACAGAGTTGTGTTGTCATTCTCTCGATACAATAGAGTTGGTTGCAACAAGAGCAACTGAAAAGTTAAGCCATTTGGAAAAAAATGGACACAAAGACTATACTGTTCTAGGCCACTCCCAAGCTCCTCCCTTGAGCAGTCAGGGAGGCCAGAAGTCGTATATGTTAGTTAGGGCCTTACTGCATTAGGAGAACATGTAAACAAGCCCATGCACTCAATGCATTAATGTTAATCAAAGGTTTATTCATGGTATTCTAATTAGGCTAAGACAGGGTAATTGCTTAGGGGGTGCATTGACTCTGATCCTGGAAATAAGGATAGCATCACATATGCTTACGACAAATCTAACAATGCCTTAGAACCACATTAAAGTGCATTGTACCTGGCTATAAATGAAATATTACCCAGATGAATATTCTTTATGCGCGCTTGAGTTAAATATTATACTCCTTATATGTTGTGAAGGCCAGATCTCTCTGAGGCTCTCTCTGAGGCTCTCTCTGAGGCTCTCTCTGAGGCTCTCTCTGAGGCTCTCTCTGAGGCTCTCTCTGAGGCTCTCTCTGTGTGTCTGCAACAGTCACAAGTGGTATTTGTTCAGACCTCTGGGGTATGTGGCCACCATTTGGAAGACCACTTCTGGCAATGGTGCTAAAAAGGCAACCAACGTCTGCACAAAATGGGCAGCGCTCATTAGCCGGTCTTCTGAGGGGTTTTTAGCACAAACCAGTGGAGTTGCTCTCATATGGCCAGGGAAGATATGCTGGGTTGTTTCTAGCACTCTCCAGCACAAACACAAACACAAAACCTATATAGTATTTTAAAGGAAAGTATGTTTGAAAATAGGAAATGGATAGTATACAAAATGTAAACATTTAAAATGATATGATGTCTGAGCATAAGATAATATCATCTGAAGAGCAATTAACCCAGTCAGATAAATGACACATTTTAACAGTAGGCCTACTTACAAGTAGAATTTTGGAATCCTTAAAAATATTATAGGCTTGTCACTCTGTTTTTTTGCAGTATACCAAATAGACCATTTTATTCACGACCATGAAAACCACAGTGGTGGCAACATTAAAAAAAACATCCCCTGATTACATTGTTAAAGAGAGGGACACATTTATTATCCATGCCATGCCATGCCAATGCACAATGGATGAAGGTCCGAGTCAATGCCTGGATAGTAGCTGTGTTATAATTAAGCAATAAATGGCCAATATACCACAGCCTAAGGGCTCTTCTTAAGCACAACGCAACGAGTGCTTGGACACAGCCCTTAGCCGTGGTATGTTGGCCATATACCACAAACCCCCGAGGTATACGGTCTGTTATAAACTGGGTGGTTCGAGCCCTGAATGCTGATTGGCTGACAGCCATGATATATCAGACTGTATACCACGGGTATGACAAAACATTTATTTTTACTGCTCTAATTATGTTGGTATATAAGTTTATAATAGCAATAAGGCACCTCGGGGGTTTGGTATATGGCCAATATAACACGGCTAAGGGCTGTATCCAGCCACTCCGCGTTGCCTCATGCGTAAGAACAGCCCTTAGCCGTGGTATATTGGCCATATACCACACCCCCTTGGGCCTTTATTGCTTAAATATACCATGGCTGTCAGCCAATCAGCATTCAGGGCTCGAACCACCCAGTTTATTTAATACAAAATAGCCGCACCATCCCGCCCCAGAGTTTCTAAAGTTTTCCTAAATTGCACTTTCGACTTCATCAACCTATATTATTAGCTTTGGAAAAAGGTGTTGTAGGTTCACATCTGCACTTGACTGTCTTATTACCCTTTCTGTCCTGAAATAAAAGCCCCTGCCCAGTGCCCGTACGTACACTAAGCTGGGATGGAACAGGTTAATGAAAGTATTGTTTGTACCGATGGCCTGGGGAACTACAGCTAGGGAGACCAGAAGATAAACTACCCACTTCAAAAGAATATTGTTCAAATAAAGCATTAGAGCAGGCAGACAGCTATGGCCTTTGCGTTACAAGTAAAGCTGCCAGGCATAAACAAAATATACTTAGCCCACAGAGTAAACTCCAAGTATGAGTTGCAGTGTTGCAATTTGTTTGAGAAAGAGCTGATTGTGTTGGGACTGAGAGCAGAGCAGAGCAAAGCATAGCGCTAGTCTGCTACATGCATGTTGCATAAACACACTGAGGACGGCGGGAGACTCTGTCAGGGCAGCAGAATATTGATCCTTCCCAGATTTACCCTCTCGTCATTCATTACTCCATCACAACCTAATATTAGACACTTTCATTCACAAAGGATACTTTCACTGATTTATTTTGTTTTTCACATGGACACAATTTCCACATTTTCAGAGAGAAAGTAAATTGGCCCAGCTTTGTAGATATTAAAGGGTACAGTTCCCACCCCCCTCTATCATTGCACGCGTGATAGAACAGCAGCATATGTAGTGCAATCTTTTTTCTTAACCTTTTTTTTACCGCGCCAATGCTCCCCACCCCTGCTTCGTCAAACAAAAAACAATAACGATGGCCGTGGGGCAGACAGTGGCGCTGTTGCCCCTACTGACAATGAAATATTTTTTAAGCTAGAATCCTTAGAGGAGAAACAGCCACGTCCGTTTGCCATATTACAACAACAGAGTTACTGCAAACGACAAACACCGTACCCCCCCCCCCCCTTTGACATCACTGCACACGATAGAAGAGGGCAAAGCCATTTTTTTTTTGTTTACCATGCTGCACGGTGCTCCTCAACTCGGCAACAAAAACAATAATAAAGGTGGTGGGGATGGCCAGTGGCGCTGTTTCCCCCCTACTGTGGATTCCATCCAAGTGTGATTCATCTTTAGTCTCCCAAGTGTTTATGTTGGAAGGTACTATACTTCCAACACAGGACATCAACAATGTGTAACTTCAAAGTATGGTCTGATGGGTTCTGTTTTTTTTTACGGACCACCCAAACAGAATAAAAATAGATAGAGACAAGAGTCTATTCCCCTGGTTTAATTCCACGACGTACTTGTAAAACTAACGGCATGTTTTGGCAGTAAAGTGTAGAGATGATTAATGGCAACCTTTTTTTTATTTATTCATAAACATTTTAAGTTATTGTGCATATAGATCCTTACATTTCAGTCATTCCTGAAATGTCCTATACTATCTAAGCCTGCGTGCTTCTTTGTTTGGTTGCACAAAAATATGATACAAAACAGGCTGCACTATTAGAAGTACAACCTATTTTCGGGTATAAACAATTCCAACAATGTCAACTCAACTACCTGTTTCGCCTATGTACCTCAGTCAGTACTGTTACCCTATACTGAAACTCATATTGCCACAATATAGACATCACATATTACCCTTACATTATCTATAGCATACTCATTCTAATTGACAACACTTGAATCACATTATCAACCAAATACCATATGTTAGCTTCAATCGTTACGGTAGACTGTTATAGGCAAACATTGGTCAATCTCTTCGAGAGTCAGAGAATGTGCAGCTGCAACCAGGAGTGCCTGCAGTGCTTCAACAACTTAGCGAAACTACTGAGTCTGTCTGAAAGATTTACAGTTGGGCAGATGACCTGGGGCTAGTGTTTGTATGGATCAATTATGTCAATTATATACTAACGCAAATTGTGATTTGGTGTGATTCTAAATATGTTTTCTTTTTTTGTGTGTGTGACTTTCTCTCTTATTTCTTTTAACTTTTTTATTTTTTCAAATGTTTTTTTATTTAAATTTAACATTTATTTAACTATGCAAATTGTTATTTACAATGAGGGCCTACCGAGGAACTGTGGGTTAACTGCCTTGTTCAGGGGCAGAACGACAGATTGTTTCATATAGTTTGACGAAATGGTGACTGACTTACAGTGGAGTAAACATGAATGGCTTGTTTACCATTTGAATGTAACCCTAAATGTCTATAATCTCAACCCTAAACAGGCTTTTCTGGCTGGTCTACTAACAGTACTTAGTGATGAACCTGAAAGACATTATATTGTTCTACCTGTTGAATGGCATTGACTGGACTGTAACATTGTTGTGTACACTTGTTTTACAGGGTGGTTAAGAGAGATTTAAAAATGATAAACCTTGCAAAGCATCACACTTTTTTGTATTTCTCTAATAAGGAAAGCATTTGGAGCAAGAATGGTCTGTTTTCCCAAGCGTAACCAATAGCACACCATGAACAGGTGTATCTTGAAGATATACAATTAAATGCACACAGATCCATCAATTTTAAATGCTAATATAAGGATTAAATATTTAAGTGAAGATTTCCGGTGAAACATCACTGGCCCCTGTGGAGAAGATCAAGAAGGATCCACAACTCAAAGAAAGTACAAAACCCTTACTTATACATGATTTACCCATATAAAAGAAAGGTTGAAAGAAACCGGTTTTGTTTAAATAGTTGGCTAATGCGAAAATTGTTGATTTAAAAATCTGCACTAATTTGGCTGTTGAACTATTATTCAGTAAGGGATACACACAAAGGAATAATACAACATTCATTAGGCCATATTAAAATAAAAACATAAAATAAAAACTGTTTCTCTTCATCATAGGGAATACACAGTCAGAGGACTGATTGGACAATGAAAAATAAACCATTTCCAAGTGTCCTAAGTAAATCTGAACATTTCGTAAACAACAGTATAGAGGCTGCAGTGGTGTGCGTACTGAAGTTACGATAGCTTAATGTCCTCTCTGTTGTATTTATACATATATTAATACGCATAAACGACCATGTCAAATTGTAGCAAGACCAACAGCGTATCTGTTTTGCGTGAAACTGATTGAAACAGATTTGTTTTGTCAGTGTTGCCATTTTCTGGTAAAACAAAAAAAGGTAAACATCCATTGAACACATAACATATTACTGTAATATGATAAAGAATCATATGAAATAAACGTTTTTTTTTTTAGACCTACTTAAATCTAAACTTCAATAAATTGGTTGGGGGCTCGTATCTTTCCTTGGACACGATGTTACCAAATTCGGTGATTCACTTACCTATGGGGTGCAGCAAAACAGCGCGTAAATTGTCGAGTTATGTATTCCTCCAATTTGCCTTTCACTGTCTGTCAATTCTTGGGTATATAACCACTTGATTCTTCTGGAGAACAAGTTTAGAGGAAAGTGGTCCAGATCCAAGCAGCTGTACGAAAAAGAAAGGAAACATGGTCGTTGTCCCATAGTATTGACAAAGAAGCAATACTAATGGCTTATTATTGTCAGTGAGTATGGTCAATATAGTTAAAAGCTTAGCAAAGATTTCCTGCACACAGAGAAAGTCACACACAATATAGGCGATCAATCCCTTATTCTTTTATTCCCTCCCAACGCAGGGAGTTCCACGGAAAAATGCAAAAAATGACAATGATCTGAAAACTTCACCCAGCGCAGCATGAAAACTTCACCGAAAGCGCTTAAACAAAGGGAACAAATTAATGGTTACTCACCTTTTATTTGGTAGTCACCCCTCCTGACAAAAGCGAAGGTAATTTACTCATTTTGATACTTAATTTTTGGGCGCATTATCGTTTTCAATAATATTTATCCTGGTTTGACAGTGTAAGTGGAATGTTAGGTATGACTTTGGTATGAAATCAACGCACTACACTGGAAAACGAAGAAAAAAATATTTCAGGGAGGAGCCATTGGTTAACGTCAATCAACATACTTGGGGGCAGTGACTTTACTGAAATCTCCCCCCACGATTTTGAAAATACGGTACCGGGTGTCGATCTAGGACAAGACGATTTCAGAGAAGTCTTATCAAGAGAGGATTCTTCGTTGAAGTTGCCTTTCGTTCTCTGGCTGTGCCACTTGAAATGACCAACGCAGTAAAATGTATTTTTTTTTTAAAAACAGCTAAAATCACAGGATTACTTGTATTGCTTGGTGTGAAACTTGCTGTGTTATAAAGCAAGTGGAATGGATGTGAATGGAAAGTTATGTGTGTTAAATGAGAACCCGTAGGCTACATTTCAAAAAGTAATAATAATAATAATAGGCCTAACAGTATAATTATGATATTATTGTTATAATTATCACAAAAATGTGCACAGATAATTAACAATATTATTATTAACATATTATATTACTGTATGTTTCCTCCTGAGGAATTTGCATATTTCACTGAAGTAAGGTCGAATATACAGTACCAGTCAAATGTTTGGACACCTAGTCATTTTAGATTTTTTTCTTTATTTTGACTATTTTCTACATTGTAGAATAATAGTGAAGACAAACTATGAAATAACACACATGGAATCATGTAGTAACCAAAAAAGTGTTAAACAAATCAAAATATATTTTAGATTCTTCAAAGTAGCCACCCATTGCCTTGATGACAGCTTTGCACACTCTTGGCATTCTCTAAACCAGCTTCACATGGAATGCTTTTCTAACAGTCTTGAAGGAGTTCCCACATGCTGATCACTTGTTGGCTGCTTTTGCTTCACTCTGTGGTCTAACTCGTCCCAAACCATCTCAACAAGGTTGAGGTCGGGTGATTGTGGAGGCCAGGCCATATGATGCAGACCTTCATCACTCTCCTTCTTGGTCAAATAGCCCTTACATAGCCTGGAGATGTGTTGGGTCATTGTCCTGTTGAAAAACAAATGATAGTCCCACTAAGCGCAAACCAGATGGATGTCATATCACTGCAGAATGCTGTGGTAGCCATGCTGGTTAAGTGTGCCTTGAATTCTAAATAAATCAGTGTCACCAGCAAAGCACCATCACACCTCCTTCTCCATGCTTCATGGGAACTACACATGCAGAGATCATCTGGTCACCTACTCTGTGTCTCACGAAGACACGGCGGTTGAAACCAAAAATCCCAGATTTGGACTCATCAGACGAAAGGACAGATTTCCACCGGTCTAATGTCCATTGTTCGTGTTTCTTGGCCCAAGTAAGTCTCTTCTTATTATTGGTGTCCTTTTAGTAGTTGTTTCTTTGCCGCAATTTGACCATGAAGGTCTGATCCATGCAATCTCCTATGAACAGTTGATTTTGAGATGCGTCTGTTACTTGAACTCTGAAGCTTTTATTTGGGCTGCAATTTCTGAGTCTGGTAAATATAATGAACTTATCCTCTGCAGCAGAGGTAACTCTGGATCTTCCTTTCTGTGGCGGTCCTCATTAGAGCCAGTTTCATCATAGCACTTGATGGTTTTTGAGACTGCATTTGAAGAAACTTTAAAAGATCTTGAAATGTTCCAGATTGACTGACCTTCATGTCTTAAAGTAATGATGGACTGTTGTTTCTCTTTGCTTATTTGAGCTGTTCTTGCCATAATATGAACTTGGTCTTTTACCAAATAGTCTTCTGTATAGCACCCCTACCTTGTCACAACACAACTGAATGGCTCACACGCATTAAGAAGGAAAGAAATTCCACAAATTAACTTAGAACAAGGCACAGCTGTTAATTGAAATGCATTCCAGGTGACTACCTCATGAAGCTGGTTGAGAGAATGCCAAGCGTGTCCAAAGCTGTCAAGGCAAAAGGTGGCTACTTTGAAGAATCTCAAATCTGAAATATATTTTTGGTTACTACATGATTCCATGTGTGTTATTTCATAGTTTTGAGGTCTTCACTATAATTCTACAATGTAGAAAGTAGTAAAAAATATAGGAAAAACCTGGATTGATTCGGTGTGTCCAAACTTTTGACTGATACTGTAGGTCGAGCATGTCATTATGCATCTCAAGAGTGTCAAACTCCATGATGTAACCCTTTAGAGGTATGCTCAAATTCATAACATTTTTAAAAAGCTTTTTGTGAACATGTACTAGCATTCACATCCGACAATAGAATAGCTCCGTCTGTTGGTCAAACCCATGATTGCGATTGTTGGTATTGGCGGTACAGGGTTTGTTTGCTCCTGAAAACGTTTTCCAAAAATTACAAGTGAGGCGTAGGCAACAACAACAACGTGTGGGTAAAATAACAGCGTCGTAGTATTAACTCGCTCTGTTAACTATGGACACTTCCTTTAGACAACTCTTGAGAGAACTATTCAGCGAGGAACTCTGTGCATCGTTGCCCTGCATCTGTCCAGAACACCTAGTCTTTCAAGCTTCATTGCCTCTGCGAGTTTGGACAACTGCCAGAGCAGGTTCGGGCAGAGAACACACCTTCCCCCTCGCTCTCAGGATCGTCAACCCACAAGTTTTTTTCATCCTAAATGCAAGGTTCTTAATGGAGTGAGATTTGTTTATTTATTCTGTAAATATGTATGTTCTCAACAGAACTCACAAATAAAACTATGATCTGTGAATATATTGGAATATTTCGTAAATCAAACCATACTCCGTAAATATGTACAAATATTTCACAAATTAAACCATAATCTGTGAATTTGTACAAATATTTCACAGATATCCACAGCTCTTTTAACGCAACAGATTTTGTGACAAAACTATCGTTAGAGTTGAAAATGCAATGTAAACACATTGAACTTTAGATTATTGCTTGGTACATGAACATTTTAAGCGGAAAAGGAAATGTTGTGTACACTACGTCATCACACACTGATTTTTATCTGCAGCAAATCAGTTTGGTGGAAACACACCACGAGTGGGAAAATGTGCATATTTTTTTATTTATGCGGATATTAGAATATTCACATGGAAATCTGTTGGTCTTGACAGTGGGGAATCCATCCTATATTCTATAAATCCTATAATCAATCCATATAGGGGAATCCATCCTGTCTGACTGTGCCCATCTTTTACACAATGAGCAAAACATCCCTTAAAATTATATGCTGAACTACACTAATGACATTTTATCATATTCTTAAGGTCAGCGTTTCCAAAACTCTAATCTGGGGACCCTAAGGGGTGCACATTTAGTTTTTGACTTCATTACACAGCTGATTTAAATAATCAAACCTTGATTTACGAGTTGATTATTTGAATCAGTTGTGTAGTCGTGCTAGGGATTTTTTATTTATTTAATTTAAATGTCCAAATTGTCCACCCCTTGGTGTCCCCAGGAGTTTGGGAAATACCGCTATAGATCCTTTGCTGAGTCAGCAGTCAGATCAAACGACTCAGGAAGGGCCTGAAAGAAACGGGAGCTTGACTAGCGGGGAGATTCAGTAGGGTCCAAAAGCAGCTGGTCAGTGGTAAAACCAGCCAAGCGGGGTCCTGGTGCTAGGCCGACTCAGAATGGACCGCTCTGGGAACAGTAGGAATATCATAATAACATTGAGTTTGACGTCAACTGGGCATCACACACCACTTGTTACACCGGATAAGGCATTTTGAAATGGCATCTTATTAAGCTATTTGATCAAACTTGAATAAAACAGGAGTCACTCAATAAAAGGAGGCAAAGAGGACCACATGCTGGAACCCAAGCCAATAGCACACATTTGCTCTCCCAGACAACTTTTTTTTTTAACTACTTCCCGGTGTGTGTGGATGGATGACGGGGTGTGTGAATTGGTGCATGTATTGTTTCTGCACTTTTAATGTGCCATCATTGTGCAGTTTTACATATTCCGAAGGTTGATCATGTCGTCACACGTTTGGTCATGTCGTACTTCAAAACATTGTCTTCCGAACACTTTTTTGGATTATCTTGAACCATCATCACAATTAAACTCTCACGTTATTATTGTCAGGTTAATACATTTTACCATATGAGTAGAATAACCTGGCCATTTATTTAACTGGTAACATTGCCCATCCCCTCAATCCAACAGTGCAACACAATACAGAGGAATTGAACTGACATTAATCAGACACGGAATGCATGTATTGACTAGGAAACAACATTCATGTAGCTAAGGATGCACAACAAATGACTTGGCTAGCTAGCAAGCAAACTTACATGGAGCAGAAAAACATTTGATCAGATAATGTTACAATTTCTTACCTCCGCACCAGTCTAGAAAGAGTGCTTTGTAAGAGTGCTAATGCATCAACTGCGCTGTTTAATCCCTGAAAGATCACCAATACGGGATTTTAAAACTGAGTGGTGCTTCATAATTGACACATTCCTGAATAAACAATTAACTAGTTCATGTTAGTTTAACTTTGGTTGTTCCTGACGAGATCACCTGCTAGCTATCGGTAGTGTCCAACACTAGCTGCTTGGCTAGTGGGCTGATGTCAAAAGCCCACACTCCCATTGCATGCCCCAATGGTCGAATTTAACATGAATTCTAAAGTAATTTATTGAACATTTTAACATAAACTCAGCAAAAAAATAAACGTCCCTTTTTCAGGACCCTGTCTTTCAAAGATAATTCGTAAAAATCCAAATAACTTCACAGAACTTAATTGTAAAGGGTTTAAACACTGTTTCCCATGCTGCAAGGAGGCATGAGGACTGCAGATGTGGCCTGGGCAATAAATTGCAATGTCCATACTGTGAGACGCCTAAGATAGAGCTACAGGGAGACATGACGGACAGCTGATCGTCCTCGCAGTGGCAGACCACATGTAACAACAACTGCACAGGATCGGTATATCCGAACATCACACCTACGGGACAGGTACAGGATGGCAACAAAAACTGCCCGAGTTACACCAGGAACATACAATCCCTCCAACAGTGCTCAGATTGTCCGCAATAGGCTGAGAGAGGCTGGACTGAGAGCTTGTAGGCTTGTTTTAAGGCAGGTCCTCATAAGACATCACCGGCAACAGCCTCGCCCATGGGCACAAGCCCACTGTCGCTGGACAAGACAGGACTGGCAAAAAGTGCTCTTCACTGACGAGTTGCGGTTTTGTCTCCCGAGGAGTGATGGTCGGGTTCGAGTTTATCGTTGAAGGAATGAGCGTTACACCGAGGCCTGTACTCTGGAGCGGGATCGATTTGGAGGTGGAGGGTCTGTCATGGTCTGGGGTGGTGT
This sequence comes from Oncorhynchus mykiss, assembly GCF_013265735.2. Taxonomy (NCBI): domain Eukaryota; kingdom Metazoa; phylum Chordata; class Actinopteri; order Salmoniformes; family Salmonidae; genus Oncorhynchus; species Oncorhynchus mykiss. The sequence continues at coordinate 40,411,051 of NC_048571.1, forward strand.
GTCACAGCATCATCGGACTGAGCTTGTTGTCATTGCAGTGATTGCGTGATTTCCTGCAAGACATGGCCATGGCCAGCGAAGAGCCCGGATCTCAATCCCATTGAGCACGTCTGGGACCTGTTGGATCGGAGGGTGAGGGCTAGGGCCATTCCACCCAGAAATGGCCGGGAACTTGCAGGTGCCTTGGTGGAAGAGTTGGGTATCATCTCACAGCAAGAACTGGCAAATCAGGTGCAGTCCATGAGGAGGAAATGCACTGCATTCCTAAATGAAGCTGGTGGCCACACCAGATACTGACAATTACTTTTGATTTTGACCCCCCTTTGTTCAGGGACACATTATTCAATTTCTGTTAGTCACATGTCTGTGGAACTTGTTCAGTTTATGTCGCAGTTGTTGAATCTTGTGTTCATACAAATATTTACGCATGTTAAGTTTGCTGAAAATAAACGCAGTTGACGGTGAGAGGGCGTTTTCTTTTTTTGCTGAGTTTAATTTGTTGGATAAATATACATTATACGCACATTTCATGGTTGGTCTTTATTATGGATAAATGAGACACTTTGCTTCACTCTGCGCGTCACAGCCGACTCATTTGTGGATTGCAATACATTGACAGGTGGAATACAGATCCACAAGCACTTTTTGAATGTGCAAATTCCACCGTTGTCAATGTTAGGGATTTCTGAACAAATTGTTGTTTTATTTGTAAAACAAGTGTACACAACAATGTTACAGTCCAGTCAATGCCATTCAACAGGTAGAACAATATAATGTATTTCAGGTTCATCACTAAGTACTGTTAGTAGACCAGCCAGAAAAGCCTGTTTAGGGTTGAGATTATAGACATTTAGGGTTACATTCAAATGGTAAACAAGCCATTCATGTTTACTCCACTGTAAGTCAGTCACCATTTCGGCAAACTATATGAAACAATCTGTCGTTCTGCCCCTGAACAAGGCAGTTAACCCACAGTTCCTCGGTAGGCCCTCATTGTAAATAACAATTTGCATAGTTAAATAAATGTTAAATTTAAATAAAAAAACATTTGAAAAAATAAAAAAGTTAAAAGAAATAAGAGAGAAAGTCACACACACAAAAAAAGAAAACATATTTAGAATCACACCAAATCACAATTTGCGTTAGTATATAATTGACATAATTGATCCATACAAACACTAGCTCCAGGTCATCTGCCCAACTGTAAATCTTTCAGACAGACTCAGTAGTTTCGCTAAGTTGTTGAAGCACTGCAGGCACTCCTGGTTGCAGCTGCACATTCTCTGACTCTCGAAGAGATTGACCAATGTTTGCCTATAACAGTCTACCGTAACGATTGAAGCTAACATATGGTATTTGGTTGATAATGTGATTCAAGTGTTGTCAATTAGAATGAGTATGCTATAGATAATGTAAGGGTAATATGTGATGTCTATATTGTGGCAATATGAGTTTCAGTATAGGGTAACAGTACTGACTGAGGTACATAGGCGAAACAGGTAGTTGAGTTGACATTGTTGGAATTGTTTATACCCGAAAATAGGTTGTACTTCTAATAGTGCAGCCTGTTTTGTATCATATTTTTGTGCAACCAAACAAAGAAGCGCGCAGGCTTAGATAGTATAGGACATTTCAGGAATGACTGAAATGTAAGGATCTATATGCACAATAACTTAAAATGTTTATGAATAAATAAAAAAAAGGTTGCCATTAATCATCTCTACACTTTACTGCCAAAACATGCCGTTAGTTTTACAAGTACGTTGTGGAATTAAACCAGGGGAATAGACTCGTCTCTATCTATTTTTATTCTGTTTGGGTGGTCCGTAAAAAAAAACAGAACCCATCAGACCATACTTTGAAGTTACACATTGTTGATGTCCTGTGTTGGAAGTATAGTACCTTCCAACATAAACACTTGGGAGACTAAAGATGAATCACACTTGGATGGAATCCACAGTAGGGGGGAAACAGCGCCACTGGCCATCCCCACCACCTTTATTATTGTTTTTGTTGCCGAGTTGAGGAGCACCGTGCAGCATGGTAAACAAAAAAAAAAGGCTTTGCCCTCTTCTATCATGTGCAGTGATGTCAAAGGGGGGGGGGGGGGTACGGTGTTTGTCGTTTGCAGTAACTCTGTTGTTGTAATATGGCAAACGGACGTGGCTGTTTCTCCTCTAAGGATTCTAGCTTAAAAATATTTCATCGTCAGTAGGGGCAACAGCGCCACTGTCTGCCCCACGGCCATCGTTATTGTTTTTTGTTTGACGAAGCAGGGGTGGGGAGCATTGGCGCGGTAAAAAAAAGGTTAAGAAAAAAGATTGCACTACATATGCTGCTGTTCTATCACGCGTGCGATGAAAGAGGGGGGCGGGAACTGTACCCTTTAATATCTACAAAGCTGGGCCAATTTACTTTCTCTCTGAAAATGTGGAAATTGTGTGCATGTGAAAAACAAAAGAAATCAGTGAAAGTATCCTTTGTGAATGAAGGTGTCTAATATTAGGTTGTGATGGAGTAATGAATGACGAGAGGGTAAATCTGGGAAGGATCAATATTCTGCTGCCCTGACAGAGTCTCCCGCCGTCCTCAGTGTGTTTATGCAACATGCATGTAGCAGACTAGCGCTATGCTTTGCTCTGCTCTGCTCTCAGTCCCAACACAATCAGCTCTTTCTCAAACAAATTGCAACACTGCAACTCATACTTGGAGTTTACTCTGTGGGCTAAGTATATTTTGTTTATGCCTGGCAGCTTTACTTGTAACGCAAAGGCCATAGCTGTCTGCCTGCTCTAATGCTTTATTTGAACAATATTATTTTGAAGTGGGTAGTTTATCTTCTGGTCTCCCTAGCTGTAGTTCCCCAGGCCATCAGTACAAACAATAATTTAATTAACCTGTTCCATCCCAGCTTAGTGTATGTACGGGCACTGGGAAGGGGCTTTTATTTCAGGACAGAAAGGGTAATAAGACAGTCAAGTGCAGATGTGAACCTACAACACCTTTTTCCAAAGCTAATAATATAGGTTGATGAAGTCGAAAGTGCAATTTAGGAAAACTTTAGAAACTCTGGGGCGGGATGGTGCGGCTATTTTGTATTAAATAAACTGGGTGGTTCGAGCCCTGAATGCTGATTGGCTGACAGCCATGGTATATTTAAGCAATAAAGGCCCAAGGGGGTGTGGTATATGGCCAATATACCACGGCTAAGGGCTGTTCTTACGCATGAGGCAACGCGGAGTGGCTGGATACAGCCCTTAGCCGTGTTATATTGGCCATATACCAAACCCCCGAGGTGCCTTATTGCTATTATAAACTTATATACCAACATAATTAGAGCAGTAAAAATAAATGTTTTGTCATACCCGTGGTATACAGTCTGATATATCATGGCTGTCAGCCAATCAGCATTCAGGGCTCGAACCACCCAGTTTATAACAGACCGTATACCTCGGGGGTTTGTGGTATATGGCCAACATACCACGTCTAAGGGCTGTGTCCAAGCACTCGTTGCGTTGTGCTTAAGAAGAGCCCTTAGGCTGTGGTATACAGTGCCTTGCGAAAGTATTCGGCCCCCTTGAACTTTGCGACCTTTTGCCACATTTCAGGCTTCAAACATAAAGATATAAAACTGTATTTTTTTGTGAAGAATCAACAACAAGTGGGACACAATCATGAAGTGGAACGACATTTATTGGATATTTCAAACTTTTTTAACAAATCAAAAACTGAAAAATTGGGCGTGCAAAATTATTCAGCCCCCTTAAGTTAATACTTTGTAGCGCCACCTTTTGCTGCGATTACAGCTGTAAGTCGCTTGGGGTATGTCTCTATCAGTTTTGCACATCGAGAGACTGACATTTTTTCCCATTCCTCCTTGCAAAACAGCTCGAGCTCAGTGAGGTTGGATGGAGAGCATTTGTGAACAGCAGTTTTCAGTTCTTTCCACAGATTCTCGATTGGATTCAGGTCTGGACTTTGACTTGGCCATTCTAACACCTGGATATGTTTATTTTTGAACCATTCCATTGTAGATTTTGCTTTATGTTTTGGATCATTGTCTTGTTGGAAGACAAATCTCCGTCCCAGTCTCAGGTCTTTTGCAGACTCCATCAGGTTTTCTTCCAGAATGGTCCTGTATTTGTCTCCATCCATCTTCCCATCAATTTTAACCATCTTCCCTGTCCCTGCTGAAGAAAAGCAGGACCAAACCATGATGCTGCCACCACCATGTTTGACAGTGGGGATGGTGTGTTCAGCTGTGTTGCTTTTACGCCAAACATAACGTTTTGCATTGTTGCCAAAAAGTTCAATTTTGGTTTCATCTGACCAGAGCACCTTCTTCCACATGTTTGGTGTGTCTCCCATTTGGCTTGTGGCAAACTTTAAACAACACTTTTTATGGATATCTTTAAGAAATGTCTTTCTTCTTGCCACTCTTCCATAAAGGCCAGATTTGTGCAATATACGACTGATTGTTGTCCTATGGACAGAGTCTCCCACCTCAGCTGTAGATCTCTGCAGTTCATCCAGAGTGATCATGGGCCTCTTGGCTGCATCTCTGATCAGTCTTCTCCTTGTATGAGCTGAAAGTTTAGAGGGACGGCCAGGTCTTGGTAGATTTGCAGTGGTCTGATACTCCTTCCATTTCAATATTATCGCTTGCACAGTGCTCCTTGGGATGTTTAAAGCTTGGGAAATCTTTTTGTATCCAAATCCGGCTTTAAACTTCTTCACAACAGTATCTCGAACCTGCCTGGTGTGTTCCTTGTTCTTCATGCTCTGCGCTTTTAAAGGACCTCTGAGACTATCACAGTGCAGGTGCATTTATACGGAGACTTGATTACACACAGGTGAATTGTATTTATCATCATTAGTCATTTAGGTCAACATTGGATCGTTCAGAGATCCTCACTGAACTTCTGGAGAGAGTTTGCTGCACTGAAAGTAAAGGGGCTGAATAATTTTGCACGCCCAATTTTTCAGTTTTTGATTTGTTAAAAAAGTTTGAAATATCCAATAAATGTCGTTCCACTTCATGATTGTGTCCCACTTGTTGTTGATTCCTCACAAAAAAATACAGTTTTATATCTTTGTTTGAAGCCTGAAATGTGGCAAAAGGTCGCAAAGTTCAAGGGGGCCGAATACTTTCGCAAGGCACTGTATTTACGGATCAATTTATTCATGACTTATTGTGAACATTTGTTAAATCGTTTTACGTATCCACGGGTTATGGTTTAATTGATTTAATGTTTTACATATATTTTTATAAATTCATAATCAGTTTTATTTGTGAGTTATGCTGAATATGCACAGATCGTGGTAGACATATTTACAGAATAAAGAAACAAATCTCACTCCATAGTCCACAACTAGAAAACCAACGGCTGATACATTTGTAACCAATTCTCTCGTCATAAAAAAACATTTTCCAGTTACAAATATTTTGATGTCAGACAAAAGCAAGAGTCGAATCACTGCAGGCCACAGTTAGCATTGAGTTTCCAATTAGTTTTAATGTAAACACTAGTATAGTGCTGTCAAATGCACAGTAAACTACAGCGTCATCTTTTGGATTTGTGCAACCTAACGTAGCAGGTGTAAAATAAAATTGTTTGTGCAATAATACGCTTATCCTGTAAGAATTTGTTTTAAACATGTCATACTTTATTTGCAGATAACATGATCAAATAATAATTAATTTATCTCCAAGCCTGCACTTTGGTTCGCAAGACACTGAAATGCATTGTTACCTTCTGATCATACATTAAGAATCATTATCAAAACAACAATAATGGAGCCTTATGTTTGTCAATAGCTGTCTCTTGTCAATAAGTCTCTTGTCCACATGATTCATACAAAGTCAGAATCTAGCCTAAGAGAACATACAGTTCTCGGTTTACATACACTTAGGTTGGAGTCAGTAAAACTATTTTTTCAACCACTCCACAAATTTCTTGTTAACAAACTATAGTTTTGGCAAGTCGGTTAGGACATCTACTTTGTTCATGACAAGTAATTCTTCCAACAATTGTTTAGACAGATTATTTCACTTATAATTCACTGTATCACAATTCCAGTGGGTCAGAAGTTCACATACACTAAGTTGACTGTGCCGTTAAAAAGCTTGGAAAATTCCAGAAAATAATAGGGTAATTGACATAATTTGAGTCAATTGGAGGTGTACTTGTGGATGTATTTCAAGGCCTACCTTCAAACTCAGTGCCTCTTTGCTTGACATCATGGGAAAATCAAAAGAAATCAGCCAAGACCTCAGGAAAAAAATTGTGGACCTCCACAAGTCTGGTTCAAATGCCCGAAGGTACCACTTTCATCTATACAAATAATAGTACGCAAGTATAAACACCATGGGACCACGCAGCCGTCATACCGCTCAGGAAGGAGACGTGTTCTGTCTACTAGAGATGAACGCATCTTGTGCATTGTGGGGGTGCTTTGCTGCAGGAGGGACTGGTGCACTTCACACAATAGATGGGATGATGAGGCAGGAAAGATATGGATATATTGAAGCAACATCTCAAGACATCAGTCAGGAAGTTAAAGCTTGGTCGCAAATGGGTCTTCGAAATGGACAATGACCCCAAGCATACTTCCAAAGTTGTGGCAAAATGGCTTAAGGATAACAAAGTCAAGGTATTGGAGAGGCCATCACAAAGCCCTGACCTCAAACCTATAGAAAATTTGCGGGCAGAACTGAAAAAATGTGTGCGAGCAAGGAGGCCTACAAACCTGACTCAGTTACACCAGCTCTGTCAGGAGGAATGGGCCAAAATTCACCCAACTTATTGTGGAAGGCTACCCAAAACGTTTGACCTAAATTAAAGAAATTAAAGGCAATGCTAGCAAATACTAATTGAGTGTATGTAAACTTTTGACCGACTGGGAATGTGATGAAAGAAATAAAAGTTTAAATAAATCACTCTCTATTATTCTGACATTTCACATTCTTAAGATAAAATGGTGATCCTAACTGACATAAAACAGGGATTTTTTACTAGGATTAAATGTCAGGAATTGTGAAAAACTGAGTTTAAATGTATTTGGCTAAGGTGTATGTAAACTTCCAACTTCAACTGTACATAGAGAGAACATAAAAAGGCAGGTATCAGAACAACAAAATTGTTGCTTGAGTGGAATGAGAACAGCAAATGAGATTAGTAAAATACTTGTGACTGTCGACAGTCAATTGGTACAAGCATATTGCCTTGTGCCACTGCCTCTTAAGTGTTCACAATGAAACCTCTAATTTGTTTAAGGAGGTCATAATATTGGTGATAAAAATCCCTAACATGAACATACAGTAGATATCCGATAAGCACACATTGAGCTAAAATAAGGTCAATTTCATAATGTTGACATAACACAATGCATGGAAACAAACGTAACCCTACTGATAATAAGAACAAGTATGCCTAAATAAGTCCACGTAGACACGCAGTTTTTCTACCAATGGACTTGAGATTACACATGATCGGATTTGCCTTCCAAACGAAATACAACAGAATGAATTGGACATGTACTATACTATAAAATCCTTGATGTAGATGGGAGGGAGATAGGCTCTCAGTCTTCAGATGTTACTTTCATTCCCCAATTGGTCTGCATCCCCTGAAACTGAAATGGTGTAATGCCAAAGCACACCACATCTCAAGTGCTCAGCCTTGCATGCATGCAGCATCAGCAAGGATCTCCTATGGAAAAAGTAACGTTGTTCCCAGAAAAGTTTATGATTATCATTATCATGATACCACAGGAGGTTGGTGGCGCCTTCATTTGGGAGGACGGGCTCGTGGTAATGGCTGGAGTGGAATTAGTGGAGTGGTATCAAACACATGGTTTCCAGGTGTTTGATGCCATTCCTGAAAATAAAAGAGAGCCGCACACTCTAGGAGCTCAGATGCAAAAATTTAATTACCAACGTTTCGACAGCCAAGCTGTCTTCAAGATGCCATTCCGTCAGCTCAGTTCAGGGCCATTATTATGAGCCGCCCTCCCCTCAGCAGCCTCCTGTGCATGAGACGCAAACAAACCAAACAATCCCAGAAGGCAGTCCATGTGTTATCAAATGCACTTGGATTCCCATCTCGTCTAGGACGTCCATCCTTCTGTGTACCTTGCACTGATGTTGAGTGGTGAAGGAAATTCTTCTTTCTGGTAGTGTGCATCTGTAATATAACGAGTTGCAGCAGCTTGAGGCGGCACAGGGGCCCATGGTTTCCTGTTATTCACAGGTTATTTTGCCATCAAAGCTGGATAGAGCGATGGCAAAGGCCTGCACCGCACACATGGGGTAGCTGTAGTCCAGAGTGAAAGCATCATCTGCTACTCGTCCAAACTGCATCACAATATAGGCCTCTAGAAAAAGAAAAGAAATGAAAACAATGTACACACAGTTTTACATTTAAATTTTTGCAACAAAAAAACTCCCAGAAAATATACTGTATTTGGGAGCTTTGTGACTTTATTTCAACCTTATTCACCTTATTTTGTTCTTGGAATTTCATCCACCGGTATTGTATACGATAGTTACTAGATATAAGCAATATGTACACAATGTTATGATTGTGGATGATTTTTCGGTTTGAGGCTCTTCTCACCATCTTTGCTGTGGATGATCTGAAAGTTCTTGATGGAGGCCTGTGTGACCCTGCCGTTGAAGTTCAGCACATGTGACGCCGTGTCGTCGTTCCACGTGGGGGTCTTGTTGTGGAGTTCGATCAGATTGTCCATCTTTCTGTTCTGGAACTTCATCAGTAAACCGTTGTTGTCCTGAGGAAGAGGGATGTGGGAGAAACGCAGCAGCGTGGCTGGTCACATTAACAATATGGATAATGAGGAATGTTGCGGTGAAAGGAGACCATCCGATGTACTATGTGGCCTCCTACAAAAGACTGCTCATTCAAGACCTTTAAAATCAGGACAATGGTGTTCATTCTCATCCATAACACAGGCAGAATGACATCTGTACAACAACGGTTTGCTTACGCTGCGAGGTCGGATGGGTACCCGTTCACTGTCCTTGCCCATCCCTGGGATGATGACGGTCAACCTTCTGGGGCCCTTTATTCCCAAGACATTAGTTTCCTGTCGACCAAAGGTCAGAGCGATACGCGGAAATAGGAATGACATTGTTATGGAAGTTGGGAACCCCACATTTATCAATTTAACATAAGATTTTCTAATTATAATCTTATAGGTACTTCAAAGAATGTTTCTTTGAAGTACCTATAGCCCCTTCACTAACCCTTTGTAACCCATTAAAGAGTCATTGAATGGCTCAACTATACAGAAATAATTAGCAGTTTGTAAACTACTTATAAAACCTTCATAAAGAGTACTTCAATGTCAAAGCCTTACATAAATGATGGCTGCTAGTTCTTGGCGAGCATTGGACATGTCTGGTAGAGCTCTGTCTGGATGCAGAGCATTGTCAAACACTGTGAACTTAGTGCCCATCATATTGGACCTATGGAGTGTAAATAATCAATCCATGAATGCAACGAGCTTATGAAATGCATGATTCCAGGTGTAATACTATGTATTTTATAGACAAGTTACAGTTTTGATCTATGACTATAGGTTACTGATACCTCAACTTTCCAATGAAATTTTCTCCACCCCTAGACAAGTCTGTGGGGTCAATGGAGATAAGGTAATTGGAGGTTGTGCTTTTCTTTCGTTTTCTCCCAGCCAGTAGAAAGACCTGTAAAAACACAGAATAAATCTCCTGGACAATGATTCCTCAAAAGCATATCATAACGTAAATCCACAACTTGGTTTTAAGCTCACGTTGGCTCCATCTCAGATCGAGATTAATTTTGAAACCAAAACCTCAAAAGCGGTGTGTGACTCATCTGAAGCCACATTTGTGGGTTATAATACATTGACAGACAGAATAGAGATCCACAAACCCCTAAATTGGACCTCCGGGAGTGCCTCACCTTCTTTTCATTGTCGAGGTGGAGATAATATGTAGGGTACAAGCCTTTGTCCATGCCCCTCTTGTCCCGGGTCATTTTGCATTTGACCGTCACCCCCTGCTGGGCTGGCTGCAGGACAAACTCCTCCAGGCTGTCAAACTCAATGTCCGGGGATGGAGGCCTCTCCTCCTGGATGTGGGACAGAAAAAAAACTGGATTATCAGTAGGTTAATTTATACATGGCTCTATCTACATTTTCATCCTCTCTCTCTGCCTGTTTCTTAAATGCATTGGAGAAGGTCAGAGGGGAGAGACCTTAGACTTTCTTATCCAGCGTGGTTGATGAGGCAAGGAGTTATCTTTTTTGGAGCCCTGATCAGAAGAATGCAGCATTGTATACTCCACCCCACAAACCATCACTGTGCAGTGGAAACATTGTGACCTAGGTCACGATTCAATCCATAATCGCAGAAGTTCAGCACTATAGTGCGTTTGAAATGTAAAAGGTCATTTCTGATCGAACCGACATAGGCAGCATTTACAGTCCAATTGGTATTTTGCTATAGTGCTGAACTTATACGATACGGATTGAATTGAGAACCTAGTCACTAAACGGGGACCGGCAGACACAAACCTACCTTCTTCTTCTTCTTCTTCCCTTTTCCCTTTTTCTTTTTTGTCCCTTTTTCTGCCTCAGAGTCAGAATCGTCACTCTCTGATGCTTTGGCTGATAGAAAAATAAAACATTAGGAAAACTGGCAGGAAGACACCCAAACATTTGGGCTGTATTTAATTAAAGCAGAAAACACTTGCCTGTCTTTTTCTTCTTGTCTTTGTTCTTGTCTTTACCCTTGTCCTTGTCCTTGTCTCCCCCTGCTGCGAACATGGATGCCGGGCAGGCGTTCTCCTTCTTTTTTGATTTTGACTTGCTGGACTTGGTTTCTGGTTCACTGTCATCACTATCAGATTTGGCTGCTGGTTTTAGAGAATGCACTCCAGGTTATGATCATATCTCAGTATACCTACAGTGCTGTAACATTATTGCAATGTGTTCTCTTCCAAAATGGGTGTGGGACACAAATAATACATGACGATGGGTTAGAGATTGTCAACCATCAAATCGATCATTATTTACCCCTAAAATTTCAGCAGTTTAAAATCAATACGTAAAGCTAGTGTTAACACTTACCTTTCTTCTTGCTCTTGGAGTCTGACTTATCCTTATCTCCATTTACACAGAACAGAGAAGCCGGTTCCTTTTTCTTGGTGTCTTTCTTCGTTTTTTTGTCATACTCTTTGTCATCTGAAAAAAAGGCGCGAGGCAAAAATACACCTCTCAAGCGATGCCATTTTCTCACCAGTGCTATACAAAAAGAAGTTCTGAAACGCGTTTTGTATTTTTGTATACATATTTGCATTCGGTCTGGTGTGTAATGTGCAACAGCTTGTTTGGTGATGACAACGTAAGGCTGTGCGGTTTCCTAGTGTTTCCTCTCACTCAACATTTCGCAAAGAAATCTCCTACCGAATCCTCTTAAACCAGGTTGTATTCTTGTTGTTTCAGTAACTCCTGCCCACCTTTCGCTTTGGATTTCTTCTCCATGCCATCTTTGTCAGAACCTTCTTTTGTGGTCTTTTTCTTTACCTTCTTTTGTGGAGTCTCTTCCCCATCATCTTCTTCTGTATCTGAACCTTGATCAGAAAAGGGGACTTTTTTTAATTAATTGGGTTTGAAATAAATGTTGATGCTTTAACATGCAGTTCCACGCAGAGCATCATCTCAGTTATATATTGCCGACTGCTTACCTTTCTTTTTCTTTGGCACACTTTTTGTTTTCTTCTTTGGCTCGTCTTTCTCTTTCCCTTTCACTTTTTCCTTTTCTGTTTTTTCTCCGTCTGGTTTCTTTTTCTTGACCTTTTTCCCACCTATTTGACAACAAAAAAAATGAATTGAGAGATGACCTCCAAAAGAAATGAATATACTTTTGAGCGATAGCCATATTAATTCATTACATTTGGATACTGCACACTATCTCAGATAGAAATTATTTATTTGTGGATCACCAGCATTTTGCCAATCATTTGCGTATGTCTCATTTGAAGATATGTCATTTAAACTGTGCAGAGCAGTCCATACTTTGAACAGCAGGATTCTCTTCTCCAGACAGCTCTTCGCTCTTCTTGTTCTTGCTCTTTTTGGGCTTGGCATCGGCACCATTGGTGGCTGGGTTGGCTGACTCGGCCTTCTTCTTTGGCTTATAGAAAGCATTATCTGCAGGAAGAAGAGTCAGAGAGTAGACGAGGAGAGCGGGGCAGACACCGGAGAGAGATGACACAGCTGTGCAGTAAGGACAAAATCCTACGTTTAAGATCTACTGTATGTGCGTAACAGCCTTTTGCATGAACCATGCTTTTACACTGAGTGCACAAAACATTAAGAGCACCTGCTCTTTCCATGACAGACTGACCTGGTGAATCCAGTTGAAAGCTATGATCCCTTATTGATGTCACTTGTTAAATCCGCTTATATCAGTATAGATGAAAGGGAGGAAACAGGTTAAAGAAGGATTTTTAAGCCTTGAGACAATTAAGACATGGATTGTGTATGTGTGCTATTCAACGGCTGAATGGGCAAGACAAATATTTAAGTGCCATTAAACAGGGTATGATAGTAGGTGCCAGGTGCACCGGTTTAAGTGTGTCAAGAACTGCAGCGCTGATGGGTTTTTCACACTCAACAGTTTACCGTGTGTATCAAGAATGGTCTGGATGCCCTTTGGGTAGTGGACAACTTGACACAACTGTGGGAAGCATTGGAGTCAACATGGGCCAGCATCCCTGTGGAACACTTGACACTTTGTAGAGTCCATGCCATGGCGAATTGAGGCTGTTCTGGGGGCAAAAGGGGGGTGCAACTCAATATTAGGAAGGTGTTCTTAATGTTTTGTACACTCAGTGTATGCCAATAGTAAATGTTGCAGGAGCATGAAGATTTTAGTGACTTACCATCCAAAAGACAGTAAGGTGCAAGCAGAAATGTATGGAGACAGAAACAAGTAAAGCACTGTACATTTCAAATCACACTTCTATAAACACAGTATACTTGATTATCCCATATTATATATTTTTACTACTGTCAAGACATTCTCTTAAAACCGATTCATTTTCAAAAAGGAAAGAGTGGCCAATTCAGTAATGTCTACATTTGGCACAGATAACACTCATTCTAATATTCTAGGTAATACTTTCTATATTATGTAACCTGCCCTTCTGACACAGTGACCTAACAATCAAGCATTAGTCACCTGCCTCAATCACAAACATGTCTTGTCACATCCAGTGTTAAAAAATGAAGTTACATTATTATAATGTAGCAGTGGGGGGGTTGGAAGTGTGCAGTTGGAAGTGCAGCGACCAACCCAACTCTATTCAACACGCAAGCACATTCAGATTTTCTCTGAATCAGTCTTATTCACTCGCTCTGGTATTATGTCAGTCAGCCTCCCACTACTCCCAGCAATCCCTTTCATGGGACAACTGACCAGAAACCAACTATCACCACACCACACCACAGCATCCCAAGAAAACTGGAATAAGGTCAGTCACGGTTATTCTGTTCATTTAAACACGGACTGACGACGGAGGGCAGCGATGGATGGCCACAGTAATCCGATTAAGATGTGGCTCTATTTCTGTCCTCACCTCAGACCAGCTGTCACTAGCGGCCTGCAGACCAAACGGTCATCATGGATTTTTTTCAAGAGAAATCTGAATATGTCCATCAAATAGATTGTTGGCTATTTCATGAATGACAGTCAACATTGATGTGGGAAAGGGGTTACCCCCTTTCCCACATCACAGCAAATATGTTACCTCACAAATGTATCAGAGCCTCATCACAGCCCAGTGGCCAATTCTACATAACCATCAATACGGCCTTGCGGTTAAAGTGCGATTGGAGGTGTAATAGTTCGATCGCTGGCCGAGTGATACCAATGGGACCCGATGCACCTCTGCTTGGCACGTTAAAATTATAGATTGGGGGCCTTGTGATAGACTCGCATCCAGAGGGTGTCCTTTTTAACTGAAGCTGCCTCACGCTACGAAACAGGAGGCTCCGGTCCTGCTCCTCTGAGCAAGGGCTACTCACGACGGGGTAAACCAGCCACTTTAGAACTGTAACAATACCACAGCAGCATGCTCGATCACTCGAGTATTCGGTTTAAATAATCTAGTCAACCGATTTTCTATCCACTGAATTGTCTAGCAATCAAGAGGGCAAGTAATTTAACCCGTAGTCATCGTATACACCATTACAGTATATCCGAATTAATCAAAATGCTATATGAGAAATGTTATTAACTTTATAGGACCCATCGCGAGTATTCCTTCTCTCCGGCGTCCCTTCGACAAGAAAAGCCCCTCAAAACAGTTTCGATAACGTTACCTTCTCTGCAGACATTGTGTGGCCAGTGACTTCAGCTCTAACAAACTACAGACTCCTCTTTTCCCTAAAAGTTTTTAGTTTAAAAGGAAGAGGGGGGGGGGGGCAATTCAACACAATGGAGATAATAAAGATAGTAAGTAGCCTGGGACTCAATGGCTGGCAATCAGCAGAAAGTTGCTAATAGGATTTATTTGTAAAGTCATCAGCTCTCCAAAGGCAGAGACACGTCAACGGAACGAACCAACATGGCGGGGGAGGAGGGGTGTTAGAGGACAGAGGACAAACACAGGTCCGTTATACACATGTGGTAACGGACCCCCCCCCCCCCCCCTGTGAATGGTGAATGTAATGGTCGATGTGACTCATTACTAACCAACTTTGACTCGGACACAACACAGGAACTAAACGACACACACACACACACACACACACACACACACACATGTAAATGGACAACAAGTGTCTTAAAAATGTAAGCAAAGGCACACCCTGCTGTAAGTATCTTTTTGTATTTTAAAACTTGGTATGATTGTCTTTTACCTTATGTGGAGTGGATAAATCTTGACTTTCTTGAGACCTGTGGAATCAATTTTTAAAAATCATGACACTGTTTAATAATTCATTTATTCAGACATAGGTTTGGGCAAGCCATATATGACATTGAGATGCATTGAGCTGACATTATTTATTATTATTCGTGAAATAGTGTAATGTCTGTTCTACATGATGTATATCTGTAACATTGCACCCTCCTGAACACCTTGCAAAGAAGGGCATCTATTGGTAGATGGGTAAAAATAAAAAATAAAGCATACAGTGAAAATCCCTTTGAGCACGGTGATGTTATTAATTACATTTTGGATGGTGTATCAATACACCCAGTCAGTACAAAGACACGGGCATCCTTCCTAAGGAAGGAAAACCACTAAGGGATTTCACCATGAGGCCAATGGTGACTTTAAAACATTTACAGGATTGAATGACTGTGATAGGATTGATCTTCAGTTTTATCAACAACGTTATAGTTACTCCACAATACTAGCCTAATTGACAATGTGAAAAGAAGGAAGCCTGTACAGAATAAAAATATTCCAAAACATGCATCATGTTTGCAGCAAAGCAAAAGCACTGAAGTAATACTGAAAAAATGTGACAAAGCAATTACATTTTTGTCCTGAATACAAAGTGTTATGTTTGTGGCAAATCCAATACAACACATTACTGAGTACCACTCTCCATATTTTCAAGCACAGTGGTGGCTGCAACATTAAAAAAATATATTTTCACTTTGTCATTGTGGGGTATTGTTGGTAGATGGGGGAGAGAAAAATAATATATTTAATCCATTTTGAATTCAGGCTGTAACAGAACAACATTTGGAATAAGTCAAGGGGATATGAATACTTTCTGAAGGCACTGTATATTAAGACATGCACCAAGATCTTACCGGTCGTCTGTCCAGACGTCTCTGAGGGTTTCCTTCCGGAGAGGCATGAGTGTCCTGAGGAGAGGGGTAGGAATCATAGAAGGAAAGTGGTTGTGTTCGAGGAGTGGATGGTTGTTCTGGACATGTGTGAAAAAGGAGGGAAGAACCCTTCTTAAGAACAAATGAAGACGAAAATCACGTTATTTTCGTTTGTAAGCCTATGATTTCAAAATATGATCCAGTAAGTACAGTAAGTGTTTTTCAATTGAAATGGTGGTGCTAGTGGGCTCCCGAGTGGCGCAGCAGTCTAAGGCACTGCATCTCAGTGCTAGAGGCGTCACTACAGACCCTGGTTTGATTCCAGGCTGTATCACAACCGGCCGTGATTGGGAGCCCCATAGGGCGGCGCACAATTGGCTCAATGTCATCCGTGTTAGGGTTTGGCCGGGGTAGGCCGTCATTGTAAATAAGGATTTGTTCTTAACTGACTTGCCTAGTTAAATTTTAAAAATCTTACTTTATATGTAAATAAAGTCACATGCATGTACACACACACATGTAGGTAGACAAACATAGGCAGGGATCTAAATTCAAATGTTTCATTGATAACACTGGTGCTCCCAATTTTTTTTTTTTTATTAAAAAGTTAGGAGCACCACATTAAATTTAGGGGAACCAGAAAATATATATTTATAAATCCAGTTTCCTTTCTTGCTGTGGCCCCAAATGTTTGGATATACTGGTAATGTTAGCTAGCCAATGAGGTAACATGACTGAACAAAGTGTAACCAAATGGTTAACGATGCGCTAGTAAGTTCAGAACTGCCCACGACATGGTTTATGAATGGAAAATGCGGTCTCGGGGTCCGCTATAGGAAGAAAGAAATGTTGCGCCATCAATTGTGGGCCAGGTCTTTTGACCTGATTGTGCTAGAAGCAAGCCGTTTTTCCCTGTAGTAATCGCGCAACCATGACGCTATCAAATATTTTTCTCTAGGGCACCCGGAAACCACGGTACAGCAATGCCTTAGCATTACAACAATTATTATGTGTAATATTGCTTTCCTAGTCGCACGGTGCTCCCAAAATACAACTCTTAGTCACACAGACAAATATTTCGTCACATATGCAACCAAATTGGTCGCACTTTAGACCCCTCAACACAGGCATAAACACAAGCTCAGACTCACACATGCATGCACACACACGTATGTACCTTTGACTGGCTCCAAGTAGATGCTGATCATTGGATGTGCTCTGTGCTGTGGTCAGTGTGGTCTCCCCTTAGCCCACCACTGTATGACTGCCCACAGGGGTTCATACTGATCCTGGCTATGTGGGCTGGTCATATGACCACTTCACTAAGATGATTGTCTACAGAGCAACAGGTCCCCTCAACCTCACTAATCCACTCCACTCTATTCCACTGCACACTACTACTACTACTACTACTACTACCTCTTAATAGGATTGCCCACAAAGGATTTGGTCCACTCAACAACTCCTAGTCCTCTCCACCACTACTTGTTAATCAGATTGCCAGCAGGGCAACCTGTCCCTTCCACTACCACCCACCCCACCAGGACACTACAAGACATCCTGACCCCCCTACACTATGGTTTACCATAATCAGCTCTACACCATCTGGGGACTTTTCAATCCTTTTTAGAAGAAAGAGGGAGATCTGATAGGGTTGGATTGTCAACCTCTATTATAAGAGTTTCCCTAACCGGACCAGCATAAGAAAAAAATGATTCAACATACATTCTGATATATGAATGAGAACCAGTGTGTGTTTACCATTGGTGGAGGAGTGGTGTTTCGTGCAACAGTCATATGAAGCATAGTTGTAGTTCCTACTTTCTACCACCAGATGCTGCTGAATATCAGTAGACCACAAGTGTTGCAGGAGCCAGTGATAACACATGGGGGCGCACATCAGATTTATGAGAGATTCTGCTCAATCATTTGAATATACAGCCATTTGAATCGATTTTAC
Organism: Oncorhynchus mykiss; assembly: GCF_013265735.2. Taxonomy (NCBI): domain Eukaryota; kingdom Metazoa; phylum Chordata; class Actinopteri; order Salmoniformes; family Salmonidae; genus Oncorhynchus; species Oncorhynchus mykiss. The sequence goes on from NC_048571.1 coordinate 40,428,864, forward strand.
GTTGCAGCTAGATCTTTTTATAAGCCTATTGCATGACGATAATGTGTCATTCATTGTAACAATGTGTACTTACATTGCGTTTCGGCTACACTAACTGTCGACTACCGTGTAACAACACAGGCTCTTTTTTCACGATTTTCATTCGTTGTGCTATTTATACAGTCAACTGTGAAATTATTGGCACCTTTTGATAAAGATGAGCAAATATGACTGTATAAAATAAATAATACAAATACTGACTATTGTATGCTCCAAAGAAGTTGAACTTTATATATTTAACAATTGCTCGGAGAGAGATTTTAAGTAATACATTTATTCTCTCAGTTATATATATATATATATATATATATATATATATATATATATATTATACTAATACAATTGCTCAGAGAGAGATTTTGTGAAGTGATACTTTTGTTCTCTCAAAAAGATTGAGGTCAAAATGATTGGCACCCCACTTTTCAATACTCTGGCACCCTCTCCCCTTGCTAGGATAATGAGGATGTAGCTCAGTATTTGTATAATTGATTTCATACAGTCTTTTTTGCTCATCTTAATCAAGGATGCCAATACTTTCGGAGATGACTGTAAGTCAAATAATACTGATGAATAAGTCGTTGTAATAATGTGTTGCTCGTGGTAATATTATTCTTAGTAGTTTTAGCAGTATTCATAGCATAATCAGTTGTGCTGTAGTTGTGATAGTATCACTTGTACAGTATACAGCCCACAGGAGGCTGCCGAGGGAAGGACGGCTCATATGGTGTGAATGGAATGGTATCCAACACATGGAAACCATGTGTTTGATGAGTTTGATACTATTCCATTGATTCCGTTCATGCCATCACTATGAGCCTGTCCTCCCCAATTAAAGTGCCACCAACCTCCTGTGATTCAGCACTTGCGGTATACAGTGCTGTAGGCCACACACAGTATACATCTGCAGACTGCACCTGTCTGTGTCTCAACAGTAAATCAGTATTCAAGCTATTGAATGAAAGACGCCTCCTCTCTCGCCTCTCCTCTCCGTATGCCCCATCACACTGGCCAGCCCGTTGCCTGTTGAAAGAAGTATAGACTAATAGCTTTGCTGGCATTTCTGTAAACCCTTGACAGTAACACAGCACTTGGCAGACGGCCTAAGGAAGGCCAATGACCTCAGGGCTGGGGAGAGGGTGTCAAGATTTTAAAGAGACAGTACACCAGGCTGACTATAACTGAGGGATGTGGTGCTGTGTGTGTGTGGGGGGGGGGGGGGGTTTATGTTAAGTTCCACTGTGGTGTCAGACGAAGGCCCTACAAATTGTCAAAGACTCCAGCCACCCAAGTCATAGAATGTCATAGACTCTGCTACCGCACGGCAAGTGGTACCGATGCACCAAGTCTGGAACCAAGAGGACCATGAACAGTGTCTACCCCAAAGCCATAACACTGCTAAATAATTAGTTAAATAGTCTGGGTAGCTATTTGGTTAACGTTCTTCATTTACCCTTTTTGCACAAAATATTTGACTCATCACACACACTTCTGCTACTGTTTATTATCTATCACTTTATTCCTAGTTATATGTACATATCTACCCTCCATTACCTCATACCCCTGCACATTGACTCGGTACTGGTACCCCGTGTATATAGCCAAGATATCGTTACTCATTGTGTATTTATTATTACGTGTTTTACTTTTCTATTATTTCTGTATTTTCTTTCTCCTCTGCGTTGTTGGGAATGTCTGTTGAGTAAGCATGTCACTGTTAATCTACACCTGTTGTTTACGAAGCATGTGACAAATAACATTTGATTTGGTTTGAAGCCAGCTAGTGGTAATACACCCACTCCAGAGGTGGCGGCAGTGACCTCGAGCTCAAGTTCCAGGTCTGAAGTGTCAAAATATTTCATTTTGCCACTTTACTGCTGACCCAGCAGTCAGCGTAGTTGAGGACACTGAACCCGGTGCACTGTAAAGCCTGTTAAATGGTACACAGAGAGAGAAATGCCGTAGCTCAGGAAGGGCAAACAATGAAGACGAAACAGGAAAATGTGGGCTAAATTAACCAGGCCCCGAGGGAGCTGCTGCTTCGAAAAGGGTTAGAGACAGGGACAATGGCAGGAGGTCTCTTTAAGGTTCACTATAAACAACATGACGTTCTACAAACATAAGAACCAGGCTCTCAGGGCACTATAATAGAATAATGATACACAACAAGACTCTCTGATCTACGATCGTTGTGCTTGGAGCATTTCTCATACACTAGGTTCCAAATCAACCACGAGACCTCCCTACCCCTCTATAGCCACTCCTGTAGCTCTGAAACGATTGGATGGGTGTAAGCTGTTTGGAAATCAGCAGTAGTGTATAATTTCGGAGCAAGCTGCCACATCCGTGGAGAATATATGCCAGCCATGGTTGGCGGTACATCTAGCATATTTACTAGCATAAAACATAGTATGTACTCAGCCAGTTGGGGTCATGGCTGTGTGAGTCCATTAGAGGAAGAAAGATCCATGCCAACATGAGTCTGTCCATGAGGAGAGGTGTGGTCGTTATGACCTGAGATGCACTTCTCCTCTCTGCACTCTGTTTACAGACAGTGCGCCGCGAAGCACAGCCAATGAGAGGGAAGTAAACGTACACATTCTTGATTGTTGAGTGAACGATCCGGGTAGGGGTGCAAGGCCCCCCTCCCCCCACACACTTTTTCGATGTTCAATCAGATAAGGTGAATATTTTTGTAATTGTTTGAAATAAACTATGGCATCTTTTTCAGCCGAGACATCTAGTAATCGCAATAAAAAAGGGTTAAACTCAACTCCAGGAAGTCACATTTTCCTGCGAGTCACATTTCCATAGTTCTCAGTAACAACGGCCTCGCGCCTCTCCGTTGGACCTCCCTCAGGCGCTATCATGTGATACTCCACACAGCAAACAGACAACAGACAAATGGGGAAATGAGGAAAAGGTTAGTAGAGCAGGCCGATCCAGTGCTGTGTCAAACCTAATAAAGAACTAATCAAGAGCCTTCTCTTCAGCCTCTAGTGTTTCCAATGCACACAGTAAAACTTTCTTTTTCCAAGAAAAACAAGCTATTGCCTTAAACGGCTAAAACCTTGCCTGAAAAATACTTTGTCAAAGTAAAAAGAGAAGAGAGAGGAAAGCCAGGATTCCTCGAAGAGGGAGGGCACACTTAAGTATGTGCTCAGCCAGAGGATGATTTCATCACCAGTGGCCAGGGGTTGTGTGTGTGTGTGTGTGTGCGCCCTGCAGCCTGCAGCTAATAGAGGGTCCCAGTGGAGAGTGTGAGTCTTGGCGCCACAGAGACCATTAAGTTCATGGTCAACTACACACACACACACACACACAGGCAATCATGCATGCTCACACACACACATAGACACTGCACTGCACTGTATATTCACATACAGTACAGTCGTTAAGTATCACAGTCGTAAAGCATAGAGCATCACCTACTACCTGGAAATAGTGTGGTTTGCAAGGGATTATCAGATAATCAGGACTAATTTGCAATGTACAAAGTATGCAATTTAAACACTTTTTTGACAGTCAGATATGTTTGAGGTAGAGTGACATTACTTGAGCTTTGATTGGACTCCACACACAAAGATGTGTACAAAGCTCTCCCTAGCTCTCCATTCGGCAAATATAACCAGAACTCTATCCTCCTGATTCTTGCTTACAAGCAAAAACTCAAACAGGAAGTACCAGTGAGGCGCTCAATACAGAAGTGGTCTGATGAAGCTGATGCTAAGCTACAGGATTGTTTCACTAGCACAGAATGGAATATGTTCCGGGATTCATCCGATGGCATTAAGGAGTTTACCACATCAGTCACCGACTTCATTAATAAGTGCATTGACGACATCGTCCCCACAGTGACTGTAGGTACACATCCCAACCAGAAGCCATGGATTACAAGCAACATCCGCTCTGAGCTAAATGTTAGAGATGCCGCTTTCAAGGATTGGAAAACTAATCCAGACGCTTATACGAAATCCCGCTATGCCCTTCGACGAACCATCAAACAGGCAAAGGGTCAATACAGGACTAATATCAAATCCTACTACACCAGCTCTGAATCTCGTCGGAAGTGGCAGGGTTTGCAAACTATCACGGACTACAAAGATAAACCTGCCGCGAGCTGCCCAGTGACGCGAGCCTGCCAGACGAGCGAAATGCCTTTTTGTGCTCGCTTCGAGGCAAGCAATAGCTTGTCTGGACTACTGTGTGATCACGCTCTCCGTAGCCGATGCGAGTCTGACCATTAACCAGGTTAACAGACAGATTACCAAGACATGTACTCAGAGTATGCCCTAACCACCTGGAAAGTGTCTTCACTGACATTTTCAACCTCTCCGTGACCCAATCTGTCATATCTACATGTTTCAAGCAGACCACCATAGTCCCTCTGCCCAAGAACGCCAAGGTAAGCTATCTAAATTATTATGCCCCGTAGCACTCACATCTGTAGCCAATAAATGCTTTGAAAGGCTGGTCATGACTCACATCAACACCATCATCCCAGACACTCTGGACCCACTCCAATTTGCATACCGCCCCAACAGATCCACAGATGACGCAATCTCTATTGCACTCCACACTGCCCTTTCCCATCTGTACAAAAGGAAAACCTACGTGAAAATGCTGTTCATTGACTACAGCTCAGCGTTCAACACCATAGTGCCCTACAAGCTCATCATTAAGATAAAGACCCTGCGATTAAGCACCTCCTGGATCCTGGACTTCCTGACAGACTGCCCCCAGGTGGTGACAGTAGGTAACAACACATCCGCCACACTGACCCTCAACACAGGGGCGCTTCAGGGGTGCGTGCTTAGTCCCCTCCTGTACTCGCTGTTCACCCACGACTGTGTTAATGCGCACAACTCCAATACTCATTAAGTTCGCCAACGCCACAACGGTGGAAGGCCTGTTTACGGACGACAATGAGACAGCCTACAAGGAGGAGGTCAGAAACCTGGCCATGTGGTGCCAGTACAAAAACCTCTCGCTCAACGTCAGCAAAGGACAAAGATCATGGACTAAAGAAAATAGAGGGCCGAGCACGCCTCCCTTCACATCAATGGGGCAGAAGTGGAGCATGTCGAGAGCTTCAAGTTCCTCCGTGTCCACGTCACGAAGGACCTATAATGGTCCAAACACACGAACACCAACGTAAAGAGACCGAAAAGATTTGTCATGGGCCCTCCGTTCCTCAAAAGGTTCTACAGCAGCACCATTGTGGGCATCTTAACTGGCTGCATCACCGCTTGGTATGGCAACTGCTTGGTGCTGCAGAGGGTAGTGCGTATGGCCCAGTACATCACTGAGGCCAAGCTTCCTGCCATCCAGGATCTCTATACCAGGTGGTGTCAGAGGAAGGCCCTAAAACATTTCAAAGACTCCAGCCTCCCAAGTCATAGACTAGACTATTCTCACTGCTACCGAACAGCAAGCGATACCAGAGCACCAAGTCTGGGACCAAAAGGCTCCTGAACAGCTTCTACCCCAAAACCATAAGACTGTTGAACAGTTAATCAAATGGCTGTTTGCATTGACCCACATTTTTTGTGTTGCACTGATTGCACAGGCTCTATGCACACTCACTGGACTCACAAACTCACACATAGTACACTGACACTTCAACACACACATATACGCTCAGACACACAAAACGCACACATGCATATTGACGACACCCACACACACACACACACTCAAACATAGACACACTTTAACACTCTTTCACACTCTTCACGCACGCTGCTGTTACTCTGTTTATTATCTGTCATGATTGTCTTGTGACTTTTACCCTACCTACTTGTACATATTACCTCAATCCCCTGCCCTGCCTCGTACTCCTAGCACATTGTCTCAGTACCGGTACTCCTTCTATATAGCCTCGTTATTGTTACTATTTTGTTCTTTTTAATACATTTTTTGCTATGTTTCTTCATTTTGAACTGGGAAAGGGCTCGTAAGATAATATTTCACGGGAGAGTCTACACTTTTTGTTTTCAAATAACATCACAATACATTTTAAAAGTTGCAATTAGGAATTGTTTCAGACTTACAAAGGTTTGTTCCGTGACAGATGAATAGAGGTGAATAGATTGTGTTTCTATTTATTGAATATACGTATCCGGCACACTCTTACAAACTGTACACAAACAGCGTACAGTATGTAATTGCTGTCCCTTCCTTCCTCTTGCAACAACACTAGGCTACATAGAGATTTGAAACACATCTGACTTTCCATTGGCCAGATAACTAGCTGTGTGAAGGGTCAACGTGTTTCCTGATAACTGGGCGAGGGTTGAGGCTGTTTGCAGAACCCGCCAGGCTGTGTTTCTTTCCAAGATGTTCCCTGCCCTGTGTCCTCCTTCGCTCCCTTTCGTGAATCTGAGACAACTGGGTAGGTGTAAGAAATAGCTCCACCACCTAGTTTCCGCCATGTTGCTTTAAGATATCCAGTCTGATCAGATATTTTAAGGGTAGTGAATAAGGGTAGAGTGGAGGAAACACCTTTCTGGAATGAAGAGTAGCCCGGAGCGAGCCAGGCAAAGACAAACAATGGGCGCCTTCCACATTGCAGCCAACTTTAAAGGCGAGTCGAGGCTGACTGATCTACAAATCATATTGCATCATACATACAGTGCCTCATAAGTGTAAGTAACCCCCTTGGATTTCTTCACATGTTATTGTGTTACAAAGTGGGATTAAAATGGATTTAATTGTCATTTTCGTCAACGATGTATACATAATAATCTGTAATGGCAAAGTGGAAGAAAAATGCTATATATTTAAAGATTTAAAGAAAAATAAAACACTATTTACCTTCATCAGATAGAAAGACCTTTGGCAGTGATTACAGCTGTGAGGCTTCTTGGGTAATTCTCTAAGAGCTCTGCACACCTTGATTGTTCAATATTTGCCTGTTATTCTTTTAAAAATTTGTCAAGCTCTGTCAAGGTGCTGGTGATCATGATCAGCAAGTCTTGCAATATATTTTCAAGCAGATTTAAGTCAAAACTGTAACTCGGCCACTCAGGAACATTCACTGTCTTCTTGGTGAGCAACTCCTGTGTGGATTTGGCCTTGTGTTTTAGGTTATTGTTCTGCTGAAAGGGGAATTCCTCTCACAGTGTCTGGTGTAAAGCAGACTGAACCAGGTTTTTCTTTAGTATTTTGCCTGTGCTTAGCTCCATCCCGTTTCTTTTTATCCTGAAAAACTCCCGTCTTTGCCGATGTCAAGCATACCCATACCATGATGCAGCCACCACAATGCTTGAAAATAAGGAGGCAGTTACTCAGTCATGTGTTGTGTTGGATTTGCCCCAAAGACAAGACTTTGCATTTAGGCCAAAAAGTGTGTTGCTTTGCCGTGTTGTTTTGCAGTACTACTTTAGTGCCTTGTTGCATGTTTTGGAATATTTTTATTCTGTATATTTTATTCTTCTTTTCACTCTGTTATTTGGGTCATTATTGTGGAGTCACTACAATGTTGTGGATCTGTCCTCTGTTTTCTCTCATCACAGCCATTGAACTCATGGTGACTTCCCTGAGCAGTTTCCTTCCTGTCCTGCAGCTCAGTTCAGAAGGATGACTATCTTTGATGTGTCTGGGTGGTTTAATACATCATCCACAGCATAATTATTAACTTGACCATGCTTAAAGAGATACTCAATGTCTGATTTGTTTATTGTTACCCATCTACCAATCACTGCCCTTCTTTATGAGGCTTTCGAAAATCTCCCTGCTCTTTGTCGTTGAATCTGTGCTTGAAATTCAATACTTGACTGAGGGACCTTAAATATGTTGTATGTATAGCGGACAGAAGGGGTAGGCATTCAAACATCTTTGTCAACCCCTATTACCATGTACCATATGTCATTTGTTAAGCCTAATTTAGGCTTGTCTAAACGAAGGGAGTGAATACTTGTGCAACAACTATATTTTAGTTATTTAATTTGTATTAATAAGTAAAATTTTCTTTTCGCTGACATTATAGAGTATTTTGCGTAGATCAATTACAAAAAGAATCACTGTTAAATCTATTTCAATCCCACTTTGTAACTCAACAAGGGGGGATAAATACTTACGATGCCCACTGTAACTACTACTACTATTAACTCGTATTATTTGTTGAGCGATTGGTCAAGTCACAATTTACCCACGATGCATCACGGTTTTGACGCTCTCGAACGTGGCCTTTCCCCGCAGCGGGGTGACATCTCACCTGTCCTGGTCTGACGCTGACTGTGGGAGAGGAACAGTTGTGCAAACAGACTGTCATGATAGGGGTGTCACAGCACCTGAAGGCCTCGGTGTCACAGAAGCATTGTGTGGCGTAGGTTTGGGTGGTCGTTTGTACTCTTTTCTCAAGTTAACCATCAAGCTACATGACCTGTTTTACAACAATGAAAGACTATATCGAGTGGATATTTTTGTTCCACCTTTTAAGATCAATCACATTTAAAATAGTTGTAATGCATTTCTAAAAAGAGTGGATTGAAAAATATAATCATATTTTTTGATTATTATATTAAAATCAGCAGAAATTGTATAACTCAAAACCTTCACATGAAAGGAAGAAACTATTTTGGCAGAGGATCCTAGGCCTATCCCAGTCCGGAGTTAGTGCTATCAGTACTGTGCAGTAATTAGGGCAATGCGTTCAGAACCTGCTATGACCTCTAGAGCAAACAGCCATGAACCTTGTGATATCCTGTACTGTCTGCCTGCCCTGTCTGCTTTCCCTGTCTGCCTGCCTGCCTGCCTTGCTTGCCTGTCTGTCTGACACCCATCTGAAATGGAGGACAAGGGATCCAGGAAGTAGCGCTGCATTAGAGAACAGCCAGAATTTCCTCGTTCTCACTCTCTCCTGGGCGTACATACCCAAATGAGAGAGCACAGCACAACACACAATCCTACTGTACAGAAACTGTTACTGTAGAGCATGTGATCGTGTGGTTCAGTCTTAGAAAGATTTTGATCCTCAAAACCAGAAAAAGGTGCCTGGTTACTGTGTACTGCCTAAGCTGGCACTGCCATGAGAGGGGTGCCTGGGAGTGGGCACTACCCCCGAAGCTTTCCCACATGAGGGAAGAGTGTGAGAGCGAGAGCAGAGAGAGCCAGCTTGTGCTGCCTTACAGAGACGTGTGTCCCCAGCACAGTGCTTTAGAAACAAGCAGCACTCTTTTGAACGGCTGCCAATGGAGGCTGGCCCAAGCTGTTGCAGCTGAAACTTTTACAAGCTCACTGCTCGCGAGCAGGAAGAGAGAGACACAGAGAAATATTTGTAAAGGGAATTTGCATGCGCAGCTCCTCTATTCTCCAGTTCTTGTCTGCGCTCGTTTCTGAAATATTGGCAAGCTTATTTCTTTGTTGATAATTGTTAGTGTTTATTAAAAGGGGAATTCATATAAGGAATCAGAATTTTTTTGGGGGAGGAGTGTGCATGAAGGTTGAAATGCAAGGTACATTTGAAGGACAGAAATAAATTAGAAAATAACAAAAGAATAGATGACGTCACAGAGAGAGCTGCCCGGGATTATGCCTGAGAAAAGATGATGATGACAGTTTTTGACTGCAGCACTTGTCTATGTGACATACGTGTCTATGTCTCTCTCTCTCTCTCTCTCTCTCTGGTGGACAGACGGAGGCGGAAGGGGGTGAAATACACTTTTTGGCACAGTGACTCTGGATTATTTTGGTGACTTTAACTTATTTTGGCACAGAGTCCTGCGGAACTCTGTCATTCGGGTTTATCTTACTACTACCGTCTGTTTCCAGAAGTTGACCCTTTCCTCACCCTCTGTTTGGCTTTTCCACAGCACAGCTTGTTGCTGGGGTATCATTCCTGCAAACCACATTTAACGTACACATACAGAAACGCCCATCTGTAACGTTGACAAAAAAGGACACTTTTTTTACTCACAGGTTGTTTTCTTTCTTTTCTTTTCTTTCATCTCATTGCGACCGGGGCAATTTTACCATCTTATCTGAAAGCGTGAAAACGGTTCAAATCAAAACAAAAAACACAGGCAGGTGCAGAACAGCTAAAGACGTCTGTAATGACTACTGAAAATGGGAACCGTGAGGCATGTACTACCTGGGACTGATGCCAACTGCTGACAAAAGGCTTCACTGCACGCTCTGAGAGAAGTCTTTAACTCGTTCTTTCTTCCCCCCCAAATGCTTCAGAAATCTACGGGATTGAGTTGTTTTGATGTCATAAGTCTGGCAACACTTTTTGCCATAGGTACAAGAACCGATGTAAGTATTTCATTCTGGTACCTCTCTCTGCGCTCGTGTGTTTTTCCCTGCTCTCTCTGCCTCAATGTGTTACTGTGAGATTAATTTATGATGGGTTTAAGGGCCATGTGGGGTGTCTTTTGTTTTGTTGTTCTTTACAGCCATTCTTTTAGAGAGGATTTCAAAGTTTAAGATCTCAATTTCCGCTATGAAACTACTTGCGGTTCGAACCCAAAATAAGATTTTTCTTTTTCGAAAGTCATCTGTTCGAGCAGGCTGTTGTGACCTCATGCTTTCTCTCTCTCTCTCTCCTTCTTTCTTCCTCTCTTCCTCTCCCTGTTTCTGCCTCTTGGCAGCTGGGCCAAAGTGGGCAGGGAGAGAGGAGGGCACGGCCGAGACTGCTCTCAAGCCCCAGCCCTTGTTCGAGTGGGGTTGCTCGCCAGCACGCTGCTCAGCCTTTCCCTCATCTTGCAGACGAAAGAGAGGGACGTGGAAATGCGCTCTCCTCTCTTTTCTTCCCCGCCCTTTTTTCACCACCACCATGGCCTGTTCACTTCGGGTCATCTCTGCGGAGATCCCTGCTCTGTCCTTTACAAAATCTACTTCCAGGTATTTCCATTTTTGATACTGCTTCTATGCCAGGGCCCTGTAACTTTTCGTTTTTTGATCTACCTCTCCTTTACTCGTATCGTTTATATTTTATCCTTTGCACTTTTCCTATTTTTCACCATCATCTTCCTCCTGTACACGTGTCTGCCTCGCCCCCGCCGCAATGTCGAAATCCTCGCCACCATTACTGTATGGTAGAAATTATGCTGATTTTCGTATGAAGAAGTAGAGAGAATTAGTTCGACCATGAGCATATTGTGCATTTTGTAAACCCCATTGAAGGTTGATATAGTGATAGCTATTCACTTCGGGGTACAATAGAGCATAAGACAGCGCCCAGGACAAGATGCGTTATTTTGGGCAGCGTTGTTTGTGTAGAAGGTTTTAAATACAACAGTCACCAAAGAAAAATAAATAGGCCTCTTAGTGGTCTCGTGGTCGGGTCTGGCCTTTGAAGTACCTTTTTGGTTGTTTCCTTTTGTTGTGTGTGAACAATAACATTTAATGCATCGTTATGAGGCAAAGAGAGCTTAATCACACTACTATGCCATAAATCCTATCCCCAAAGCCCTAAAAAGAAACAAAACGGCACCAGTGCTACCTCTCAAAGGTTTCAAAGGGAAATATTTCGAGACAAAATGCCATCTGCAATATTTACACTGCGTTTTATCTTTCGCGCAGGATTCAATTCCATAAGGTTTTTTAAACATAGTGAACAATCCACATCCAGTCTCCTACATTGTCCATAGTGGAGGAAACACTGGCATATACAATAGGTATGACCAAAAGATGAAGGACCCCAGAAAAGAAGAGCAGCTCGAGTGAACATAATGAACTCAAGAAGTTTTCCCATTTTTAAAATCCTTTGACTCTAGTATTAGCAGCCACAATATGAATATATATATATATATATATATTTTGTTCTTTTGATTATATACTAGCATTCAAAGTGTCTTCCAATGTGTCCGTAACATATTTGCAGTATCTCCGCACACAAAACACTTCCATGCTGATGTTTTGGGTGATTTGATTTCTTTTCAACGCGGAGACCCTGATCTCGCCTCAGAGGTTTTTGCGTGAATTATTATGACAGTTCAAGTCATAATACAGTCACATAATCTAAAAAGGTAATCAGTTAGAAGGGCCCCGGAGGCTTTGTTTCACAATGGCTCTCGCAATGAATGTGTTAAAAGGTGAAACAGAGATGTCAAACTAAATGACAACGTTAATTGAGCTAAAAAAAAAAAGAACTGTTGGAACAATTGCTATCTACTAATTTGGTCGCTAAACAGTCAAGTTACTGCTGTTTCCTCTAGACCTGTGCAGAAACCAGTATGAACCAGATCATTCTGATGCAAGCATTGTTCTATACGTGAAGGAGCTTGTATTGTCGGCTCTCAATTTCGGATGGAGCACGTTGGAATGCTTTTTCAGCCTTTCTGCACTAACAATTGAGGTTTAAGTTGTTATTGTTGGCATGTCGTTTTTGTTAGATCCTGCAGAATTATCACATTAATGGGGACGACTTTAAAATAAAATAAAAAGTATGGATTTATGTTGAAGTGGCTCGTATTTATTTACAGTAGATCTACTTTCAGTAAAGGAGCGTCAAAAATCTTGACATTGTGTCAGTACATGTAGGTCTACTAAAATGCACAGCATTCAATTGCTCAAGTAGCCAAGTTCTACTGTACCTACAAAATGTTTCTCTAGTTTTTGTATGTTACCTACAGTCTGTTATCTGCTTAGTCTGCGAGTGCGTTTGTGTATGTGTGCGTGTGAAAGAGAGCATGGCATACAGAAAGTCAAAGCTACAGTAATAGAGGAAAATAGAAAATGGGTGGGGGTGGGGGGCAGGGAAGGCGGGGAAGAGACAGAAAATGAGCTGATTTCCCTCCTCCCCCATCCGTTCTGCTTTCCTCAGATGAACTTGTCATGTTACTTGATGATATGTTTTTTTGGAAGCCAGGCCATTCATATCCCCTGCTATTTGTGTGTCTCACCCCCCCCCCTCCCCCTCCCCCCGGTTACACGGACGTGTTGGTTACCAGGAACAAAGTCTGTTTGCCTTTATCAGGAACTATAAGCATACTCAAACACTCCAATTTGATAACACTTGAAGGCCACTGAGAAGGAAAAAAAGTAACAATATTGAATGTTTCGTTTTAACTCTTTGACGTATGCAACTTCTACAAAATAGAGGGAACAGTTTTAGATTTAGGTGAACATATTTTATTGTTCTTTTGAAATAGTAGACAATGTGACATGATTCTGAAAAAGAAATAATTGGTGTTGTACTAACAAGCTTGGTAACTTGAATTCAGAAGAAGACCTCAATTGTCACATTTGATATCAATATGAATAAATGATATGGGCCTGTATAAAATACAATGATTTGTTTTCTTTGTAACTATGGGGATGAGTATTGAACAAAGTGAAACATGCCGCTATTAAATATTAAACAGCCATCTAGGCATGTCTCGTGGTTGAGTGCAGTTAGGTGCTGCATGTTATCACAAACAGAGGGATGGCTATGCTACGCTGAGGCCTCCAGAGACCACATGATGGAGTCAAACAAGGTCAACGCCAGACATACTTCCTGTTTGGGGCCCGCTATTTTTGCAACCAGGGCGTTCTCCCCCGGTCGAGCCGATTTGACATTATGAATCGTTTCTCTCTCAGTCAATATAGAGAACAGAAGTAGGCTACTGTAATACAGAAAAGTTGACTTGCTTTAGCCCATGTGTTAAACATATAGCATGCTTCTATCTATAGTGGAGGACTTTACAACTCTCCTACAGTAGGCTCAATAGGAAATTGAACTTTGAGGGGGGGGGGGGGGGGGGGGGGGGACGTGTGGAGCCTGATTCGGGTGTTAGCAGAAAAGGTAGTCTGGAGGGTTGGGACATGAACACGAGGAAGACGGTGAACTTGGACTACTTGGCTAGGAGAAGAAGGATCCCACCTGGTCCAGCGTAGAGTACAGAACACTATGGTAATCTTTTTTCGTTGTACATACATAGTTAATGGCATATATGTTATATTGTTTATATATTATAGTTAAGACTGGAAGACAAATGCTGATTGACTCCCAACAGTACATTAACTTAACAATGCGGACTGATTTTTATTGAAAGCGTGTTTGACAGATCAACTCTGGGATCAGCTATTTGTCTACTGGGGATTTGATCAACTGATCTCTGCTAAGTCTATTTTGAATATATGTGAAAAGCAAATGTTTTATCACCAGTGATTTCTGGCTTGAAAGCATTGTTCATAATTGATTGGATATGTGTTGACACAGATACTGAATAGCGTATTGTTCTAAATAAAATTAAATATTAAAATGGTCAGTTGCTTGCAAATGGGCGAGCTCAACCTGATAATAGCCACTTCCTTTTCAATAATTACCATACTGAAGTGGCAGGCGATCAAAAACGTTTCTAATTGTGAACGGGGGAAAAAAAGATAGGAAGATCAATGTAAATTCCTGGCAAACGCAGAGAGAGGAAAAATATACAGGACATGTCACTTTAAAAAAAAGCAACATTTTTTTAACTAGGCAAGTCAGTTAAGAACAAATTATTATTTTCAATGACGGCCTAGGAACAGTGGGTTCAGGGGCAGAACGACAGATTTGTACCTTGTCAGCTCAGGGATTTGAACTTGCAACCTTTCGGTTACTAACCACTAGGCTACCCTGCCACCCCAAACCTAGTGAGATGATCATCTTCATTAGCTGGAGCAGCACACAAACACTCTAAGTATTTTACTGCATTGGCATTAGACCTGTATCTGGACATTTCTCCGAATTGAAAACTTGAGTTCTGTATCTAGCCGTTGTTGCGATGGTGTAAGTCTGGTCCAATTGTAAGCAATGCCATAGTAGCTACTGTATTGTCAAATACAGACTCCCATGGCAGACTCCCATTACTTCGATGCCAATATTCCCCTCCCCCCTCAGTGGCGAGCATTGCCATGCTCCCTCCACTACATCACCCGCTTTTTGGTTCATTGAGATTCAGCTTGGCACACAGACAATGCCCATTTCATGGCACCCGGATATTGAAGAGAGGAGCATGCAAGATTCTTCCCCAGTCTCTACCCTCTCGGTCGTGCCCAGTGTTTCGCCATGGACCACCACTCATGATAGATATTTTTCGTATTGCGCCCGGGGCAAAATATTAATCGCGAGCAATTCGTTATCCAACAAATTACACAGTATGGAACATGCTAACCAAGTTAGCTTTTTTTTTGTGACGGCTGTTTTACTCGTCCTCACAAAGATGAGAAGAGCGACTTTCTATAAGGCGACGCACAGACAGAGCATTCTGATGACGTCTTTCCCAGGGAAAGTGTGCAGCAAGTGTGACAGGAACACAGCTCCTCTCGCTTACCGCGGCAGCCATTTTCTTTTGTGCAACATAGTCAGTGAGTGAGCAGTCTGGGATTTGAACACTTGATAATAAGAATACAGGTTTATAGCTGACTTGAACATTGAGTTTTTGTGAGTTTTGTCTGTCATTTCTGTTGTTGGAACGTGCTTGTTTTGGTAGGCTATATATTATGTGTACAAATATGGATTTTACTATATATTTACCAAGCCTGCAGATCTGTGTTTCTGCCATTAGGACTCAGGGATCCAGGGATCCAGTTAATACACTCAATCATTGAACATAATCTGGATTCTCAGTCACCTCCCATCCCCTGTTGTCACGCATCGAATCTTCAGGCATGACAACAAATCTCTCACAGACCTATGAGGCCCATCATTATCATGAGGCACTGTTGAGTGGCTAGTCGCCGCCTACAAGCATTTCAAGCAGGATGGTGAGTTTCATACAGAAAGAAAATGGTGTGGGAAAGGTTCTATAGCTTCTTGGTACTAAACCTGGTACTAAAACGATACAAGCGATTATTGCAACGTTTATTTCGGATCAAGCGTTACTAATGTGTTAAGCTATTTTACCATGAAATGTTTTGAAATTGGCAGCCATCTTATTTTAGGTTAGCGTGCTGTTTTGTTTGTTATTCATAAACAACCATTTGGAGTTACCCCAACAAAATCCAAATGCATATCAAAATGCATTTCTTATTTGACTTTATTAAGACATCTAAGTAAGTGTACACGGTCTGGATATTACCTAAATGGTAACACTTTCTATGAAGCTTAATTTGCATAATGCATTATACAGCATGATATGTACTCATAATGCACTACGATAGAGTAATAATGCATTATAAGCATAGCTGTAGACACAGATCAAGACTCATATTAAACGCATAATTCCATATACCAATACTCCTAATGCATTATAGGTGTAATCTTAATCAATTATAATGCACAGCAATGTAGTGCTTCAGAATTGGGAGTCAAACCCACAACCTTAGTGTTGCTAGCGCCATGCTCTACCAGCTGAGTAACAGAGGACCACCATTTCATAACAAAGAAGAGCAGCAATATCAAGCGGAGTAACTTCTTACTTAGTACCAGCAATGGGCAACAGCTCTCTGTCCACTTTCATGTGTGAGATCTTATTTTCATCATTCATGGTCATGGCAGAGCGGCATCTCTCCACAAAAGAGGACAGCTTCTCTACCCTCTCTGCAACTTCTAGGGGCCTAAATCCTTCAATGCTTTTACTGCAGTGGGCTAACTATTGGTCAAACAGTGTTTCTTGGTAGTCTTAAACAAATCTACTTTGAAATAGAAGTATACACCTCACACACATGGTTCTGGGCTTAAAAAAAGAAGACCCCTGTACCATTTCAGATATAGAGCTAAAATGTATTACATTTTGGAGTTTGCATCCCAATATTACACTTTATATATATCCCAGAAGACTGAAGCAAAACTGTTTGACATAGAAACACTGGATTTTGGGCTGTTTAAAAAACAATAATGGTAATTAAATAGGAAATTATGAAAAATATGAATAACATTCCACCCATGAAGCCACTAGGTCATTTGACTGCAGGAAAGGGCTACGAATGTCTGGCGCTGCCAGATGCAGCTCGGCAACTGGAGCTGTACGGGCAATCGTGGTCCGGTCCAGTCCAACAGTCTCAAAGGCGGGAGGCACATTAAATGTGGTTAAATTAACATTCAGGAATAACAGACAATCCACTGACACAAGTTGTAATGAATGTGTATTTGTTATCAATGATGTTGTGCTATTCATTCAAATCTCACTTATTTGCCACTTGAATCTAATTGGGCATCTTTGAGTGTGGCTTCCTTCCAATCTGTTTGTGCACTCTATGTGAGTGTTTCGGAGCAGATCTCTTCTGTTTCACTGGGCCTCTCTTGGGAGTTGAATCCATCGAAGAGTCAGAAAGGGCAGAGGTGTCATGAACATCTGAATCATCAGCTGAGTGATCTGAAATATCCACTTTGGACTGCTTCACATCTGCAGATTCAAAATGGATACTTTTGATGGGGTCAAGCCAGAGAAAGAGGCTAACACAATATCCTGTACACATATCCAAGATGCATGTTTTCAAATGTGCTTTCAAGTCTGTACTTTGTCTTATTTTCATTTCTACTTCTCATACATTTTCCTAACCTAAGTGGCTTCAAGTGATTCTTCTTTTTTTTTTTCACACTGGTGACCTCTCGGATGAAGTACTCCTTCTTGCACAGTTCCCCTTGGAGTAAGACTTTGTAATCTTTCAGGATTTTTATAGTCTTCTCTTATGGCACCTTTTTCTCTCTCTCTCTCAGTCCAGAAGCTGTGTGAGCTGTCTCACCTCGTGAACAGCAGTCGACGCAGCAACTCTGGTTATTCACACCAACACTGGGGTTTACACCACTGAGTGTTCAGATAATTGTAGTCCTTAATCAACACTAGAAATGTTACACTGAAAAATCAACCCTGGTCAATTTGCTGGGCACTTTGTAATTGTATAGCAACAACCTATGGTGTATAATATGTGTCAGCCATAGGCTTTTCATCACTTTACCTAAAGCAATCAAAGATGACTTTTCGTGGCTTATAAGTATGCTCATTGACAAAAACGTTTGAAATGCATCAAACTGATGGCCATTACAATGCTATGTGGCCCTTGAGGAAAAAGTGACTGGCAATGATTATACTCATAATGCATTAGGAGTAATGGTATATGGAATGATGTGTTTTTAGGAGTCCTTATGTGTGTCTATAACTATTCTTATACTGCATTATCACTCTGTCCTAGTGTGTCCATGTATAATGCTGTGTATGGACCTCATAGAAAAAGTTCCTGAGTGAATCTCTCTTTCTCAAAAAGCTGAATCTCAACTTCAAGATCAAAGTAACTCAAACTAACAAACTTTATAACACATTCAGAAATCAAGTTAGGACTCAGCTCTAAGCTTTCAACCGTTGCCATGAACTTATTTTTTTGTCGATAGAAATCAGTGTCCCCCTCAGTCTGTCTCATCTGTGTACAGTGGCCAGTCAAGGGAGGCTGATGCCATTCGGAGTCTAATTAATTCAACATCTCAATTAAGGCCTCCACTCCCTCCCTGCCCCACTACCTTCTCATTCGGCCCCACTGAGCAGGCCCTGACACTCCTACAAACAGCCTCGCGGCCTGCCAAAACATTTCAATCACTGTCTGCCTTAATTACGCCAAAGAGGAATTCAGAATGTTAATGAACTGCCCTGGTGCCTTTCAGAGGCTATGGTTTACATGCTAATTTATGCAAAGCGGCGGGGCCTCTGCATGGTTTGACCATCGTCTCCCATAACACTGCCTGAGCCGGCCCAACCCACCCAGCCAAAGCATTGCCCTGGGGGGCTTGGCTGCACTGCCCAGCTGGTACTTCAAACTCTAGTTGGCACAGTTAACACTGAGCTCTTTTTTCAAAGAACTGAATGGCTTTCACACTGATAAAAACAACAATATTGTATTAGGGTGGGACTGAGACTAGGTACACATAGTTCACTACCAAATACCATGTCAGCATAAAAAACGATGGAATTTTATCGGTTTTCATTCACCTTCATCTCTTTAAAATTAAGGAAGCTGGAAAGTAGTAAAAGTCATTTATCTTATCCACTCAGATGGGCATAACAGTGCCACCTTTTATCCGGATAAAACAAACAGAAAAATCCATCTGGGATCCAATACGATGGATTAAAAGAAGCAGTGAGAGAGTTTCACAGGTTTCTGCCCCACAGATGTTGTCACTTAAGAATGCCAAGCAACTCCCTAAAATGGCCGAATCGCTGCCATTTTGTTTTCATCCTTTCCCCTTCCTTCCTTCCTTTGCATTTCTTGCAGGCTATCCACACTGCTCTGTGCAGGCTAGGGGGAGGCAACCGGGGGAAGCCATGTTTAAATAAGCTACCAATTAAACAGCAAGCTTCCGTGGGGTTGTAGGGCTGGAAAGAGCCAAGTTACTCGAAAAAATGGGCACTAATTCCTGGCGCGGCTCTCCTTTATTACATGCCAACCTCTCTGGATGCCAGTGAGTTACGCTTTAGGCTTGCCGAAATTAGCACACTTTCCTTAGCGCCTGCATCGTTTCGTCTTTATTTCGTTAATCTTTTGGCAAAAGCTATCTTATGCGATTCCGTTGCGATCACATGACACGCCTTCTGTCCATATAACTGTTATAGTGGCACAGACACACCTGTCAATGCCATAATACGAACGGATGATTCCTCTGGATGTTGTGAACTGACGCAGTTTAGTAGCACAGTTCACACGAAGCAAAGCAGTCGAGCTTTCACAGCTTCGTTCTGTAGTGGCGAATTTGAACCAGGCCCAGGATTAAACAGCAGAGCCAGAACCAGAGAGGAAATTGCTCCTTGGAGGTAATTCCCTATAAAATTGTTACCAGGCTACCTCCTCTTCAGTCCATTGCGAGGGATGTCATTTTAATAAACTGGATATGTGCAGGGTTTCTGTTAATGCCTGATTTTAATTCAAGTTGGCTTCATGCACTGTCCTGTAGTGTGTTTGTGTGTTTGTGTGTGTGTGTGTGTGTGTGTGTGTCTATGTGTTTTGAGCTTTTGTACGAGTGCAAATGTGCAAGGGTGTGCGTATGTGTTTATGTACGGTAATGATCAACCACTAACCATACAAAATGCTCTCTTTCTCTATCTGTCTCTTTTTCCCACAGTTCCCTAGTAAGAACTGCTAAAACTCATCTCTGGGTCGACACCAGACTAAGCACCTGTCCTTGAGGCTGAGGTAGTAGATTGAATAGTTGTGGGGTATATGTCCTCCCTCTGAGATAACTATACAATCTACTGTCTTTCCTAAGGAGACAGACTGATCGTCAATAACCCTGAAGAGTGACCGTTCTCCCCTCACCGTCACACCCATCTTCCCAGCCTAGACACCTGCCTGCAGCCTGTCTCTGCTCTGTGGGAAAGTTTCCCCATTATAGCATATCACCTCCATTTACACCCATTCACAGACTGTTGCAGGACAAAATGAGAACGGGTAACATTTCCTTTGTTAGACCACCCAATGCTTTATTTGGGTTATTGGGGCCTGTTGTGTTTGAATGAAAGTGTACTTTAGGGTGAGAGTGTTTGTGTTGTCGCCTCTCGCTGTATCTGTTTGAGTGTGTCTGAATGACATTCCCCCTTCATCCATCAGTCTTTCAGGTGAATGTGTCCTGGCGAGGTGAGGTAGTAGGTTGTATAGTTTGTGGGAGGGATTTAATCCTATTCAGGTGATAACTATACAGTCTATTGCCTTCCTTGAGAGGCACAATGACAGTCTGCAGCAACGAGGAAGTCCACTGCTCTCTGAATTTCTCAATGTGTTGGATGCAATCTCACTATGATAAAGCAACAGCTGGAGCACAAATGGGTTTATAGCCTCTCCAGCGCCACTTGGTGGCCAAGGAGCAGCAGGACTCCAGAGACCTTCTTGTAGGTTCAGGATTCAGAGCTTCTCAAAAATGAAAGGATATGAAAAGCACTCAACAGAGAATGCATCAGTGTTACAAAATCTAAACAATAAAGGGTTGGTTCTCCAGAACCAAATCAAGCCCTAAATAAATGCGTATAGGCTTGTGATATGTTTTATGGTAACATTATTCAAGGTTGTATTAATTAATAAAGGTTAAATGTAGCTATTAAACTTGCATCTAGTCTTTTAATCTGACTTTTTAGGGCATTTACATACATCTGATTACTCCTAATTTCAATTCTGAAGATATTTTTTGTTGTTGTCAGTAACTATACATGCTATAGGGCTATAAGGGGCGGCAGGGTAGCCTAGTGTTTAAAGCTTTGGACTAGTAACCAAAAGGTTGCAAGTTTGAATCCCTGAGCTGACAAGGTACAAATCTGTCGTTCTGCCCCTGAACTAGGCAGTTAACCCACTGTTCCTAGGCCGTCATTGAAAATAAGAATTTGTTCTTAACTGACTTGCCTAAATAAATAAAGGTAAAATAAGATATATTTTGTGGTCAGTAACCACACATGATAAAGGTTTATAAATTTACTGCC
Source organism: Oncorhynchus mykiss (assembly GCF_013265735.2). Lineage (NCBI taxonomy): Eukaryota > Metazoa > Chordata > Actinopteri > Salmoniformes > Salmonidae > Oncorhynchus > Oncorhynchus mykiss. The sequence continues at coordinate 40,450,202 of NC_048571.1, forward strand.
AGTCAATTCAAAAGTTGCTGAGAGGGTATTAGGGTCCTTCCACAAAAAGAGTGCCTTTTTGCGTCTCTTTGATATTCTAAGTAGAAAATGTGCACCAATATTGAATTTCAAAAGCCCGTTATACTAAATGAAGTGCCCTTTTAAGATAGACCACACGGAGAATTCAACCAATCAGATATTTTATGTGAATAAAGGCTTGTTAAAGTGCCCCTTTGTCAGCCCTGTGTCACAAGGTTCCAACCCCCTTTATAGACATAAGTTGGAAAGCCCTAGTTATAAAGCCCGATTTCATCATGGGGGACAACTACATCTAAATTTACCACACCGATGACTTGACCAGTTACAGTATGACCTAGTTTGAATTTTAACCAAACTAAAAGCATGTAGCTACTTCTCTTTAAAGAAAAGAGAAACAACTGCCAGGAAGATCAGTTGAGTTCTGATACAGAATACCCGGCCATGTTGTCATTATGGCAGGAACACAATGCGTTCGTTCATCTATTGCAATATGCCATATCGCAATAATAAAATACATATCCCACTGCCATCTAGTGTGCTTACACAAAACCAGGGGAATAATGCCCGGAGATAGGGATGTGTGGCGTGCCAATGGACGTTAATCAAGACAAAATATTGTCATTACAACATTTGTATAATACATACAATGTAATAATATGTATTTTTACCAACCCTTTTGAAATAAAAATGCTACTTTAGATTGGATTTCTTAATCTCTGAAAATATATGATATCGAAGAATGTCAGAGCTATATGTATACCGTAGGTCTACACACTCTTAACGTTAAGCACAAACTTATGTGAAAAGTTGAAGTGTAAATGGTTGTGTTAAAAATAACCATAATCATAAAAAAAAGTTCATTCGAGAAGGGTTTCTTTATTGGATAACTGTAAGATAGTACATCTTATCTCCAAATCCTGGGATACCCCTGTATAGAAGGTAACAATTATAAGAAATAGACAAACTATTTGATACAATACATTTTGAGGAACTGGCATTTAGACCCAGGAAATGCAACATTGAAATGAAACTTGCAAGCTTTTCATCCTCTCCTTCAGTTTCATTCACAAGACATGCAATTTGCTGTGTAATGCCAACACCGTTGAACAATGCTAAAAATACGGACCTATAACAGTTATACTGGACAACGGGTGGGTCTAATCCTGAATGGTGATTGGTTAAAACCGCATTCCAGGCGGTGTCTATTCCTCAAGTTACCACCGGCTAAATCTATAACATTAAAATGCCTATAATTTTCTGAAATTCTACCCATTTTGCCACGGGAGGAAAGACGTGTGCAGTTTTAAAACACATTTTATGCAACTCTACATATGTTCTTTATTTTGTAATGACTTATGCCATGTTAATATGATATCTGAGTGAGAATGACTAACAAAATCAATGGGGATCCCCTGGATATAATGTACATTCCACGATGTAATGATCAGAATTAGTGTAAACGTTACAGTTTTGAAAACATTTCGACACAGGCTTAACACCTAACAAACACAAAAACGGATTGCTGTCATTTCTTGTACATAGAATGTTTACCGGGTAAAGAAAACCAATATATGATTTTTTTTCATTTGGGTGAACTATCCCTTTCACTTTTTACTGCCGTGGGCTAAATCAGGTTCACACAGAGTGTTTCTTGGTAGTCTTAAACAAATCTACTTTGGAACAATAATAAACACCTCACAGACATGGTTAAAAAAACAAAACATCTGTACCATGTCAGATATAGAGTTGAAATGTATTCCATTTTTGAGTTTGCATCCCAATATTACACTTTATATACATTATAGAAGACTGAAATATAGCAAAACTGTTTGACATAGAAACATCAGATTATCAAAAAGAATCATGTTTATTAATGAAAAAATAGAAATAACATTCCACCCATGAGGCCACTAGGTCATTTGACTGTAGGAAAGGGCTACGGTTAATTAAAGCTGGAATCTGCATGTGTGTTATTGTTTTTGTTTTGTTGGGGGGAAACAGAGAGGAGCGTCCAGCATCGTGGTAAAAAACATGCAGTACGTACGCTGATGTTCTATCGCGCGTGCAATGATGTCAGAGGAAGAAAAAAAAATGTTTGAAGTAACCTTTTTGTTGTTGTAATATAGCAAGCGATAAGCTATAAATATATATATATATATATATATATATATAAAATAAAGAGAGTCGCACACTCTATACATAAACTCCCAGTAATGTATTGGGTAAATCATGAATGTTTCGGCATCCACTGTGCCTTCTTCAGGGTAGTGATTCCGTAACGTTGGATGATTTACCCAATAAATTACCGGGAGTTTATATATAGAGTGTGCGACTCTCTTTGTTTTTATAGCTTACAGTTTATTTACCGTTTTAGTTTATAGTTTTTTCAACACCTCTACATAAAATAATTTTCTCAGGGTGTGCGCCAGCTTATGTTTTTTATTTGAGTAATATCGCAAACGGACATGGCGGTTTCGCCATTAAGGTGAAGCATCATTTTGTGATGTTAAGGTAAGGGTTAGGGAAAGGCATAGAAGTTAACATTGCTAGCTTAACCCCGTCCGCTGCCATTCATTTTCTACCGGTCTGTTACAAACAGAGGGTGATGATAGTACATGATGACTTGTCATATACTGTTTAAATGTATCAACAAATCAACAAACTGCTGAATTTCCGTGGCACTGCACACACAAATTTCACTGTCGTGAAGTCCCCTCTCTGTCTTGCACTGACAAAGAATATAGGCTACCTATCGACACAAGATGGAGCAGCCCGTTTGTTTGGTATTATCTGTTTCCAAATCAGACAAACTCACGCATATTTATTGATCCCTTTCTTGTATTTCTACCTTTTCAGGAGGTCTGATTTAAAACATGAAAATTGAGCATGGATTGTAGTAACTCTCCCATCCATCGCAGACAGCTTGTGCCATTCAAAGCATGGAAACGAGACAAATCCAACATGTGGTCGGCTGTTTAATTTTTGATCAAATCAATGAAAACGGAAGTGAAAACTTAAAAATAACCATTTTGTCAGCTAAGGTTTTTAGTAGAGAATCCAAATATAATGTGAGTATGGTTTTGATGATAAGATCATGCTCGTTAGGATATTAATGATGTAGACCACATCTGCATCCCTGGGATTGTCTTTTTCAAAGTATCAGAGAATAAATCTGTGGGATTAGCGTTTAGCGCATCGTTGACTATCCCTTGCTCACATTGTTAGGGTTGCTGCTGATATTGTGCTCAGTGGAACGATTGCTCTGAGAGCCCTGGTTGTCATCGCGACACACCAAGAACCTCCTCCAGATCCTCAGGTACGCGCCCTGGATCCTGCGGATCTTGAAGGCATAGACGACTGGGTTGACCGCTGAATTGGCATGGGAAAGGAGGATGCCCACATAGAAGGCGGTGTGGGGTATGTCTGACGGGCTGCCAAAGTAGGCAGCACAGTTCATAATGTGCAGGGGGAGCCAGCAGAAGGCGAACAGCACCAGGACCAGAGCCAGGGATTGGGCCAGGCTCCTCTCCTTCCTGAAGTAGGTGTGGGACTGGGCCCCGTGCCCTGCTTTCTCCCTCAGGTTCCTCCAGATGGTACAGAAAATGTAGATGTACAGGACAGCCATGACAATTAACGGGGTGAGGATGCAGAGGAAGAAATTGAAGTAAACAATGTATGACATGGGGATCACAGCCAGGAAATGGCAGAGGATTGCGGTCGAGTTCTCTGAGTGAGACAACGTTTCACGATTGTACCATCCAAACATGGGAGGGAAGCTCAATATGAAAGCAACAAACCAACATGTTGCTACTACCACCCAAGATCTTCTCTCTGTTACCGTCCTCTTGTAGCTGTTGAAGCAGAAAAATGTTGAGATGTTTTAATGAATTGCTTTGCAAAAGGAAACAAGGAATCTGATTCCACCCAAGCATGATTTCCTTTCTTAGAATGTGGTTAACATGGGACACAGCTAGGAGAATAATATGTCCAACTGTAAACGTCCTGAAATGTCACCTTAACAGCTCACCTGAGAGGGATGAAGACGCGTAGGTATCGGTCCACAGCAATGGCTAGCAGTGACAAGACTGAGGCCACTGTCAACATGATGACCACACAGCTAATGAAGAGACAGACATTGAACGAGGTCTGCACCCGTCCATCCACCAGTACAGCCAGTGGCATGGCCACAGACCCTACGAGGAAGTCAGCCACAGCCAGAGAAACCATAAAGCAGAAGATGGGCTGCCGCAGAGCACTGCTTGACCACACTGCCCAGATAACCAGCACATTTCCCAGGCAGCAGGCAATGGCGATCAGCACCTCCAGCACTGTGTAGACCACCTCTCCTCCAGACATCATGTCAGCTGTCCAATGGAAGTTTACTCTATGACTGAGTATGCTTTATTGTGAATAGTTCCTCTATGACCAGCAGGCTTTTGAGGAAGTTTTCTTGCTCACTGAAAAAATTCATGAAAATGCTACGCCCCTTTGCAATTGTTCGGCGCTGTTGATATAAGGATCTGAAAGCACAAATACATCAAAACAAATATATCACAACATTCATACACCTGCCGAGCAAACATTATAGCCCATTGACAATACATGGTAATTGTTTCAACTATGCAGGAAATAGAGTAACATTTTAGATATCCCGTGTCATAATGTTTGTAGTATGTCATTGTTTCAGAAGCAAGGGCATTTTTGAACATCCTTTAAATTTAACCCTACACAAAATGGCACGAGTCACAGGAAATGTGAAAACCACAATGCGACCAGAGCTAAATATTAATAGCCTCGCAAATCGGCCTGATCTCCCGAGCTTCCATATATGGTTCGCTGCACGAATACAGTCTTGTCATTCTGAATATCTGGAATCCTTGGGACGTACATACCCTAAACCCTAACCCTTACCCTAACCCTTACCTAACCTTAACCCTTACCTTAACTAGGCAAGTCAGTTAAGAACAAATTATTATATACAAAACCCTGACCAAACCCTCCCCTAACCCGGACAACGCTGGTCCAATTGTGTGGCGCACTATATGACTCATGATCACAGCCGGTTGTGATACACAGCCGGTTGTGATACACGCCCGGGATCAAACCCAGGTCTGGAGTGACACCTCTAGCACTGCAATGCAATGCCTTAGACCGCTGCGCTAAATTATTTCGCAGGCAATTGGATCAACCTTCCACCAATCAGACCAATGAACCACATGACGTAGTACCAGAACGCCGTTTCACTACATTCTCTGAGACCTAAACCCCAGCTGGAGTTTAAAGGGTGTGACCATCGAGCCTGTTGAGGAAGCTAAACTCCTACGTATAACATTGGATGGTCAATTACCATGGTTAACGAGTACATTTAGCATTTAGCGTAGCGCATTTGCATTTCCAGGTGCCTACTTGAGACGTCTGCGTCTCAAGTAGGATCAACAGGTTAAGTCATATTGACAAAAGTATATCGTTGTATTTACATTTGTGTGACTGTCCTCTATCAGTGTATCCGTGTTTAGCTACTTGTCATGTTTTTGTTGTTGTTGTGCATCCCAGGAAGAATAGCTGCTGCCTCTGAAAACGGTATCGGGGGATCTGTTCTATGTAGGCAAACAACATTACTACTAGCAGAAATTGTCAAGGAAGCAGGTCCGTGTAACTACTTAGCATGTCTGTGCACGATTCTCGCCATCTTTGACATGAAAATGTGCGCATAAAAGGCGCCTTAGCAAACACCAAGAAAGTATTTGATCCGACATAGGCAGCAAATTAGTGCATTTTGAACGATTGACTGATGTAATTAGGATTAACATTGCCTCGGTTCCAGGACGATCGATGAGAATTGATTAGAAGTGCCTTGGCTTGGTTGGTAGAGTAGAAGAGGATTTTGCTATTTTTAAAAGTTGGAAAGAAGCAGAGAAAGAAACAAGTCCCAATGTCGGAGCAAAAACTTCAACGGCTGACAAACGGGACCGAGAGCCTACACCTTCAAAGACCCAAAGGGCTCTAAAAAAGTTGTGTCCCCCAAACCCAGGTCAGAACAAGTTGTCTACCGAGATGCCCACACAGCATAGTCTGAAGGTGGTAAGTTGCATGCTGTTGAGGAACAGAACAGAAGACACTGCAAAGTGCATCTGTTCAATTTGGGACTTTTCAACAGTAATTTAAAAAATATTACAGCTATAATCTACACAATGATTCTAGAACAACACAAGAAAAGTAGCACACGACTGTATTACACCTTGTCAGTCCAAATCCAATGTTGTGTATTTCATTATTTATGTTGGTTTTGTCATTTGATATCAGTGTAGAAGAGAGCAGCTCTCATAAAAGGGAACTTTATTGCCAGAGGACATATGGGAATGATGTGGTTTTGCATCACAAATGTCCACTTGGAGTAGAACCAAGGAGCCACTGCACAGGCACTCCAGGGGGAAGTTTCCCCGAGGTACAGCTATAAACTCTGCCTCCCCTCCCCTAAACCTAACCTTAACCATTAATGGGAGAAAAGCCAAATTTGCCCAAGGTCAGCATCTAGAGGCAACTTTACCTTACACCTGCACAAGCAGGAGGGGCCTTATAGACCGATTAGATTACTACATGGGGTTGTGGATTGGACAGTAGTGTGAGGTGTTAGATAGTGAGAGAGGGACAGCAAAACCTTGTGGAATTCCCAACCCGGTACGTCACAGTATACAAGATACATATCAGTATATGTAGTTAATCACAATGTTAATCATTAGGCCTAACACATGTCATGAGTCAGTTATGCCTACTACTGATGAACCCTTTGCTTTATCTTTCAGGGCCTGGGTCCGAACATGACTGAGCAGACAGGATTAGGAAGTCTACTGGTGTCATCAAGAACTTGATGGACACCGCATATGCTGAGTTGGAGGTGTCAAAGTCTAGTGGCATCCATCATGCTGCTCGCCAGACCAAGGACATTCTAGCCCTTGTGGAGGTTGTTAGGGAGGCAGAGCTGTTAAACCATGCAAAGCGTTCACTACATTCCCTGGTTTTAACAGAAACATTCTAGCTGAAGTCAGCGAGTTGTGTGGGAGGTTAAGGTCCAAATTGAAGGAGCAGACCAAGGTACCTGTTTGAATTCAAACCAATTGGTTGCCAGGCTAGCTGGGGATGAGGGCAGCTTAGTCTGACCATCAAACGATCTCTAAGAGGAAAACAGGGTAGAGGGAAAGATGGTGATTGGTAGTTAGTTATTAGCGCTAGCATGCTAACAGATACCCATTGATTTCAGCTATTTTGCTAATGCTAGTTAGCATTGGTCTTGCAAAACTACCTCTAACATCCTTCATACTAGACACAGACACAAAAATGGTATCCATGAGTTCATCTGACTCTGGGGATGTAGATAAATGGCCTCATGGCCAAAATCCTGAAGTTTCCCTTTATGTTGTCACTGTAAATATGTTTTAATAATCTGTATTTGTAGACTGTTTTGTATTTATCACTACGCCTTTCTCTTTATCATTGCTGTGTCTTCTGTAAAAATCTAACTTTGATTTATGGTTCTTGATTAATGCATCATTATTTTAAATCCATAATGTTGACAGTTGAAATGAAACACCACTGACAGCTTTGAGTGACAGTTTTAATCAGTTGCTGTAACAATGTACGCTGAGAGAGTTGGGAAGCAAGTTCAGGGAGTGAATACATTTAATTAATTAATAAATGAACAAAACAAGAAACAAACAGCACACCGACACAAAGCAAGAACAATAACAATGACGACTGGGGAAGAAACCAAAGGGAGTCATATATAAAGGGCAGGTAATCAAGGGGCTGAGGGAGTCCAGGTGAGTGTCATTATGCGCGTAATGCTGGTGACAGGTGTGTGCCCTAACGAGCAGCCTGGTGACCTAGAGGCCGGAGAGGGAGCACACGTGACAGTACCCCCTAACCCGACACCCGGCTCCAGCCGCAGGATGTCGACCAAGATGATGAACCCGGGAATCAGGAGCGGACCAGTCACCTCTGCTAAGGCGCGGGAACCTGTCGATCTGGCTGAGGTGTGGGAGCATGACGACCTAGAGCGCTGGAGAGAGCGCATACGTGACAGTACCCCCTCCCCGGCGCGTTCGGCTCCAGCTGCAGGACGCCAACCACATGGATGATCCTGGGGATCCGGAGCGGACCAGTTGCCTCTGCTGAGGCACAGAAACCTGACGAACCGGTTGCCTCGGTTGAGGCATGGGAACCTGTTCACCCAGCTTAGGCATGGGAGCCTATTGAACCCACTGAGGCATGGGAGGCTTCTAACAGGCTGAGGCTTCCCAGGTAGCTCCGACTCCAACACCCAGACCCGACATCACCCCCAACACAAAAACAAAAAAAACACTCCTTGATGCTTCCCTTTGTTGAGTCGTCATTCTGTAACTATGTACGCTGAGAGTCGAGTTCAGGGAGTGAATACATTTAATAAATACATGGACAAGACAAAACAAGGAACAAAAAAAGAAACAAACATCACACTAACAGGAACAGAAACAATGACAGCTGGGGAAGAAACCAAAGGGAGATACATAGAAAGGGCCATGTGTGTGTCATTATGCGAGTACCGCTGGTGACAGGTGTGCGCCCTAACGAGCAACCTGGTGACCTAGAGGCCGGAGAGGGAGCACACGTGACAGTTGCATTTGGACAAGTGACAACACACGGATAGTAACACAGTCTCATTGCTGAGCAGTCATCCAACTAACTAACTAGTCACGGACCCCATAAAGGGACAGTTGTTCTACAGCAGCTTCTAGTGGCTTACTGCCACATTTGTGGTGCCACATTTGTAAGTGTCCCTTTTATTTATGTCAGAGCTGCTGTGGTGTGTTTCCATCTCAAAGTCCTCATATTCCTCATCAAAGTAACCCATGTAATCATCATCTACCTCACTGAAGCTATCATGATGGGAAGTGGGCTCTACGTTCTCAACGTCACCAAAAAACCTAACCGATTATGTGCAAGATGTCTCTTGCATGTCGCAATCGGAATACTGTAATGTTGTCGACAACGTAGGCCAAGGCAAATATGTGTGCACTGTCTTTTACTACTGCCTCAATTAGTTCAGTGCTAAATCCAGCACAGACTGCCTTGCAAGTGTAGAGGTGTGCTGTGTCCTTAACCAAATGACTCCAGTACTCCTCTAACATGTCCTACCTCTCTACATTTCACTGGATTGCAAGCATGTCCTTGTAATAACTCATGTTTGGGGTTAGGCTCTCCACAAACATCAGATACACATGAACATGATGTATGGCAATAGGTGCAGCACAGATGTCCTGGCTTAAAGCTTGTGGGGTGCTTTTTCAAAGTGACCGTATAGGGCTATTCGAAAGCAGCTCTTTGTGCCTGTGTCAAGCAGTCCTTTAACTGCTTTTTTATCAACCAACATTGTTGTGTTTGACGGCATACTGAATTGCATACGATTTCAACCCATTTCTACCAGGCCTGCCAACCTGTTGAACAATAGCCTCAACAACCTCTTGTGGCCCATACTATACATGACTACATCTCATTGAGTGCGGTTTTTAGTGCCAGCATCGGTCTGTGGTGGTATGTAGGCAGCTACGAAAAATACAGATGAAAACCTTCTAGGTAGATAGTGTCGTCTACAGCTTATCATGATGAGATACTCTACCTCAGGCGAGCAAAACCTTGAGACTTCCTTAGATATCGTGCACCAGCTGTTGTTTACAAATATACATAGACCGTCACCCCGTGTCTTGCCAGAGGCTGCTGTTCTATCCTGCCGATAGAGTGTATAACCTGCCAGCTGTATGTTATTAATGTCATTGTTCAGCCACAACTCGGTGAAACATAATATATTACAGTTTTTAATGTCCCGTAGGATATACGTGCTTTCAGTTCATCCCATTTATTTTCCAGTGATTGAACGTTGGCTAACAGTACGGCTGTCAAAGGCAGATTAGTCTCTCATCACCTGATCCACACAAGGCACCCTGATCTCTTTCTGTCTGACTCATTAAAGAAAAATGACTTGTCCAATTCGAGGTGAGTAATCGCTGTTCTGATGTCCAGAAGCTCTTTTCGATCATAAGAGACGGTAGCAGCAACATTATGTATACAATAACTTACAAACAATGTGAAAAAAAATAGCACGGTTGCAGCATCAACGCTAAGCTTCTCAAGAGCAGCCATCGCTGTTGATGTAGTTTTAGATTTTTTCTTCTTCGGTGGGGTTTAATGGCGGTTGGCATCCAATATTTATGGTGCATTATCGCTGTACGGGTGTAAAAAAGTCAACTCCATACAGTGGGGTTTGCCTCCACATTAGCCGTTCCATTGATCACCATTGCCATAAAACCCACTAAGTCCAACTTCTTTACATGCAGCATATCTGGATCCTGCTGGTGGGAGGCCAACTCTGTAGCCTCCCAACAACATTGGACCTTTTAATCTTTCTACCCTTTTTACCGCCACCACATAGGGCAGTTCAGTCTGTTTCCTGATTCTGGCCACCTCCACCTCTTTCACCCTATTTGGGTTTTCCAAGGATGTCGCCTCATGCTCTCCACCATGATTACAACACTTTATTCCTTTGCAATTCTCTTCTGCTATACAGGCTCCATCAAAGTGATTTTCTCCACACGTCGAACAATCTTGGCTCCTCACCGTCTGCAAACACTTTCTTCGTGTCCAAAAATTTGACACTGCTTACACTGCAAAAGAAGTGGGAGCAACAACATACACACATATGTATGAACACACAGAAACAGCATATCCTCCATGTAATTTATCTCATAGGCCTAATAGTATTGTAAAGCTCTTTTCTACCCCATCTTGTCCCTAGGGGTCTACCATCCTCCAACACCCCAACCCAACACACCCCACTCAGATTAAGGATCTTAGTGAAACATTCATTATTGTTTTTGGGTGTGCTTTGCCAGGGTCAGAGTGACAACCCACAGTACCGGCAGACCCCCAGGGCAAGGACTGAGCAGCCCAGCAGCTAGGGATTGCCTAAATAGGTATCTCCCCTGACATGGGCCTGTTTTCAATACAGACTCCTTTAGTCGTACCTTACGAAAGTTGCACAGTATACCCTTAATCTTTTAATGAATCAAATCTAGTGATACATAACTTGACATTTCCGCCATCCGTTGTGACATTGTGGGAGCATAACCAACCTTCCAATTAATGGCAATGCATTTCTTAAATGCTTGATTACAGTTTCATTTGATAACAGTCCACAGTTTCAACATTTCCAAGCAAACAAAAACAGGGAGAAGGGAGAATCTGTAGACACGCTGAAATAAAAGACATACTCTGCCAGAATTCAGCCAGCCTTCACAAGACCATAACATACTGTATTCAAATATGTCCCCTTTTGTGTTTTACACCTCCATCAGAGGAATTACATCTCTGAGTGCATGTTATTTAGTTACACTGGCATATAGTACGTTCTATGGATGGTCTTAAACTGCAGTTATTTATGTCTGAGATGATGTGAACATGACTGGGCATTCAAACATATCTGTATCCATTCATCATTATAGTCATCATCAATAGTTTCCACCAGGTCTTCCTCACATTATTGTTTCACATGCTTTGTGTCATCGGGGAAAGCCTCTATCAACCCTTGTTACAGTTTAGAAAACAACTTTGGTGGTGTGTCAGATTGTCTTAAAATAGTTTGAAGCTTTGAAGCATCTGGCTTGTCCAGTGTTTGCTGGATAGAGAGAATAAAGTGTTGTAACTGCAAAAATTATCATTAGCTCCGTCACAGACTAGTCTTCCCTGGCTGCCTGACCCTGCTGAGACCCGTCACCATCTGATCCTCCTAAGATGATGCATGACAAAGAATTACATTAGTGTACATGTATACATTATATTATCCAATAATAGAATCAATGGTTCAACAATTGAAATGACCATTATTCCCAGATCCCAGACTGTAGCTTTAAAATTAAGCTGCTTTCCTGTTGATACCCATCAACTCAAGATGGAACTTTGTATTATTCACTGATAATGTGAATACACTGTGTACTGCAAAATTTAACTGAGCTCCATAGACTGGTCTTCCCTAGCTGTCTGACTCTACTGGGACACCTGTCTAAATCTAATCCAGCTAAGACATGATGATCATAGTGTTGTGTACTGATGGTCCACCATGACAGTGAAGCCTGAAGAGCTGTTTATTACTGTGTCGGTGTGAAAAGGTAGCTACGGGCTAGATCTGAACTGGCTGTGGTAGCTACTAGCTAACTAATTAATTCACCTCAGTCAAGAGAGGATGAAACATTAGCTAACATTACATCTCAGTTACACTACTAGCAGCACTGGGAATAAAAACTATTTTATTTATTTTTTCTATTAAGTTAAACAGCAGTTACCTTGCCAGCTACATCAGTCAACTAAAGAGTAGCCAGTTTCTCCTCTGCTTGCTTTTACAACTCGGAGAAAAAGCGCAACACATACAGTTTGACAGCAGCTGCCTCTGTTCAACTCTCCCGTGATGGTCCAAAAATCCTTTCAGAAGCTTTGCCTTCACACAGCATGTCCGCCAGCTCTGTGGTGTCCTCATGGTCCTAAGTCCAGCCGGCTGAAGCCTACCTGACCACTCTGAAGCGTCACATTGTCCTAAAGCACACCGATGCCATTTTTGGTATTAGAGTGCAATGATATCACAGTGCAATGATATAATGCAATTCCAGAATTTCAGAACGTGTGTGTCCCTCCCTCCCAACTGTCACACAAGGACCAACGATTTTCCTTAAGCATATTAATATAAACTTCTTCAGAAACTACAGAAATGACTCCTTTATTGGGTGCCCTGCTCCATAGCTCAAGGCATGACAAATCATGATCTCCAAATTGCTTTTTCTAATCCTCAGAAACACACAAAATGGAACAAGCCCACTTCACGTGACATTCAACGATTTAACTTTACCCCAAGCTTTCTCCACCACGTTGGACATCTTCAATAGGTTCACCAAGTCAGGCATACATAGTCCCAGAAAACGTACTCCTACCAGATACGATGGGAAATTACCACCACTAGATGTTTCCTTTCCCACGTCAATTTACATTTGTATTCTCACTGATCGAAGGTAACCTGCCTAACCTGCCTCACGTCGGTAGCGTTGAAAGGCTGGTCATGGCTCACATCAACACCATCATCCCGGAAACCGTACACCCACTCCAATTTCCATACCGCCCCAACAGATCCACAGATGACACAATCGCAATCTCAATCTCACTCCACACTGCCCTTTCCCACCTGGACAAAAGGAACGTTTACAGTTGAGGTCAGAAGTTTACATACACCTTAGCCAAATACATTTAAACTACATTTTTCACAATTCATGACATTTAATCCGAGTAAAAATTCCTTGTCTTGGGTCAGTTAGGATCATCACTTTATTTTAAGAATGTGAAATGTCAGAATAATAGTAGAGAGAATGATTTTTTTTAGCTTTTATTTCTTTCATCACATTCCCAGTTGGTCAGAAGTTTACATACACTCAATTAGTATTTGGTAGCATTGCCTTTAAATTGTTTAACTTGGGTCAAATGTTTCGGGTAGCCTTCCACAATTTTGTCCCATTCCTGACAGAGCTGGTGTAACTGAGTCAGGTTGGTAGGCCTCCTTGCTCGCACACACTTTTCAGTTCTGCTCACAGATTTTCTATAGGATTGAGGTAACTCTGTGGCTACTCCAATAGCTTGACTTTGTTGTCCTTAAGCCATTTTGCCACAACTTTGGAAGTATGCTTGGGGTCATCATGTTGTGGGGGTGCTTTGAGTAGTGGCTTCTTCCATGCTGAGCGGCCTTTCAGGTTATGTCAATATAGGACTCGTTTTACTGTGGATATAGATACTTTTGTACATGTTTCCTCCAGCATCTTCACAAGGTCCTTTGCTGTTGTTCTGAGATTGATTTGCACTTTTTGCACCAAAGTACGTTCATCTCTAGGAGACAGAACGTGTCTCCTTCCAGAGTGGTATGACAGCTGTGTGGTCCCACGGTGTTTATACTTGTGTACTTTTGTTTGTACAGATGAAGGTGGTACCTTCAGGCGTTTGGAAATTGCTCCCAAGGATGAACCAGACTTGTGGAGGTCTACAATTTTATTTATAAGGTCTTGGCTGATTTGTTTTTATTTTCCATTGATGTCAAGCAAAGAGGCACTGAGTTTGAAGGTAGGCCTTGAAATACATCCACAGATACACCTCTAATTGACTCAAATTATGTCAATTAGCCTATCAGAAGCTTCCAAAGCCATGACATCCTTTTCTGGAATTTTCAAAGCTGTTTTAAAGGCACAGTCAACTTAGTGTATGTAAACTTCTGACCCACTGGAATTGTGATACAGTGAATTATAAGTGAAATAATCTCTCTGTAAACAATTGTTGGAAAAATGACTTGCGTCATGCACAAAGTAGATGTCCTAACCGTCTTGCAAAAACTATAGTTTGTTAACAAGAAATTGTTGGAGTGGTTGAAAAACGAGTTTAATGACTTCGACCTAAGTGTTTTTCTAACTTCTACTATAGATGTCCGGGGCAGGGTGTGTGTGGAGCGAGAGACAGCATTTCCTACATTTTAATATAAAAAGGGATTTTGTCAAACAAAACTATGCTACATTTCTATCTCTGGGACCCTCAGGGTGACAAATTAGAGCAAGATTAGTACATTATTTACCTTCAGAGGTGAATGTATCAAACCAGTTGCCATGATAAAAGGGTTTTGTTGTTGTGCACTCTCCTCAAACAATAGCATGCTATTTTTTCACTGTAATAGCAACTGAAAATTAGACAGTTCAGTTAGATTAACAAGAATTTAAGCTTGATGCCCACATAAAGATGTCTATGTCCTGGAAAGTTGGCTGTTACTTACAACGTCATAATAATCACATTAGTGCATGTTAACTCAACCGTCCCGGTATAGGGACACCGATCCCGTAGAGGATGAAACCAGGGCTTTCAGAGCAACCAGACCACTGAGAACAATATCAGCAGCAACCCTAACAGTGCGGCCAGAAGTATTGACAGAGATGCTACACAGTTGAGGATACAACATGTTAATAGTGTAGGCAGCCATTAGAGGCGATAGTCCCTTAGCAACGAGTATCAATACCTTATTTAGAACCTGTATAATTCTCATATGGGAAATCTATTGCCAAGGGTATATTTATTTGCATTTTGTTTAAAAAAAAATGCATTTGTTAATAAACAAAAAGGGTGAGAATAAAAATGGACATGGAGGCAGGGGAGGATGTCAGGTGGGTGGGCACTGGGTTCTTATAAGTTTTTAATTTTACTTTTATAGATTTCCTGTTTACAGGTGAAAAAAAATCTGTATGATTCAGTTGCTCAGAAATAGAAATATGATGCAGTATTTGCCAGTTATCCAATGAATATGTTTAATCTCCAATGTAAAGGTGCATGTTTGAGGGGCAGATGAAACAAGGAAATAAAAATTGCATTTAATGATTTGTTTGCTTCAGCAGTAAATGGTTATATTCCGTTTGATCCAGTTGAGTGACAGTGACCAGGGATGTGGGTTGTTGTTGGATAATATTCCACAATGTTCCAGTACAGATGTCAAAAGTGTATACCCACAATCCCTGGGGGGTAACAAGGGAATCAACACTTTCACTTCTCCTGAAGGACACATTGCTGAGTTATCCTTAAATTCTACTTAATTTATGAAAGCAGAAATGACAACCAAAAAACCAAAGCAAACAAACACATTATTACAAACACAAGAACCATTATAAGATGATGAAGATGAAACACTCATACAAACAGACAAATAAATTAGATAGCATGCTTACCAGTGGCTTGGTTATTTGTCTTTGTTAAATATTGATTTCTTTCTAGCTTGTAGACAAACTTTTAAATTAAATATAACACTGACAGAGTGATTTTCCTTTGTCTAGTCTAGTCTGTCAAATAAGCCCCAGCCCATATCTGAAGTTGTTGTGTGGGCGATAATGCAGGAGCAGCTTGTGCTCCTCCTAGCCTTCTGAGATGCTATTGGTATTTTGGCTTTCAATGCCATTGTTTTATTGCTGGTTCCCCCAGAGCAAAACAACAATATCTGGTGACTCATTGTGCTTTATGTTTCACCATTGAAACACATTCATCCAGGCTACGACCATCTTCGTTGTGTGGAGGTGCATTACATCAGTCTTAATAAGATAGCAAGTGCTCTGTACTGTAGCTTCAGAGCTGCATTAGCACTAATGGGTAATTCGAGGCATCCATCATCTCTAGAATAGGATGTTTGGTGAGGATGTGGAGAACATTGCACTCATTTGGTGAACCGGTAATAGGACCACCTCACCACAGTCACATAATCCCAGAGGAACCTGACGGATATCTGCATGGTACTAATCTAATTCATGACAGATATTCATAGAGATACAGTCTCAGAGGTGTAATCACTGGCCAGTTGTTTTCTGTCGCAAAATGTACCCAGAAGTCAAAAGTCTGGTGCCTTTTCACTAGAGGTCTACTGTAGATAATATACCATTTAGCAAAACTTTCTCTAAAGCATCTCCACTCCAAAGGTGAAAAAGTTTTTTTTTTTTTGTATGGGTGGTCCCGCCGGGAATTGGGCTCACAATCCTGGCTTTGCAAGTGCCATGCTCTACCAACTGAGCCACTCATTGGCCTGAAACATCTCTTCTATAGGTATATTACATATTATACAACGGCTGAGTCTAATCCTGAATGCTGATGGGTTAAAACTGCATTCCAGCCGGTGTCTTTTCCACAAGTTACCACCGGCTAAATCTGTGACGTTAGAATCCCTATTTACTCTGTTCCATTTTACTGCCCAATCCACTGTCTCATCAGCCAAGCCAGGCAATTTATAAACTTGATCTCCACTATATATAGCATATAGACATTATCTCACATTTCTTTTAGAATAAAATTTAGTTTTCAACAGCGGAGGTTTGTATTAACCTTGCTGTCTGTCTCTCTGTCATTTGCAACATTGTTTCAATATTCAAATTAGATCTCAAGCTGTCGCATAGTAATGAACGTGTCGGGAGTCAGGATGAGACAGCTTTTCTCAGCCAGTCAAAACATTTTATGGATATATAGTTAAAAATATCAATAGAAAACAGGTCAAATGAAACGAACTGCAGCTAGTCTTTCAAGCTTCAGTTTGAAGTGATTGTGTTACCTGTGTTGTTGGCAAGCTTCTCTAAACAGCAGTGTCCTGATGAGAGAGCACAGTTTCATCATGCATCATTTGCTAATTGTTATGGAGGCAGCGCTCCTAGTGGCCGGGGACTTTAAATGCGGGGAAACTTAAATCCATTCTACCAGCATGTTAAATGTGAAACCAGAGGGAAAAAACTCTAGACCACCTTTACTCAAATCAAATCAAATTGTATTTGTCACATGTGCTGAATACAACAGGTGTAGGTAGACCTTACAGTGAAATGCTTACTTACAAGTCCTTAACCAACAATGCTTCAAGAAGTTAAGAACAAATAAATAAAAATACGTTTTAAGTAAAAAATAAATAAGAAAAAAATAGAAAATAAAAGTAACAAATAATTAACTAGCAGCAGTAAAATAACTAGCGAGGCTATATACAGGGGGTACCGGTACAGAGTCAATGTGCGGGGGCACCAGTTAGTTAAGGTAATTGAGGAAATATGTACATGTAGGTAGAGTTAAAGTGACTATGCATAGATTATAAACAGAGAGTAGCAGCAGCGTAAGAGGGGTCTGGGTAGCCATTTGATGACCTGTTCAGGAATCTTATGGCTTGGGGGTAGAGGCTGCCTTTTGGACCTCGACTTGGCGCTCTGGTACCGCTTGCCACGTGGTAGCAGAGAGAACAGTCTATGACTAGGGTGGCTGGAGCCTTTGACAATTTTTAAGACCTTCCTCTGACACCGCCTGATATAGAGGCTCCGTGAAGCATATGATATTACAGTTTTGAATGTCCCATTGGTAGTTTAATCTTGAACGTAGGTCATCGATTTTATTCTCCAAAGACTGCACGTTTGCTAGCAGAATGGAAGGAAGTGGGGGTTTATTCGATCGCCTATGAATTTTCAGAAGGCAGCCCGCCCTCTGGCCCCTTTTTCTCCGCCTCCTCTTCATGCAAATCCCAGTGATCTGGGCCTGTTCCCGAAAAAGCAGTATGTCATTTGCGCCAGTCTCGTTAAAGGAAAAAAAGGATTCTGCCAGTCCGTGGTGAGTAATCACAGGCCTGATGTCAAGAAGATATTATCGGTCATAAGATAAGATTGTGTACAAAATAAGTACAAAAATAAGTTACAAGAAATGCAAATGAACAAACAAAAAACATAATCGGTTGGGGACATGTAAAACGTCTGCCTTCTTCTCCGGCGCCATTGCTAAACTGAAAAGATTTGGCATGGGTCCTCAGATCTTCAGCTGCAACATGGAGAGCATCCTGACTGGTTGCTACACTGCCAGGTATGGCTACTGCTCAGCCTCCAACCGCAAGGCACTACAGAGAGTAGTGCATACGGACCAGTACATCACTGGGTCCAAGCTTCCTGCCATCCAGGACCTCTATATCAGGCGGTGTCAGAGGAAGGTCGTAAAAATTGTCAAAGCCACACTAGTCATAGACTGTTCTCTCTGCTACCACACGGCAAGCGGTACCGGAGTGCCAAGTCTATGTCCAAAAGGCTTCTCAACAGCATCTACCCCGAAGCCATAAGACTCCTGAACAGCTAATAAAATGGCTAACCAGACTATTTGCATTGCCCCTCCCCTCTTTTACGCTACTGCTACTCTCTGTTCATTATCTATGCATAGTCACTTTAACTCTACCTACATGTACATATTACCTCAATTACCTCGACTAACCGGTACCCCCGCACATTGAATCTGTACCGCTACCCCCTGTAAATAGCCCTATTGTTATTTAGCTATACCGCTACCCCCTGTAAATAGCCCTATTGTTATTGACTATATTTTGTGGAAGGATGACATAGTATGAATAAATTAATAAAAATAACGTTTTTAATTAAAATATGTCAAAACTTTATTTGAATATGTTGGTAACCTGTTGTATGAAAGGGACAATACCCTGGAAGCATTCGGGGAGTATCACTTAATTATACACAATAAAAGCTTGTCACTATACCTTTACCAACCCTCACATCAAAGCTCACTTTTCAGATTCAGATTAGAGCGCAGAGCCGAGCGTGTTCATATTAATTGATATTCTTTCCTAGTTATCGAGTTATTAGCCCAGTTATAGATAAGTATAGGTCAGCAATGGGGAGTTACTGCTTCCTACAAGAGCACAAAACAAGTAGGCCACATTTCAAGCTGTCTTTTGAAAAGCCAATGAAGTGAAACGCTTAACTCTTAAGTAAATGGGCAGTGTTGTATTTTGAGACAGGCTTGAATATGCAAATAAGCCTATAGGCAGAGGGGTAGTCTACATTGTCAAATTTTCTGTATGGTAATAATAATACATTTGATTTTGTAAAGTGTTTTCTTGCATCATACAACACAATACAATGCCATTTACAGTCAGCTATTTGGCCAATGGTGTTACAGACCAAGTTAAAATAGAAAATATCAAGCCCTTCATAGTGTAAAAAAGTCACATGCAATGTAGACCTGCATTTAACACCACAAATACTGTAGGCTATATCATAGAAATCAAAGCTATTTCCATGTGAAAATGTTATGTGATTTGCTCCATTGGTTTTGTTGGTAGGCCTACATTATGCTCAAATAGCCACAATAGGCTATTGGTTACTGTCAAAAACGGTAGGGGTACAGCCTCAGTGTTCCATGTAAACGTGCGCTGGAAGTTGCACAGAATTCTCACAACTTTCAAGTGTCCGCTCAAATGATAACAAATGTGCTCAGTGCCTCAGGAAATTACAGGGGACATTGCCTGGGACCCTCTCTGCAGATGTCATACAGCACATGGGAAAGGTGATACCATCTCCAAGACAAGTGATTTACTTCTGTGTCTGCTCACCAACACGCTAACGCACAGCGCACAGTCTGAGGTCAGAGGCAATGATCCCCCAAAAAGTCCAGAGTCATCGGTTTCCTCCAAAAAAGAGAGTATAAAATGAATGTGTTTACAGCAGACGTTGAAACCTCTACTCTCCTTAATGGATTGAGAGGGGCCATCACAGAGATTGCTTCATTACTGCATCTTTTGAAGTGGCTGCCAACTGCCAAGATTTTCTGATTCAGAGATGAACATTGCCTTATTGAGAGAACTGTGTTTTAGGTTAATTAAATGTTTTTGTCTACAGGCTTGCTTAACCTCGAACACACCATCCTGATCTCCCGAGCTCACATTAAGCTTGGGAGATCAGAATGGTTCGTACGAGGCTACGGCTTGCTGCCGGTTATCAAAATTCTGCTATTCCACTCCAATTCATTTCCATGCATATGATATCTCAATATGTGAATGTTTTAATTGTGTGTCCCTTTTCTAGCTCCATGACTATTCTAGCAAAGCGCTGGTCCAGAATGTTCAAGTTGATGGAGCGAATATACAGAATGAGGCTTGAAGTACAACTGGCGGGCTGTTAGCCTGTGTGAAGTTCAAGTTTTAAAAAATCACATAAAAAGATTGTTTTAAGATGATGAAAAGGAAGAAGTGTGTTGTATGAGAATAAATCTGCCTGCTGTTCATCTGCCTGCCGATATAGAATAACAACGGAGTAGGTAGTGTTAAGCACTAATGTACTATTCAAAACGTACTAAACCCTCTCACTGTCAACTGCGTTTAAATTTCAGCAAACTTACCATGTGTAAATATTTAATATGAACATTACACGATTCAACAACTGAGACATAAACCGAACAAGTTCCACAGACATGTGACTAACAGAAATGGAATAGTGTCCCTGAACAAAGGGGTGGGGTCAAAATCAAAGTAACAGTCAGTATCTGGTGTGGCCACCAGCTGCATTAAGTACTGCAGTGCATCTCCTCCTCATGAACTACACCAGATGTGCCAGTTCTTGCTGTGAGATGTTACCCCTCTGTAACGGTTTTCGTCGTCGGATGAGGAAGAGTAGTCGGACCAAAGCGCTGCGTGGTAAGTGTTCATGTTTGTTTATTGAACTGAACACTCATACAAACTAACAAGAGAATAAATGAAACCGAAACACTAAACAGGCGCAAACACTAAACAGAAAACAACTACCCACAAAAACCCTGTGGGAAAAGCTACCTAAGTATGGTTCCCAATCAGAGACAACGATAGACAGCTGTCCCTGATTGAGAACCATACCCGGCCAAAACAAAGAAATACAAAAACATAGAAAAGAGAACATAGAATGCCCACTCAAATCACACCCTTACCAAACCAAAATAGAGACATAAAAAGCTCTAAGGTCAGGGCGTGACACCCTCTCTTCCACTAAGGCACCTGCAAGTTCCCGGACATTTCTGGGGGAAATGGCACTAGCCCTCACCCTCCGATCCAACAGGTCCCAGACGTGCTCAATGGGATTGAGATCCGGGCTCTTCGCTGGCCATGGCAGAACACTGACATTCCTGTCTTGCAGGAAATCATGCACAGAACGAGCAGTATGGCTGGTGGCATTGTCATGTTGGAGGGTCATGTCAGGATGAGCCTGCAGGAAGGGTACCTCATGAGGGAGGGGGATGTCTTCCCTGGAACGCACAGCAGTGAGATTGCCTGCAATGACAACAAGCTCAGTTCGATGATGCTGTGACACACCGCCCCAGACCATGATGGACCTTCTACCTCCAAATTGATCCTGCTTCAGAGTACAGGCCTTGGTGTAACGCTCATTCCTTCAACGATAAACGCAAATCCGACCATCACCCCTGGTGAGACAAAACCGTGACTCAACAGAGAAGAGCACTTTTTGCCAGTCCTGTCTGGTCCAGTGACGGTGGGTTTGTGCCCATAGGCGACGTTGTTGCCAGTGATCTCTGTTGAGGACCTGCCTTTACAACAGGCCTACAACCCCTTAGTCCAGCCTCTCTCAGCCTGTTGAGGACAGTCTGAGCACTGATGGAGGGATTGTGTGTTCCTGGTGTATCTTGGGCAGTTGCTGTTGCCATCCTGTACCTGTCCCGCAGGTGTGATGTTTGGATGTACAGATCCTGTGCAGGTGTTGTTACACGTGGTCTGCCACTGCGAGGACGATCAGCTGTATGTCCTGTCTCCCTGTATCGCTGTCTTAGGCGTCTCACAGTACGGACATTGCAGTTGATTGCCCTGGCCACATCTGCAGTCCTCATGCCTCCTTGCAGCATGCCTAAGGCACGTTGACGCAGATGAGCAGGGACCCTGGGCATCTTTCTTTTGGTGTTTTCCAGAGTCAGTAGAAAGGCCTGTTTAGTGTCCTAAATTTTCATAATTGTGACCTTAATTGCCTACCGTCTGTAAGCTGTTAGTGTCTTAACGACCGTTCCACAGGTGCATGTTCATTAACTGTTTATGGTTAATTGAACAAGCATGGGCAAACATGGTTTAAATCCTTTACAATGAAGACGATTATTTGAATTTTTATGATTTATCTTTGAAACAGAGTCCTGAAAAAGGGACGTTTCTGTTTTTTGCTGAGTTTATCTTTCTCACAAGTTAATTAGCTGGGGAATGAAATTAAACCATGGATTGCTCCTGAAGAACCACAAATCATAACTTGCACATTACATAATTCGAATTACTCCCATGGTAGCTTGTGTACTGATGCTTTCTGATTAAGGAGAAATCGATGTCAGCATTGTAGGTTCGCCTTAAGACTGGGAAGCACTCCAGCCACACTAAAGATGATTTATTAATTCACCTTTAAGGCTAAAGGCAAAAAGGCAGGGTATAACATTAATCTATAGGGGATTTAAGGTTCTATATCTCTACAGATTCTCTTTGTGGATATTCAGGAAGTAAAAACGTCACATCACTTACAGAACATCTGGACACAGTGTAATGTCCATTAATTTATGCAAAGCTATTTGAGAGGATGACAGCGGTCTTGGTTAGCACAAATGCGTGGGGGGCAGATTGTTCGTTTGGTTCTTCACAAATCTTCTTGGGTAAGTGGGCTCCGAGTGGCGCAGCAGTCTAAGGCACTGCATCTCAGTGATAGAGGTGACACGTGTTTGATTCCAGGCTGTATCACAACCGGCTGTGATTGGGAGTCCCATAGGGCGGCACACAATAGGCTCAGCGGTATACGGGTTTGGCAGGGGTAGGCCGTCATTGTAAATAAGAATTTGTTCTTAACTGACTTGAAATAAATACAAAAAATAAAGTGTTACGGTCATATTTGTAGTGCATCTCAGGTGACAGAGTACTAAAAACTTAAGATGGCACCTTGGCACTCCAACTTTATTTGATACCCTATTAGCTTGAGTGGCCCTGACGAAAAGCATGCAATCTCCCAAATGCTTGTTTTATAAGACCCACCTGCCAGACCATAGTCACAGCTCCCCCCCCCCCCACACACACACACACACACACACACACACACACACACACACACACACACACGCACACACACTTCTGATGGTATGTGGGGAGCTCGCTACTGTTCCAGAGGAGTGATGGGAGGTGGTGGTGCTGCAGACTGCTGCAAAGAGAACGAGGCCCCTCCCTTGTTTCAGAGAGAGCCTCTCTCCAAGAGTGAGAGCAAGTGAGGAGGAGGATGAGTGGAGGAGAGAAGCAGGGGATCAGCTTGTCAGTCAGTCAGTGTGGAGCTAGAAGAGGACGCTGGACATTCATCTCCCCAGATGCTCTAATTGACATAGGGCCCACTCAATCAATGCCAGATCAGCGACAACCCACGCTTCTCTCAACAGCAGCAACTCAGAGGGAACACGTAGAATGGAGGAGGACACAATGAAATTAGTTGAATCCATAGGACCAATTGAAGAAAAACCTCTTAAACCATTTCCATTCTGAGGCAAGGCAAAGGGAGATCTGAGGACTTTTAAAATGTTTTCCTTTCCCGGTATCCAGCCACGGGAGCATGTGGACATGATTTACATCTCCATGGAGACAGCCATCGCCCTGGCCTCTGTGCTGGGAAACGTGCTGGTGGTGCTGGTGGTTTGTGTTAACCGCGCCCTGAGAGACACCACGTTCTGCTTCATCGTGTCTCTAGCGGTGGCCGACATCGCTGTGGGAGCCCTGGTCATTCCCCTGGCTATAGTGATTAGTCTGGGGCTGAAGACTCAATTCTACACCTGCCTCTTCCTCGCCTGTCTGCTCCTCATCATCACCCAGGGTTCCATCCTTTCTCTAATGGCCATCGCCATTGACCGCTACCTCCGGGTCAAGATTCCCATCAAGTGAGTCCACTGTATAGCCACCGGTTGCATGCTATTTATTGAAAAACAACTGCCAAATTCATGACAAAAAAAACATACCTTAACTGAAATACATCACATGAAATACATTTATCTGGTCTGCAGCACCACCTGTCATGAAATTACAGAATATTCGGGGTTTTAAACTTTTAATAGAGGATTGTCCATAATGAGATGGATTTTGCTTGAGGGCAACAAATTAAGAATTTTACTGTATTCCTAGTGAGGACCATTTTCTGTTCATTCTAATTATACATTAACTTAGAGTGCCTTCAGAAAGTATTCACACCCCTCGACTTCTTTTCCCACATGTTTAATTAAAATTGATAACATTTTGATTTTGTTTCACTGGCCCACACACAATACCGCATAATGTCAAAGTGGAATTATGTTTTTGTACATTTTCACAAATGAATTAAAAACAAAACGCTGAAATGTCTTGGGTCATTAAGTATTCATTGCCTTTGGTATGGCACGCCTAAATAAGTTCAGGAGTAAAAATGTGCTTAACAAGTCAAATAATATGTTTGTGTGCAATAATAGTGTGCACTCTGTGTGCAATAATAGTGTTTACATCATTTTTTTATGACTACCTCGTCTCTGTACCCCACACATCTGTTAGGTCCCTCAGTCAAGCAGGGAATTTCCAACACAGATTCAACCACATAGACCAGGGAGGTTTTCCAATGCTTCACAAAGAAGGGCACCTATTGGTCGATGGTTAAAAATAGAAGAAAAAAAATACATTTAATATCCCATTGAGCATAGTGAAGTTATTAATAACACGTTGGATGGTGTATCAATACGCCCAGTGACTACAAAGATACAGGCGTCTTTCCTAACTCAGTTGCTCAATGGTTTCACCATGAGGCCAATGGGGACTTTATAACAGTTACAGAGTTTAATGGCTGCGATAGGAGAGAACTGAGGATGGATAAACAACATTGTAGTTACCACACAATACTAATCTAAATGACAGAGTGAAATGAAGGAAGCCTGTACAGATGACGGAAGCTTATACAGAATAAAACAAATACAAAAGATGCATCCTGTTTGCAATAAAGTAAAGTAAAACTGCAAAAAAATTGTTTAAAAAAAAGTACATTATGTCCTGAATACAAAGTGTTATATTTGGGGCAAATCCAACACAACACATTACTGAGTACCACTCTTCATATTTTCAAGCATGGTGGTGGCTGCATCATGTTATGGGTATGTTTGCCATTAACAAGGACTAGCAAGTTTTTGGGAGGATAAAAATAAACGGAACAGAGCTAAGCACAGGCAAAATCCTGGAGGAAAACCTGGTTCAGTGTGCTTTCCAGCAGATGCTCGGAGACAAATTCACCTTTCAGCAGGATAATAACCTAAAACACAAGGCCAACTATACACTGGAGTTGCTTACCAAGATGACATTTAATGTTATTGAGTGGCCTTGTTACAGATTTGACTTAAATCGTCTTGAAAATCTATGGGAAGTTTTGAAAATGTGTGTCTAGCAATGATCAACAACCAACTTGACAGAGCTTGAAGAATTTTTTAAAGAATAATGTGCCAATATTGTATAATCCAGGAGTGCAAAGCTCTTAGAGACTTAACCAGAAAGACTCACAACTGTAATCACTGCCAAAGGGTATTCTGACATGTATTGATTCAAGGGTGTGATTACTTTAGGAGGGCGCTGTATAAGTGGACTTTTTCAAAGGCCTCTTTATATTGATGTGCGAGGGATACCAAGGGAGTATGCGGTAGCAATGTGCACTATATATACAAAAGTATGTGGACATCCCTTCAAATGAGTGGATTTGGCTATTTCAGCCACACACGTTGCTGACTTGTGTATAAAATCAAGTGCGCAGACATGCAATCTCCATAGACGAACATTGGCAGTAGAATGGCCTTACTGAAGAGCTCAGTGACTTTCAACGTGGCACCGTCATAGAATATCAACATTTCAACAAGTCAGTGCGTAAAATTTCTGCCCTGCTAGAGCTGTCCCGGTCAACTGTAAGTGCTGTTCTTGTTAATCTGGGTTTGGCGGATGCTAGAAGAATGCTACCTGCCCCAATGCATAGTGCCAATTATTTCATTGTTCGGGCTAGGCCCCTTAGTTCCAGTGAAGGGAAATCTTAACTCTACAGCATACAATGACATTCTAGACGATTTTGTGCTTCAGTTTGGGGAAGGCCCTTTCCGGTTTCAGCATGACAATGCCCCGTGCACAAAGCAAGGTCCATACAGAAATGGTTTGTCTAGATGGGTGTGGCAGGACTTGACTGGCCTGCACAGATCCCTGACCTCAACCCCATCGAACACCTTTGGGATGAATTTGAACGCCGACTGCGAGCCAGGCTTAATCGCTCAACATCAGTGCCTGACCTCACCATTGCTCTTTTGGTGGCTGAATGGAAGCAAGTCCCCGCAGCAATGTTCCAACATCTAATGGAAAGCCTTCCCAGAAGAGCTGTTGTAGCAGCAAAGGGGGGACAAACTCCATATTAATGCCCATGATTTTGGAATGAAATGTTGGACGAGCAGGTATCCACATACTTTTGGTAATGTAGTGTATCTGAGGAGAATTTCTCTCAGACTGCGGAAAGCCATATATCTATGCTTAGTTGAATAGAAATCAATGGGCCAGACATTGAAAGCTTTTACGTATATTAAAATGGTCTTGTCTGTCCCAAGGAGTGATTTTTAAGGCTGGTTCGTTTGGCATTTTTGGCAAAGTTCCTGGTGCGTCTAATTTATTTGTATTGTCATGTGGACAGGGGACCAATCCCACTGGGTACACACTAGTTGAATCAACGTTGTTTCCATGTCATTACAATGAAATTACATTGACCCAATGTGAAATAGATGTTGATTTGGCGTTTGTGCCCATTGGGAACTTACTATTAAAGGGAACGGTTCCTTAATTTGGCTGTTTAATATTAAATTATCATACATTTGGTTGAAATTGTATTGGTTTCATAGTGCCATCTTTTATTTTCTCACAGAAAAATAGAATAAATAAATCAGGAAAGAAATGTAGATGTTTACATTTGCTTAGGTTTCAGTATTTTGCATCCCAAAAATCCATATCTTTGTCCTCAGGAAATGTGGTGACTCTTTATAAATCACCATCAATTCATATATGAATGCATTGTGCTTCTGTCACAGAATACGTTTGACACCCTGTTAGCTTGAGTGGCACTGAAGCAAATGGGTATAACAGTATGACAGTCCATACATGAATTTAATTCATAATGCAATAAACCGAGATTGTGCATCATTGTTATTCATAACATCTCATGCTTTGCTACTTATAACAACATGTACTTTAAAAATGCATGCCTAATGCATCTATCAAGCATTTCACACAGATGGCTTATGAAAAGATATTTCTAGATATATTTGACTGGAGATTATCTGAAGTCTAAGCGAAACTTTATCTCCAACTGTTTTGCATGTTCCATGTTTGACTGTGTAGTTTTTCAAACTGACTTTGATCATTCCTCTGGTCCCCTTCAGGTACAGCATCATCGTGACCCAGAACAGGGCATGGGTGGCAGTGTTCCTGTGCTGGCTCCTCTCTGCCCTGACCGGGCTGGTGCCAATGTTGGGCTGGCACAACGAGCACACACACGGTAACCTCAGCACCACCAGTGATGACATAATAGTTTGCACATTTACCACGGTCATGCGCATGGACTACATGGTCTACTTCAACTTCTTCGGCTGGGTGGTGGTTCCTCTGACCATCATGATCGCGCTGTACGCTGAGATCTTCAGGGTGATCCGGAAGCAGCTCAACATGCGTGCAGAGGCCACTTGCGACACCAGCAAGTACTTGCACAAGGAGCTAAAATTAGCCAAGTCCCTGGCGCTCGTCGTCTTGCTATTCGCTCTATGCTGGTTGCCCCTGCATGTCATGAACTGCATCCTCTTCTTCTGCCCGGAGTGTGGGATGCCCAAGAGCGCCATGTACATGGGCATCTTTATGTCCCATGTCAACTCTGCCCTCAATCCGCTGGTCTATGCCTTCCGGATACAGCGGTTCCGCGCCACGCTAGTCCAGATCGCCCGCCGCTGCATGCTGTGTAAACACAAGGAGACCAGCCCCTGCCCCAACCAGCCCAGCCCGCCACCCCTGTCTGATAAATCTCCAGTCCACCCTTAGCCAGGACCTTCATTGTTTCTATGCTTTTCCTGCGGAATAGTTGCGTTAAAGAAGTAGCCATAGTGCAATGAGGAGGAAACTTGTGTTACGCAACCGTTGTGAGAGACATCTGGGATGAAGGAAACAGTACGTGGACGCCCCCAATTACTGGAATGAACTCCAACAAAGAGCACTTCACTGAATTATGGAAACGAAATGAATTTACAATTGATATAGGCCCCACCTGGGAAAGACAATCCAGGAAAAAGGAAGACTTTAAATAAGAATTAGCCCAGCCCATATCTGTAATTTCACTCACTGATGCCAGCTGCAATGCATATTGAATAATTTGCTGTATATCGAGATCCTTGTCAAATTGGCCTGTAACACACTCATCCTCTTTCAGCTTTAGTGCCAAGCTAGTGGCATGTGTATGGGTGGGGTGCTGTTATCTTGCCAACTGTTTTGGCAAATGGCGTTGGAACAAAAAGAACAATTTACAAGAGTTGGTTCAGTACTACTGTAAAATCCCATGCTTTCCCAGGAAGATGACTCAATATGCCTATATCTGTTTTACAGTCAAGCTATTGTCCATCACGGTCCACAAAGGAAATGTAAATCAAGACAATTCTCTGTAAACCAAGCTCCACAGATTATTCTAAAGAAGAACGCTGTTTTCAGGTGAACAGGTTCAACAATGCTTTGTTTGAGAAGAATGATCTGTAGTATTTTCTCCTGAGCTTGGTTGTGCCATAATTTTTATAACACTGACAGGGTGTTGGAAAAGGCTCCAGGCATCTGAGTGAGCCCGATTTAAATCTAGAGTGAATTAATTACATGCAGTACATTATGGCTGTGTGATTTATACAACCCTGGAAAACCTTCATGCAAGCCTTTGTCAGTTCTGCTTCCTCATCAACTTGACCCTCACAAGGCACTTCTGTATAACTGATACACATAGGGGTAGGTGGTTGGAAAGAGAGTATGGGGATATTGCATTTGCATTCAAAGTTAATAAATAATCACATCCTACTAATTACACACTAGCTAAATTGCTTGACAATCTGCATCATCAGCATTGTTTTATATGGCTATCGGAGTACGGGATTTTTTGAGATTCTGATATTACCTCCAAATGTTTCCTAAATGTAGAGATACTGAAAGCATGCACTGTCCTTGTTTATGATGTACTTCGACATCATCTTTATCACAAAGTACAAATACATCTCTGACTGAGGAGCACGCAAAATGTGGGTTCAACAATGGGCAACCCACCACTTGGCAAAGCACGCCGCAGAAACCAATCAATCCTGAGCCCAAAGGGGGTTAACACCTGACCCCAGAGAGTGAAGCGGTGGACTCAAATAAAGAGAGGGCTCAGATCCTGCATGGATCTGTTAGAAATAGCTGTTAGAAATGGACAGTCCACACAGACAAATTACTTCATGACAGGACATGGGAGAGGTGACATTGAGGCAAGGGCTTGTGCAATTTGCTCCTGTCACTCATGTTGTCGGTGAAAGAGGAGACTGACCTGATTGACAAAAGCCAATTTTCCATGTTTAGTTCACACACACACACACACACACACACACACACACACACACACACACACACACACACACACACACACAAAATACAAGTATTCAGAAGGGACACTCTAGCAGTATTGATGCTGTAAAATTATAATCACCAGACACTTTGCATTACTCTTTAGTTTTGTGAATGTTGAAATCTTGAAATCCCGAGAGGATTTAGGGTGATGTGATTCATAGAATCCCCCAATGGAGGACGTCTTAAAGAACTGTCGCAGGAAGACCAACCAGGAGAAGAGTACCTACTGCATGGACCGTTGCTTTCTTGTCTTTGTCATCTTCTTCCTCTTTGTGCTGTTTGGGAACGTGGTGGGAGTCAAACGAGCATAAGCTTAAGCCGTTTATGATCGACTTTGCCACATACCTGTTCGCCCAGGATGAAGGGGAAGAGATGATTGAACTGTATGCCTATTGGACAGTATAACATCCTCATGATTACCTGAGGATCACCACACCAGACGTTGTGATTTGTCAGTAGGCCACTTTGCTTTGACAGAAATATTTGAAATGTGATTAATTGTTGTCTGTTTGGAAATCCTGTTTTTGTTTGTAACTGACGTGTGCATGGAAATCCATTAGATGTACTCTGAATAATCATCTAAACTCCAATATGGTCAATTACTCAATAAACTAAACTGTGTAATTAAAGTGTGCTCGCTGAAAGCCAAACACAACTTTAGAAATAGTTCATAATTCTTCTCCCTCTGCCACCTCTAGCGGCAAAACCATAAAAGCTACCAACACAACTGTAAAGGTGAATTGCCACTTAGAACCAACTTCTCTGGTTTTAAACAGCTTATGTCGCATAGATATGAGTCAGAAACATTAATTGTAGTGTCAAAATTGACTACCAACTCTAAATTGGATCATTTTGGTCATTTTTTTTTTTTTTTTTTTTTTTTTTTTTACCTTTATTTAACCAGGCAAGTCAGTTAAGAACAAATTCTTATTTTCAATGACGGCCTGGTTCGTCCAAAACAAAGTTTTGTAAGTGAGTTCGTCACAATTTACTGGAGGATTGGGTATGGATTATTTACACTTTTGCCAATGATGCCCAATTGCCCAGAAACAACACCATGTGGTCTGCCCCCCAGCTGCCATATGAACATTTGTTGTCTGCATGTGGATGTAATGCACGCACATTTCCCTCTGAAAATAGGAATGAAAATGGGCTTCCATAAGTTTGTTCAACAATCTTGGGCAGATGGATAGGATATGGATTACCTCTTCTACTTGGGCTGTCAACCATCAAAATCTAAGACTGGCGTGTTGTTGGTAAATAGCTACGTTTTGTTTATAGCTAGCTACATTACGAAGCATGTGATAAATACATTTGATTTTATGTTCATGTCATTATGGGATAGGCTATGTAGCTATGATACTAGGTTATTATAATGTGATACAACAAGCTAAATACATAGCCTCTCCCTGACATATAATGTGATAGGAAGATTTGATAGCTAACGTTGCACCTGAAGACAGATTTGATCCCTGTTAACTAGCTGGCTAGCTCATATTTAAAATAAAAAAAACTGAAAACATGTTTGATGCATGATGCCAGCTTTCAATAGTGTTTCAACTCAAACTGGCTAGCTACTAACAACAATAATTTTTTCACCTCTTCCACACTGACTTTACGGAATTCGAAAGTACAATTCTTGTCTTTCATAATTTGGTCCGATATACTTGGATGTGTAGTGTCAGCGTTTGTTGCTGGCATATCATCCCTACATTTGCTTATCTTGAAAATGAAAAAGTAATTAAAGTAGTTGGCAATATCAGTGGGCTTTGTGATGAATGAGCCATCTGATTCAATGAATGATGAGGCAGAGTTGGCTTTTTTTCCCCAAAATGTCATTGAAGGTGCCCCAAAGCTTTTTACTATCATTCTTTATATCATTTATCTTCGTTTCATAGTGTAGTTTCTTTTTATTTAGTTTAGTCACATGATTTCTTAATTTGAAGTAAGTTTGCCAATCAGTTGGGCTGCCAAACTTACTTGCCATACCTTTTGCCTCATCCCTCTCAACCATACATTTTTTTCAATTCCTCATCAAACCAAGGGGATCTGTTTTTAGAGTAAATTTCTTAATGGCTGCATTCTTATTAGTAACTGGAATAAGCAATTTCATAAATGTGTCAAGTGCAATGTCTGGTTGCTCCTCATTACACACCACAGACCAGCAAATATTAATTATATCATCAACATATGAATCACTACAAAACTTCTCGTATGACCTCTTATACACCATATTAGGCCCAGCCTTTGGAACTTTGGTTTTCCTAGATATGGCTATTATTTTGTGATCACTACATCCTATGGATTTTGATACTGTTTTAAAGCACATTTCTGCAGCATTAGTAAAGATGTGATCAATAGATGTTGATGATTTAATTCCTGTGCAGTTTGTAACTACCCTGGTAGGTTGCAGGCACTGGTTACCGTTTGAAGCTTTTTCTTGAGTGGGCAGCTTGATGAGAGCCAGTCAATATTTAAATCACCCAGAAAATATACTTCTTTGTTGATATCACATACTTTTCACAATTATTATCCAGATACTGACTGTTAGCACTTGGTGGTCTATAGCAGCTTCCCACAAGAATATGCTTTAGGTGAGGCAGATGAACCTGTAGCCATATTACTTAAACAGTATTTAATGTTAGATCATCTCTAAGCTTTACAGGAATGTGGTTCTGAATATAGACCACAACACCGCCCCCGTTGGCATTTCTGTCTGTTCGGTAGATGTTATAACCATGTATTGCTACCACTGTACCAAAGGTATGATCTAAGTGAGTTTCAGATATAGGCAGAATATTTATGTAATCTGTTACAAGCAATTTACTGAAGTAATGGACATTGTTTCTCAGGCTGTTAATATGACCTAATTTTAGCAATTTTCTGGGTTGCTTGATTGATTTTAATGCTTTACTGGGAAGCTTATCAGAAGTAGACTTGCTCATGTTATTTATATTGGAGCTGATAGTGCAGGGTGAACTACACAAAATGATCTTCCTACTAGAGCACATCGCCCCTGTGCAAACAGTGTAACTCTGGTTCAGAGGCTCATGGTTACTGCATACAATAGCTGTAGGATAAACAGAGGTATTCGGTGCAATTAGGGGCACATAAAGTTACTTATATTGTGTTTGCCAATCAAATCAAATCAAATTGTATTAGTCACATGCGCCAAATACAACCTTACAGTGAAATTATTACTTTCAAGCCCCTAACCAACAATGCAGTTTAAAAAATAAGAATAAGAAATAAAAGGAACAAGTAATTAAAGAGCAGCAGTAAAATAACAATAGCAAGACTATATACAGGGGGTACCGGTACAGAGTCAATGTGCGGGGGCACCGGTTAGTCGAGGTAATTGAGGTAATATGTACATGTAGGTAGATTTTTTAAAGTGACTATGCATAGATAATAACAGAGAGTAGCAGCAGCGTAAAAGAGGGGGTGGGGGGGAGTAATGCAAATAGTCTGTGTGGCCATTTGATTAGATGTTAAGGAGTCTTATGTCTTGGGGGTAGAAGCTGTTTAGAAGCCTATTGGACCTAGACTTGGCGCTCCGGTACCGCTTGCCGTGCGGTAGCAGAGAGAACAGTCTATGACTAGGGTCGCTGGAGTCTTGGACAATTTTTTGGGCCTTCCTCTGATACCGCCTGGTATAGAGGTCCTGAAATGGCAGGAAGCTTGGCCCCAGTGATGTACTGTGCCATACGCACTACCCCCTGTAGTGCCTTGTGGCCGGAGGCCGAGCAGTTGCCATACCAGGCAGTGTAGCAACCAGGATGCTCTCCATGGTGCAGCTGTAGAACCTTTTGAGGATCTGAGGACCCATGCCAAATCTTTTCAGTCTCCTGTGGGGAATATGTTTTTTTTGTGCCCTCTTCACAACTGTCTTGGTGTGCTTGGACCATGTTAGTTTGTTGGTGATGTGGACACCAAGGAACTTGAAGTCTCAACCTGCTCCACTACAGCCCCGTCGATGAGAATGGGGGCATGCTCAGTCCTCCTTTTCCTATATTCCACAATCATCTTCTTTGTCTTGATCAAGTTGCGGGAGAGGTTGTTGTCCTGGCACCACACGGCCAGGTCTCTGTCCTCCTCCCCATAGGCTGTCTCGTCGTGGTCGGTGATCAGGCCTACCGCTGTTGTGTCATCTGCAAACTTAATGATGGTGTTGGAGTCGTGCCTGGCCATGCAGTCATGATTGAACAGGGAGTACAGGAGGGGACTGAGCACGCACCCCTGAGGGGCCCCTGTGCTGAGGATCAGTGTGGCAGATGTGTTGTTACCTACTCTTACCACCTGGGGGCAGCCCGTCAGGAAGTCCAGGATCCAGTTGCAGAGG
This sequence comes from Oncorhynchus mykiss, assembly GCF_013265735.2. Classification (NCBI taxonomy): domain Eukaryota; kingdom Metazoa; phylum Chordata; class Actinopteri; order Salmoniformes; family Salmonidae; genus Oncorhynchus; species Oncorhynchus mykiss. Next base: position 40,484,629 of record NC_048571.1, read on the forward strand.
GAGGTGTTTAGTCCCAGGGTCCTTAGCTTAGTGATGAGCTTTGAAGGCACTATGGTGTTGAACGCTGAGCTGTAGTCAATGAATAGCATTCTCACATGGATGTTCCTTTTGTCCAGGTGGGAAAGGGCCGTGTGAAGTGCAATAGAGATTGCATCATCTGTGGATCTGTTAGGGTGGTATGCAAATTGGAGTGGGTCTAGGGTTTCAGGGATAATGGTGTTGATGTGAGCCATCACCAGCCTTTCAAAGCATTTCTTGGCTACAACATGAGTGCTACGGGTTGCTTAGTCATTTAGGCAGGTTACCTTCATGTTATTGGGCACAGGGACTATAGTGGTCTGCTTAAAACATGTTGGTATTACAGACTCGGACAGGGAGAGGTTGAAAATGTCAGTGAAGACACTTGCCAGTTGGTCAGCGCATGCTCGCAGTACACGTCCTGGTAGTCCGTCTGGCCCTGCGGCCTTATGTCTGCTGACCTGTTTAAAGGTCTTACTCACATTGGCTGCAGAGAGCGTCATCACACAGTCGCCTGGAACAGCTGGTGCTCTCATGCATGTTTCAGTGACATGTTTCAATGCCTTTAGGATCATGTACATTTGATACAGCATTATGATGACTCATTGTCACAATGGTAGGGGTTCATTGAGATGGTGTTGGATCATTGAAAAGTCATTGTCTCAACGGAGCCTTGAAATGCATGGACAGAGTCCTGGAGCCAAGATGATTTGGAGGTACTCCGTCATTCCTGAAGAGTGTCCTCTGTTTCCAGAAGGTGTCAAAGTTATCCATGTAGCAGAGCTACAGTAATATTTTAGCCAGATGTGTAATGCCAGCAGTCTGCTGAATCTTTCACACCCACGGCCCAACGATGGTACTGGACCTGAAATGATTGGCTGTTTTTTGGAGTATTTTAATGCTAAAATCAGTTCTTTAAAATCCATTTTCAAATGTTCCGAGCAAGCCCTCCTGATGTTGTTTGACCCCACATGGACCATGACAGTGTCAACTCCCGGCATCTGTCGTAGAACAGTCGGAAGCAGCCTTGTGATGTCCTGTACTCGTGCTCCTGGTTAGTACAGGGTTTTTGCCTTGGGAACTGAGATGTTTCTCACCATAGAGCTTAAAATGACAGCTGGTTTATGTTGAATGGGCCGGTCTCTCAGTCAGCCTCATGGTCTGATGAGGGTGGGAGCTCTGAGGATCTGAACCCGAGGTAGAAGCCACCGGAGAGGGAGACAGAACCGAGGACGAAGACGCAGGTACCTCCGAATCCAATCTTGAATGGAAAGCCCACAAGGAAGAAGGCGCAGGAACCTCTGAATCCAGGGCTGCAAAGCTGTTTCTGGTCTGTGTCAGATCCGGGCTCAACATCTCCATGAATACCGTCACCAGCTGACGCTTTCTTCAACTTCTGTGGCGAGTGACGTACCTCTACGGCTGGTTCGTTGGGTCGAGAACAGCTCTGTTCTCCGGGGAAGTGATGGAACCCTGCTTAGCATCGACCAGTCGGCCTTGGAGAGCCGACTAGGTGGCAAAAATCAGACCAGAACGGTGTCTGGCTACTGAGATGGAAGAAAAATAAAAAAGTAGGCGGGGGTAGATTCACCACTAGCTTGTGTAGGGTTGCTACTTGTTAAGAGTTGCCACTTCGCTCCTGTTGTCTTCCTCAAGCAAGCAGTTGCTACTTGAAAGTCAGCGCGGTCCACATTGTCCCAGAACAAAGCAAAGTAAACACAGCTCCTGCAGCGCTGGAAACGTTCACTTATAACCTCTGTTTGAGACCGCCGAGCCAACTAGGCTAGCTGGGCTTTCGTGTCTCTCCCCCCCTCTGGAAAATTCCAGAAAATTATGTCATGGCTTTAGAAGCTTCTGATAGGCTAATTGACATAATTTGAGTCAATTGGAGGTGTACCTGTGGATGTATTTCAAGGCCTACCTTCAAACGCAGTGCCTCTTTGCTTGACATCATGGGAAAATCAAAAGAAATCAGCCAAGACCTCAGAAAGAAAACTGTAGACCTCCACAAGTCTGGTTAATCCTTTGGGAGCAATTTCCAAATGCCTGAAGGTACCACGTTCATCTGTATAAACAATAATACGCAAGTATATACACCATGGGACCACGCAGCCGTCATACCGCTCAGGAAGGAGACGTGTTCTGTCTCCTAGAGATGAACGTACTTTGGTGCGAAAAGTGCAAATCAATCCCAGAACAACAGCAAAGGACCTTGTGAAGATGCTGGAGGAAACAGGTACAAAAGTATCTATTTCCACAGTAAAGCGAGTCCTATATCGACATAACCTGAAAGGCCACTCAGCAAGGAAGAAACCATTGCTTAAAAAAGCCAGACTATGGTTTGCAACTGCACATGGGGACAAAGATCGTACTTTTTGGAGAAATGTCCTCTGGTCTGATGAAACAAAAATAGAACTGTTTGGCCATAATGACCATCGTTACAGTTGGAGGGAAAAGGGGGAAGCTTGTAAGCCGAAGAACACCATCCCAACCGTGAAGCACGGGGGTGGCAGCATCACGTTGTGGGGGTGCTTTGCTGCAGGAGGGACTGGTGCACTTCACATACAGATGGCATCATGAGGGAGGAAAATTATGTGGATATATTGAAGCAACTTCTCAAGACATCAGTCAGGAGGTTAAAGCTTGGTCACAAATGGGTCTTCAAAATGGACAATGACCCCAAGCATTCTTCCAAAGTTGTGGCAAAATGGCTTAAGGACAACAAAGTCAAGGTATTGGAGTTGCCATCACAAAGCCCTGGTCCTATGGGTCCAGTTCCTATGGGCAGAACTGAAAATGTGTGTGAGCAAGGAGGCCTACAAAACTGATTCAGTTACACCAGCTCTGTCATTAGGAATGGGCCAAAATTCACCCAACTTATTGTGGGAAGCTTGTGGAAGGCTACCTGGAACATTTGACCCAAGTTAAACAATTGAAAGGCAATGCTACCAACTACTAATTGAGTGTATGTAAACTTCTGACCCACTGGGAATGTGATGAAAGAAATAAAAGCTGAAATAAATCATTCTCTCTACTATAATTATGACATTTAACATTCTTAAAATAAATTGGTGATCCTAACTGACCTAAAACAGGGAATTGTTACTTGGATTAAATGTCAGGATTTGTGAAAAATTGAGTTTAAATGTATTTGGCTAAGGTGTATGTAAAATTCCGACTTCAACTGTAGGTATGTATGACTAGTGTGTAAAAAGTGTTTTTTTTATGTCTTTCCAATATACACTGAGTATACCAAACATTAAGAACACCTTCCTAATATTGAGTTTCACCCCCCTCAATTAGTCAGGGCATAGACTCTACAAGGTGTCGATGGCGTTTCACAGGGATGCAGGGCCATGTTGACTCTAATGCTTCCCACAGTTGTGTCAAGTTGGCTGGATGTCATTTGGGTGGTGGATCATTCCTGATACACACAGGAAACTGTTGAGCGTGAAAACCCCAGCAGCATTGCAGTTTTTGATGCCAACTTGTGTGCCTGGCACCTACTACCATACTCTGTTCGAAGGCACTTCAATATTTTGTCTTGCCTCTGAATGGCACACATACACAATCCATGTCTCAATTGTCTCAAGGTTTAAAAATACTTATTTAACCTGTTTCCTCCCCTTCATCTATACTGATTGAATTGGAACAGGTGACATCAGGTGACATCAATAAGGGTTCGTAGCTTTCGCCGGTGTCTGTTTAGCGCAGCCAGAGCCTTTCTCCTCTACAGCGCTGCCGGAGCCTCCCGCCTGTTTAGCGCAGCCAGAGCTTTTCTCCTCTCCTGCGCTGCTGGAGTCTCCCGCCTGTTTAGCGCAGCCAGAGCCTTTCTCGTCTCCTGCGCTGCCGGAGTCTCCCGCTTGTTTAGTGCAGCCAGAGCCTTTCTCCTCTCCTGCGCTGCCGGAGTCTCCCGCCTGTTCAGAGCAGCCAGAGCTGCCAGTCTGCATGGAGAAGCCAGAGCTGCCAGCCTGCATGGAGAAGCCAGAGCTGCCAGCCTGCATGGAGAAGCCAGAGCTGCCAGCCTGCATGGAGAAGCCAGAGCTGCCAGCCTGCATGGAGAAGCCAGAGCTGCCAGCCTGCATGGAGAAGCCAGAGCTGCCAGCCTGCATGAAGCAGCCAGAGCTGCCAGCCTGCATGAAGCAGCCAGAGCTGTCAGTCTGCATGAAGCAGCCAGAGCTGTCAGTCTGCATGAAGCAGCCAGAGCTGCCAGCCTGCATAGAGCAGCCAGAGCTGCCAGCCTGCATGGAGAAGCCAGAGCTGCCAGTCTGCATGGAGCAGCCTGAGCTGTCAGTCTACATGGAGCAGCCTGAGCTGTCAGTCTGCATGAAGCAGCCCGAGCTGCCAGTCTGCAAGGAGCTGCCAGTCTGCAAGGAGCTGCCAGTCTGCAAGGAGCTGTCAGTCTGCATGGAGCAGCCTGAGATGTCAGTCTGCATGGAGCAGCCTGAGATGTCAGTCTGCATGGAGCAGCCTGAGCTGTCAGTCTGCAAGGAGCTGCCAGTCTGCAAGGAGCTGTCAGTCTGCATGGAGCAGCCTGAGCTGTCAGTCTGCATGGAGCAGCCTGAGATGTCAGTCTGCATGGAGCAGCCTGAGCTGTCAGTCTGCATGAAGCAGCCCGAGCTGCCAGTCTGCAATGAGCTGCCAGTCTGCAAGGTGCTGCCAGTCTGCAAGGAGCTGCCAGTCTGCAAGGAGCTGCCATTCTGCACGGAGCCGCCAGAGCTGCCAGTCTGTAAGAAGCCGCCAGAGCTGTCAGCCTACATGGAGCAGCCAGAGCCGCCAGTCAGCATGGAGCAGCCAGAGCCACCAGACAGTATGGAGCAGCCAGATCTTTCAGTCTGCCAGGATCCGCCAGTCAGCCAGACTCTTCCAGATCTGCCAGTCAGCCAGACTCTTCCAGATCCGCCAGTCAGCCAGACTCTTCCAGATCCGCCAGTCAGCCAGACTCTTCCAGATCCGCCAGTCAGCCAGACTCTTCCAGATCTGCCAGTCAGCCAGACTCTTCCAGATCTGCCAGTCCGCCAGACTCTTCCAGATCCGCCAGTCAGCCAGACTCTTCCAGATCCGCCAGTCAGCCAGACTCTTCCAGATCCGCCAGTCAGCCAGACTCTTCCAGATCTGCCAGTCAGCCAGACTCTTCCAGATCTGCCAGTCAGCCAGACTCTTCCAGATCTGCCAGTCAACCAGACTCTTCCAGATCTGCCAGTCAGCCAGACTTCCTATTTCGCAACAAAGCATCCTTCACTCATGCTGCCAAACATACCCTTGTAAAACTGACCATCCTACCAATCCTCGACTTTGGCGATGTCATTTACAAAATAGCCTCCAATACCCTACTCAACAAATTGGATGCAGTCTATCACAGTGCAATCCGTTTTGTCACCAAAGCCCCATATACTACCCACCATTGCGACCTGTACGCTCTCGTTGGCTGGCCCTCGCTTCATACTCGTCGCCAAACCCACTGGCTCCATGTCATCTACAAGACCCTGCTAGGTAAAGTCCCCCCTTATCTCAGCTCGCTGGTCACCATAGCATCTCCCACCTGTAGCACACGCTCCAGCAGGTATATCTCTCTAGTCACCCCCAAAACCAATTCTTTCTTTGGCCGCCTCTCTTTCCAGTTCTCTGCTGCCAATGACTGGAACGAACTACAAAAATCTCTGAAACTGGAAACACTTATCTCCCTCACTAGCTTTAAGCACCAACTGTCAGAGCAGCTCACAGATTACTGCACCTGTACATAGCCCACCTATAATTTAGCCCAAACAACTACCTCTTTCCCAACTGTATTTAATTTATTTATTTATTTTGCTCCTTTGCACCCCATTATTTTTATTTCTACTCTGCACATTCTTCCATTGCAAAACTACCATTCCAGTGTTTTACTTGCTATATTGTATTTACCTTGCCACCATGGCCTTTTTTGCCTTTACCTCCCTTCTCACCTCATTTGCTCACATTGTATATAGACTTGTTTATACTGTATTATTGACTGTATGTTTGTTTTACTCCATGTGTAACTCTGTGTCGTTGTATCTGTCGAACTGCTTTGCTTTATCTTGGCCAGGTCGCAATTGTAAATGAGAACTTGTTCTCAACTTGCCTACCTGGTTAAATAAAGGTAAAATAAAAATAAATAAAAAAATACTCTTCCAGATCTGCCAGTCAACCAGACTCTTCCAGATCTGCCAGTCAACCAGACTCTTCCAGATCTGCCAGTCAACCAGACTCTTCCAGATCTGCCAGTCTACCAGACTCTTCCAGATCTGCCAGTCTACCAGACTCTTCCAGATCTGCCAGTCAACCAGACTCTTCCAGATCCGCCAGTCAGCCGGGATCTGCCAGAACTGCCAGTCGGCCAGGATCTGCCAGTCGGCCAGGATCCGCCAGTCGGCCAGGATCCGCCAGATCCGCCAGTCAGCCGGGATCTGCCAGAACTGCCAGTCGGCCAGGATCTGCCAGTCGGCCAGGATCTGCCAGGATCTGCCAGTCGGCCAGGATCCGCCAGTCGGCCAGGATCCGCCAGATCCGCCAGTCAGCCAGGATCTGCCAGTCAGCCAGGATCTGCCAGTCAGCCAGGATCTGCCAGTCAGCCAGGATCTGCTAAAACCACCAGCCAACCAGGATCTGGTAGATCTACCTACCTGCCTGAGCTTTCTCTCACTCCCGAGCTTTCTCTCACTCCCGAGCTTTCTCTCACTCCCGAGCTTCCCCTCACTCCCGAGCTGCCTCAGTCCCGAGCTGTCCTTCAGTCCCGATCTGTTCCTCAGTCCAGTGGGTTTCTGGGTGAGGACTACTAGGCCATGGTCGGCGGCGAGGGTGGACTATCCAGGGACGCGAGGAGTGTGGACTAAGACATTGACTGAGTGGGTTCCACGTCCCGCGCCGGAGCCGCCACCATGGACAGACGCCCACCCGGACCCTCCCTATTGTTTTGAGGTGCGTTCGGGAGTCCGCACCTTAGGGTGGGGGGGGGGGGGGGGGGGGGTTCTGTCACGCCCTGGTCTAAGTATTTTGTGTTTTTCTTCATGTATTGGGTCAGGCCAGGGTGTGGCATCGGGTTTTTTTGTATTGTGGTGTGTTTTGTCCTGGGGTTCTGGTGTGTATGTATTGGGATTGTAGCTAGTGGGGTTATCTAGCAAAGTCTATGGCTGTCTGGAGTGGTTCTCAATCAGAGGCAGGTGTTTATCGTTGTCTCTGATTGGGAACCCTATTTAGGCAGCCATATTCTTTGAGTTTGTCGTGGGTGATTGTCCTTAGAGTCCTGATGTCCTTGTTATGTGTTAGTTTACACAAGTATAGGCTGTTTCGGTTTTCGTTACGTTTATTGTTTTTGTAGTGTTTGTATTTAGATTCGTGTTTCGTTTGTTGAATAAACATGAATCGCAATCGACACGCTGCATTTTGGTCCGACTCTCCTTCTCACCAAGAAAACCGTAACAGCCGGGTTTCACCTGGTCAGTGTATGTCATGGAAAGAGCAGGTGTTCTCAATGTTTTGTATACTCAATGTATAACTCTGATTTGAATTTAATGTAATTTCTTATTTTGTTCTGGTCTGTAACTGTTCTTTTCTTTGTCATGTATTTCTAAGTTTTATGTGGACCCCAGGAAGAGTTAGGTTCAATTTAGGTTCTGAATGAAAGGTGAAAATATGTATTTTCCAGATGTAGAATCTATGATCTAATCTAGATCTATGTCTGCAGACATTGAAATCAAGGCCTATGTTTGGGTCAAATCAAGACTGGTCCAGACCGGACCAAAAGCCAACGTCTGTGGACATGGAAATCAAGGCTGGTTTGGACTGCACCAATAAAAAGACGGCTGGTCTGGACAGGACCAAAAAAAGACATCCAAAAGACGTCGGCGTCGGTCCGTGCTTACTGGGGTATAGCCTACCATGTCAGCCTTGTAATGGCATTTTATGAATACCCATCCATGTGTTAGGACGACCGTTTGTAAAACAGGCCGTTGCATTGGCTTTGTTAGTCTTGATTCCTGTGACCTAATCAATTTGGTTATTTAAGCTCTGAATATCAGCTACCCAATTTTATCAGTAGTTATCCTGAGCCTATTTTCAATGTGTTTACACAGTGGGAAATGCAGAAGTATTTTCTTTTTCATTGTGATCAGCTCGTCAAACAAACTTGAAACCACTGATCATGACAATGTAGCACACGGGGTGAAACTCCTGTACGGCAGTTGTGAGTAGCCTGACTATCAATTCCATATTGTCCATTTTACTTCAACCTGTACTTTTTTTTTAGGATATGTTGTTTGCTAATATGTCAGCAAATGTTTTGTTTGATTGGGCACCATTTAGGTTAATAAGTTATTTGATCTGAGAAACCTGCATGATGTAAAAAGTGTTAGTCTCATTGTCATATATTTCACCTCCAGCCTGTAGGCTACAGAAAAGGCCACATACTGTTTCTACCATATACTATATCTGCTGCTACATGATTTATATTAGTTGGATGGAACGTTGGTGGAGCGTGGCAGCGATTTGTCTCTCCAATAGCACCCTGTAGAGACTCGCTGGGAATGGACATACAAAATATTTTGCACCCCTGCCTTTGACAAAGTGGGCACTGCTTTTCTTATTTGACACATCTGGCCGTGTTTGGGAGTCCCATAGGGCGGTATACAATTTGCCCAGCATTGTCCGGGGCTGGAGGGGAACGAGGCAGTGTATGTACTGGCTAAACAAGCACTGAGTAGTGGGGATGTTGATGTTGTAGTTTCAATGAGCAAGGCAGAGGCAAAAAGCCTGATATATACAGTGATGATGAAGACATGGCAGGTGCAGTGGAATAGAGATACTAAGGGCAGTCATTTATTTCAAGTAGAGAGGAAAGTCGGGGGGGGGGGGGCAGGAAGGGACAGAAGAGAAGAGGATATTTTTATATGATTAAATGTGAGACACAGCCGGTTGAACAAGACCTTAAATGTGATAGGAAAGCATCCAACAGTAAAGTGTGATTATTGACAGGAAACAGAGACCGTGGAGCATGTATTGCGACAGTGTGGGCAGTATCAGAGGGAAAGAGAGATGCTGAGATCTAGTATGAGGGACAAGGGGATACAGGAAATTAGTTTAGAGTATATTGAGTTGAACGTCATTCGACATAGTCTCAAATATATTTTGTTAGCTTTTTTAAGAGCAACAGGGCTGGCAGGTACGATTTAGTTTTTCCCTGTCTCGAACCCACACCCCAGTACAGTAGGTGGCGGTAATACACCATAACGTTGGATGCCAACTGCCGATAAATCCCATCGAAGAAGAAGACGCGAGACTCCTCCCCTCTCTCCCTTCCAGAAAATTCAGCGTGACTGACGTTTCGTGTCGCTATAGACTTAAAGTAAGTTCATCTTTATAATACGTTTTAGACCATAAACAGTTGATTCAGTGTTTGCAGTATAATAGTTAAGTTGTACTAATGTTCAACTATATTGTCAGAAGTCATCTTGTACAACAAGAAAATGAACTACTTTCGCAATTGAAGAGCACGTGTTAGTGTTCAAAGCTAAGGCAGAGAGGCTAACGTAAGCGAGCTATACTAGCTGCTAACATCATCGCATGAGCACCACGAACACATTTTACTGTCTTTATCTGTATGTGAAATCTTACTCCTTTCATAAAATTTTTACAATTACCCGTTTGTTGTAATATTGACTTGCGTTTTCACGTGTCTTGAGTCTAGTGAAATTATAACTTAATAGCTAGTTAGTAGCCGCGCAAGCTCCGATACTGTCCCTCTCTGGTGCTTTCGCAGCATGCTAGCTATGCATTTATGACAGTAACATGGTCTTTATTAGTTACCACAGTCATAATTATGGCAAAACCCAAGCTACTTAAAAAAGGTATGTAAAAAATGTACCCTTAGCGTAACCCTAACTTTAACCACACTGGTAACCTTATGCTTAAACTTAAATTAAGACCAAAAATCAATTGTTTGTTTCACGATATAGAACCAATGATGACTTTGTAGCTGTGGTAACTAGTGACAACCCCAGTTGGCTAGTTCAGCGTTTACAGAACTGAGTTCTGGGGACCGCAAGGGGTGCACATTTATTTTTTTGCCCTAGTACTAGACAGCTGATTGAAATATTCAAAGCTTGATGTTGATTGTTTTGATTTTTTTAACATAAAAAATAAATCAGCTGTGTTGTGCTATGGCAAAACCAAAATGTACACCCCATGTGGTCCCCGTGACTGAGTTCTGGAAACCCCGGGCTAGCTAATAGACATTCAAGAAATGACCAATATTTTATTAATTAACTGATGCAAGAATGTAAATTATAGTCAGTGTTTTCCTCTAGTGCTGCTATAGAGCTGATTATGGACAAATTTTCAGCCGAGTACTTTTTCCACTTAAATTAACTAGGCTACTTTTCCAATTCGCCAGTCAGAAAAAAGTCTGCTGAGAACTCTCCTGCTAGAATGCATCTTCTAGCAATCTATTTATAGGACAGGTGCCTGTCAGTCACAAAGTGAGCGCTCCTGTCCTACCTCTCGGTACCTGGGTGTGGGCTGTGGTTGCAGTCAAATTTCTTTACATAGGAGAGAGCACAGTGATGCCAACAGACACACTGGCCGTGAGATGCATTTGACCCTCTTCGCATGCTCACATGGCATTCCTTATTTCTCACGCGTTGAGGGAAGTACTGCTTTTATTTTCTAATCTGCTATATGCAGTGCATAAACTTTTCAATTGTGCATCCAAATAATTTTTTAATTCGGAACATTTAATATGCGCCTGCAATTCCACATTACAAGCATTGTAACTGCGGCAGCTTTCAACAGGGAGATACATAATTTTCTTGCCACCGCAATAAACTGCGGCAGATTGAAGCTTGTGATTGGTTTACTGACGGTTGGGGACCAAGGCAATTGGATGCACGTCCCCAAATGATTTAAGTTGAGTGTAGTAGAGGTCGAACGATTTAATCGGAATGGCCGATTAACTTCTTGCTCCTACTTGAGACGCAGACGTCTCAAGTAGGCACCTGGAAATGCAAATGCGCTACGCTAAATGCTAAATGTACTCGTTAAAACTCAAACGTTCATTAAAATATACATGTAGGGTATTGAATTAAAGCTACACTCGTTGTGAATCTAGCCAACAAGTCAGATTTTTACAATGCTTTTCGGCGAAAGCATGAGAAGCTATTATCTGATAGCATGCAACACCCCAAAATGCCTGAAGGCGATGTAAACAAAAGAATTAGCGTAGCCGGCGCTACACAAAAACGCAGAAATAAAATATAAAACATTCATTACCTTTGATGATATTCTTTGTTGGCACTCCTATATGTCCCATAAACATCACAAATTGGTATTTTTCCCGATTAAATCCGTCCATGAATGCCCAAAATATCCATTTGAATAGCCTGTCTGCATCACGCAACGTCATGTTTAAAAATTATATAAGTTGCCTATATTCTTTGACAAAACACTTCAACCTACTTTTATAACCCAACTTTAGGTATTTGTAAACGTTAATAAGCGATCAAATTGATCACTGGGCGATCTGTATTCAATAGCAGCTACAAAAGAAAACAGTGTCCATTTTTCAATCTTCCAAAATCGATTGAGGTAGGCTGGATGGAATCACGGATCTATTGATAATGTCTCAATGGATTTTTGTCAATGAAAATGACGTTTTTGGCGACATCGTGTGGAAGCTGTAGGAATTGCATCCGTCTCCATATTAAATTTGGTTTCCTTTAAATAATCCATGAAAGGGGCGCATGGATACTTTTTTCAGATTTCAGTGACTAGTTTTTCTTGCGCTTTTCGATGAAACACACGCTCTGTTATAGTCACAGCCGTGATTTAACCAGTTTTAGAAACTTCAGTGTTTTCTATCCACACATACTAATCATATGCATATACTATATTCCTGGCATGAGTAGCAGGACGCTGAAAAGTTGCGCGATTTTTAACAGAATGTTCGAAAAAGGAGGGGGTAGGATAAAGAGGTTAAGCCAAGGTATGTTGCTAGCTAGCATTAAACTTATCTTATAAAAAACAATCAATCATAATCACTAGTTAACTACACATGGTTGATGATATTACTAGATATTATCTAGCTTGTCCTGTGTTACATATAATCTGACTGAGCATACAAGTATCTAAGTATCTGACTGAGCGGTGGTAGGCAGAAGCAGGCACGTAAACATTCATTCAAACAGCACTTTTGTGTGTTTTGCCAGCAGCCCGTCGTGCGTCAAGCATTGCACTGTTTATGACTTCAAACCTATCAACTCCCGAGATGAGGCTGGTGTGACCGAAGTGAAATGGCTGGCTAGTTAGCTCGCGCTAATAGCGTTTCAAACTTCACTCGCTCTGAGCCTTGTGGGGTGGCTGTTTCCCTTGCTCTGCGTGGGTAACGCTTCGATGTGGTCGCCGTTGTCGTTCTGTTGCTGGTTCGAGCCCAGGGAGGAGCGAGGAGGGGGAAGGAAGCTATACTGTTACACTGGCAATACTAAAGTGCCTATAAGAACATCCAATAGTCAAAGGTTAATGAAATACAAATGGTATAGAGGGAAATAGTCCTATAATAACTACCTAAAACTTATTACCTGGGAATATTGAAGACTCATGTTAAAAGGAACCACCAGGTTTCATATGTTCTCATGTTCTGAGCAAGGAACTGAAACGTTAGCTTTCTTACATAGCACATATTGCACTTTTACGTTCTTCTCCAACACTTTGTTTTTGCATGATTTAAACCAAATTGAACATGTTTCATTATCTACTTGAGGCCAAATTGATTTCATTGATGTATTATATTAAGTTTTTAAAAAGTGTTAATTCAGTATTATTGTAATTGTCATTATATTGTCACATTTTTTTATTTATTAAATGGGTCGATTAATCGGTATCGGCTTTTTTGGTCCTCCAATAACCGGTATCGGCGTTGAAAAATCATAATCGGTCGACCTCTAGAGTGTAGCCACGGCAGACTGGACAGGCGCATTTGTTCTCCGCTGATCAAATTTTATGGCCTGAATGCATAGTGCCAACTGTACATTTGGGTGGAAGAGAAATAAGTGTCTGGGGCTGTTTTTCGTGATTCGGGCTAGGTCCCTTAATTCCAGTGGGAGGAAATCTTAACGCAACAGCATACAATGACATTCTAGATGATTGTGTTTCCAACTTTGTGGCAACAGTTTGGGGAAGATCCTTTCCTGTTTCAGCATGACAATGCCCCTGTGCACAAAGTGAGGTCCATACAGAAATGGTTTGTTGATTGGTGTGGAAGAACTTGACTGGCCTGCACAGATCCTTTTTCAAACTGAGTCTAATACCTACATGTTTCAAGCTGACCACCATAGTCCCTGTGCCCAAGAAAGTGAAGGTAACCTGCCTAAATGACTTTCGCCCCATGGCGCTCATGTCGGTAGCTGTGAAGTGCTTTGAAAAACAGGCCGTGGCTCACATCAATACCATCATACTAGACACCCTAGACCCACACCAATTTGCATACTGCCCCAACAGATTCACAGATGACGCAATCTCAATCGTACTCCACACTGCCCTTTCCCACCTGGACAAAAGGAATGTGAGAATGCTGTTCATTGACTACAGCTCAGCGTAGTTAACAACACATCTGCCACACTGATCCTCAGCACATGGGCCCCTAGGGTGTGCATTCTTAGTCCCCTCCTGTACTCGGTTCACCCACTACTGCGTGGCCAAGCACGACTCCACACATTAAGTTTGATGACGACACAACAGTGGTAGGCCCGATCACCGACAACGATGAGACAGCCTATAGGGAGGAGGTCAGAGACCTGGCAGTGTGGTGCCAGGACAACAACCTCTCCTTCAACATGAGCAAAAAAAGGAGCTGATCGTGGACTAGAGGAAAAGGAGGACCGAACACGCCCCCATTCTCATTGATGGGGCTGTAGTGGAGTGGGTCGAGAGTTTCAAGATCCTTGGTGTCCATCGCCAACAAACTATCATGGTCCAAACACACCAAGACAGTTGGTCCAGACATCACGACAACACCTTTACCCCCAGTAGACTGAAAAGATTTGTCATGGGTCCCCAGATCCTCAAAGTTATACAGCTGCACCATCGTGAGCATCCTGACCGGTTGCATCACCGCCTGCCCAGCTTCTGCCATCCAGGACCTGTATACTAGGCGTGTCAGAGGAAGCCCCAAAATATTGTCAAAGCCTCCAGTCACCCAAGTCATTCTGTTCTCTCTACTACCGCATGGCAATCGGTACCGGAGTGCCAAGTCTAGGTCCAAAAGGCTCCATAACAGCTTCTACCCCCAAGCCATAAGACTGCTGAACAATTATTCAAATGAACACCCGGAGTGTTTACATTCCCCCCCGTTTTTACACTGCGGCTACTCACTGTTTATCTATGCATATTCACTTTATCCTTACCTACTTGTACAAATTACCTCGACTAACCTGAACCCCTAGACATTGACTCTGTACTAAAGGTCGACCGATTCTGATTTTTCAACACCGATACCGATTATTGGAGGACCAAAAAAAGCAGATACTGATTAATCGGCCAATTTGTAATAATGACAATTACAACAATACTGAATGAACAATGAACACTTTTATTACGGGGAGCCTGCCTTACTATTTCTATTTGGCTGGGTACTCCATGTGCTTGTGGAAAACACTGTAGCTGTTGCTAATTAGGCTACTCATATCGTCACATGGACTCTGGGTAAGGCCAATTTGAATATCCTCAGAATGCATGTCACGTAGACCAATAGTTTATAATCCAACCAATAATTTTTTTTTCTCCATATCTCTTGCAGAATGCGTTACGTGGCCGCTTACCTCCTGGCTGTGCTCGGTGGCAACACCAGCCCCTCCTCAAAGGACATCAAGACCATCCTGGGGAGTGTTGGAATCGAGGCCGAAGCGCAGCGCCTAGACAAGGTATGGCACCATTTAGGGAGATGCTGTTTTGATAAGATAAACTGAGTTACTTTTGTTTCCTTGGACACTGTTGCACGATGGAGGCCTCGGTTTACACAGTAACTGGTGATGATTAGAACCTGAATTTGTTTTCACAGGTTGTCAATGAATTAAATGGAAAAGACATCAACGAAGTCATGAATGCTGGTGAGGCATTTTCCCTTATGTCTTTGATTTGACTCGTGAGTTCATGCATGGTCATAGCTACAGAATTGTTAATGTTACAGATTGGCTAATGGGAAGCATCGCAAGGAATTTTTCAACTTATCTGTTCTTGCTGATACTTTCTTTGTTCTCGATTCGGTATATACCAGAGATTATTCAGAAAGATATTAAATCCACGTTTTATATCAAATGAGAGATGCCTCTTGCATGGGTGTAGATCTTTGTTTTTGGTCGCACTGTGTGATGCACTGTCATCTACTTCCACACGCGTCCGCATTGTGTAGAAATGTTTAGTTCCTGCATAGATGTTGGGAAATGCAAGATGTCTGGTAGCTAAAATGGTGAGGGAACTGCTCACTTTGTGGATTTAATATGTTTCTTTATATTGTTTGATTTTTGGAGAACCACCTGCAACTGGGCACGGACATTTTATAAGATAATCTTTTTACCTGAATCAAGAACGAATTGCCAAAAACGGGTTGTGTTTCCATTAGCCAATCTGTAACGGGTTCGGAGCAATACATACCGTACATCCTGTTAACAATTCTGTAGCTCATTATGCCTGATTTGCACTATAGGGTCAACCCAAACCGTACTGTTGACTGAGATATTTTCTCAGTACTTCTTGGTTCGGCACTATAGTGTGATTGGCTTTGGTCTAGGGCTGATCCCATTTAGTCGGTTTGTTTGGTCGATAGGCTGTTGGTCAACCAAGATTTATTTTGTCGAACAGTCTTTCGTCGAATTTGGTTAACTTCTTGCGTCGAGCAATCCCGTATCCGGGAGCGTAATCATAGCCTCAAGCTCATTACGTTAACTATTCATGAAAATCGCAAATTAAATGAAAGAAATATATTTACTCACAAGCTTAGCCTTTTGTTAACAACACTGTCATCTCAGATTTTCAAAATATGCTTTTCAACCATAGCTACACAAGCATTTGTGTAAGAGTATTGATAGCTAGCATAGCATTAAGCCTAGCATTCAGCAGGCAACATTTTCACAAAAACAAGAAAAGCATTCAAATACAATAATTTACCTTTGAAGAACTTTGGATGTTTTCAACGAGGAGACTCTCAGTTAGATAGCAAATGTTCATTTTTTCCCAAAATATTATTTGTGTAGGAGAATTTGCTCCGTTTTGTTCATCACGTTTGGCTAAGAAAAAACACCGAAAATGTAGTCATTACAACGCCAAACTTTTTTCCAAATTAACTCCATAATATCGACAGAAACATGGCAAACGTTGTTTACAATCAATCCTCAAGGTGTTTTTCACATATCTATTCGATGATAAATCATTCGTGGCAGCTGGGTTTCTCCTCGGAAGCAAATGGAAAAATACACGCAGCTGGAGATTACGCAATAATTGCGACGGAGGACACCAAGCGAGCACCTGGTAGATGTAGTGTAAAATGGTCAATCTTCCAATGATATGCCTAAAAATACGTCACAATGCTGCAGACACCTTGGGGAAACGACAGAAAGTGTAAGCTCATTCCTGGCGCATTCACAGCCATATAAGGAGACATTGGAACACAGCGCCTTCAAAATCTGGGGCATTTCCTGTTTGAAATTTCATCTTGGTTTCGCCTGTAGCATCAGTTCTGTGGCACTCACAGATAATATCTTTGCAGTTTTGGAAACGTCAGAGTATTTTCTTTCCAAAGCTGTCAATTATATGCATAGTCGAACATCTTTTCGTGACAAAATATCTTGTTTAAAACGGGAAAGTTTTTTATCCAAAAATTAAAAGAGCGCCCCCTATATCGAAGAAGTTAATAGCCTACTGATTCCACGAGCACAACAACGACATGGCAAGTAAACCATTTAGCAAATTTGGCTGTTTTTACATTTTTTTGCTTTGGGTAAAATAAAGGCTTTACCAAAAAACTTCGGGTATTATTTATTTCCTGTTTACCGTGTTCAAAATTGTCGTAAAAACTATTTATAATAATAACACTCCCTTTGCTATTATGGTACGCTTATGTTTAGTGTTTACATTGTTCCAAGTGGCCAGAAATTATATTAATCCATACAGCACCAGTTTGGCACACACAATATGCAGGCAGCGCTTGCTCCTTACCTTTTTCTTGATCTCCAGTATTTTCCACAACTATTCAGATTTATTCCCCACATCTGACTTTCCCTCTGCCTGCTGAGCAACCCTTAAATATTCCCCCGTTTCGAATTTGTCATGTCCTCTGCATCCACGTTGAGTTATTTATAACCAATTTATTGATGTGATTATGATTAGAGGTCGACCGATTCTAATTTTTCAACACCGATACCGAATATTGGAGGACCAAAAAGGCCGATACCGATTAATCGGCCGATTTTAAATAAATAAATAAAAATATTTTTGGGGTAATAATGACGATTGCAACAATACTGAATGAACACTTATTTTAACTTAATATAATACATCAATAAAATCAATTTAGCCTTAAATAATGCAACAACAGTGTTGGAGAAGTAAAAGTGCAATATGTGCCATGTATAAAAGCTAACGTTTAAGTTCCTTGCTCAGAACATGAGAACATAGGAAAGCTGGTGGTTCCTTTTAACATGAGTCTTCAATATTCCCAGGCAAGATGTTTTAGGTTGTAGTTATTATAGGAATTATAGGACTATTTCTCTCAAAACGATTTGTATTTCATATACCTTTGGCTATTGATGTTCTTATAGGCACTTTAGTATTGCCAGTGTAACGGTATAACTTCCGTCCCTCTCCTCGCTCCTAACTGGGCTCAAACCAGGAACACATCGTCAACAGCCACCCTCGAAGCAGTGTTACCCATCGCTTCACAAAAGCCGCGGGCCTTCCGGAGCAAGGGGAACAACCACGCCAAGTCTCAGAGCGAGTGGCATTTGAAATGCTATTAGCGCGCACCCCGCTAACTAGCTAGCCATTTCACATCGGTTACACCAGCCTCATCTCAGGAGTTGATAGGCTTGAAGTCATAAACAGTGCAATGCTTGAAGCATTGCGAAGAGCTGCTGAAAAAAATGCACAAAAGTGCTGTTTGAATGAATGCTTACGAGCCTGCTACTGCCTACCGCTGCTCTATCAAATCAGACTTACTTATATCACACAGAAATACGAGCCATAGGTCATTAATATGGTCAAATCCGGAAACTATAATTTCGAAAATTAAACGTTTATTATTTCAGTGAAATACGGAACCGTTCTGTATTTTATCTAACGGGTGGCATCCCTAAGTCAAAATATTGCTGTTACATTGCACAACCTTCAATGTTATGTCATAATTACGTAAAATTCTGGCAAATTAGTTCGCAACGAGCCAGACGGCCCAAACTGTTGCATATACCCTGACTGTGCTTGCAATGAACGCAAGAGAAGTGACACAATTTCACCTGGTTAATATTGCCTGCTAACCTTTCTTTTAGCTAAATATGCAGGTTTAAAAATGTATACTTCTGTGTATTGATTTTAAGAAAGGCATTGGTGTATATGGTTAGGTACATGGAGCAACGACAGTCCTTTTTCGCGAATGCGCACCGCATCGATTATATGCAGCGCAGGACACTCTAGATAAACTAGTAATATCAACCATGTGTAGTTAAATAGTGATTATGATTGATTGATTGTTTTTTATAAGATAAGTTTAATGCTAGCCTGCAACTTATGCGAATGCAGTAAGAAGCCAAGGTAACAGGTAAGTTCCTCGTGAGGCAGGTGGTTAGAGCGTTGGACTAGTTAACCGTAAGGTTGCAAGATTGAATCGCTGAGCTGACAATGTAAAAATCTGTTCTTCTGCCCCTGAACAAGGCAGTTAACCCACCGTTCTTAGGCCGTCATTGAAAATAAGAATGTGTTCTTAACCGACTTGCCTCGTTAAATAAAGTTGTAAAAAAAAAACACAGATTTCCGGTTGTTATGAAAACTTGAAATCGGCCCTGATTAATCGGTCAACCTCTAATTATGATATGCAATATGTTAGGCACTATTGTTTCCTATTCGGGTGGGATTAGTTTTACTGGGGGAGGTCGGATAATGTAATTATGTACACTTGAACAAAACACCACATCTGTCATTTTTGTCCTGTCATACTCTGTCAATACATGGCAGGAAAATAACAATTCCAGCCAGAATAACCTACTGTTTTTTTGCGAACTCCAAGGTCCTCTGATGGTACTAGCCCCGTGTGAATCGATATCCTTGAGTTTGACAGGTGTTGCTTGTGATTTGCACAAGAAAACAATAACTGAACCAATAAATTTAACTAACTGCTGCGCATAAGCTATATTTGAATGGCCTACATGTAGCCTATCAACTTTCAGTGAATGCATTTGTTTGTTTTGTGCGTATTAATTGAATATTGCCAAATGCATCAGTATAAAATATTTAGCCTATTTAATGCAACCCTTGCTGTTTAGTAGATCGCAAAGCAGCATATAACCAAGCTAAACATTTGGAAATGGTAAGTTAACGCTCATCCATTGTCTTAAAATACATCTCAAGTGCAATTGCATTGTTTAGTTCACATCTAAAGGCTGGAGGGTATTGAGGCCATACTGCGGATCGCTAAAATATTCCAATGATTATGAGCACACTTCCTCAATTCAAATATGATGGCGACACTATAGGAAAGATGGTTCGGTATGGTTTAGAAACTCGGGAACCAAGCTAGAGTTATCCATGTGGCCCGATCACCTAGACATGTTGAAATACTGTATCTTCGCGCCTAGAATAAAAACTTCCAGGCTTCTGTCATAACTGTCAATTTATTTAAAAAAAAGAGAATTACAGGGGGCAGTTTGGGGGAAAAACAAATCCTGTCCAAATCATCCTCTGGAATAACGGACATTCTGAAGTAAGTCTGAGCCCGGCACTATCAAATCAATTGGTTGGGACTCCCTCTAGTCATTTGTGTATCTTAATTATTTCATCAAACCGTCAGACAAGTTCAGTGAATATAGTTGATTTAATTAAAACACATAGGATGTGTCAATATATGGAAAATAACACGTAACAAAATGTAGACCCATCGATTGGTCAGAAGAACAGACAACTTGATAATTTTTTTGGGTTGTTGCCAGGGACAGCCCTACTTTGATGTATAGATTGCATATAGGCGCAAATGTCGTCAGTCATTCATCCATTCGCTGTTCATGTTAATTTGTTACCTGTCAATGAATTGGTCCTTTACGCTTTGCAGGCCTCTCTAAGTTGGCCTCCGTGCCAGCAGGTGGTGCTGTGGCAGCTCCTGCAGCTGGCGCTGTGGCTGGCACTGCTCCTGTTGCTGGTAAGATCAATCTCTCATGTCTCTCCTTTTGTCTCACATCACATTCCACAATATGGTGCCAAACATTTCAATGGACTGAAACACATTTCTTTGAAAATAATTGCATTAAACAACATAATTAGAGGGAAATGCTCGTGCTTCATATTAGACACTGTTATTGCATTTCTGGAAATGAACTATGCGTTTTGCGGATAGACTCCCAAACTTGAAGCTAACCTGTGTTTGTGTGTCTGCAGCGGAAGAGAAAAAGGAGGAGAAGAAAGAGGAATCTGAAGAGGGATCTGATGACGACATGGGATTCGGCCTCTTTGATTAATTTTTCTTCCGCGAGAAGTGAAAAAAACAATAAAATTTGAAATTGTTACCAGAAATCCAAAGTTTCTTTTTAAAAATATATATACACACACACACACACAACTGTCCAGTATTGTAGGAATGTTAAAGTTACAATGACACAAACACGGTAGCCAGCAGCCTACTAAAATATTGACCATTGCCTGAGACAAACTTAAAGTCTGGCAGAACAATGGTGTTTATTTTGAGTACCGAACTGCATATTTTTTTGTGGCAGTTAGAATTTGCCGGTCGTGCAAGAAAAGGGGAAACCTTGTGGGATTATAAGAAATGAAGACCTGGAAACACCTGGGAGACCTGAATTTCACAGCTGGCATGGGTTTTCTGTTTTTCAACCTTGATTCATTGAATAGCATGAGTTTTACTGTGGACACAATTGTTTAGAATCAGCAAGTCTAATTTGTGATTTTTTAAAATTGTACTTAACTGGTAGAATATATTTTGTTTACTTGGTGTCTAACTACCGCAAATATTTAGACTGAAATTACACCAATATGTTTTTTTTAAATCTACATATGCGCAACTACATCCCTAGTTCTAAGAATAACACATTTGTTGGTGTGCTGCATACTGCACCATGCAGAAGTTCCGATCTGACGCCTCTATTCCACCTCTTATTTGTTGCTGTGTTTGGCACGTTTACCAATATCCAAGGGGTGGAGAGATTGGTTACTGCCATTCATGACACAATGGTGACATCTTGTGGATAAATGTAATATGATTTGATGTAATCAATGTTCTGTTTCTAAAATGTTATCTTCACAGACAGTGCAAATAAACTTTTCCTGAATATCTACTCTAGTTGCACCTTGCAACATGGTGTCTGGCAGTCCAAACAGTGCCTGGTCAGTCTACTCCTAACCTGGCCAAATGTCTTAATTAAACATTTTTTTTTGGAATCGTTAGCAGGATAGGAAGGAAAATGGTCTAATTCACACACTTATCAAGAGGTCATCCCTAATGCCTCGAATTTGGCGGACTCACTAAACACTTGCTTCATTTGTAAATAATGTCTTGAGTGTTGAAGCTGGCCCCTATCTGTAAATAAAGCATATTTAAAAATGGTGCTGTATGGTTTGATTAATATAAGGAATTTGAAATTATGTATATTTTAGCAATTACATTGACTTTCGATACTTAAGTAGGATTGTACTGGGCGACTTTTACTTTTGCTTCAGAAAGCATTCTTGTCCTATCACTAGTCTAGGGCAAAACTATTATTAGATGTTCTGTACAGTCTACCCCTTAGTTACATAACTACCGGTAAGTCTCTTTCTGTCATGCTTGTGTTTATACCATATTACCATTGGTACACATGTCTGTTTAAACTTTTGATCACATGTACATCCGCCAGGTCCCGGAGAAGGCTCTGTGGCAGGATGTCAAACTGGTTGTGCCTTCCTTTGTAAAGCTCTCCTGCCCCAGGAGGAACCTTTGTGCACAGGTAAGACGCATCAGCTCATGCTTCACTCATAGACGTGGCTGACTGTAAAATCATATTACCTCTAAATCAGCGATCCCAGTTACTGGTAATCAGGTGCCACACAAACACCATGCTATTATTGCTATTGGCAAGAGCATCCCCACTGGGAAATAATTGATTGAGTCACCATTGATTATTTCAACATACTGGTTATCACACAATATCAATACAGCTGATTGAAGTTAGATTAATCTTTTTTTTTTTTTTTTGTCAGGTTAACCCTGATGTCAACCAACTATTGACTACAGGGTTTCAGGGTGTGGTTAATTTTAAACTGTGGGCAATTATGAAGTATCAATCAAAATGTAATGTTGATCTGTCTTTGCCGGGTGGGTAACTTCTGTCTATGTCAAGGCATGTCCCCCCGTCTTATCTGTTGTCCTGTGTGAACTTAAGTATGCTCCCTCTAATTTTCCCATCTCTCTCTCCCCTCCCAGAGGACCTGAGCCTTAGGGCAATGCCTCAGGACTACCTGGCCTGGTGACTCCTGGCTGTCCCCATCTCCAGTCTACCTGGTCATGCTGCCGTTCCAGTCTCTGCTATTTTACCTGTCTATGGGACCCTGACCTGCTGTTTTCGACCCTCTCTCTCTCCCACCTGCTGTCTTGACCTCTGAATGCTCGGCTATGAAAAGCCAACTGACATTTACTCCTGAGGTGCTGATCTGTTACAACCACTGTGATTATTATTTGACCCTGCTGGTCATCTATGAACATTTTAACATCTTGAAGAACGATCTGGCCTTAATGGCCATGTACTCTTATAATCTCCACCCGGCACAGCCAGAAGAGGATTGGCCACCCCTCAGAGCCTGGTTCCTTTCTAGGGAGTTTTTCCTAGCCGCTGTGCTTCTGCATTGCTTGCTGTTTAGGGTTTTAGGCTGGGGTTCTGTATAAGCACTTTGTGCCATCTGCTGATGTAAACATGGCTTAATAAATACATTTGATTGATTGTTTGAGGTCTTAAACTCCACCACTGACAGAGGCTGCTGCCACTGGAGTTTGGCCATAGCATTGAGGAGACCCTGGCTTCCCCACACATCTCTCACATGGAGGAGGAGAGGATGTCTTATCCTCAACCTTTACAGAAAATTGAATTCATGTTTCTATTGGTCCAGCTAATGAATGTGGTTGATTAGGTCACCTGCCATTTTAAATAGGTGTGCCCAAATCAAGGACAGGCTAAAACTGCTTCTCCAATAGAAATCCCCGATCGCACTTGTCGGCTGGTTAAACTCATGCGTAGAAACACGTCATCGGCGCTATAAAGCTCATCTCACACCGAGATACGCAAGTGCAGGCCATCAAATCAAAGGCACTCCTTCGATATGTTGTTTTTGACATAAATGAAAATGTGTCAGTTTGTCACTTTCATGAGGTTGGAGTAATAACATGTTCAACTACTTTAGGCATTGACTCGAATCTGGGTTATGCCTTCAGATTTTTAAACTTCTCTCATTGACTTCTCAAACCCCAGCCTGGTCTGTATCGCAAGCATTCCCAGAAGTTTTACGATGTTGCGCCTCTGGGTTTAGAAACTCTGTGCCCAAATATTTGTCAGGGAATGTCTGTTAAAGAGCGACTGACCCTAAAAAAAAAAAAACATTCCCTTTGAAAACGGCCTATGTGGCAACAATATGAGTCAAACATTTATTCTAGTGTCAAAATTGACTACAACGTGTAAATAGGGTAATTTTGGTCATAAAATCAGTCTCGTCTAAAATGGAGTTTGTGACCTCGGTGCATCACAATGACCACATTTAAATGCACACCAATATCCCATTATTATTCGGGATGCTCAAGTCTTCTGTTTAGTCTTTTTTTAGTTGACACATACAGTATAAAATTGCACATTTTTCATTAGTAGTTCATCCTTTGACTGAAAAAACTATGATAAAACTAAAGAGTGTACTCAATTAAAAAAGTGTAAATACAAGTATGCGGATTTCCTTATATGAACTAAGTAAAACTGTTGAAATTGTTGCATGTTGCATTTATATTTTTGGTTAATATTATACTTCCTAGAAATATTGCTACATAAAGTTCTGTTCATTAGCTTGATTTTCTTATTCTTTCAGGTGAAAGGTACAGGGGTCCTCAGTATAATTTCCAGAAACAAGGCATTACCCTACAGGGGTAGGCAATCTCAGTCCTCGAGGGCCTGATTGGTGTCAGCTTTGTCCCAGCCCCAGCTAACACACCTAGATTACTCATCATCAAACCTTTGATTAGTGGAATCAGGTGTGTAGAGCTAGGGCAAAAACTAAAATATGCACACCTTTGTGTCCCAGAACCAGGATTAAGAATGTAATAACCTTGTACCAGGGTAGTTAGTGAATGCAGTTACAGTACATAGTACTTACTATCCCTAGTGGTCCGTTGTAGAGTAGGTTGGTAGAGCATGGCGTCTGCAATGCCAGCATAGTGGGTTCAATTCCCGTAAAATGTATGCACACATGATTAGTTGCTCTGGATAAAAGCGCCTGCTAAATGGCATATATTATATTTTATAATTTAGGTAAATAAATACAGAGTGTACCAAATGTGGTAAGAACTCCATATTGCATTTCCATTACTTACTAACCTGTAAACATAGTAATTACACAGATTGCCCTAGTGTAGATTTACAGGTACAAGGCATACTATACGTGTTGTGTGTGATGTTCCCTTCATGACTTGCCTCTGGGTTTCATTTTCAGTCATCTTTAAGTAATCTATTCCATTTGTGTCACAAGGAATCAAGGAGCACGCCGTGTGCTTTTACACCACGAAGAATGTTCCGTTTCCCCTGCAGTCTTTTTTTGCATGTGACGTTGTATCAATGATTATGATCGTCATAGTTATGCAACGTCTGATCTGGATTAACCTGAAAAGCAACATAAATGTCATTAGTCTAGTCTAGTTGGGTGGGAAACATGTTATAGCTTTTAAGAAAACCTGTGTCTGACCTCTAGTTTAGTTTACTTGCACATAATTACATACATTTGAATAGAAGAGGAAAAAAAGGTCTGACTCGCCTCTGGTGTTGTTACCTGTGTCTGAGTGAAGCGGTCTTCTAAGTAGCGGTGGCCCAGGCCCATGATGTGGCCTTTGGAATGCCTGGAGAGACAGGCCACCCTGGCTGTGAAGTCCAGAGTGAAGGCCAGCTTGACCAGCTCCGGGGCATTGACGGGCCCAGATCCAGCAGTGTGTGGTGTCTGGTGGCTCTGGCCTGTAGGTGTCTCTGTCTCCACGTACGTATCAGCTAACTGCTGGAAGGTGCTGTAGGACAGCTTCTGGAAGAATGAGCTCAAGCTGGGGTTCTCCTTCAGCTATGGAGAGAGGACATACTTTCATGACCATAGAATATAATACGTTATTATCCATTAGGAAATAGCAAGTTTAGACTAAAGTCCAGACCTGTTTTATGCCAACATTCCACTTCTTGTAGTCTGTGTAATTTACCAAACATGTTTGGCATATGACAGATTACAAGAAGTGAAATGTTAGCACATTCAGACTGGTACCCAGCCTATAGCAAGCTATGCTAAATGTGAAAGATGCATTGAGTGTCAAAGGAAGACTGTGTTAAGTTTCTCAAATGCAATCTTTTTTTGTAGGTTATAAACAGAAACCTTGTTATCAATGAGGTCTCCTTGCTGCTTCATCAGAACAATGATCCTTTTTATGACATCCTCTGGAAGAAATGGATAGAAAACACACAGTAGGTAAACATACAGGTAACTGCCAAAATAAAGAAATGAAAAATATATATTTTAGAACAAATTCTTATTTACAACGACGGCCTACACCAGCCAAACCTGGACGACGCTGGGCCAATTGTGCGCCGCCCTATGGGATTCCAAATCACGGACGGTTGTGATACAGCCTGGATCACAACCACAAAAAAAAATGTTAATAGGGTGTTTGTTGGGCCACCACAAGCCAGAACAGCTTCAATGCACCTTGGCATAGATTCTACAAGAGTCTGGGACTCTATTGAAGGGATACGACAACATTATTCCATGAGAAATTCCATAATTTGGTGTTTTGTTGATGGTGGTGGAAAACGCAGTCTCAGGCCCCGCTCCAGAATCTCCCATAAGTGTTCAATTGGGTTGAGATCTGGTGACCGAGACGGCCATGCATATGATTTACATTGTTTTCATGCTCATCAAACCAGTCAGTGACCACTCGTGCACTGTGGATGGGGGCATTGTCATCCTAGTCACGTGAGCCAAAAGAATGGCCTGCCCAGAATTTTCATACATGACCCTAAGCATGATGTGATATTAATTGCTTAATTAACTCAGCAACCACACCCGCGTGGAAGCACCTGCTTTCAAAATACTTTGTGTCCCTCATTTAATCAAGTGTTTCCATTATTTTGGCAGTTACCTGTAGTAACTCTACATTAGACAGTAACATATTTGTGTGATGTGCTGTATTATATGACCTTTACAGCTTTATACATACAATGTGTATGTTGCTATAGAATGTGTCATTTTTAGTGTGAATATATAAAGACATCAATACACATAAGCACATTGATACTTACCATCTGTAAGAGCTGCCTCTGTCTCTTTCACCTCGTGCACAATCTTCTCCAGCTCTTCTGAAACTTTCTCATAGTACGAGTCAGTAGGCCCCACACTCTCAACCGCTGTAAAAAAAAAGTAACAAGAACGATCATTGCCTTTGCAGTCTTTTTTCATGCAATAACTATATAATAACTGGACTACCAACTAGGGCCCCGAGTCAACTAGGGTCCAAATTCCCAAAACATTATTAAAATCGAGTCCAAGTCCGAAATCTATTTAGCATAATAAAACAATCCTATTGAATAGCTACCAAAAAGTTAACATTCATCATAAATAGGAATAGTTGATTCTTCCGTCTGCTGTATCTGTGTTTACAGGTCTATATTTCCAAAATGCTTTAAGATAATGCAGGATAATGCCTGCATTGTTTGAGTTAAGGGGGTGTGTCACAATATCTACCCCCCCCCCCCCCCCCTTAAGGGTTTTACACTAAAATGATTGCAAATCCACAAAATCCTGTTTGAACAAAAGGACAATAATAAGAAAACACACAGTAGTGTGTGATAATGGATTTGGGTGCCATGTCCTCACAAACCTACATTCAACTCCAGTTATGTCAGTGGTCTTGGCCCTGTCCAAAGCCAATGGTCTCTTCACAGACCCTCTGTGGCTGTCAATCTTGATTTTTCTCAGAGATAGTCTCCTCATGGAGCTCCTTTGCCTTATGGATTTCTTTTTCTGCAAGGTTCCTTGTGACTGTCCATCTTTCTCTGTGCCAGACTCCTGCTCGTCTTTCTTGTCACTCCCCTTCATAGAGAAAAACCCCAGAAAACCTTTCCAGAAAGAGGTCTTTTTGCTCTTCTTCTTGCCCTTTTTAGACTTATTCTCCAGTTCAGTAGACGTCTCAATCTCAGGAATGTCAGCAGGTCCAGGGATCTCTACTAGAGACACATTTGGTATAACAACTTCCTCATCAGGTGGTGTGCTACTGGCAATGCCCTCATCAGGTGTGCTGGGCTCCAAGGTGATCAAGGGGTCACTAGAAGGCCGGCGGACACTTCTGCATTTCTCTGACAGTGTCACCCACTTCTGAGGCGTTGTTGGTGACCTCTGGTCCTCACATGTCCCATCATTTAAACTGATGCTGCGCTTCACATACACCTCCAAGAGGCGACAAGTGTCCTTGTGGCCAAGAGATAGCAGCTGGGCGTTTTTGGGCACCACCTTCTCTGTAACCTCCATGACGGATATCTACAATAGATAGAAAACAAATCATTAGCATTATCTTCACTACTGTAAAACTGTCTAGATTTATAAATGTTCTTCATTCAACATTATGAGATGTCACATTCGCAGAATTGTCTTGTATATTGTTCTGGTTGGTGTGGTTTCACTTTTAATGCTCAGCCTAAAGTAAAGTCTGCATGATTTAAATTGTTTCATGAAATAATTAACTTTGTAGCCAACAGATATCCGGCTACAGGCACGATTAGCACAACATTGGGTCCAAATACAGTAAATTCCATAACATTCAGAACAGTTCTTCGGTCATAGTATTTTACGCAATACTGATCTCACTTCTTCCTGAACAGTTGGCTATTTACCAGTGCCATTACCCATTTCCTATGTTAATATGTCACTGGACAACATTAAATAATAGAATATCGTAGGTAGGCTAGTAGGCTACTCACCACTTTACAACGGTCTGTCTAGCGTTTCCTTTCCTATAAATGTGTTGATTCCGACGTGTTGTCTTGGTGAGATATAGGTCCTTGCAATACGGCATCCTTAGGGACGTCAAACTCTGACGTCACCCCAATGATGTTTGCATTTAAATTGGTTAAGTGGTTAAGGTTAGTGCAGCGTTTACCAAACTCGGTCCTCGGGACTCCAAGGGGTGCATGTTTTGTTTTTTTGCCCTAACTCTACACAGCTGATTCAAATAATCAAAGCTTGACGATTAGTTGATTATTTGAATCTGTGTAGCGCTAGGGCAAAAAAACAAAACGTGCTGCCCTTGGGGGACCGAGTTTGGGGAAACCCTGGTTTAGTTTTAGGTAAGGGTTATGGTTTGGGTAAAGTAGGGGTTACGGTTGGGATTAGGGTTTCGGGTAGTGACGATTCAGGGATTCCAGATAGCACTAATTGTGAGATATCTACACCTAAAAATAATGTATTTTCACACCCATGTTTGCACCAATGATTTAATCACTAGATAACATATTGGGGGAGCTGTGTTCAAGCCACAGTGCCTCCATCTTGGCACTCCCCACTGTTGTAAAAAACATTTTGGAAGTTATAGAAATGCATTTATTAATGCCTACATTTGTTTTTGCCTCCATAATGCACTTTAAAATTATATTACGCAAGCTAAAAATAAAAATGTAAAATATACACAGTACCCGTAAAAAGTTTCAGAACATCTACTCATTCCAGAGTTTCTTTATTTTTACTATTTTCTACATTGTATTATAATAGTGAAGACATCAAAACTATGAAATAACACATATGGAATCATGCAGTAACCCAAAAAAGTGTTAAACAAATCAAAATATATTTTAGATTCTTCAAGGTTTTGCCTTTCTTCACCCTTTGCCTTGATGACAGCTTTGCACACTCTTGGCAATCTCAACATTCGGTGCTCATATTGTTGGCTGAGGAAAGATACTTTTTTAGGGGGCATTATGGTCACACAAGGGCCTTGTGGCCATGGCTGTCGATGCTGCCGGGAAATTGGAGGCCAGCCCTGAATCCAACATGACCTTCTGCCCTTCTTCACCTAAGCTAGATGGAATTGTTTGAAGGTCATACTAAAGGACCATTTTTGCTATATAATATATATTTATTTTTTACCCCCCAAAATAGCCCATACTTTAGCATTGATTAACATATTCACTACATTGAACAACTGTGTTTTTCCTAAAGCTGAGAGATAAGATCAGGAAACAGTTTTAGGATATACACTAATATGTATATACACCCCTCTGTGGAAAGGTGAAACTTTCACGAACTTGTTGGTTGTTTTGCTCTAGGATGCCCACAGGCCTCAAGACTAGTCTGAAGGTCCCCCGGTACCAGTTGGGAAAATGTATGGAAGTACTGTACATATGGAAACTGTTTAGTACCAAAAACATGTTAAAAATACATGTTTCCTGATCTTTCATATCTCTCAGATATAGAACAGACACTTAAGAACAAACTTTTTAGGAGGAGGGGGGGCTGTCTGTTCCATGTAGTGAATCTGTTATTCAATGTGTTTGTATAAGATAGACTAATGGGTTAATATCAGCTACCAAAGGAAAATAAATACTGTATGTAGGATGTAACCTGCAGGACTTGATGGCACTGCCACATTTATCACAGCCCTTCAGAAAGTATTCATACCCCTTGACTTATTCCACAGTTTGTTGTGTTACAGCCTGAATTCAAAATTGATTACATTGATGTTCTCACCCATCTACACACAATACCCCATAACGACAAAGTGAAAACATTTGCAAATGTATTGAAAATTAAATCTTATTTACATACAGTACCAGTCAAAAGTTGACACACTTACTAATTCCAGGGTTTATTTTGTACATAGTAGAATAATAGTAAAGACATCAAAACAATGAAATTAAACATATGTAATACTGTTGTAACCAAAGAAAAAGTGTTAAACAATGTATTTAATATTTGAGAATCTTTAAAGTAGCCACCCTTTTGCCTTGATGACAGCTTTGCACTCTTGGCATTCTCTCAACCAGCCTCAGGAGGTAATCATCTGGAATGCATTTCAATTAACAGGCGTGCATTGCTAAAAGTTAATTTGGTGAATTTCTTTCCTTAATGCGTTTGAGCCAATCAGTTGTATTGTGACAAGGTAGGGGTGGTAAATAGAAGATCGCCTTATTTGGTAAAAGACCAAGTCCATATTATGGCAAGAACAGCTCAAATAAGCAAAGAGAAACGACAGTCCATCATTACTTTGACATGGTCAGTCAATCCAGAAAATGTCAAGAACTTTGGAAGTTTCTTCCAGTGCAGTTGCAAAAACCATCAAGCACTATGAG
This sequence comes from Oncorhynchus mykiss, assembly GCF_013265735.2. NCBI lineage: Eukaryota > Metazoa > Chordata > Actinopteri > Salmoniformes > Salmonidae > Oncorhynchus > Oncorhynchus mykiss. Next base: position 40,515,459 of record NC_048571.1, read on the forward strand.
GAAACTGGCTCTCATGAGGACTGCCACAGGAAAGTAAGACTCACCTCTGCTGCAGAGGATAAGTTCATTAGTGGTAGCTGCACCTCTAATTGCAGCCCAAATAAATGCTTCAGAGTTCAAGTAACAGACATCTCAACATCAACTGTTCAGAGGAGAATCAGGCCTTCATGGTCAAATTGCTACAAAGAAAACACTAAAGGACACACCAATAAGAAGAGACTTGCTTGGGCCAAGAAAGATGAGCAATGGACATTGACTAGGGGAAGTCTGTCCTTTGGTCTGATGGGTCCAAATTTGCCATTTTTGGTTCCAACCTCTGTCTTTGAGAAGCAGAGTAGGTGAACGGATTATCTTTGCATGCGTGGTTCCCACCATGAAGCATGGAGGCCCGAGGTGTGATGGTGCCTTGCTGGTTACACTGTCAGTGATTTATTTAGAATTCAAGGCACACTTAAACCATCATGGCTACCACAGCATTCTGCAGCGATACACCATCCCATCTGGTTTGCGCTTAGTGGGACTGGGACTATCATTTGTTTTTCAACAGGACAATGGCACAAAACACACCACCAGGCTGTGGTTGCCAAGGAGAGTGATGGCGTGAATGAAGAAAAAGCAGCCAACAAGTGCTCAGCATGTGGGAACTCTTTCAAGACTGTTGGAAAAGCAGTCCAGGTGAAGCTGGTTGAGAGAATCTAAAATATATTGAAGAATCTAAAATATATATTTGATTTGTTTACTACATTTCTTAGTTGATGTCTTCACTACTATTCTACAATGTAGAAAATAGTAAAAGTAAATTAAAACCATTGAATGAATAGGTGTCCAAACTTGACTGGTGCTGTAAGTATTTCTCACCCCTTTGCTATCCCACGCCTTATTCAGCTCAGGTGCATCCAATTGTCTTTGGTCATCCATCTGCGGCCAATTCAATTGTTTAGACATTTAGAAAGTCAGACCTGTCTATGTCACAGCTTAGTGTGAACACCTTTTAACTCCATCCAACACAGGATCTAATGTTCTCCAGCACTCAACCCCAACACAGAAGGCCAGGACAGGCAAGTATGCTCAAGGTAAGTTTAATTTTAAACGCATGGGTTAACATGGATAAGACACATTTTCCCACACAGACTGCATGATTTCCCGGATTATGTCGACACAAAGCCTCCCCTCAGGTAGGTTACCCTCCCAGACTACAATCTTGCTCTGGTGCGGCACACAATGTGACCCACCCTGCCCTGTTCTACTCAGCCAACCCCTCTGACTACTGCTACGGTACAAAATAGGGAAAGGGAAAAGCCACACAAGACAACATACCGAAAGGTTCAGGATAGTTTCTCAATTTTTAAGGCCCAATGAGAATGATCAAAACATTTCTGTATGGCGATATCCAGATCCGTACAGCTCCCTGTCCAGGAACGTGCCTGGTCCGAGACTCGTTGGTGACGCCACTGATGGCCCCACCTCCTGTGCTAAATGAGAAGAAGACAGACTGCAGGGAAACCTGCCGACAATAGTGGCTTGTCAAACTTGCCCAGAGTGAGAGAGCGGTGTAAGGGGAACAATAACAGTTACATCCCTTACTTGGTGGAACTAAAGCTCCTAGATGTGTGTTGTACCAATAACTCTGTCCTCTTCTCTCATCGCCACTCAGCTCTCCAGCCTCAGTTCGTAGTCAGCACAGCCACCGATTTCCTCACTTTAATTCACCAGTAAGACTTCTCGTCGGATCTAAAGACTGGCCCACCTCCCGCCCCATCTAGGGGCCCAACCACCTCACCTCTAGCATCCGGAACCATTGGGGGAGAAGAGGGCGTTTCTCTGGCCAGAGGAACGGTATAAAGTCTGACTGGGTACCATGTATAGATGTGCCGGGCCGGCCTAGGGGCCTGGTTCAGCTGAACATTGTCTGGTTGGCGCGGGGTTGGTGGAGTTGCATCTGGGCACAGTCTAAAGGTTGTGTAGGCGCAAAGGCTGCACGTGATTCCGATGAATTGTCTGTATGGTTTGTTTTCATTTGGTCTATTTAGCACAGCTCTGTTCTGCCCTGCCTTGCACCCTTGTGGAGCTCAAAAGTTTGTTTCTTACTGTTACAACTCAAATTTGCAATTTTGTCAATGCAGTATACTATTTTTATAGCAGTGTTTATTATGTTACTTCTTTGTAACATTGTTTTATTGCTATATCCTTATATTGTATTCTAATGAATAATTCATCTTTATTCTGTGCTTTCAGGAACCACAAACAGTATTTGCCAATATCATAACTGAAACTGCAGCTGGACGTCTTTGGAGCTGAAGATTGAGGCCAGCTTTTGTATGCTAGCGTACACTCTTTAACAGTTTCACTGGTTGAAAACACAGCAAGAAAACACACAGGCCACTATTACATATTGGCCTATTTTGTTGCAGTATTGGTGGTGGTTGGTTGAACAACAACTTGTTTTACTAGAGGGAAAAATAAAACGGAATATCCATAACCCATATTTAATATTCATGCTTTGACTGAACAACAACTGCATTTGGAGATTATAGTCAAGCACACAGTCTGGTTTGATCTTCCTCTCTCCCGTCAGGTGGTCCACCTTCCCTGTGGCTGACATGGTTGCTGTATGGACAGTGGAGAGGACATGGACATCTCGTTTGTCATGCCACTTTACTGCCAGCTGTTGACCATTTTCCTTGAACTCCGCCTCCCCTCTATGCATCTTCCTGCATCCGAATGCCGGCATCCCCTTCCTGTTTGAGCTGACTGTGCCACAGGCCCCTGTGCTGTTGGAGAGCAGATGCTGTAAGAGTGTGGGACTACTGTATGAATTGTCCACATAAAAAAGTGTCCCTTGCCGAGATGAGGAGCCAGCATGGTCATCACCATTGACCCGGACACCCCAAGCCCCTCATAATGTTGGATGTCAGTGGTGGACCCTGTGTAGACTATAATGTCCTGGACAAATCGTGGTTTCACGTCGCACATGACAAAGAACTTAAACCCAAACCTGTGCCTTTTGGAGGGAATATATTGACGGAACGCCAGCCTACTTTTCCATAACATCAGGGACTCACCAATGCATAGGTCCTTGTATGGCACAAAGACCCGACCAAATGCTGATGTCAGGCTGGTAAGAACATTTCTTATTTTGTATAACGGGTCATTTAGGATGGCAGTAGCATTGTTTTTTAATTTTTTTAATTTTACCTCTTTTTCTCCCCAATTTCATGGTATCCAATTGTATAGTAGCTACTATCTTGTCTCATCGCTACAACTCCTGTACGGGCTCTGGAGAGATGAAGGTTGAAAGTCATGCGTCCTCCGATACACAACCCAACCAAGCCGCACTGCTTCTTAACACAGCACCATCCAACCCGGAAGCCAGCCGCACCAATGTGTCGGAGGAAGCACCGTGCACCTGGCAACCTTGGTTAGCGCACACTGCGCCCGGTCCGCCACAGGAGTCGCTGGTGCGCGATGAGACAAGGATTTCCCTACCGGCCAAACCCTCCCTAACCCTGACGACGCTAGGCCAATTGTGCGTCGCCCCACGGACCTCCCGGTCGTGGCCGGTTACGACAGAGCCTGGGCGCGAACCCAGAGTCTCTGGTGGCACAGCCCTTAACCACTGTGCCACCCGGGAGGCCCTCCATGCCATTATATTATATGATTTTATAGTAAGAAGAATATAATTGAATATATAAATATTTTCCTATTGCAGAGCAAGAGCGTGCATATGAAGTGGCTATGTTGAACGTAAAAGGGATCATTTGAAACAACTGTATCTAGCGTATAGAATCTATTTGACAACTTTATTTGTGATTGATTCAAACCGTAGAATGCCTTAGAAATAAAAAATATTTATGGGCTGCCAGATAGGCTACTGATGATTTGAGAAAGTTGCAAAAAAAGTTTGCGCTCTGTTTTTGCCTCAGCCTCAGGCACCCATCAGACTATTCTCAATTGAATCTTGTCTTTACCAATATGTAACATTTGTTTCGATTTAGAATGGCCCATTATGAAATGGGCAGGAGAAAAAAAGACATCATCCATATGTACTCAAATAGTGAATGAAGGCCACTGTAAGGGGTGCGTACTGGCGGCAGAGAAATCAGACGCAGGAGAGCAAAAACTGTGTTTCCAACAGCGCAGTTTAATAATAAAAACCACCGGAAAACAGAACAATCAATGAATGGGTACAAAACCCGACGCACACCAGACATAACGTGCACAAGCACTTACAATAAACAATACCGGACAAGGACATGGGGGGAACAGAGGGTTAAATACACAACATGTAATTGACGGGATTGAAACCAGGTGTGTGGGAAGACAAGACAAAGCAAATGGAAAATGAAAAGTGGATCGGTGATGGCTTGAAGACCGGTGACGTCACCGCCGAACGTCGCCCGAACAAGGAGAGGGACCGACTTCGGAGGAAGTCGTGACAGCCACTTTCCTGCCTGTTCGTTTTTCACTCATGTTGGGTAGGTTACTCCTTTATTTCGCAGCGTGACAGGTGATTTTTTGACCCAAACTTTGTATTCCATGGGCTCTCCAACCCTGTTCCTGCAGCTACCCAGTACTTAATTTGGGAAACCAAGTGAAGTCTGTTCGAGGACATTGATAGTAACATGTTTCCACAACAAAACATATTCCATTAAACTCTAGACAGCCCCTCTCTCTGCATGCTGGAAAAAGGAATGAAGGAGAGAGGGGAGGAGATATTCTGTATCTAAAAAGGTAGGCTAATGTCAACCTACTAATTATGAAAATTTAAAAATGCCCTATAACTAGGCTATTCAAAATCAAATGCACTGTACTTGTAGACTGAATTAGTTACATTTACAAGATATCTAAAAATCTGTATTTTTTAAATGTTTTTCTGCCATGTGTAATATGTGGGAGGCTATGACATATGATGACACAATGTTTATTTTAATTCAGTTTTTTTTAGGCTTGGTCTCAAACACAGTATATGCCTATGCAGAAGCTCTAATATGCATGTGGGTGTTTTGAATGAATCTTCACCTTAGAATGAGCTGTCCATTTCGTTGTGAGGCTTTGACACAACATCCACAATGACCATGTTAACTGCTCAACCTGTTCTTGAACCTCTTTGTTCAAGTACAATTTTACTGTGGTCACGACTGCCGGTGTGATGGTAATATGGTCACCACAACAGCCCACTGGGTTACAGGTTAATCAATTTTCTTCAGTAGGCCCATCCTAGGGCTTGTTTACGGTTTTGATGTTGTCCTGCTGGTCTAAGAGGGGAAATTACAGAGTTGGGTTTTAGTTAACCTGAATAAAAATAAGGCTATAAATAGGCTACCCCATAAAGAAAATAACATTGATAAGGCCTGTATCATAAATGATGGTTTAGTGGAATATGCAACCAGAAACAAAAACAGAAGCCTCACCCTAAGGGTATTTTCTCTTGTTTTTTGATTGGCCATACTTTTTACTGCAATTGCAGTATGGGGAAATACAGGCAAACCCTGATTAGAGTTGTATTGCTGTCAAAGCAATAAAGGATTCCATCTGAATCTTTGGACCTCGTACCGGTAAGTGGTTAAACTTTAGCCTACTGACAAGAGTTTAATGACAGCAGGGAAACTGTGAGTGACTACTTTCGTGTAGGGCATTTGAACTTTCACATCAGGACATAGTGAACTAGGCCTACCATATAGGCTAAGCCTAAACCTTTAGGGCTGAAGAAACAAAAAACAGGTATTTTTCATTTTGGGTAGGGTCTTTATGAAGATGCAACATGTCTGACTGATGCAACATGTCCCAGCATGTTCCCACGCAATGCTGTGCAACTGAGGAAATGCCACACCAAGAGGAAGAGAGATTTCCAGGCAGAAATGTCTGACAGCGGCCTCAACCGTGACCTGGAAAAATTTGCCCCTAACTGAGAGAGATGGAGAACATTTGTCAACGGACAATGCTTCTTATAGGCGCCAAGGTTAAGTCAAGTAAGTCTTTACACCATCCTAAAGTGACCTATATTCTCTGAAAGCCAAGAGCTATTCAACAATAATTATTGTGGCTACTATAGATTTCCAAAGAAAGTATTGGATGGCAATACAGTGCATTCAGAAAGTATTCAGACCCCTTGAATTTTTCCACATTGTTACTTTACAGCCTTATTTTAAAAATGATAAAATATTTTTTTTCTCCTCAAATCTACACACAGTACCCCATAATGACAAAGCAAAATATGTTTTTAGACATTTTTGCAAATGTATTAACTGAAAATCACATTTACACAAGTATTCAGACCCTTTACTCAGTACTTTGTACTCAGCACCGTTGGCGGCGATTACAGCCTCAAGTCTTCTTAAGTAAGACGCTACGAGCTTGGCACACCTGTATTTAGGGAGTTTCTCCCATTCTTCTCTGCAGATCCTCTCAAGCTCTGTCAGGTTGGATGGGGAGCGTCGCTGCACAGCTATTTTAAGGTCTCTCCAGAGATGATCGATTGGGTTCAAATCCAGGCTCTGGCTGGGCCACTCAAGAACATTCAGAGACTTGTCCCGTAGGCACTCCTGTGTTGTCTTGGATGTGGGCTTAGGGTCTTTGTCCTGTTGGAAGGTGAACCTTTGCCTGGAGCAGGTTTTCATCATGTGATCTCTCTACACTTCGCTCAGTTCATCTTTCCCTCAATCCTGACTAGTCTCCCAGTCCCTGCCGCTGAACGTCATCCCCACTGCATGAGGCTGCCACCACCATGCTTCACCATAAGAATGGTGTCAGGTTTCCTCCAGATGTGATGCTTGGCATTCAGGCCAAAGAGTTCAATCTTGGTTTCATCAGACCAGAGAATATTGTTTCTCATGGTCTGAGAGTCCTTCAGTTGCCTTTTGGCTAAATCCAAGCGGGCTGTCATGTGCCTTTTAATGAAGAGTGGCTTCCATCTGGCCACTCTACCATAAAGCCCTGATTGGTGGAGTGCTGCAGAGATGGTTGTCCTTTTGGAAGGTTCTCCCTTCTCCATAGAGGAGCTCTGTCAGAGTGGCCATCGGGTTCTTGGTCATCTCCCTTCCCAAGGCCCTTCTTCAACGATCAGTTTGGCAGAGCGGGCAGCTCTAGGAAGAGTCTTGGTGGTTACAAAATTCTTCTATTTAAGAATGATGGAGGCCACTGTGTTCTTGGGGACGTTCAATGCTGCAGAAATGTTTAGTACCCTTCCCCAGATCTGTGCCTCGACACAATTCTGTCTCGGAGCTCTACGGACACTTCCTTAGACCTCATGGCTTGGTTTTTTCTCTGACATGCACTGTCAACTGTGGGACCTTATATAGACAGGTGTATGCCTTTCCAAATCATGTCTAATCAATTGAACTTACCACAGGTGGACTCCAATCAAGTTGTAGGAACATCTCAAGGATGATCAATGGAAACAGGATGCACCTGAGCTTAATTTTGAGTTTCTTAGCAAAGGGTCTGAAAACATGTGTAAATAAGGTATCTGTTTTTTATTTGTAATAAATTAGCAAACAAATTCTAAAACTGTTTTCGCTTTGCCATTATGGGGTATTGTGTATAAATCGATGAGGAATGTTTTTTTATTTAATCCATTTTAGAATACGGCTGTGTTATAACAATGAGGAAAAAGTCAAGGGGTCTTAATACTTTCCGAATGCACTTTATCGATAAACTGGCATACACTGCTAGAGTCCATTGAAAAGATATGCTGCACTCCTCATTCAAAGCTGCATGATTTGAAATTATTTGCAATCCTTTTCCATTACAAAGGTATCACATGAATCACGAAATTGACGCCAGTTTATAATTGAGACCTGAGATGAATGTGAGATGTGGAGATGATTACTTCATACCTAATTTGATCTGAAATGAATTTGTGACTGTTAATATTGTGGCTGTGATTTTCATTTTCAATTACCACTGGCTTTGGTCTTGTTTAAAGCCTGGTAATCCATTTGCTCCAGTCAAGGTTAGCGAGTCATATTGTAGTTATCTGGCCAGAATTTAGATTAAGCTGGCAGAACACTAACTAATACAAAAAGGGGTTCTGTTGAATTCTCAGTGCACCATGTAATGCAATGCAGTCTAATCAGTATAGTCAAAAACCAGATACATATGTTGATTTACAGTACAGGCTTGCCCACATTTTGGAGCTTGCTGTATATTGCACACATACCAGTCACCTTTTAATTTCTTACACCATAGCACTTAGCACACTATCATTGTAGTAAAAAAAACAAACAAAAAAAAAAAAAAAACGGCAGGCTACACATACTGTACGACATACAAGCCAAAAATACAGGCCTCAATCAATCCAATCAATCAAATGTGTTCATGAACCCCTTTTTAGCTTCACAACTGCAGCATCATCGTCAGTTTTCACAAAGCGCTTGCACACAAACTGAACAATGTGCACATACCATTACGTTTTTTTTCTCTTCTTATCACTGTGGATTTAAATGGCATGATCTTGACCTGCATATTGAGTGTGGTTGCTGACTCACTGTGTCGTATCCACATTCTCTGTGAACACTGGGGATGGTGTGTAAAAGCCTCTCAATAGCTTCCTCTGAGTGAGTACGTGCTGCACCATTCACCCTGTGTGCCCCGGATACACCCACTCTTCTGCTTTTCAATGCATATACGGTAACTGGGAAAAAGAGAAGTGAATCAAACCTTTGTTGCCTCTCGAAATCCTTGAATTATGCATGGCTGAAGTTTCATTTTTGCTGGTCTCATTTTATGCAAAGCACTAAAACCAATAGGTTAAGTTTTATAGACACCTTAATGTTTGTGGAAGGCACTTTCACACGTCTTTGTGAATTTCCATCTCTGTGGACATGGACTAATAAAGTCATATTACGGTATATTTTGATTATATTCTGTACTCAGGCTCAGTAAATTCTGTATACGGGCTGACCTTATAGAAAGGTCACAGAGCTAGTAAACAGCTGGCTGTCTCATGGAAGGGATGTTCAGTTATTTCCTCTCCTGAAATACCAACCGGAAACTCATACAGCGGCAGACAGAGTGGCGTGGACCTTAGCCAGCCTCTAAATCTGGCCGTTGTAGGGTTGATCCCTGATGTTTGACCATCAGTCAGATTATGAAATTATGAAATGATTATGAAGGGCTCTCGTAACTGGATTATGTTTAGGGAATATTTAATTTATTGTACCTTTTCAAAATAAAAAATGGACATCCTCAGTGTCAAATCAATTTGACATTTTATAATCCACAGTAGACTGTATTATTTACTATTTATTGAAACTGAAACGAACCAGTCATGCAGTAATGCTTCAATGCCTCAGGATGTCACCCCAAACACTGTGAAACACAAGAGAGTTGTGTGATCACATAGATTGATCGTCAACCCAATATTCATGCAAAACACCAACTCATAGATTCTCTTTTCTAAATGACAAAGTATCATGTCGTCTCTACACAGTATATTTCTATCTTACGTGATCCATGTCACCTTGCCAGGAAGTGGCTCAAGCTTCCTTGTCACAGGCTCCATAAGCTCTTGTTTGCTAACTTCCTCATACAACCACCCTACGTACTACGTTCCACTGAAAACAGAAGCTCATATCTTTATACAAACCTTTGGCTGTGACATACATAAATTGAGCCTTTTAGGGTGAACATTAAATTCCACCGGATGTCACCTCAAAAACACTGAGCACACTAATAGAGATTCTCATCGTGATGGTTAAGTGATCACATAGATTGATAGTGAATGCAACATTTGTGCAAAATACACCAAATGTCCAATGGAGCAATGCCTTTACGTTGGTCTACGTTAAGATCAAGTCATTTCAGAAAGGACCTTGAATGTGATCTCTTATTGTATGGTCTCTGAAGTGACAGGTTGGCCTTCATATGATGCACACCAGAATTAAAGTAAATGAAGTGTGAACAAAAAACCTGGAGATAATTATGTAATGATTCACAAACACTATTTGTGCTGGGATACGCAGTTGGAAGGGTATTTGTTTAATCAGTTATCTTTCAAAGACTCGTTTCAATATCTCACTATGGGGATTAGCTCCAGGCGGATCACTGCACGAAGAACCAAATCACACAATGCCTGTCGGTGACAGACGGGTCGAGTGGTGAATGAGGGCCTGTTGTCTGGACCTCTGGCAGTCTCTAACGGGGTGAATGATGTGAGCCCCTCCCTCCTTATAAGGAGTCACTCGCCCGTACTCTGGTAATTCTCTCCTCTCTTCTTTGTGGAGGAAAAGTACGTCAGAGTGTCTAGCTTGAGAAACAGACGCGTCACAAGTCCTCAACTGGCAGCTTCATTAAATTGTACCCGCAAAACACCAGTCTCAATGTCAACCGTGAAGAGGTGACTCCGGGATGCTGGCCTTCTAGGCAGAGTTGCAAAGAAAAAGCCATATCTCAGACTGGCCAATAAAAATAAATGATTAATATGGGCAAAAGAACACAGACACTGGACAGAGGAACTCTGCCTAGAAGGCCAGCATCCCGGAGTTGTCGCTTAACTGTTGATGTTGAGACTGGTGTTTTGCAGGTACTATTTAATGAAGCTGTGCGTGTACTAACAGTTTGGATTAGATAACACAACGTGCCATTGGAACACAGGAGTGATGGTTGCTGATAATGGGTCTCTGTACACTTTACAACATTAACAATGTCTACACTGTTTTTCTGATCAATTTTGGATCGGAGATGCTTAATGTGAGTCTGGAAGGAGAGTTTACAGTCTAATCAGACACCTAGGTATTTGTAATTGTCCACATATTCTAAGTCAGAACCATCCAGAGTGGTGATGCTGGACGGGCGGGCAGGTGTGGGCAGCGATCAGTTGAAGAACATGCATTTAGTTTTACTTGCATTTAAGAGCAGTTGGAGGCCATGGAAGGAGAGTTGTATGTCATTGAAGCTTGTCTGGAGGTTAGTTAACACAGTGTCTAAAAGAAGGGCCAGATGTATACAGAATGGTGTTGTCTGAGTAGAGGTGGATCAGAGAATCACCAGTAGCAAGAGAGATATCATTGATGTATACAGAGAAAAGAGTCAGCCCGAGAATTGAACCCTGTGGCACCCCCATAGAGACTGCCAGAGGTCCAGACAACAGGACCTCCGATTTGACACACTGAACTCTGTCTGAGAAGTAGTTGGTGAACCAGGCGAGGCAGTCATTTGAGAAACCAAGGCTGTTGAGTCTGCCGATAAGAATGTGGTGATTGACAGAGTCAAAAGCCTTGGCCAAGTCGATGAATACGGCTGCACAGTATTGTCTTTTATCGATGGCGGTTATGATATCGTTTCGGATCATTTAGTATCCAGTATATACATATGAGTAATGCGAGATATGTAAAAATTCTTAAAATTGCATTATTAAAGTGACTAGTGTTCCATTTATTAAAGTGGCCAATGATATCAAGTCTGTAGGTAGGCAGCTGCCTCTCTGTGCTAGTGGTGACTATTTAACAGTCTTGAGGTAGAAACTGTTTTTCAGTCTTTCTGTCCCAGCTTTGATGCACCTGTACTGACCTCGCCGTCTGGATGGAAGCAGGTAGTAGCTCGGGTGGTTATTGTCCTTGATGATATTTTTGGCCTTCATGTGACATCGGGTGCTGTAGGTGTCCTGGAGGGCAGGTAGTTTGCCCCCGGTGATGCGTTGCGCAGACCACACCACCCTCTGGAGAGCCCTGCAGTTGTGGGAGGTGCAGTTGCCGTACCAGGCGGTGAAACAGCCCGACAGGATGCTCTCAATTGTGCACCTGTAAAAGTTAGTGAGGGTTTTCGGTGACACGTCACATTTTTTTTAGCCTCCTGAGGTCAAAGAGGCGCTGTTGCGCCTTATTCACCACACTGTCTGTGTGCATGGACCATTTCAGTTTGTCTGCAAACTTGATGATTGAGTTGGGTCATGCATGGCCACGCAGTCATGGGTGAACAGGGAATAGAGGAGTTGCTGAGCATGCAGCCTTGTGGAGCCCCAGTGTTGAGGATCAGCGAAGTGGAGATGTTGCCTACCTTCACCACCTGGGGGCGGCCCGTCAGGAAGTCCAGGACCAAATTGCACAGGGAGGGGTTAAGACCCAGGGCCTCAAGCTTAATGATGAGCTTGGAGGGTACTATAGTGTTGAATGCTGAGCTGTAGTCAATGAACAGCATTCTTACATAGGTATTCCACTAATCCAGAAGGGATTGAGCAATGTGCATTGTGATGGCAAATGCATCATCTGTGGACCTGTTGGGGTGGTATTGAATTTGAAGTGGGGTCTAGGGTGGCAGGTAAGATGGAGGTGATATGATCCTTGACTAGTCTCTCAAAGCACTTCACGATGACAGAAGTGAGTGCTATGGGGTGATAGACATTTTGTTCAGTTACCTTTGCCTTCTTGGGTACAGGAACAATGGTGGCCGTCTTGAAGCATGTGGGGACAGCAGACTGGGATAGGGAGAGATTGAACAGCTGGTCACCGCATGCTCTTAGGACGCGGCTAGGGATGCCGTCTGGACCGGCAGCCCTGCGAGGGTTAACTCACGTCGGCCACGGAGAAGGTGTGGGAGAGCTCGCAGTCCTTGGTAGCAGGCCGCATCGGTGGCACTGTTTTATCCTCAATGTGGGCAAAGAAGGTGTTTTAGTTTGTCTGGAAGCAAGACGTCAGTGTCCGTGACATGGTTGATTTTATTTTTGTAATCCGTGATTGACTGTAGACCCTGCCACATATGTCTCGTGTCTGAGCCATTGAATTGCGACTCCACTTTGTCGCTTTAACAACATTTCGCTTGTTTGATTGCTTTGCGGAGGGAATAACTACACGGTTTGTATTCAGCCATATTCCCAGTAATCTTTCCATGGTTAAATGCAGTGGTTCGCGCCTTCAATTTTGAGCGAATCTCGCCATCTATCCATGGTTTCTGGTTAGGATAGGTTTTAATAGCCACAGTGGGTACAACATCTCCAATGCACTTACTTATAAACTCACTCCACGAATCATCGTACAAATTGATATTATTCTCTGAGGCTACTCTGAACATTTCCCAGTATGCGTGATCAAAACAATCTTGAAGCGTAGATTCCGATTGGTCAGACCAGCGTTGACTGGTTCTTGTCACAGGTACATCCTGTTTGAGCTTCTGCCTATAACAAATGAAGATGTATACCTTTTGATTTGATGACAAAATATAGTAGCCTACACACCTGTCGAATTTTGTCGCTTTCAGGGTCCAACTCCAATCTCCAACTGATCGGTTGAATACCATGTGGGTTTGCTGTTGTTTTTTTGAAGGGGTAAGAGGATCAGAAATCGGGGCTGTATGTAAATATATTCAAATTAGTATCCCACTTCCACACAGTCTGACTGAGCATTTCAGTGGCCCAAGGAGGCTCAGGAAAATAAATGATAAAAAATATATTTTGGGTTCGGTGATTTATTAGATATTAATCAAATCAAAATGTATGTCACATGCGCGGAATACAACTTTATTTAACTCGGTCAGTTTAGAACAAATTATTATTTACAATGACAGCCTACCCCATCCAGACCCTAACCCAGACAACGCTGGGCTGATTGTGGGCCGCCCTACGGGACTCCCAATCACAGCCGGTTGTGAAAAAGCCTGGAATCAAACCAGGGTCTGTAGTCATGCCATTAGCACTGAGATGCAGTGCCTTAGACCACTGTGCCACCCAGAGGCTCAAAGTGACTATGAATAGACAATAGATAACAAACAGTGAGTAGCAGAAGTGAAAAAAAGGTGGGAGGGTCAATGTAAATAGTGGCCATTTGATTAATTGTTGTTAAGAAGCCTTTTGGACCGAGACTTGGCCCTCCGGTACCGCTTGCCGTGCGGTAGCAAAGAGAACAGTCTATGACTTGGGTGACTGGAGTCTGACACGCCTAGTACATAGGTCCTGGATGGCAGGAAGCTTGGTCCCAGTGATGTATTGGGCCATATGCACTACCCTCTGTAGCGTCTTATGGTTGGATGCCGAGCAGTTGCCATACCAAGCGACAATGCTCTCAATGGTGCAGCTGTAGAGCTTTTTGAGGATCTGGGGAATAATGCCAAATCTTTTAAGTCTCCTGACTGGGAAAAGGGGTTGTGTTTGGACCATGATAGTTTGTTAGTAATGTGAACTCCAAGGAACTTGAAACTCTCGTCCCGATCCACGACAGCCCCGCCAATGTTAATGGGGTCCTGTTCAGTCTTCCTTTTCCTGTAGTCCACGATCATCTCCTTTGTCTTGCTCACATTGAGGGCGAGGTTATTGTCCTGGCACCACACTGCCAGCTCTCTTACCTCCCCTCTATAGGCTCTCATCATTGTCAGTGATCAGGCCTACCACTGTTGTGTCGTCATCAAACTTAATGGAGTTGGAGTCGTGTTTGGCTTTTCTGATGTATCAAATACTTATGTCATGCAAGAAAATGCTAATTAATTATTTAAAAATCATGCAATGTGATTTGCTGGATTTTTGTTTTAGATTCCGTCTCTCACATGTGAAGTCTACCTATGATAAAAAGTACAGACCTCTACATGCTTTGTAAGTAGGAAAACCTGCAAAATCAGCAGTGTATCAAATACTTGTTCTCCCCACTGTAGGTGTTCCTTTTGTCCAGGTGGGAAAGGGCAGTGTGGAGTGCAATTGAGATTATGTCACCTTGAGATCTGTTGGTGGGGCGGTATGCAAATTGGAGAAGGTCTTGGGTTTCTGGGATATTGGTGTTGAAGTGAGCCATGACCAGCCTTTCAAAGCACCATGGCTGCCACCGTGAATGCTATGGGGCGGTAGTCATTTAGGCCGGTTACCTTTGCATTCTTGGGCACAGGGACTATGGTCTGCTTAATTAAAATATGTGGGTATTACTGACTCGGTCAGGGAGAGGTTGAAAATGTCAGTGAAGACACTTGCTAGTTGGTCCACGTACTCTTTGCGTACACGTCCTGGTAATCCGTCTGGCCCACACCCTTGGGAATGTTCACTTGTTTAAAGGTCTTGTTCACATCAGCTACGGAGTGCGAGATCACACAGTCTTCCGGAACAGCTGGTGCTCTCATGCATGCTTCAGTGTTGCTTGCCTCGAAGCGAGCATGAAAGGCATTTAGCTCATCTGGAAGGCTTGCGTCACTGTGCATCTCGCGGCAGGGTTTCCATTTGTAGTCAGTAATAGTTTGTAAGCCCTGCCATATCCGACGAGCTTCAGAGCCGGTGTAGTAGGATTCAATCTTAGTCCTGTATTGACACTTCGCCTGTTTGATGGTTCATCTGAGAACATAGCATGATTTCTTATAAGCGTCTGGATTAGTGTCTCGCTCCTTGAAAGCGGCAGCTCTAGCCTTTAGCTCGGTGCGGATGTTGCCTGCAATCCATGGCTTCTGGTTGGGATATGTACGTACTATCACTGTGTGGACGATGTTGTCTATGCACTTATTGATGAAGCCTGTGACTGAGGTGGTATACTCCTCAATGCCATAGGATGAATCCCGGAACATATTCCAGTCTGTGCTAGCAGAACAGTCCTGTAGCATAGCATCGCGTCATCTGACCACTTCCTTATAGAGCAAGTCACTGGTACTTCCTGCTTTAGTTTTGCTTGTAAACAGGAATCAGCAGGATCGAATTATGGTCAGATTTGACAAATGGAGGGCAAAGGAGAGCTTTGAATGAGTCTCTGTGTGTGGAGTAAAGGTGGTCTAGAGTGTTTTTCCCTCTGGTTGCACATGTGACATGCCGGTAGAAATTAAGTAAAATTAATTTAAGTTTGGACTGATAAATAAAGTTCTGATTTAAACATTTAATTAAAAAGATGGCATGGGGGCGCTGAGGAGAACATGGCCTGGCAAATTTATAGTGAATGTACAATTTTCTTGGTCAGCAAAGTCGGAGACATGCAATCAATGCCAATCAATAGTGGAGCATGACGCCTGCATTTTAATCATACTTTATTGATTGACTGCCAGTTTATTATGATGAAATCACTTTAACAATGATTTTGCAAAAGACACACACCTCCTTTAAAAGGCACCCTGTTACCACAACACTACTCCCGGTAGCCTATATTTTTGGCGTCAGCTTCATCAAGGCAAACCTACTATATTAAAGTTTAGACTAGGACCTCTATAAAATAAGATTATGTTTGACTTTGAGGTTAACTAGCATAAAGTACCTAGGAGTATGGCATGAAGAACCTGAGACTTGGATAATGGGACCTATAAAGGAGAGAGGAGCAAAACAAGCTGACATAATACCTAAAGACCTTGCCCTGAACCATATCTCATATAGTGTATTTAACTTAACTCCACTTTCAATTTGTTGACTCTTTACCCAGACATCCCTTAGTAATGCACAGTGCCTTCAGAACGTATTCACACCCTTTGACTTTTTTCACATTTTGCTGTATTACAGTCAATGATGAATATAAACCCTGGATTGCTGATGCTATGTATTGGCCATTGAGAGGCTTTGAAGCCACCTGTCGGCCATATTGGCACTCCCCAGTAGGAGCAGTCCTCCATAGGAATGAATGCAATTCTACAGTATTTCAATTAAACATTTCAAGGACAAAATTATATGTATTTAAGTATTTGTATTGTTGTAGTGGGACAGTATCAATACTAATCTCAGAAATGATACTTTAAGGAAAATGTTTTTATATATTTCTCTGTTTTTATGGTTAGTTCACATAATTTTAATATAATAAAACATTTCTGTAATAGAATAAAAAAGTGGCAAAAACAAACGTAGACATTAATAAACGCATTTGGTTCCCCTCTTTCCACTGGGATTCCCTGCCTCTAACCCTATTACAGGGTCTCTCTCTCTCTCTCTCTCTCTCTCTCTCTCTCTCTCTCTCTCTCTCTCTCTCTCTCTCTCTCTCTCTCTCTCTCTCTCTCTCTCTCTCTCTCTCTCTCTCTCTCTCTCTCTCTCTCTCTCTCTCTCTCTCTCTCTCTCTCTCTCTCTCTCTCTCTCTCTCTCTCTCTCTCTCTCTCTCTCTCTCTCTCTCTCTCTCTCTCTCTCTCTCTCTCTGAGCCCTAGGACCATGCCTCAGGACTACCTGACATGATGACTCCTTGCTGTCCCCAGTCCACCTGGCCGTGCTGCTGCTCCAGTTTCAACTGTTCTGCCTTATTATTATTTGACCATGCTGGTCATTTATGAACATTTGAACATCTTGGCCATGTTCTGTTATAATCTCCACCCGGCACAGCCAGAAGAGGACTGGCCACCCTACATAGCCTGGGTCCTCTCTAGGTTTCTTCCTAGGTTTTGGCTTTTCTAGGGAGTTTTTCCTAGCCACCGTGCTTCTACACCTGCATTGCTTGCTGTTTGGGGTTTTAGGCTGGGTTTCTGTACAGCACTTATCAGCTGATGTACGAAGGGCTATATAAATACATTTGATTTGATTTGATTTATATAGCTACCAAAATAGTTTTACAATGAATGATGGGGGAGTGCCAAGATGGAGGCATGGTGGTCCTCTATCAGTAATTGGTTACAACCTGAATTTAAAATGGATTTGATTGACATTTTTGGTCACTGGCCTACACACAATACCCAATAATATCAAAGTTGAATTATGTTTTTTGAAATCTTTACAAATTAATAAAAAATGAAAAGCTGTAATGTCAATAAGTATTTAACCCCTTTGTTTTGGCAAGCCTAAATAAGTTCAGGAGTAAAACAAATGTGCTTAACAAGTCACATAATAAGTTGCATGGACTTGAACATGATTTTTGAACTTGACTACCTCATCTCTGCACCCCACACATACAATTATCTGTAATGTCCCTCAGTCTAGCAGTGAATTTCAAACACAGATTCAACCACAAAGACCACAATAAAGCAGACTGAAAATCCCTTTGAGTATGGTGAAGTTAGTCATTACACTTTGGTTGGTGTATCAATACACCCAGACACTACAAAGATACATGCATCCTTCCTAACTCAGTTGCCGGAGAGGAAGGAAACCGCTCAGGGATTTCATCATGAGGCCAACAGTTAGAGAGTTTAATGGCTGTGACAGGAGAAAACTGAGGATGAATCAACAACATTTAGTTACCCCACAATACTAGCGTAATTGGCAGACTGAAAATATTCCAAAACATGCATCCTGTTTGCAACAAGGCACAAAAGTTATACTGCAAAAAATGTGGCAAAGCAATGTACGTTTTGCCCTGAATACAAAGTGTTATGTTATGGGCAAATCCAATACATTGCCGAGTACCACTCTCCATATTTTCAAGCATAGTGGTGGTTGCATCATGTTATGGGTATGCTTATACAGTGCCGAAAGTATTCACCCTCTTGACATTTTTCCTGTTTTGTTGCCTTACAACCTGGAATTAAAATGGGATATTCAAAGTTTCAGATATTTTTTTATAACCCAACCCTGATCTGTACTTCTCCACAACTTTGTCCCTGACCTGTTTGGAGAGCTCCTTGGTCTTCATTGTGCCGCTTGCTTGGTGGTGCCGCTTGCTAAGTGGTGTTGCAGACTCTGGGGCCTTTCAGAACAGGTGTATATATACTGAGATCATGTGACAGCTCATGTGACACTTAGATTGCTCACAGGTGGACTTGATTTAACTAATTATGTGACTTCTGAAGGTAATTGGTTTCACCAGATCTTATTTAGGGGCTTCATAGCAAAGGGGGTGAATACATATGCACTCACCAATTTTCCTTTTTTAAATTATTATTATTATTTTAAAACCTGTTAAATCTACCCCCTCCTTTTTTGAACATTCTGTTAAAAATCGCGCAACATTTCAGCGTCCTGCTACTCATGCCAGGAATATAGTATATGCATATGATTAGTATGTGTGGATAGAAAACACTCTGACGTTTCTAAAACTGGTTAAATCACGGCTGTGACTATAACAGAGCGTGTGTTTCATCGAAAAGCGCAAGAAAAACTGGTCACTGAAAACTGAAAAAAATATCCATGCGCCACTTGCATGTATTGTTTAAGGGGCACCAAATTAAATAGGGGGGAGATTGCACTTCCACACGATGTAGCCAAAAACGTCATTTTCATTGACAAAAATCATTTGTGTCATGACAAATAGATCCTTCATTCCATCCAGCCTACAGCAATCGATTTTGGAAGAGAGAAAAAAGGGACATTATTTTCTTTTGTAGCTGCTATTGAATACAGATCGCCCAGTGATCAATTTGATCGCTTATTAACGTTTACAAATACCTAAAGTTGGGTTACAAAAGTAGGTTGAAGTGTTTTGTCAAAGAATATAGGCAACTTATATAATTTTTAAAAATTACGTTGCGTGTTGGAAGAGAGCTTTTTTCCTGAACCAGACAGGCTATACAAATGGATATTTTGGGCATACATGGACGGATTTAATCGGTGAAAAGACCCAATTGTGATGTTTATGGAACATATAGGAGTGCCAACAAATAATATCATCAAAGGTAATGAATGTTTTATATTTTATTTCTGCGTTTTGTGTAGCGCCGGCTACGCTAATTATTTTGTTTACGTCCCCTTCAGGTATTTTGGGGTGTTGCATGCTATCAGATAATAGCTTCTCATGCTTTCGCCGAAAAGCATTTTAAAAATCGGACTTGTTGGCTAGATTCACAACGAGTGTAGCTTTAATTCAATACCCTGCATGTGTGTTTTAATGAATGTTTGAGTTTTAACGAGTACATTTAGCATTTAGCGTAGCCCATTTGCATTTCCAGGTGCCTAGTTGAGACGTCTGCGTCTCAAGTAGGATCAATTTTAACAAGATTTTTTTTAAATTTCACATCACCAATTTAGACTATGTTGTGTATGTCCATTACATGAAATCCAAATAAAAAAATCTATTTAACTTCTTATTGGCAGGTGGGGCAGTAGCGTCCCACCTGGCCAACATCCGGTGAAATTGCAGAGGGCGAATTACAAATGACAGAAATATTTAACATCAATGAAAATACAAGTGTTATACGTAAAAATTAAGCTTAACTTCTTGTTAATCCAGCCGCTGTGTCAGATTTCAAAAAGGCTTTACGGCGAAAGCACACCATGCGATTATCTGAGGACAGTGCCCCGCATATAAAAACATTTTTCAACGTGGCAGGTGTGACACGAAAGTCAGAAATAGCGATATAATAAATGCCTTACCTTTGAAGATCTTCTTCTGTTGGCACTCAAAAAGGTCCCAGTTACATCACAAATTGTTATTTTGTTCGATAAAGTCAGTTTAGCTGGCGCGCTTCATTCAATAATCCACCGGTTTCCCTCCTTCAAAATGCATATAAAATGAATCCCAAATGTTACCAATAAACTTATCCAAACAAGTCAAACAATGTTTATAATCAATCTCCAGGTACCCTAATACATAAATAAACTATAGAAATTTAAGACAGAGAAGAGTGTGTTCATTACCGGCGATAAATAACAAAACGCGCTTTCACCCTCGCACATGGAAACACTACTGCTAAAATGGGAGCCACTTAGAAAAATTTCTAGCTCAGTTTTCCAAAAATCAGCCTGAAACTTTTTCTAAAGACTGTTGACATCTAGTGGAAGCCCTAGGAACTGCAATCTGGGAGGACTTCGCCTCATAATTAACATGAAAGCCATTGGAAACAGCGGAAGCCTGATTTTTTAAAAATGGTTTGTACTCGGGGTTTCGCCTGCCATATCAGTTCTGTTATACTCACAGACATCGTTTTAACAGTTTTAGAAACATTTGAGTGTTTTCTATCCAAATCTACCAATTATATGCATATCCTAGCTTCTGGGCCTGAGTAACAGGCAGTTTACTTTGGGCATGCTTTTCATCCAGATGTAAAAATACTGCCCTCTACCCAAGGGAGGTTAAATTACAGGTTGTAATATAACAAAAAAAGGAAAAACACCAAAGGGGATGAATACTTTTGCAAGGCAAAATGTACTGGAGAGTTTTTCAGGATAAAAGGAAGACCTGGTTCAGTCTGATTTCCACCAGAGACTGGGAGATGAATTCACCTTTCAGCAGGACAATAACCAAAAACACAAGGCCAAATCTACACTAGAGTTGCTTACCAAGAAGACAGTGAATGTTCCTGAGTGGCCGGGTTACAGTTTTGACTTAAATCTGCTTGAAAATATATTGCAAGACTTGAAAATGATTGTCTCACAATGATCAACAACCACTGACAGAGCTTGAGGAATTTTGGAAAGAATAATGGGCAAATATTGAACAATCCAGGTGTGCCAAAGCTTTTAGAGATTTAACCAGAAAGACACAGCTTAATCACTGCCAAAGGTTATTCTATGTATTGACTCAGGGGTATGAATACTTATGGAAATTATATTTTTCTGTTTTTAATTTTCAATTAAATGTGCTAAAATATCTAAAAAACATGTTTTCACTTTGTCATGAGGGGTTATTGTGTGTAGATGGGTGAGATTGATTTTGTTTTTAAATCCATTTTGTATTCAGGCTGTAGCACAACAAAATGTGTAATAAGTCAATGGGCATGAATATTGAAGGCATTGTATATGTTGAAATATCTGTTGAAATATCTTATATCTACAGCAGATAAATAATTTGTTGTGTGTGTGTGTGTGTGTGTGTGTGTGTGTCAGCATGTGTACCTTCTATCTGCTCGTTAAGCATCATTTGATATGGAGGTCAAACAGATGGACACACCCTGCATCTTGGTGGGGAAGGCAGAGACTTGGGCCTGGTGACCCACAGTGAAACAACCTCCTTAGGAGGCCAGGCCTGTTCAGAAAGGAGGTTATGCTCCTGTTAGGGACAGCAGGCTTCTTATGCAACATTCATCCTGGGCTCTCTGGAAACCAAACTCTGGTTTCTATAATACATAGGAGATCCGAAGGGAGCAGTCTGACAGATCGTACCTGGGTAAGTTCGTGGAAATTGTACTCTGACACCAGGGTCTCTTGAGTTGACATATGCAAGTCAAAAGTCTCCCTGAATGTTTTTGTTGGTTTTAGTGTTTAGTTGTGAAAATACTTAAAACAGGTGTTATTATATATATATCTTTTTTTTGTATCTCTGTAAAAATACCAGTGAGTATAATGTGTGTGGAGGAAAATCTTTGAATGTGTTTTTAAATGTCTATTTAAATAGGAGTCTTTCTTACAATATTTTAAAATCCTCTGTGAAAGATACCACAAGGTCAAAGGTTTACATTACCTTCAACTGTGATGCCATGGGGGAACACCCCCAGCCCTTTCCTGACCTAGAATTCTCCACCGCCAGACTTTGTTACCGCAAGCTTCTAAATAATGCAACTGACATTTTGGTCTTCTTCAATAATTCAGAGTGGTTTAAGAGATTAGTTTGTGATGACCTGTCATCCATCAGTAACGAGTAAACCTTATATAATGACTCTCAATCGGGTGATCTAATCTTCACAATGTGAACCATAACAAGGAAATTACTGGGATATATATGATCTATAGACAAATTGGGGACTTTTTTGTCTGTCACTTTAAGTGATTTCACATTGCTGCATTTTCAACTGATGTGTATTCTTTTTGAATAGTACTGATTTCTTTGAAGTCAGACTGAGGTTACTGCAGTCTCTAACTTATAAATCTATGCAGCAGACAAAATGGGTTGGAGTCCAGCAAAAACAGGTAATGTCCCAAGAGATAAAGATTGATGACTGATTACAAAGTGGTGACTCCTGCTGCGCTGCAGTATGCTGTCCCTCAAGGTTAATGACCAGACCATGTGAGAGGAAACCTAAGTCCGACATCTGTCCTGCTTAAGACCAGGCACCAAAGGCTGAAATTACATGTTTCTATCCATTTTCAGATTTGTTGGTGTATTGGTCCATTAATATTAGTATTTTTAATAAGTAGACATTTAAAGGTAAAAAAATATATAATCATTTGTTTATCATACCACCGTCATCAACTTTTTAATTAATTTTAACCACTAAAATGGACATACGTCAATAATTTCAAAGCTCACGACATTAAATTACAAAAATGGAAAAGTATTAAAAATTGGACGATATTTAGGAACTTACTTGGAGAGATGGTGATTGGGTCAAAATAGGCATTTAGTATTTGGTAGTCTAAATGCAGTGTACTTGTCTTTAACTGCCAACTCTTCACACATCCCAACTTATTTTTGTAAGCATCTGCATTCACCAAATTGTGTGTGGTTATCTTTAGATATGTTCTCTAGACTTGCCCAGAGGAAAATGTTGATACACTACATCACCAAAAGTTTGTGGACATCTGCTCGTCAAACATCTCATCCCAGAGGTGTTTGATGGGGTTGAGGTCAGGGCTCTGTGCAGGCCAGTCAAGTTCTTCAAACACTGATCTGATTTATGACATTTTTAATACAAAATGTATTATTTTAGAAGAAATAGGGAATTATTTAAGAAATGCGCAAGGGTACCAATATATTTGGCCACAACTGTATAGGATATATGGTTGATATTGATAACTCAAACCGCTAGAGAGGGTAGTGCGTAAAGCCCAGAACGCTCCCTGCCATCCAGGACCTTTATACTAGGCAAAGATATCTCACTCATATTATCAGAGAACAAGGGTTACGAAAGTAACCTTGAGTTCACTTTCAAATACCCATTTTTATTTCTCACTATGGGGATTGGCCAATTCCTATATCGCAGACATGCTCTCCGAAGCTAGGGTAGTCCCAAAAGCATCACCTCTCAGAGGCTTCGACACTGAAGACAATATGCGCCAACAAAGGTGCAGTGACGTCCAGTTGGTAAAAACCTCAAACGTATGAGGGGTGACCCAACATGCCACATCGCAAATATCTCATAAGAGATGCCTTTGAACAGTGCCCAAGTGGTAGCCATACATCTGGTGGAATGAGCCCTCAGGCCCTCCGGGGCTGTAAACCTATTATGTCTGTGACATTGTGAAAGTGCAATTCAATAACGAGGAGGCAGAGAGGTACAGTGCATTCAGAAAGTATTCAGACACCTTGACTTATTCCACACTTTATGTATTTCCTCATCTATCTACAGACAATACCCCATAATGGCAAAGCGAAAACAGGTTTTTTGAAATTCTTGCAAATGTATAAAAAAATAAAAGAACAAAAATACCTTATTTGCTTAAGATTTCAGACCCTTTGCTATGAGACTGAACTCTTTGGCCTGAAGTGTCATGTCTGAGGAAAACTGCCAGCATCATGCTGTGGGGATGTTTTTCAACAGCGGGGACAGGGAGATCAGTCAGGATCGAGGGAAAGATGAATGGAGAAAAATACAAAGAGATCCTTGATGAAAACCTACTCCGGAGCACTCAGGACCTCACACTGGCGGCGAAGGTTCACCTTCCAACAGGACAAAAACCCTAAACAAACAACCAAGACAACACAGGAGTGGCTTCGGGACAAGTCTCTGAATGTCCTTGAGTGGCCCAACCAGAGCCCGGATTTGAACCTGATCGATCATCTCTGGTGAGACCTGAAAATAGCTGTGCAGCGACCCTCCCCATCCAACCTGACAGAGCTTGAGAGGATCTGCAGAGAAGAATGGGAGAAACTCTCCAAATACAGATGTGCCAAGCTTGTAGCATCATACCCAAGAAGACTTGAGGCTGTAATCTCTGCCAACGGTGCTTCAACAAGGTACTGAGTAAAGGGTCTGAATACTTATGTAAATGTGATATTTCAGTTTTTTTTTATTTTTAATACATGAACGCCATGTTGACACATGACTGCAAACTTCCATACCTATGTGCACCAAGATGGTCAATTTGACACAACAGTTGGATCTAATTTAGTTGTTATAGCTTGTCCTATAGGATCGGTTCCAAAATCTGCTAGAATTTTCTATTCGATTTTTTAAATTGGAATCCTATATACGATTTTTTGTCTAGGGACAGCAACAGACCAGCGGAGAGTTACTCCTTTCACTGAATACAGCCGCGCCATCTGTTCCAAAACCAAGTTTACCATTTTAAAAAGCAAATTGATCATTAGAAAACCTTTTTGCGATCATGTTAGCACAGCTGAAAACTAGAATCGGCTTCCTATTTCACAACAAAGCATCCTTCACTCATCCTACCGATCCTTGACTTCGGCGATGTCATTTACAAAATAGCCTCCAACACTCTACTCAGCAAATTGGATGTAGTCTATCACAGTGCTATCCGTTTTGTCACCAAAGCACCATATATTACCCACCACTGTGACCTGTATGCTCTCGTTGGCTGGCCCTCGCTTCATACTCGTCGCCAAACCCACAGGCTCCAAATCATCTAGTCTTTGCTAGGTAAAGCCCCTCCTTATCTCAGTTCACTGGTCACCATGGCAGCACCCACCTGTAGCACGCGCTCCAGCAGGTATATTTCACTAGTCACCCCCAAAGCCTATTCCTCCTTTGGTCACCTTTCCTTACAGTCCTCTGCTGCCAATGACTGGAACGAATTGCAAAAATCTCTGAAGCTGGAGACTCACATCTCCCTCACTAACTTTAAGCATCAGCTATCAGAGCAGTTCACAGATTATTGCACCTGTACATAGCCCATCTGTAAATAGCCCACCCAACTACCTCATCCCCATATTGTTATTTATTTATTTTTGCTCCTTTGCACCCCAGTATCTCTACTTGCACATTCATCTTCTGCACATCTATCACTCCAGTGTTTATTTGCTAAATTGTAATTACTTCGCCACTACGGCCTATTTATTGCCTTTACCTCCCTAATCTTACCTCATTTGCACACACTGAATATATATTTATTTCAAATCAAATCAAATTCTATTTGTCACATACACATGGTTAGCAGATGTTAATGCGAGTGTAGCGAAATGCTTGTGCTTCTAGTTCCGACAATGCAGTAATAACCAACAAGTAATCTAACTAACAATTCCAAAACTACTGTCTTGTACACAGTGTAAGGGGATAAAGAATATGTACATAAGGATATATGAATGAGTGATGGTACAGAGCAGCATAGGCAAGATACAGTAGATGGTATCGAGTACAGTATATACATATGAGATGAGTATGTAAACAAAGTGGCATAGTTAAAGTGGCTAGTGATACATGCATTACATAAGGATACAGTCGATGATAGAGTACAGTATATACGTATGCATATGAGATGAATAATGTAGGGTAAGTAACATTATATAAGGTAGCATTGTTTAAAGTGGCTAGTGATATATTTACATCATTTCCCATCAATTCCCATTATTAAAGTGGCTGGAGTTGAGTCAGTGTCAGTGTGTTGGCAGCAGCCACTCAATGTTAGTGGTGGCTGTTTAACAGTCTGATGGCCTTGAGATAGAAGCTGTTTTTCAGTCTCTCGGTCCCAGCTTTGATGCACCTGTACTGACCTCGCCTTCTGGATGATAGCGGGGTGAACAGGCAGTGGCTCGGGTGGTTGATGTCCTTGATGATCTTTATGGCCTTTCTGTAACATCGGGTGGTGTAGGTGTCCTGGAGGGCAGGTAGTTTGCCCCCGGTGATGTGTTGTGCAGACCTCACTACCCTCTGGAGAGCCTTACGGTTGAGGGCGGAGCAGTTGCCGTACCAGGCGGTGATACAGCCCGCCAGGATGCTCTCGATTGTGCATCTGTAGAAGTTTGTGAGTGCTTTTGGTGACAAGCCAAATTTCTTCAGCCTCCTGAGGTCACAATGCTGTCTGTGTGAGTGGACCAATTCAGTTTGTCTGTGATGTGTATGCCGAGGAACTTAAAACTTGCTACCCTCTCCACTACTGTTCCATCGATGTGGATAGGGGGGTGTTCCCTCTGCTGTTTCCTGAAGTCCACAATCATCTCCTTAGTTTTGTTAACGTTGAGTGTGAGGTTATTTTCCTGACACCACACTCCGAGGGCCCTCACCTCCTCCCTGTAGGCCGTCTCGTCGTTGTTGGTAATCAAGCCTACCACTGTTGTGTCGTCCGCAAACTTGATGATTGAGTTGGAGGCGTGCGTGGCCATGCAGTCGTGGGTGAACAGGGAGTACAGGAGAGGGCTCAGAACGCACCCTTGTGGGGCCCCAGTGTTGAGGATCAGCGGGGAGGAGATGTTGTTGCCTACCCTCACCACCTGGGGGCGGCCCGTCAGGAAGTCCAGTACCCAGTTGCACAGGGGGGGGGGGGGGGGGGGGGGTCGAGACCCAGGGACCTCGAGCTTGATGACGAGCTTGGAGTGTTGGTGTTGAATGCCGAGCTGTAGTCAATGAACAGCATTCTCACATAGGTATTCCTCTTGTCCAGATGGGTTAGAGCAGTGTGCAGTGTGGTTGAGATTGCATCGTCTGTGGACCTGTTTGGGCGGTAAGCAAATTGGAGTGGGTCTAGGGTGTCAGGTAGGGTGGAGGTGATATGGTCCTTGACTAGTCTCTCAAAGCACTTCATGATGACGGAAGTGAGTGCTACGGGGCGGTAGTCTTTTAGCTCAGTTACCTTAGCTTTCTTGGGAACAGGAACAATGGTGGCCCTTTTGAAGCATGTGGGAACAGCAGACTGGTATAGGGATTGATTGAATATGTCCGTAAACACACCAGCCAGCTGGTCTGCGCATGCTCTGAGGGCGCGGCTGGGGATGCCGTCTGGGCCTGCAGCCTTGCCAGGGTTAACACGTTTAAATGTCTTACTCACCTCGGCTGCAGTGAAGGAGAGACCGCATGTTTTCGTTGCAGGCCGTGTCAGTGGCACTGTATTGTCCTCAAAGCGGGCAAAAAAAGTTATTTAGTCTGCCTGGGAGCAAGACATCCTGGTCCGTGACTGGGCTGGATTTCTTCCTGTAGTCCGTGATTGACTGTAGACCCTGCCACATGCCTCTTGTGTCTGAGCCGTTGAATTGAGATTCTACTTTGTCTCTGTACTGACGCTTAGCTTGTTTGATAGCCTTGCGGAGGGAATAGCTGCACTGTTTGTATTCGGTCATGTTACCAGACACCTTGCCCTGATTAAAAGCAGTGGTTCGCGCTTTCAGTTTCACACGAATGCTGCCATCAATCCACGGTTTCTGGTTAGGGAATGTTTTAATCGTTGCTATGGGAACGACATCTTCAACGCACGTTCTAATGAACTCGCACACCGAATCAGCGTATTCGTCAATATTGTTATCTGACGCAATACGAAACATGTCCCAGTCCACGTGATGGAAGCAGTCTTGGAGTGTGGAGTCAGCTTGGTCGGACCAGCGTTGGACAGACCTCAGCGTGGGAGCCTCTTGTTTTAGTTTCTGTCTGTAGGCAGGGATCAACAAAATGGAGTCGTGGTCAGCTTTTCCGAAAGGGGGGCGGGGCAGGGCCTTATATGCGTCGCGGAAGTTAGAGTAACAATGATCCAAGGTCTTTCCACCCCTGGTTGCGCAATCGATATGCTGATAAAATTTTTCCAATGTGTTATTGACTGTACGTTTGTTTATTCCATGTGTAACTCTGCTGTTGTTTGTGTCGCACTGCTTTGCTTTTTATTGGCCAGGTCGCAGTTGTAAATGAGAACTTGTTCTCAACTGGCCTACCTGGTTAAAGGTGAAAAAAAACAAACATCTTCTTTACTATCTATTTCATCTTAGCTGCTCTGTCACTGCTCATCCATATATTTTATACTGATATATTCTAATCCCATTCCTTTACTAGATTGTGTTTATTAGCTTTTGTTAGATATTAGGTTATGTTGTGGAATTGGTAAATATTACCTGTTGGATACTGCTGCACTGTCAGATCTAGAAGCATATCGCTACTCTCGCAATAAAATCTGGTAACCATTTGTAGGTGACCAAATAAATTTGATTTGATACCCCGTCTGCCATCTATTCATTGCAGAATGCCATGGTTATCTACAGGGCAGACTATAGGCCTCTGCATCTCAGAGGCCAAACACAGTAAATAATAATTAGTACAGGGGCCCATGGTATAATCTTCAGTATCATCACAAAATCAATTGAATCATTTTGCTAAATAGACTGTGATGATACAGGAGAATATAACTGAGTAAACACTCTTGAATGACACATTTTCATTTTCTGTTGATGAAAGTTAAGAAATCCGACTGCAATGAAAGGTTGTGGTCATTCTTCATAAATTCTCTCGCCAGTTATTTGCATAATATAATCAACAGATCGTAAACACCGGTATAATGAAAGTCAACCATGGCAAGTGTATTTTCAAGTTATTGTTTCATGATTCAAACTCTGGAAGTTCAGAAATTGTGTTTCTTTTTTCTAAGATAGTGATTTATTTGTGATGATTTACCCTAATGAATGCCTTAACGGTATCATGACACAAGGCGAGGCCTGATTTTGACCCCCCCCTTTGTTCAGGGACACATTATTCCATTTCTGTTAGTCACATGTCTGTGGAACTTGTTCAATATAAGTCTCAGTTGTTGAATCTTATGTTCATACAAATATTTATACGTTCAATTTGCTGAAAATAAACTCTGTTGACTGTGAGAGGACGTTTCTTTTTTTGCTGAGTTTAGAATGTTGAGGCGATGTCCTGGGCATGGGCAACTGCGTGTCTTGTTGGCCCTGGGGTCATCCATATGACATGTTGTGCTGCCATCCTGCCCCGGTTGTCACATGGTGACAAGGACCATGTTATTTTGCTGTTCTTTGACAAAAAATGTCTCTTTCAGCTTGGGGGATTTCCTCTTCATTTGAAGATGATGCATCGTGCTCTGGGTTGTATTCTTCCAATCAATCAATCAATCAAATTTATTTTATATAGCCCTTCGTACATCAGCTGATATCTCAAAGTGCTGTACAGAAACCCAGCCTAAAACCCCAAACAGCAAGCAATGCAGGTGAAGAAGCACGGTGGCTAGGAAAAACTCCCTAGAAAGGCCAAAACCTAGGAAGAAACCTAGAGAGGAACCAGGCTATGTGGGGTGGCCAGTCCTCTTCTGGCTGTGCCGGGTGGAGATTATAACAAAACATGGTCAAGATGTTCAAATGTTCATAAATGACCAGCATGGTCGAATAATAATAAGGCAGAATAGTTGAAACTGGAGCAGCAGCACATCTTTTTCTTCAGATACCTCATTCTCTTCTAAATCATTGTTCTCTTGTTCCTCCTGCACATCTGAAAAAAATCAGATCTGCCACCTGTTGGGCACTGAAACGTGCACTCATAGCTTCAGCAAAGAGAGAACTGCGGCTGTCCTCTGCAGCACCTTTATAGCCTTTGACTGCATTCCCCATTAGTAAACAATGCTTTCAAATTTTATTAATTTTTATTATTTTGTCTGAAATTGTTTATATTTTGTCTGTGAACTTTAGTCATGTGTGGGGTCATGAGATGCTGCACATGCACAAGACAGTTTTAGTTTTGTCTGAGTTCAATCAGTAGCACACAATCTCAATTTCTCATGTGTGTGTGTGCGTGTGTGTGTGTGTGTGTGTGTGTGTGTCTTTGTGTGTGTGTCCTTGTGGTTTTTGTGCTGTGTAAATTATTTTACAACTGCCGGGTCAAAAATGACCCTATGTCAATCTTTGTACTCTGGTGGTGTACAGCTTTCATGAAAATATGAACAAAGCGATGTTTCACTTTTTCTAATGTTGGGGTCACTCTAGGAAAAGTCATCAAATTTCAAGTTGAAAAAATATAATTTAGGAGGTTCTCTGCTGTTAAATATAGTGGCGGGTCATGTTTCACCCTTAAGACAACACAAGGGTTAAAAAGAAAAGCAATGCACATTCCAACTGTTGGTTGTACGAAGCACATTTTCCCGTTGATTTTACGATCACGGAAATGTCACTTTATGACCACTCAAACAAACGCCAGTCCCCTTCAAAATGTCAACAGTGGAGTGTGGTTTCTGATTCGCATCAATTTCTAAGGCGACCCTTGGACGGGGATTAACGCACCAAGGTAATATTTATACCACAAATGTTTTCAAAGTAACTCAACTGCAATGGAAGCCAAATCTCGTATATAGGGTTTGGATCGGGCCCACAACATACACTTGTTGTGTGCTGGGAAATTATAGAGCAGCACGTTTAGATTATAAAACAGGGGGGTATCACGCTGCGTTCATCACATCTCTGGGGAAAATCCACTTGAACGCCCTTTCAACTGGTAATTACTTGTGGGAAACTCGGAACCTCCGAGTTAAAATGACCGTCAGTTATTTGCTTAGAGCTTCCCATTGGTTGATTCAGATACTTCAAGTGGCAAACTCGAGATCATCTGTCTAAAACGAGTTAGCATGTCAGAAATGTCAGTTTCTTTCTTCTGACTGGCACGTGAACGTGGCATGAGCTCCCGCATGCTGAACTCACGTACGACCTCGATCACAGACTTCAACAATTAAATGCAACAAAACATTATTTTTGAAAAACTTAATTAGTATGGCTTTTGAACACAGTTTGTTTGCAAGGGTTATAGCTTTACTTTTAGTTTATGGTTGATGCAACTTGTTTGCCATTAGCCAATCAGTGTTGTCAATGAGTTTAAAGCAAGTGAACACACAGCTGGTTGCTCCCAGTTTACAAGTAGTATTTTTTTAGTTTCCCACTTGTTATCACTTTCCTGAACATAGTCTCCACCTAATGTTGAATACGTAAGAGGATTTGAAAAAAACAATCATGAATGAGTGAAATCCATGGTGAAAACTACTGGAGATTGGGGGTGGGGGTGTGGTACCTTTAAAAAGATGCTGAGAATAATTTCATGCAAATGTATTACATTTTGCACAAGTACTGTATATATGCAAATGAGATATTATTTTCAAACATTATTCTAGCAATATAATACAAAAACATAAATAGGCCATTTTGGCATTTGTCATTTCATTTGTTGATTCAAATATGACATTTGAATGTTGACATTGAATTTAACACCTGAATTCCTATCAAAACTTCTGGAATCCATCATTTTTTTCTTCTTTCAGTTTGCTTTGTTTATGTGCTATAATTAATTGAATATTTGATGAATATGAAATACAACAAAATGTTGAGTATCTTAATCCATTATGCATCTGTTACATTAATCAGAACTGTATTTTTGTCCTTTTATCCATTTTGATGACCTTTGCTTAGTCAACTTCCTGTTGAGGTAATGGTGCGTTTAAGGCTAATGCCACGGTTTCCCTCCAGTATGTTACATTCAGGGGAGAAAAATCAAGATAGTCAGGGGAGAGGAGACTTTAGAGGTTTTGAGCAGCCAGCCAGCGCCTAGCCTTTACGTTGAACTCCAGGGACTGTCTTCCAGAGGACACTTTGGTAC
Organism: Oncorhynchus mykiss; assembly: GCF_013265735.2. NCBI lineage: Eukaryota > Metazoa > Chordata > Actinopteri > Salmoniformes > Salmonidae > Oncorhynchus > Oncorhynchus mykiss. Next base: position 40,547,584 of record NC_048571.1, read on the forward strand.
ACAAACTGCTAGGTGAGAAGCTCTAAAATTGGCTTATTGAGTGTCTGCTGACAAAACAGTAACACGAGCCACACCGATATAAGATTCACTGCCTGTGGTTTGGCACGGGACCATCCACTGTATTAGCAAAGCATCGGACAAGCATGTCACTAATGAAATGAGTGGAAGGACAGAAATTAGTCAAACTGATAATCATCGAACCATTAGTGGTAAGTTATAGTGTGTAATGTCATAGCGTCAGCCAAGCCATTCGTTGGATGTTTGAATGGATTTATTTTTGGCGGTATCAGGGGTATCAAGGCAGGATGGATTTGATCTCTTTGTGGCCTACCGGATGAATAATGAAGGCTGCTTCACTTTGTGTTCGACCTTGTGCAAAGAAACAGACCGGTGGCAGGCACAACACTATCAAGCTGGTCAGTCAGTTGAAGATATAAGTATACACCATCAGTGATCAGTGGGGCGCAAGGGCAGGCCATATGGCTAGGCACTAACTTCTCGCATGAGTAGCAGAAATCTGATCACAACAGACTCCAAACAAACCCCACAGACAGTGACTGACATGACAATGGCCAAAGTCAAGCAGCAGGTCCAATGAATCGAACTGGCAATAATGACACAGCCACCCATACGATCAACTCTAAACTGACAAACACAGAAACAATGTGTATGCATCAATCTGTTATCTGTGCTGTGTGTCACACGTGCATATTAACATACAGTATATTTCCTGTGCCCTGTGTGACAGTCACATATCTGCTCTTACCGTAGGAAGCCAAGACAGATCATCTCATAAAAGATTCATTTGTTTTTGTAACGGCTGTCGTGGGAAGAAGGTGAGGACCAAGGTGCAGCATGGTAAGTGTTCATGATATTTAATTCAAAAACTGAACAACAAACAAAGAAACAACCTAAACAGTTCTGTCTGGTGCAGACACACAAAGACTGAAAATAACCACCCACAAAACACAATTGAAAACAGGCTTCTCAATCAGGGACAACGATTGACAGCTGCCTCTGATTGAGAACCATACCAGGCCAAACACAGAAATATAAAATCATAGAAAAACCAACATAGACAACCCACCCAACTCACGCCCTGACCGTACTAAAACAAAGACGAAGCAAAGGAACTAAGGTCAGAACGTGACAGTTTTGTATTTAATTTGCTGCTTTTGCTTTTGAAGCAATGTCTTTCAAAGCCGTTGTCAAGCGCATAACCTTATATTATACATCTAGCATGTAGAATTATGGTAATAATTATGGTAATAGTTTCTCAGTTCTAAGTTAAGCCAGCAATCTCTCCTCTATTTCACATCCCTGGAGTATTTCACACTTCATATCCTTTACCAGCTGGCGGGGATTCTAAAAATAGCCATCGCTGATCTTTTTAAATGCTATGTTGTGTTTTTCCTTTAATTGATAAGGCCCTTCATATAGAGTAGACATCCCCTATCTTCAAACAATCTCTGTCCCACTCACTCTTTTGATTTGAAACACAGTGTTTGAGAAAACAAGCACTTGGCATCCTCTTTCTCTGCCATGTATCAGATATAAAAAGAACCCATCCTCCTATGACATGACACATTCTCAGGCAGTCACACATGAGGGAGTCCCTTGTGTTGTTGAGAAAAGGTTAGAGAGTGAGAGAAATGCCATCATCACACTGACTGACTACAGCACCGAAGGCATTAATAACAATTAACACAAAGTGTTAACAAGAAACCAGGCCTGGTGTCACATGCTGACTACCAGTCCTCTCACCACCTCATGTCTCTGCTGGTCTGTAGAAGTATAGGCCTACAGCCAGTGATGTCATGCATCAGACATTTTTGAGTGGACTCTGATGGCCAAGCTATATACAGTGTATTTGCATTAATTGTTACCACCCTCAGTTACAATAGGCATGACACCTCTGCCTACAGCATTGGTTCAGGTTGTTTATTTTTTAGCAACATTCTACAGTCACATCCAAAATTATTGGCACATTTTATAAAAATGAGCAAAAAAGTACTCAGCCTTGTCTCAGGGTAGTAAAGTTGGTGGTCTGTTGATATCCCTCTGGTGGTGTGGGGGCTATGCTTTGGCAAAGTGGGTGGGGTTATATCCTCCCTGGTTGACCCTGTCCGGGGGTATCGCCTGACGGGGCCACAGTGTCCCCCGACCTCCCCCGTCTCAGTCTCCAGTATGTTTACTGCTGTAGTCTATGTGCCGGGCGGCTAGAGTCAGTCTGTTATTTCTGGTGTAATTCTCCTGTCTTATCTGGTGTCCTGTGCAAATTTAAGTGTGCTTCCTCGAATTCTCTCTCTCTCCTTCTCTCCCTCCCGGAGGGCCTGAGCCCTAGGACCATGCCCCAGGACTACCTGGCCTGATGATTCCTGGCTGTCCCCAGTCCACCTGGTCGTGCTGCTGCTCCAGTTTAAACTGTTCTGCCTGCGGCTATGGAACCCTGACCTGTTCACCGGATGTGCAACCTTGTCCCTTGTCTACAAACACTGTGATTATTATTTGACCCTGCTGGTCATCTATGAACATTTGAAAATCTTAAAAAACAATCTGTCCTTAATGGCCATGTACTCTTATAATCTCCACCCGGCACAGCCAGTAGAGGACTGGCCACCCCTCAGAGCTTGGTACCTCTCTAGGTTTCTCTGTAAGGAGTTTTTAATTATCACCGCAATCTGCATTGCTTGCTGTTTGGGGTTTTAGGCTGGGTTTCTGTAAAACACTTTGTTATATAAGCTGATGTAAAAGGGCTTTATGAATGCCTTTGATTGATTGATAATATTTCAAATTGAGCTATATTGTATGCAATTTTTAAAAATTGTATTATTTTATAATAATACAATTGCTCAGTGAAAGAGATTTTGTTTAACAAGTAATAAAATAGAAAAAAAATTGTCTTGAAAATGATTTGGTACCCCTGTTTTCAATACCTTCCCCTTGTGACGATAATGACACTGAGCCTTTTTCTAAAATGTTCTATGAGATTGAAGAACACATTGGGAAGGATCTTAGAACAGTCCTACATACAAAATATTTCCAGATCCTTGATATCCTTTGCTTATGGACTGCCCTCCTTATTTCAAACGACATGTTTCCAATGGGGTTTATTAAGTTCAGAGACGACCATTGCAAAATGTAGAATTTGGCGTAAATGAACCATTTGGTAGAGTTCATGCTGCTTTTGATCCTAACAAGGGCCCCAGGACTAGTGGAATCAAAACAGCCCTATACATCAAAGATCCACAACCATATTTTACAGTAGATATGACGTACATTTATGCAGATGCATCCTCTTTGACTCCAAACCAACCACTGGTGTGCAGGGCCAAATTGCTCTATTTCTGTCTTACCTGACCATAGCACCAGTTCAAATCAAGGTTCCAATGCCATTTTGCAGGCATTTACTCCAGGCATTTACATTTGTTGCTTGCTCTCTAAATGAAAGCCTTTTTTCCGGAAACCCTTCCAAAGAGCCTGGTGGCGTGGCAACCTGGTCTCAGAGTTTTTCATATTCATATTAGAGCTCCGAGAAAGGATTGTGTCGAGGCACAGATCTTGGGAAGGGTATCAAAAAAATTTGCAAGATTGAAGTTCCCCAAGAACACAGTGTCCTCCATCATTCTTAAATGGAAGAAGTTTGGAACCACCAAGACTCTTCCTAGAGCTGGCTGCCTGGCCAAACTGAGCAATCGGGGGAGAAGGGCCTTGATTAAGGAGAACCTGATGGTCACTCTGACAGAGCTCCAGAGTTTCTCTATAGAGATGGGAGAACCTTCCAGAAGGACAACCATCTCTCTCTCTCCACCAATCAGGCCTTTATTGTAGGGTGCCCAGACGGAAGTACCTCCAGTGTAAAAGGCACAGGAGCCCCACTTGCAGTTTGCCAAAAGACACTTAAAGAACTCTCAGACAATGTTAAACAAGATTTTCTGGTCGGATGAAACCAAGAGTGAACTATTTGGCCTGAATGCCAAGCGTCACGTTTGATGGAAACCTGGCACCATGCTTACAGTGAAGCATGGTGGTGGCAGTATCATACTGTGAGGATGTTTTTCAGCAGCAGGGACTGGGAGAATAGTCAGGATCGAGGGAAAGATTAACGGAGCAAAGTACCAAGAGATCCTTGATGAAAACCTGCTCCAAAGCACTCAGTTCCTCAGACTGAGGGGAAGGTTCACCTTCCAACAGGACAATGAACCTAAGCACAGAGCCAAGACAATGCAGGAGTGGCTTCGGGACAAGTCTCGAAATGAACCCGATCGAACATCTCTAGAGAGACCTGAAAATAGCTGTGCTATTCAGTTCTATACAGAGCTTGTGAGGATCTGCAGAGAAGAACAAGAAAAACTTCCCAAATACAGGTGTGCCAAGCTTGTAGCGTGATACCCAAGAGGATTTGAGTCTGTAATCGCCAAAGGTGCTTCAGCAATGTACTGAGTAAAGGGTCTGAATACTCATGTAAATGTGATATTTTTATAAATTTCTGAATTTTATTTGCTTTGTCATTATGGGATATCATGTGTAGGTTGATGAGGAAAAAAACGATTTAATCTATTTTTTTTACCCCCTTTTTCGTGGTATCCAATTGTTAGTAGTTACTGTCTTGTCGCTACAACTCCCGTACGGGCTCGGGAGAGACGTAGGTCGAGAGCCATGCGTCCTCCGAAACACAACCCAACCAAGCCGCACTGCTTCTTAACACAGCGTGCATCCAACCCGGAAGCCAGACGCACCAATGTGTCGGAGGAAACACTGTACACCTAGCGACCTGGTCAGCATGCACTGCGCTCGGCCCGCCACAGGAGTCATTAGTGCGTGATGAGACAAGGATATCCCTACCGGCCAAACCCTCCCTAACCCGGACGACGCTGGGCCAATTGTGCGTCGCCCATCGGACCTCCCGGTCGCGGCCGGCTGGGACAGAGTCTGGGCTCAAACCAAGAGTCTCTGGTGGCACAGCTAGCGCTGCGATGCAGTGCCTTATGATTTAATCTATTTTATAATAAGGCTGTAACGTACCAAAATGTGGAAAAAGTCAAGGGGTATGAATGCTTTCCGAAATCATTGTATGTCTTTGATGTCTCTGTGAACGACTCGAAATCAAAAGGAAAACGCTCAGTGTAGTTAAGTAGGGTACATGTTTAATTAAAGGCACTCAATTTCATAAATAATGCATAGCACATATGTAATTAAACATACTGTATATTGTACACTATTAATACATAATCCGTCTTTATATACTTTTGTTAAGGGCTTAAGTAACTAACTGACTGATATCATAGGCATCCATCTTATTACAACTTTTGTCAGGATGGCAAGTATTGCTGTTTTGATAATCAAAATGAAAAATACCCTGTATAGGCCCTAACATGTTTTCTTCTCTCTGTCTATTGTCATTGCAAATTCGTATATGTCCTTTGTGAACACACTCAATACTATGGTTCATACACCAATCCCATACTGGAATATCTCACAAAAATATTGTCCATTGCGCTGTTGAACCGAGCAACTCAATGTATCCAACGCCATTTCTGCAATGTCATTGTTCGTGTAACTGACAACAATATGAATATTCAAGTTTAGTGTAGCATACATATGGGTTGCCATGATTTGGTGCCATGCCTATCACAGGACTAAACAATATCCAACGTTTGTAAAAGCAATGGTTCATTTCTTGATTAATTGATATCATTCACAGTATTCTTCACAATTCCCATTCCTAAAGCCAATTGAGTTATTCCATAATCATCTCAAATACATTGTAAGGAATGAAGGTCAATGCAGTATGAGTGAAATGTTAGAGAAAGTCACTAGGACTGTCACACTTACATTTGTTCGTGCACGATTCCAGTGTTTCATTGTTTCGGCACACTGTGCCCTACAAGGCCGATGACAGCAATTATTACAATAACACTTCAATCAACTAGAGTGCAAAGAGGTATGAGTCTTTGTTCTCTCCTCTTTTGATAGTTTTCTATTAATTATCATCTTCACGAGAGTCAACATATTTCCCTATGATGTTATCAATTATGCGAGCTTAAACTGAATCTACTGTTACTTCTTTGTGCATACAAGTAACAGGGTGGGATTTTTTTCCTGAAATACATAGCAATGTAAAAATGAAAATGCATTAAAACCTGTTGAATCTAGGGGGCACTATTTTTATTTTTGGAAAAATAACGTTCCCAAAGTAAACAGGCTATTTTGTCAGGACAAGATGCTAGAATATGCATATAATTGACAGCTTAGGATAGAAAACACTCTAAAGTTTCCAAAACTGTAAAAATATTGTCTGTGAGTATAAGAGAACTGATATTGCAGACGAAAGCCTGAGAAAAAATCCAATCAGGAAGTGACTCATGTTTTGAAAGCTCTGTGTTTCCGATGCGTCCCTATTGAGCAGTGAATGGGCTATCAACCAGATTCCTTTTTCTACATATTCCCCAAGGTGTCTACAGCATTTTGACGTAGTTTCACGCCTTTATGTTGAAGAATGAGCGTAAGCGACTACATTGCGTAAGTGTCCGGCTGAGGGCTCTCAGAGTAATTACTGCGTAATAGACCGAGGTAGCTATTTTTCCTCCAGGTCTTACTGAAAATACAGCTGTCCCGGTTGATATATTATCGAAAATATATTTGAAAAACACCTTGCGGATTGATTATAAACAATGTTTGCCATGTTTCTGTCGATATTATGGAGCTAATTTGGAATATTTTTCGGCGCTGTCGTGACCGCAATTTCCGGTCGAATTCTCAGCCAAACGTGAAGAGTTATTTCGGCTAGAAAAATAATATTTTTGGAAAAAAGGAACATTTGCTATCTAACTGGGAGTCTCGTGAGTGAAAACATCCAAAGCTCATCAAAGGTAAAGGATTTAATTTGATTGCTTTTCTGATTTTCGTGACCAGGTTGCCTGCTGCTAGGTAGGCATAATGCTATGCTAGGCTATCGATAAACTTACACAAATGCTTGTCTTGCTTTGGCTGTGAAGCATAATTTCAAAATCTGAGATAACAGGGTGATTAAGAAAAGGCTAAGCTGTGTTTCACTATATTTCATGAATATTCATATTTTCTAGAAAATATTTTGTGTCCGGTTTTTGTCTGTTGCATTATGCTAATTACTGTAGTTGATGACAACGCTCCCGGATCCGGGATGGGTAGATCCAAGAGGTTTAAGGTCAACATATTTTGACATTTTGACTTGATGCCATTACTTATGTTTAATTCCTGCACTTTGTTTGTGATGCATACAATTAGTCTCTAACCTTGTGCCGTGTAGAATTTTTACATGCACTGAAGATTTAAGTCACAGGCAATGTAGCTAACCTGCAAAAGGGGGTAGTGCTTTATAAATAACACCTTGTAATAAACATATTTGATATTTGATATTTTTCAAAGTAGCCACCCTTCGCCTTGATGACAGCTTTGCACACTCTTGGCATTCTCTCAACCAGCTTTATGAGGTAGTCACCTGGAATGCATTTCAATTAACAGGTGTGCGCTGTTAAAAGTACATTTGTGGAATTTCTTTCCTTCTTAATGCATTTGAGACAATCAGTTTTGTTGTGACAAGGTAGGGGTGGTATACAGAAGATAGCCCTATTATGGTAAGAACAGCTCAAATAAGCAAAGAAAAACGACAGTCCATCATTACTTTAAGACATGAAGGTCAGTCAATCCAGAACTTTGAAATTTCTTCAAGTGCAGTCGTAAAAAACATCAAGCGCTATGATGAAACTGGCTCTCATGAGGACCGCCACAGGAAAGGAAGACTCAGAGTTAACTCTGCTGCAGAGGATAAGTTCATTAGAGTTAACTGCACCTCAGATTGCAGCCCAAATAAATGCTTCACAGAGTTCAAGTAACAGACACATCTAAACATCAACTATTCAGAGGAGACTATGTGAATCAGGCCTTCATGGTCGAATTGATGCAAAGAAATCATTACTAAAGGACACAAATAAGAAAAAGAGATTTGCTTGGGGCAAGAAACACGAGCAATGGAAATTAGACCGGTGGAAATCTGTCCTTTGGTCTGATGTGTCAAAATTTGAGATTTTTGGTTCCAAACGCAGTGTCTTTGTGTGATGCAGAGTAGGTGAACGGATGATCTCTGCATGTGTGGTTCCCAATGTGAAGCACGGAGGAGGTGTGATGGTGTGGGGGTGCTTTGCTGGTGACACTGTCAGTGATTTATTTAGAATTTAAGGCACACTTAACCAGCATGGCTACCACAGCATTCTGCAACTTTACACCATCCCATCTGGTTTGTGCTTAGTGGGACTATCATTTGTTTTTCAACAGGACAATGACCCAAAACACACCTCCAGGCTGTGTAAGGGCTATTTGACCACGGAGAGTGATGGAGTGCTGCAACAGATGACCTGGCCTCAACAATCACCCAACCACAACCCGATTGAGATGGTTTGGGATGAGTTGGACTGCAGATTGAAAGAAAAGCAGCCAACAAGTGCTCAGCATATATGCGAACTCCTTCAAGACTGTTGGAAATGCTTTCCTCATGCAGCTGGTTGAGAGAATGCCAAGAGTGTGCAAAACTGTCATCAAGGCAAAGGGTGGCTACTTAGAATAATCTAAAATATATTGTTTATCACTTTTTTGGTTACTACATGATTCAATTTGTGTTATTTCATAGTTTTGTTGTCTTCAGTATATTCTACAATGTAGAAATTAGGAAAAAAAAGAAAAACCCTTGAATGAGTACGTGTGTCCAAACTTTGACCGGTACTGCACATTACTCCCACCTTTTGTAAATGATAGTAAGCTAGTCACACAGGAGTTACCAGTGTTATTTCTCATACAAAATATGGATATGCCATTGGTAGATATTCCTGCAGTAACTGATGTTCCTTAAGGTCTCAAATGGCCCCTAGAACGTATTGATGGTTAAACAATAAGCACATAATAGAGAGGATGTTTAAGATTTATACGGAACGTTTGAACCCGAAACAGTCACACTATTGTAATGGGGTGATGTGTAACTTCAGACACGCTCAATGTTGAGTAAAGTAACATTTTTCGGTGGAAAATGCTAACATTAACGTATCTTGGCAGTGACTTTTATGCCAAACCCAAAGCGTGCTGAAGGGTGGGAGAAAAAAAAAAAACTAAACTAAACAAGATAACTAATGTAAAATATACTGTGTCTGTAAAATAGGTTCAGAACTTTTGTGAACCATCACAGCACAGTTGAAAAATATATGGCAAATAGAAATCAAAACTGTATGGTCTTTAGAGATAGATGGGAGGGGATGAGGGTAACTGAAGAATGGGACTAAAACAAACAAAAGATAACGAACGTCAAATATACTGTGTCTGTAAATGTGTGTAGTATGTGTAGGCTGGAAGTAGAAGCAACATTTTTGTTGTCCATTAGTTTACTCCAATTAGGTGAGGAGTGTTAGGGGAAAATAATAAGGGAAATTATATGTACAGAAAAATATATTGACATGTATATATTTAAAATAATATACAGTATATTTATAAAAAAATATATATGGGGGATTGGAAATGATGCAGACAATTACATTGATAGACGCCACAATCTATTTACAATATTAAAGCTGATCCAACCCCTGATTATAATGTTCAAAATCAATAAATCATTCAAAATAAAAAAAAAGTGTGCAGTAACTCCTTAGCGCAGTCTATAGATTGCTTACGAGGAAACAAATATCGGAATACATCATTTTGCTGAACTATCCCATTACGTTTAAAACGTACTACCTTTAACGGCACAGTAAAAGTGTCGCCAAACAAAGCACATCTTGAAAATAGTCCGTGGTTAAAAGTCTGAAGTGCTGTAAGCATTTAAAAGTTATACAGTATCTTCCTGCAAATCATACATGTAACATTTCTACCTCAATCGCATATCAGTAGTAATGAAGGAACGAAAATCCGTTAGAGGAAAAACTGTCTGGTACAGCCAGCTGTTGTGTGTAGGCTACAGCTCCCTGTTTTATGATTCATTTGCGTTTGCGAGGTTGACAACATTAGCCAAACATTTGCAACGTTTTACAAACGTTTTTGGGAATAAAATGTTCAGTATAACTCCGTATAACATCCTGTGTTGTGTGCTTATTATTTTACCATTGATATGTTTTCGGCTATTTTGAGATGTTAAAGTGGCAATCAGCAATTGAAACAATAGCAAAGCGCAGGCCCCCACTTGTTTCGGTAAAAAGCCGAGAGATGGGGCTGGAGAATTGTAGCCACTCTCAAATTCACAGAGAGAGTGCTATGGATGCAAGGACTGTTTTAATAAAACTGTTTTTATAGTTTTAAACATGTTTTGAGGCTATTTCCTTTGTTTACATTTCCTTTGTTTACAAACACTGGAGTTAAACAAGCTTATATTTTGGGTGTGATGGGGGTACGACCGTTGAACTACTGTAAGCTGATGAGGAATTTATAAATTATATTCTTCAAGAATCAATGGGTACATATCATTAATTTCTAAGTCCGAAAATGGATGTACCAACTGCTGATTGCCCCTTTAAGGAGCTACCATTCCAGCAGTACTCACTTTTAATATTGTCTAACGTTATAACACTCAATTTACATTAGGCCACGCAAAAATACTTAACTAATGATTAGTACCTATACTAAACATATTATTAATGATCTAATGAATCATTCTAAAAAATACTTTTAAAAGTTGTTTATGAAGCTGTTAATAACTAGCTTACTAACATTTGAAATAATACATGCATAAACTATTGACTAATCCATTATAAATGCTTCATTACTAGGTGTCATTATAAAGTGCTGCCCTAAAGGGTCTAGTTAGTGTCTACATAGATTGTGTTTGAGTTTGAGTTTATTTTTTATTTTTACAGAGACAGTGCACATTAATCAACGTTTCAGTAAAAGTGCCGGTTTTAGCCAGCCGGCTAATTTTCAACCGCAGTCCCTGGGCAGGTTATTAAAAACAATTACAATATAGACAATAGCAGCATAGAACAAGCAAGACATAGCAACATAGGACAAGCAAGACATAGCATACAGACAGAGCAACATAAAATAAAAAGCAGCAAGACAAAATTCATAAAAGCAACAAAGTGTTTCCACACCTCACAAGCTACAGACAACAGACAACATGGAAAGCGGCAACACACAGCTAGGGACCATGTTCACAAATCTGATTGACCTTTAACCATGTCTTCAAGCATTTTGTGAAAGTGTGATATGTGGTGCAGTTATGTGTGTCTGATGGCAGTGTATTCCAGACATGGGAAGCTCTCACAGAGAATGCAGATTTACTAAAGGTGCTTTTCTTTAGGGGAACTATACAGTCACCTCTCATGGCAGACCTTGTGGATCTGCTGCCATATGTCTGGGTTTTCTGTTTAACAAAAATTTTGAGTGGAGGGGGAGCCAGGCCATTAAGGATCTTGAATACAAGACATGCGTCGGTGTATTGCACAAGATTTTCCCAACTCAAGAGCTCATGCTTTCTAAGGATGTGACAATGATGATGGCTATTGGGCTTCCTATCAAGCACTTTGAGAGCCTGTTTGTAGACAGACTGAATAGGTTTTAATGTTGTACAGCAAGCTTGGGCCCAACTAGTCAAGCAGTATGTTAAGTGGGGGAGTATCATAGATTTGAAGTACAATTTTGCTACCTCTGTAGTCAAACAATTTCGTATAAATCGGAAATTAGCTAGGTTGAATTTGGTTATTTGAATTACCTTTTTCACATGCTTTTTAAAAGAGAGGTTGGAATCAAGTATGATGCCAAGGTACTTAAAATCGGATACCACCTGGAGCTTCTCCCCTGACACATAGACATCTGGCTCAGTAGCATCTGTTGCCCCCTTTGTGAAGAACATGCAAACAGTTTTTTTCACATTGAGATGCAAACACGAGTCACTGAGCCACTTTGTAACCTGGACCATTACAGTAGTGAGTTCTTGTGCAGCTTGTTGTTTGCTCTTTGCATGCACATATATCACTGTATCATCTGCATACATTTGAACTTCAGACCCAGTACAGACAGAAGGCAGATCATTAATGTACAGGCTGAACAGGAGGGGCCCCAGTATTGACCCTTGGGGCACGCCCACATCATAGCTACGAGTGGGCGACAGCTCATTGCTCACTCTGACACACTGAGTTCTGCCTTCAAGGTATGATTTCATCCATCTCAAGGCATCAGGGGAAAAGTTGAACTTGGACAATTTTGTGATGAGAATCTCATGGTTAACAGTATCAAAAGCCTTCCTTAGGTCCAGAAACACAGCCCCAACAGCACCCCCTTTGTCCATCTTGGACTTCACATTTTCCAGAAGAAAGCAGTCTAATGTGTGATAAAACTACTGCGTTATTAGATTGCTAGTGGGATAAAACTACCGCAGCATAATAGTGTCAAAAACTAGAGTTGCCGACAGCATGTTTTGCACTTACTGGTGATTACTATGTCATGAAAGTATACCATGAACATGTGGTGTAACATAAGCCCTGATCAAAGGGTGTTTTTCTTGCTCATGTCTTTGAAAATGAAATGTAGTTCACCGTGTAATTTATATTTTTCATGAAAACAATTTAATGAACACAATTGCCTGATGCTAAGGTATCATCATGCCACGCCAAATACAACTGCAGGATTTGTAAGCTTATAATGCCACATATACTCAAGATCTGTCCAGTTCAAACTGTAAATGTTTTTTGCTGTGACTGTTTATATATAATCTTAATTGCATTTTGACACATCCACATGCAGATCAGTCAGGCTGATAACTAATATTAGCTTCTTATTTTGAATATTGTGAGAGATGAATACTATACCATGTGCACAAACGCTGCTATGAATGGAATATAAAATACAGAAACAAAAATTAAATCAGTGCATTTTAGTATTTAGATATGTTTGATTTCTTAGTTTGTCATGCCCTTGGTTATAATAACTTCAATGATCAACAGATTACATGTCATTCCTGTCATCCTGCACTCTACCATTGATTTTGCTCATGCTAGGAGAGGTTGCACTACCATACTCATATCTGTTTGCGTCAGATACTTTCTGAGCAGCCTCTGTCGCATCATCAATCACTTGTTTCTCTGCTTGCTCTGTCTCCCGGTGGTAGAAATAGTTAAAGTTGGAGACGATAACAGGGACGGGTAAGGCGATGGTCAACACGCCGGCAATGGCGCAAAGAGTCCCCACCATTTTGCCCCCCAGAGTAGTAGGACACATGTCCCCGTATCCCACAGTGGTCATTGTCACCACAGCCCACCAGAACCCGTCAGGGATACTGACAAACTGTGTTTGGGGCTCGTCCACCTCAGCAAAGTAGATGGCACTGGAGAAGAGTATGACTCCAATAAAGAGGAAGAAGATCAGCAGACCCAGCTCCCTCATACTAGCTTTCAGGGTTTGGCCCAGGATCTGAAGCCCCTTGGAGTGCCGCGAGAGCTTGAAGATTCGGAAGACTCGCACTAGACGGATGATGCGTAAGATGGCCAGTGACATGTTCTGGCTGGAGTTGATGTCTGTATCTGGCGTGGTCCACAGCTCTGTCACCATGGTTACAAAATAGGGGATTATAGAGACAATGTCAATGGTGTTCATAATGTTGTGGAAGAAGTCACTTTTGCTCGGGCAGACCACAAAGCGTACACCAAGCTCAAAGCAGAACCAAACTATGCAGATAGTTTCCACAATGAAAAAGGGGTCTGTGAAATAGGCAAACAAGTTGTTTTGTACTGAAGCAGGTCCTTCCTGAGTTCCATTGAGACCCAGGGAAAAGGTGGTGATAAAGTCTACGTCATCACGGAACTCTGGAAGAGTTTCCAGGCAGAAAATGAAGATGGAGATGACAATGACAAAGACAGACACCAGGGCCACTGACCGAGCTGCACTGGAACTCTCTGGATACTCAAAAAGGAGCCAAAACTGCTTATGGACCTCGTTGGTGGGCAACAGCGGCTCAGGTTCTGTTATGAACCCCTCAATTTCACGGAACTGTTCCATAGCTTCTTTTCCTAATTTGTAGAAGACAATCTCTTTTGCAAAAATCTCTAAGGGGACGTTGACCGGTCTTCGAATTTTGCCCCCAGACTGATAGAAGTACAAGATCCCATCGAAGCTTGGACGATTCCTGTCGAAAAAGTACTCGTTCTTCATGGGGTCGAAGTAGTACATCCTTTTTGCGGGGTCTCCTAGCAGGGTGTCTGGAAACTGTGATAGTGTTTTTAGTTGTGTCTCGAACATCATGCCTGAAATATTGATGACCACTTTCTGATTCCCGTCCTTCACTTCCAGCTTCTCACCAAACAGGTCTTCTTCGTTGTCACGGCACTCCTGAACCAGCTGATTGAAGATGCTGTCAATCGGCGAACCCTCACTGTTCATCAGGAGTTTGAAGTTGGACAGCAGACTGTTGCATCTAGATTGTCCTTTAGCAGTCAGTGTAGGTGGTGTAGAGGGAGAAAACCCCTCAGGCCTGATCTGGTGCCCACGGTGCTGTGCCGAATTTTGTGACGTCACACGATTGGTGACTAGGTTTTGATCAGGCACCGCCTCTGAGGTGGGTGAAGTGGGGTACCCCGACTCACTGGGGTCGCCCATGTTGATGCCGATATCATCCATGTTCTCAAAGTTCACCAGTGGCACCTCCATCACTGTGCGTTTCTCGGGGGACTCCTCTGTTCCTCAGTGAGATGGGACTGGGGCGACGCCACAACCAGCCTGATGATCCTGCCACGGTCTCCTTGTTCCCGAAGAGCATTCAGACAGGTGTATTCAACAGGGTGGTCTGATTTAAGATGCCATCTCCTTGTAATCTGAAAGAATTAAATACAAGTCTGCTTAGTTTCCATCCTCTGGCTCTGTTTGTGTGTGACCGTAAACAAGACATCCCTCTATATCATCATCTCTCAGCTCAGTCTCCTGAAACAGGAGATCAGCTCTCCATCGCACTTCAGTCATAATTGACTCACAACTCAAAAACACAACCTATATTTTGATCGTCAGAGTTATGCCTGGATGGTACATTTACATAGTCTTGGTTATTTTTCATACCAATCGAACATTACAGTAAAGCAACTTGGGATGGATGAGTGGTGTTAGGACATTTATCTTTCCACTTGTTAGGTTTAGACAGGTAAACATATCCTGACACAAGCTTTTACATTGCGACCGCTGTCTCTACTTGACACCTAGGGCCTTGCACATGCAGAGAGAAACTCTTGGCTCACTTACAGATACAGTGGCACTGCAGGCTTTGGCAGCAGGTTATAAACTGCACTTGACATCACATTGATCTTGATGAAATTTTAGGTCATATCGTTTCCACATTTCTTAGGGGTCAGAAAGTTTGCAAGAACCAGGTAAATATTATTTTATTTTATTTATTTAATTTTGCTCATTTGCACCCCAGTATCTCTACTTGCACACTCATCTTCTGCACATCTATCACTCCAGTGTTTAACTGCTATATTGTAATTATTTCGCCACTTTGGCCTATTTATTTCCTTACCTCCCTTATCCTACCTCATTTGCACACACTGTATATAGACTTTTTCCTATTGTATTATTGACTGTGTTTGTTTATTCCATGTGTCACTCTGTGTTGTTGTTTGTGTCTCACTGCTTTGCTTTATCTTGGCCAGATCGCAGTTGTAATTGAGAACTTGTTCTCAACTAGCCTACCTGGTTAAATAAAGGTGAAATCATTAAAAAAATATATATAATATACCTTGAATTTTATGAGCGTTTGCTGAAGTTAGTGTGAATCTACTCATTTTGAATATACTGTATGTTGCTGTTGAAAACATACCAAAGAGCTACCATTTACATGTTTATAGTACCGTGGTTGGCCTACGGCAGACCTTAACTGTGTTTCTAAATGAATTTCCTATCGTTCTGAGTAGCTATTTCCACTCTGATGAAAAGGGATCAGAGAGAATAATAGACATAGGTGAAACGCTTGTGCTACAAAACATTACAGAGAAAACTCTGAAGATATGGAAGCTCAGAGACATGTCAGATATTCCCTGTGGACGTGTGTGTGTTAGCGTGCGTGTCTGTCTGTGTGGATTATGGGAGTCCAGACCACCTTAATCTCAGATGTAGTTTAATGAGTTTTCCAAACCAAAAGCACACAAAAAACTAAATCAAACACCATTCAATCCTTGATTAGAATTTTAAGGTTTTTGCTCTCAAAACAAGCTTTGCTGGTCACAAGTATCCATCATGTGTAAAACAGACACAGTTTAAAAATCACTATAAAAAGTCTTACCAAATCAGATAACAGGACCCCGTCTCACTACTAACTCCATCCCCATTCACACCACAGGGAAAGAGGAACACACACACACCATTAACAAGTTTGACGATAACTGTGTACAGATGTATGGAGCACTCACCAGCGTCCCCAGGTCTGAGCCTGAAGTTCTTTTGACCGCTCTCTCTCTCTCCTCTCCAGGTATCTGTGCTCCCGTGCTCCTTCTCCCTACCTCTGCTCATACAGCATGACAGTCAGGATATCGGACTGTCTTGGCCTCTAGTAAAGCCTCTCATTTGGTAATCATACACCCAATACGAAACTAGAGACTCCAATACGGACACCCGCACACACACACACACACTCTCACACACACACACACACACTCACACACACACACACACACACACACACACACACACACACACACACACACACACACACACACACACACACACACACACACACACACACACACACACACACACACACACTAACTGTAGTGGTGTGAATGTTGCGGGGGTCACCCCCCACTGTGCCCTCCCTAGTTAGTGGGGTATTGTGATACTGAAGGTAGCTAGGGAGCCCTAGTATATCCCCACTGTTGTGGAGTCAACAGAGATCAATCTGACGCGGCTAGGGACGTTAGATCCTAATCTTACCACAGCTCCTGCAGTCTAAGCAGACACCATAACACCTCAGGGGCGCACATCCAATCCAACCTCACTTAGATCTTCCTGTCATACACCCTCCATACACTTCCATTGTGTACCTGAGGACTCTATCCCCCATCTCTACACACACACACACACACACACACACACACACACACACACACACACACACACACACACACACACACACACACACACACACACACACACTTCCGTTCAAAAGTTTGGGGTAACTTAGAAATGTCCTTGTTTTTGAAAGAAAAGCAATTTTGTTGTCCATTAAAATAACATCAAATTGATCAGAAATACAGTATAGACATTGTTAATGTTGTAAATGACTATTGTAGCTGGAAATGGCAGATTTTTTAATGGAATATCTACATAGGGGTACAGGGGCCCATTATCAGCAACCATCACTCCTGTGTTCCAATGGCACATTGTGTTAGCTAATCCAATAGTTTATCATTTTAAAAGTCTAATTGATCATTAGAAAACCCTTTTGCATTTATGTTAGCACAGCTGAAAACTGTTGTCCTGATTGAAGAAGCAATTAAACTGGCCTTCTTTAGACTAGTTCAGTATCTGGAGTATGAGCATTGTGGGTTCGATTACAGGCTCAAAATGGCCAGAAACAAAGAACTTTCTTCTGAAACTCATCAGTCTATTCTTGTTCTGAGAAATGAAGGCTATTCCATGTGAGAAATTGCCAAGAAACTGAAGATCTCATAAAATGCTGTGTACTACTCCCTTCACAGAACAGCGCAAACTGACTCTAACCAGAACATTAGAGTGTCTAGTTTGAGAAACAGACGCCTCACAAGTCCTCATTAAATATTACTCGCAAAACACCAGCCTCAAAGTCAACAGTGAAGAGGCGACTCCGGGATGCTGGCCTTCTAGGCAGAGTTCCTCTGTCCAGGGTCTGTGTTCTTTTGCCCACATTAATATTTTATTTTAATTGGCCAGTCTGAGATATGGCTTTTTCTTTGCAACTTTGCCTAGAAGGCCAGCGTCCTGAATGTGCCTTGTATACCCCCCCCCCAGGAAGTGCATAGAGGATATTGTTCCTAAAGTGATGATTAGAACTTAAAAACGTGAATAGATGGCAGCATTGGTGCAAAACTGAAAGCGTGACCCACCATATTTAACCACTGCAAGGTGAAGATGGACGTGTACAAACAGACCCGCTGCAACCTTCATAAGGCAATCAAAGAGGCAAAATTACATTACAGGGACAAAGTGGAGAGGTAATTCAATGACTCAGAAACAAGATGCATGTGGCAGGGACTCCAGACAATCACGGATTATAAAGGAAAGCCATCGCAGACACCGTCGCAGACACCGTCGCAGACACCGACGGGCTTAGCTGGACTCTCGGCTAAACACCTTCTTCGTCCACTTCGAAGAAAACAACACAGTGCCACCGACGTGGCCCCCCGCTGCTCACAAGGACTGTGGGCTCCCAATCTCGTGTGGCCGACGTGAGAAAGACATTTAAGCAGGTTAGCCCTCGCAAGGCTTTCGGCCCCAACGGCATCCCAATCTGCCTCCTCAGAGCATGTGCAGACTGGCTTGCTGGAGTGTTTACGACATATTCAATCTCTCCCTATTCCTGTATGTTGTCCCCACTTGCTTCAAAATGTCTACCATTGTTCCTGTAGCCAAGAAAGTGAAGGTAATCACTTCTGTAATCGTGAACTGCTTTGAGATACTAGTTAGGATCATATCACCTCCAGCTTACCTGACACCTTAGACCCACTACAATTTGAATACCGCCCCAACAGATCCACGGACACCACAATCACCATTGCACTGCACACTGCCCCCCACCTGGACAATAAGAATACGTAAGAATGCTATTCATTGATTACAGGTCAGCCTTTCAAGCTCATCACTAAGTTCAGGGCCCTGTGTTCGAACCCCTCCTTGTACAACTGGGTCCTAGACTTCCTGACGGGCCGACCTCAGGTGGTGAAGGTAGGCAACAACTCCTCCACCACGCTGATCCTCAACATGGGTGCTCCACAGGGGTGTGTGCTCAGCCCCCTCCTTTCTGACAGCACAACAATGGTAGGCCTGATTACCAACAACAACAACAATAACCTCACCCTAAACGTCAACGAAACGAAGGAGCTGATCTTGGACTACAAAAGACAGCAGAGAGAGTATGCCCCCATCCACTTTGACGGGCTGCAGTGGAGATGGTCAAGAGCGTGAGATGGTGAGAGTATTTAAATATTGTATTCTTGACATAGCTCATTCTAATATATTCATATTTTACTTCTTGACATAGCTTACTCTATCTACTGTTGTACATATCATTCTTAATATACAGTATATTGTGTAAATGAATCTGGTGTATATACTTATAGATTGCATTTGCATTACTGTTACAGTGCTATTTGGGTGGTTAATTGGATTGCTGGTACAGTGCTATTTGGGTTGTTAATTGGATTACTGTTACAGTGCTATTTGGGTGGTTAATTGGATTACTGTTACAGTGCTATTTGGGTTGTTCATTGGATTACTGTTACAGTGCTATTTGGGTTGTTAATTGGATTACTGTTACAGTGCTATTTGGGTTGTTCATTGGATTACTGTTACAGTGCTATTTAGGTGGTTAATTGGATTACTGTTACAGTGCTATTTGGGTTGTTAATTGGATTACTGTTACAGTGCTATTTGGGTTGTTAATTGGATTACTGTTACAGTGCTATTTGGGTTGTTAATTGGATTACTTTTACAGTGCTATCAGGGTGGTTAATTGGATTACTGTTACAGTGCTATTTGGGTTGTTAATTGGATTACTGTTACAGTGCTATTTGGGTGGTTAATTGGATTACTGTTACCGTGCTATTTGGGTGGTTAATTGAATTCGTTCATTTTTTGATTTCTTGTTGTATATTTTTTATTTTTTATTATTTGTGTACTTGTTTGACATTATACTGCATCGTTAGGAGCTAGTAATATAAGCAATTTGCTGCACCCACTATAACATCCGCTAAACTGTGTACGCCACCAATACACTTTGATTTCATTTTAGCACGTCCACACTGCATGCCAGCGAGCAAGGCTTTGTCAAATGATCAAAACGGCTGCTCTGTCACAACGCTCTGCAGTGAGCCAAAGCAGAAAGGACATTAAATCTACAGCACGGCTAGATCCATCTCCATGCTGAATTGCTGATTCCTTAGAAAGAAAGAAAAAAGCTTCCAATCAAAGTTAATCAGGTGCTCCCTGAGAAGGACGGCCAACTTGGCAACACCACAAGGCTATTGTGTTACGCAGAGAGCCGATTATCCATATAGTCGGAATAGATTCAACCCATCTAGTCTACCTGTCAGCTTGGTTCAGCCTGGGATTTTTGTTTGCAACAAAAAACACTGCGGGAATAGAGGAGCGGAGAGTGGCTCCCAAGGTCAAGCAAACCTTCAACGCCCGCCAATCCCTCTTGGGCTTTCTCCATGCCCTCCACACACACACACACGCACGCACGCACGCACGCACGCACGCACGCACACACACACACACACACACACACACACACACACACACACACACACACACACACACACACACACACAGTGCTGAGGCATCACACTTTTCCACAGGGATGTGTTTTTACTATGTCATTGAGGCAAGCAGGCGGGCTGTTGAAGCAGCGGCTGCCAGTTAAACACTGCACACATAAACAGAGGAGACGGAGTGAGCGAGAAACACTTGCCTGAGTCTAATCACTGCATTCCCAGCATAGTGATTTGTGACTGTGAGATAGAGAAAGCAAGAGGAGACGAGGGTGAGAGAGAAGGAAAGAGTGAGAGAGACAAGAGAGAGCGAGAGGGAAAGAGGTAAAAAGAGGGGGCGAGAGTGAACTAGAAAGAGAGGGCAGAGTGAAAGAAGGGGACAGAAGGGAGATGATCAGGGAGGCAGCATACAGCAGCTAGCTACTACAGTGTCACAGTGCCACTCTCTCCCTGGTCTTTAGCTACTGCAGCAGCTCACCACTGCTGGCTTCTCATTGAAGCTAAGCAGGGTTGGTTCTGGTCATCCTTGAATGGGAGATCAGATGCTGCTAGAAGTGATGTTGGAGGGCCAGTAGAAAGCAATATTTCCTCTAGTCAAAAAAATAAATATCCTAATGGCCCAGGGCAGTGATTGGGGACATTGCCCTGTGTAGGGTGCTGTTAAATGGGTGTTGTGACACTAAGTGGTTACTAAAGATCCCATAGCACTTATTGTAAAAGTAGGGGTGTTAACCCTGTAGTCCTGTCTAAATTCCCATTCTGGCCCTCATACAATACCACCTACAGTAGTCATCCCCAGCTTTCATTTGGCTCATTCACCCACTTCCCTGTAATTGTTCCCCAGGTCGTTGCTGTGAATGAGAATGTGTTCTTATTCGGCTTACTGGGTAAAATAAAAAAAAGTGCCACTCTTTTCCTGTTCGCAGGTCTCTAGCTACTGCAGTGTCACTCTCTCCCTGGTATCATTATCCCAGTGTTGCTCATCTGATCCCCCTCTCAGTGACACTATCCCCTTAACTGTGAACATGGACACTGTTTACATAGCACTTTTTCAGTCACCCATGCGTGTAATGAATATGCTGGGGCTGCTTGTACTGTGTGTGTCTGCCAGCACACTGCATGCCTAATTGCCTACGCCGATCATGCATGTAGCATGACATGGAGACATGCTAAAGAAATCCAGTTGAAATGGGAAGGTGAAATCAATCAGCTTTCCATTCATGAATGTTGATAGGTCCAGGGTTGCAGGAAACTCCGCTCAGGGTATACAGTATCCAAAAACAGTTTTTGTTGGGGTTCAGCAGACAGCCAGGTTGAACATGATATGTCATTGAGGCGCGTGTGTCTCATCATCCAGAACACATGATCTAGACATTCTATCTAAACGTTCCATAATACGCTCATCCATTAGGCCCGGAAGGATTTCAAAGTGTACGTCAGGTAGAACGCTCCTCTGGTTATTCCAATCTACGTGTGTAATACTATGCCCCTAGTTTTATCAGTCAAGTAATCCTATAGCTCAGAAGACACCTATCTCAGTGGCGACTTCTAACACGGGAGAAATGTTTGGCCAGGGCCAGGAGGGTAGGAGGGCTGTCCTAGGTCCTGCTCCCTTCAGAGGTGAACAGCTTTGGGTCCGAGTGAGGTCAGAGGTCAGAGTGAGGCCTTCAGGCAATCCGAATGCATTTCCACCCATAAGAGAAATTGTCCAGGATCATTGTGAGATAATAATAAGCAGCCTGTTCTCTTGCTAATAGAGCATTTGTTTGCTAGTCATATTTGACTACCGTGGTCATATGGTCATGCAGTGGGGTGAAAGTGCAGATTGAGTGAAAAGACAACGTGATGTGGAATGAGGTATGTTTGGGGATGGCAGTGGATGCAAATACCCTGAGCTCACAATCTGCAAGTTGCATCTGTCGAATCCAGCCTTACCATTGTTTTTAGTGTCTTTTAGTTTTTCTAATCTAGCCCTATTTTTGTTAATACTTACTAACTTCTATCTCTTCACCCTAACCCACTTACTATCTCCTAACACCTCACCTTAACCCAGCAACTAACCCCTAACCACTCAAATTACCTTCCATCTTTAAGTTTCATGTGACCATTTTGTTACTGTTTTGGAGGGAGATGTTCCTTGTTTTGTTTCAGTTACAAAATGTATGTGATTGCAATTTGTTGGGCAAACCCCAGGGGACAGAAACCTTGGGCCATGCACCGTTATTTGACGTGCAAAAACTGCCAGGTTCCAGTGTGACCCTCGCTGTTATATTTAGACAGTCCTAACTCATCAGACACAAGGAGGTGTTTGGCCAGTGTGTTGCTGTGTGGATTCCACCCCATTACGGAGATTATGCAACGTGTAGCAGATCAGGGATATAAGCCCCGGGGATCACTCTCATAGATGAACACTAGTGACTAAAGATTGCAGACTTCATTGAAATGTCTGGATTGTTTCCATCTCACTAATACAATGGAATGGAGAGTGTTCTGCATGTCTAGGCCAACTACCGGGAAGAGAAAGTCAAATCTCATACAGTCTTAAGACCAACGAACCACTGCAATTTAGCAACGCATGTCCAGTCATTCTGTGACAAGACTATTCCATTCACATTCTGATTTAATAAACCCAAATATTCAATATAAACAGGGAAGATTGATTACAAGTATGGTGCATAGGAGACTCATCCTTAGAAAACAGATGATCAAATTCCTCTCCATCACAGACATAGAGAAATAAAAAACACGCCAACAACCCTGTAGAGAGGAGAGATGTCATCCACCACCCACTATTTCTAATCAACATTCCTCACCGTGCGGGTAACACAGTCTACGGTCACAGGTAGTGTGATTTCTTTCAATACCTCTGGCGTCACATTCTCACTCTCGCTCATTCCACCATCTACAGTATCTTCGTTCTCTAATTCAAATGGACCTGCAATACCGTGGGTTACTAGACACAGGCTGGATGGATTCAAGTAGCTATACAGACTCCATTTTTGGTTGTGATCTTCTGCCCTGAGACAAAATCCGCGAGGGCTAGGTGAGAGGTAGTTATTGCATGAGCGTTCCACCCTTTTCAACCAAATTAATGCTGTGTGGAAATATGTGTACAAGGTCATGGTAGGGTCATTTCTGATATATTGGACAACATCCAAACCATGTAGAGCATTTCTTCATCGACTCTTACATATTTATGCAATTCTTTTTTTAGACGATAGAGTGAATTGATATGACAAAAACTGTCAACCAACACTCAATTAACACGACCTAATGTGAACGACCTAATGTGAATGTTATCAATAGAGGAAATTGTCTTTCAAAAAACGGTTCCTCTCAACTTGGTCTTAACTAACCAAAAGCCAACCCAAAATCAAATCTGTAGCACTAGCTACCTCTATTTAGTCTTAGATACTACTCATGAGTTCATTGTACATCACACAGTAATCTGCCCAGTATTACTCATAATAACACTGGGTTTCCATGTCATTAATCCTTAACATTACAAAATATTACAGCTAAAAAGGTTAGAGAAAAAAAGACCTGGTACCTCGTCCTTAAGCGGGATAAGATGCATATCCATGTGGAGCTGCTACCGTATCCTATTAGAATGGGTTTAGATCCCGTCCGTGGCCAGGCGAAGTCTTAATTCAGAATAAACCGCGGTAAAGCTCTCTTCCTAGCACCTAGCCTAGCGTGGACAGACGACAGGGCAGCTACAGCTCGGGAGGTCAATAGGCGGTACAGATGTCTTCTGATGTAACAACAACAACACGATTACAATTAATCTGGCCAATTTCCCTGAGAGAGAGAGAGAGAGAGAGAGAAAAAAAAAATCCACATGTGGTCCATCAGGCGCTTGGTGTTGCTTTCACATTTTAGATAGGCAGCACTGTGCCTGGCAAGCTTATAGTAATACTACTAATAATACAGTAGCATTGCTTCTTGCACTAATTACTATATACCGGTACTGAGAATACTACAGGATTACTGGTGAAAGTTCCAATACTAGGAATACTTCTGAAGGTACTATCTATCTCTGTCTGTATTTCTGCCTATCTGGCTGTCTTTCTGTCTGTCGGGATGATCGATTGCCAAACGCCAGTGTTGGTGCAGAGAGGGTCTCATTTATCCCAATGCTAGTAAAGTCCTGTAAGTGACTTACCTACCTGTCTGTCGGCCAGGTGCCATTGGGTCTCTATCATATTTCACATACACACGCTTAGGCCTTGTTGGTCCGTCCTATGCCATGTTTCAGATCTACCCTCACCTTCATGGCCTCATTCCCCTCATTGACACTATCTCTACACTGGATAGATAGGAAGTGGTTAAAGAGAGAGACATGATTGAAGGGATTATCCTGCACACAGTGTACTTGCAAATACTGTAAACACATTCAAGTGAAATTTCACGGTCGCATATAGATCTTCGTCAGCATATCCCTGATCCTCTGATGCTAGTTAGCGATGAACAACGGCCATTCAACTCAAATCCAACAAGGTGTCATCTCTCAGACTGCAGCACAAAGATGAAGCATTCCCACATCTCCCTGCTCCTACTATCCCCACTGATTCTTATTGGCTTATAAAATATTTCTGCTCTAATCACTTTGTGTGTCCCTGGTGAGGACTTTAGTTCCACAGTGCAGCTGGAGCCTGCCTGCGGGGTGTTGATAACGTGATATTCATTTCCTGGCATCAAACGGTGTAACGTAGGTGCTGAAAAGCTGAGGTCTCCATGTTCCCGGCAACACACGGAAACTCCTGTCCTGTCCGTACCGTCGCAATAGGTATTCTATCACATCCCTGACTGAACGCACCCCACCTTAGGTTGGTATGGTGTAATCAGGTATGGTGTCATTTCAATTGTGTGCCTCACATTTGCAATAGTTGCAGTGCTTCACTGTCTCAGTGTGTGCTGCTAGCGTCCTGTGATGAAAGGAACTATATCGGTATTTAGACTATTGCGTAATTTTGCCTTGCATCTCCCTATTTAGAAGACTAACCTGCACACCTTCCAATCCAAGACTCTGAATTGCAACATATGTTGTTTTACCCATCTCAAGAGTCCCGTCCACGTTTGTTCTCCCTTTTGTGGAACAAATGCATTTTATAACTTGCAAGAACCGTCAGATTCCTTACATCATATATTTTTTATACTGCATACCCTTGAAATGGGCCTAAAAACTGGTATCCAAGACTCCACTGTGTTCTTTCAGGCCGTGATACTACTGGATCACTGTCTTAGATGGCAGATAAATAATGAATCAAAAAGAGCACCAGAAGCCCCGTTTACCTCAATATCTCTATATCTCCACTCCCTATGTAACCCCCCCAAAGACAGTGTGTGTGTGTGTGTGCGCAGTATGTGAGACTGAGTGCACTACATCCAGGCATGTGTGTTATTTGGGGCGGCAGGTTGCCTAGCGGTTAAGAGTGTTGGATTGATAACCTGAAAGGTCGTGTTCTTGAATCCCTGACATGACTAGGGTGAAAAATCTGTCAATGTCCCCTTGAGGAAGGTGCTTAACCCTAATTATCCTGTAAGTCGCTCTGGATAAGAGCGTCTAATAAATGACTAAAATAGAATTCTGGTGCTTAAGAGGAGTCCCCTACCCCCTTCTTCTCCTCTTCCCCCTCTTTTTACCCTCTCCTCTATAGGCTAGTTTAATGGTGGAAGAGGATGAACAGCATCATCCAGGGTACACTCCTCCTCGTCGTCTTCAAGAAAGAGCAGCGTACACAATTTCTGGCAGTTCCAGAGTTTCACACATTCTGCAAATATCCCTCCCTCACAGACACTGGGGGCTATTTTGTGCTCTACATTGATTCAATGCCTTACTGGGACATGAATTCTAAACAGCCATTAGAGTTGTATAATTTGATATTACCCTGATCATGCATTTTAAATCTGAATTCCAGTCTTCCAGTCAAAAAATGATTGGGTCAAATCATGCACCAAAGTTCCATGTATCAATGGAAAAAAATTATCTTGTATCAAGAAAGCGTACATGATATAAATAAATACAACACCTCCACTCGATCCCTTTTTTTATTTACATGTTTTTTCAAGGCCTTCTGTATTTTTTTGAGTTAGGATAGTGAAGATTAGGCAGGAAAGGTAGGAGATATTGTGAGTCAGAAAAGCATGGATCGGATTCGAACCCATGCCTACACTCTTAGAAAAAAATTGTCATTTGATTGTCTCCATAGGATAACCCTTTTTGGTTCCAGGTAGAACCCATTTTGGTTCCAGGTAGAACAATTTGGGGTTCCAAAGGTTTTTTTTAATGGAACCCAAAAGGGTTCTACCTTGAACCAAAAAGAGTTCTTCAAAGGGTTCTCCTATGGGGACAGCCAACACTTTTTTTTTCTAAGAGTGTATTCTGGTTTACATGTGTGCCGGGGTCAGTGGCACTAACCACTTGACCACACAGGCCAACGCCATTCAATCCCTAAATGTTAACCTTTAATGCAAATGTAAATTGCATCATCAACATGCATTAGTTGAGACTAGCAAAGGCTAGAGGAAGTGGAACACCTTGCTATGATCTATCTTCGGTGGCAGGGTAGTGGTTAGAGCATTGGACTAGTAACTGAAAGATTGCAAGTTCAAATCCCCGAGCTGACAAGGTACAAAATCTGTCGTTCTGCCCCTGAACAGGCAGTTAACCCTAGGCCGTCATTGAAAATAAGAATTTGTTCTTAACTGACTTGCCTAGTAAAATAAAGGTAAAAGAAATACATTCGGTGGATTGGGAGAGACTTCTTGGATTCCTCTGCACTGCTCTCTGTACAATCTCCCATCTCTGAGCCAGGAGCTACTGTAGAAGTGGGATATGAAGAGGGGGGGGGAAGAAGCCTAAGGACCTAGATGGCTATGAAATATTAACTCACATGGGATATTTTAGGACTCTGACATCCTTACTCTGGTTGGTTTGTTGGAAATGGCTCCATACAACATCAATATCTTACAAGATGGAACGAAGCAACACCCATCAGTGAGGCAAAGTACGGTACAGTGTGACCCAAACAGGAACTGATCGTGATCAAGGTGAGGTCAGTCACTGATTAGACTGATGATTCGCTTTTTCTCTTTCTCTAAGAGGTCTCTGTGGATGAAAGGTTAGCATGTACAGTATTTATAGCCTCGTAAAACATGTATGACAATTAGGAAATGCAGCATCTAAAACCCAAACAGCTTCGTCTTCTTTAATTGAAGTTATACTGCTAAATGGTGTCTGAACTCCTGAGGTATCATTTTGTGTTTGGGTGAACTATGCCTTTAAATTAGTCCTGTATCAGCTGACACAGCTGGTACTGTGTACGTACACAATGACGATACAAATAGCCTAAATCCAAACATCACCGTCTCCTCAGCTGTCCAATGTAGTTCACTCAGCCCTCATTGTCTTGTGAAATAAAGAATTTTCCACAGTATCAACATCAGCCAGGCGTCATGCTGTCCTATCATATCATGCTGTGTGCTGTTGTGTGGGAGTTAGCTCTCTCTTGCTCTCCTGTTGGGCCTGACAGGTTGATGTTCCCAGGGGAGGGACACTGCCAAATGGATGGCTGAGCATAGGGTGTTTTACACAACGATAGACTCTTTAGAGGTTTCGAGACCTTTTACTGTGGTGTAATCTTGTGAAATGCAATGCTCACGTCGCCAACGCCGCTTTCCGGAGGTCACAGGCGAGACTCGGGCCGAGAGAACCCCTCTCTGAGCATTCAGATGTAAACAGGAATTGTCTCTTCAAGCGAAATGCTCCTACAGTAAAAATTGCAGTAATAGCCTGTTACATTCTGAAATTGTCGCACTAGCTTAAAAAAAGGTAAACGGTGCTTGGCTGCACTGCACCTACTGATCTCAACTCCCCGGTGAATTACAAACGTTTTCAGTCGCAACTTGCTTTTACCACATGTAATGATTTGCAATTATACTGATTTAAAAAAATCCTGGTTTGTTTAAAGGTTAATTTGATAAGCTAAGTTGTAAGATAGGCCTACTGTACTTTTATATTCATATAAGAGGGGTAATTGTTCATTTTTGATAGGCCAACGTTTCTTGATGGAGCATGTTGTTAGCTTTAGCAAGCCAGCTAGCTAGCAGTAACTGTGTTGTCTTGAAGCTAAAATGTAATGAGTGTACGAACGAGAAAATAAACCCTTTAACACAAAAGCTGCTTGCAAAGTTGAATAGTTTGCTAAAACCATGCTGACTGGCTTGGCTGGTGGCTAAACTGGGTCATTTACGGTAAATTTAAGCTGCGAAGCAAGAATGTCCGTTGCCAAGCCCCCGATCCCTGTCGAGGCACCTGACATTCCATTGCTAATATAAATGTAAAATTTTATGTGCATATTATGTACATTGAAATCTCATTGCGATGCCTTTGCTACAACTCTCTTCAATTACTTCTCCCTATTTGTTACCTCCTCACAGGGCAAAGTGTGTGAGATCACACACAGACAGGCTACACAACACTGCCTCAGCCACAAAATGTGGATGGTGTGATCTGAAGTTCACATGCAGGCAAGAGAAAATGGAGGAGCGAATGAGGGCGATGTCACGGTGTAAGGAAAATCCTCTAGAGGGCAGTAATGTGTTCTGCTTAGTTTTCACCTTGAATGAGGGGGCAAGCCTCCATGAGCATGAGGGGGAACATTTTAGTGTAGTTATTTTTCTACCCAACCACTGTTTTTAAACCAACAATTGCTGCTGGAGTGACTTCAACTAACCTCCAACTTTTCAAGTTGGATAATTTAATAACCAACCTGCTATTGCAGGAAGTTTAACTTATTTTGGCATAA
Organism: Oncorhynchus mykiss; assembly: GCF_013265735.2. Taxonomy (NCBI): domain Eukaryota; kingdom Metazoa; phylum Chordata; class Actinopteri; order Salmoniformes; family Salmonidae; genus Oncorhynchus; species Oncorhynchus mykiss. The sequence goes on from NC_048571.1 coordinate 40,576,850, forward strand.
ATAAATAAAAATCTGCAGCCCAGAGAAAACATATGACTGAGGAAGAAGTCCCCTTTGTTACAGTGTGCTAGCTACAGAGATTGGGTTCCTGTTGGTTCATAGGCACAGCGTTGTATTCCTCATTATGAGCTGCTGAGCAAAATGGCTGCCTTTACGATTGCTCAGTCGTGCTTCTACCACGGGCACACACACACATTGGCACACACACAGAGAAACACAGAAACACATGCACCTGCACACACTGCACACATACGCATGCATGCACACACACGATTCTTCCTGACACTAGGGCAAATCATGTGTGGCCACCTGCCCCAGTCGTGGGATCCCCTATCCTGGGGAGAGATGCCAGAGAGCACAGGCTGTTTCACCACACCTTTCCCTGCTCCCCTCCCACCAGTCTCTCCCTGCCCTCCTTTCTCTGTCTCTCCCTACCCTTCTTTCATTGTTTCCTGTCTCTCCCTGCCCACCTGTCTCTCCTTTCTCTGTCTCTCCCTGCCCTCCTCTCCTTGTTTCCCTGTCTCTCCCTCCTCTCTTTTCTCTGTTTCTCCCTGTCTCTCCCTGCCCAATGGATTTTAAAGAACTGATCCTTGTGCTGAAAGATTCCAAAAGGTGGCCAGTTATTTCAGGCCCGGTACCTTTTAGACCCGAAACAGACACTCACGTTCACTGCACATTACCATCTCAGACCATTCGCTAACACAAGACAAATGGAATATGTTAGCTAACGATTGCGAACTACAGTATATCCCTTGTTGAGGTTCACCTTCCTCACCTGAAGCCCATTCTTGTGGGAAACTGCTATAGACCAACAAGTGTTAACAGTCAGTATCTGGATAATATGTGTGAAATGCTTGATAATGTATGTGATATCAACGGAGAGGTATATTTTCTGGGTGACCTAAATATTGACAGGCTTTCATCATGCTGCCCTCTCAAAAAAAAGCTTCAAACTGTAACCAGTGTCTGCAACCTGGTTCAGGCTATCAGTCAACCTTCCAAGGTATTTACAAACAGCACAGGAATGAAATCGTCCACATGTATTGATCACATCTTTACTAATGCTGCAGAAATCTGCCCTAGAGCAGTATCCAAATCCATCGGATGTAGTGATCACAATATAGTAGCCATTCTAGGAAAACCAAAGTTCCAAAGACTAATATAGTGTATAAGAAGTCATACAACAAGTTTTGTAGTGATTCCTATGTTGAATATGTAAATAATGTTTGCTGGTCTGTGGTGTGTGATGAGGAGCAAACATGTGCTAAACCTGACACTTTTGTGAAATTGCTTATTCCAGTTACTAATAAGCATGTACCCATTAAGAAAATGACTGTAAAAACTGTTAAATCCTTGTGGATTGATGAGGAATTGAAAAATGTTATGGTTGAGAGGGATGGGGCAAAAGGAATGGCACATAAGTCTAGCTGCACAGACGATTGGCAAATGTACTGTAAATTGAGAAATCATGTGACTAAACTGAACAAAAAGAAGAAGAAATTGTACTATGAAACAACAATAAATTATATAATGTATTAAAAAGCTTTGGAGCAACTTAAATGAAGTTTTGGGCAAAAAGGCGAACTCTGCTCCATCATTGATTGAATCAGATGGCTTATTCATCACAAAACCAACTGATACTGCCAACTACTTTAATGATTTTTTTCATTGGCAAGATTAGAAAATATAGGCATGGTATGCCAATAACAAATTCTGAATTTACACATCCATGCACCAAATTACGAAAGACAAGCATTGTCACTTTGAATTCTGTAAAGTGAGTGTGGAAGAGGTGAAAAAATTATTGTTGTCTATCAACAATGACAAATCACCTGGGTCTGACAACTTGGATAGAAAATTAACGAGGATGATAGTGGACGATATTGCCACTACTATTTGCCATATCTTCAATCTAAGTTTAGACGAAAGTGAGCGCCTTCAGGCCTGGAGGGAAACAAAAGTCATTCTGCTAGCCAAGAATAGCAAAGCACTCTTCTTTTCTGGCTCAAACAGCCACTTATAGGGAAGGGAATTCAACATGTATGGCACTTACAGAAATGACTGATGATTGGCTGAGAGAAATTGATTATAAAAAGATTGTGAGAGCTGTTTTGTTATACTTCACTGAAGCCTTTGACATTATCAGTAATAATCTGCTGTAGGAAACACTTATGTGTTATGGCTTTACATCCCCTATCATATTGTGGATTGAGAGTTACCGGTCTAACAAAACACGGAGGGGGTTCTTTAATGGAAGCCTCTCCAACATAATCCTGGTAGAGCCAGGCATTCCCCAGGGCAGTTGACTAGGTCATTCTCTTTTTTCAAACTTTACCAATGACCTGCCACTATCTCTATGTAAAGCCTGTGTGTCTATGTATGCTGATGACTCAAAACTATACCTGTCAGCTACCACAGCAAGTGAAATGACTCCAACACTTAACAAAAAACTGCAGTCAGTTTCAGAATGATAATTTAGTCTTAAATATTTTAAAAACTAAAAGCATGGTATTTGGGACAAATCATTCATTAAACCCTAAACCCTAAGAAAATATTGCAATTAAACATGTGCATAATTGAGCAAGTTGAGCAGACAAAACTTTATGGAGTAACACTGGATTGTGAACTGTCATGGTCAAAATATATTGATGCAACAGCAGCTAAGATGAGGAGAGGTCTGTCCATGATAAAGTACTACATTTTGTATGATATTTTAAGTTTCGTATGGTATGTATTAATTTGTGGATGATATGTATAATGTTACAAATTACAATTCATATGATATGTTACGAATTTGCAAAAGATGCAATATGTTACGAATTTGCAAAACCAACAATATGTTACGAATTTTCAAAAAGTATTATTTGTTATGAATCTGAAAAATGTATGATATGTTACGAATTCCAATTTGTTGTGGCTAACATTAGCTAGGTGTCTAGGCAGCTAATACTAATGTTAGCTAGCTGGCTAATATTAGCTAGACTACGGGTTAGGGTTAAGGTTAGGAGTTAGTTTAAAGGATTAAGGTTAATGGCAGGGTTAGCTAACTTGCTAAGTCATTGCCAAAGTAGCTCAAAATTAGTAAGTAGTTGAAAAGTTGCTAAAATATTAAAGTTGTCCGTGATGAGATTCAAACATGCAACATTTGGGTTTGCTAGAGGTTCGCGTTATACGCCCACCCATCCATCATGCCTTAAGTAACCATTGTCTTACGTAACCATACCAAACATAACATATCATAACAATTTCAGTGTCCCGGATTTACATTTACTATGTTACATCTAGTCTATGAGACCGGGCTGACAAGGCAGGTCCTACAGGCTCTAGTTTTGTAGCACCTGGACTACTGTCCAGTCCTGTAGTCAGCACAGAAGGTTGATGGCACTTTAATTGGGGAGGACGGGCTCATGGTAATGGCTGGAGCGGAAATAGTGGAATGAAATGGCACCATTCCATTTGCGCTGTTCCAGCCATTATTATGAGCCATCCTCCCCTCAGCAGCCTCCGCTGGTGGTCAGGTGCCACAAAGAGACACTTAGGGAAATTGCAATTAGCCCAGAACAGGGCAGCATGGCTGGCCCTTAAATGTACACTGAGACCTAACGTTAATAATATACATGTCAATATCTCCTGGCTCAAAGTAGAGGAGAGATTGACTTCATCACTAGTTTCTTTCTTCAATTTAACTAGACAAGTCAGTTAAGAACTTATTCTTATTTACAAAGACAGCCTACTGGGGAACAGTGGGTTAACTGCCTTGTTCAGGGATGAAACGACAGAGTATTACCTTGTCAGCTCAGGGATTCAAACCAGCAACTTTTCAGTTATTGGCCAAACACTCTAACCACCTGCCGCCCACTACTTGTACTTGTGAGAAGTATTGCCATGTTGAATGCACCAAGCTGTCTGTTTAAACTACTAGCACACAGCTCAGGCACCCATGCATACCCCACAAGACATACCACCAGAGGTCTCTTCACAGTCCCCAAGTCCAGAACAGAACATGGGAAGCACACAGTACTACATAGAGCCATGACTACATGGAACTCTATTCCACATCAAGTAACTCATGCAAGCAGTAAAATTTGATTAAAAAAAAACTGATAAAAATGCACCTTTATAGAACAGCTGAGACTGTGAAGAGACACAGGCATACACACACACACAACAACATTCGCACTAAACACACACGTACACATAGATATTGTAATGTAGATACAGTATATCTTGAAATGTAATGTAATGTTTTTTAAGTGTATATTTGGTTTTGCTGGATCCCCGGAAGAGTAGGGGTACCATAATAAATATAAATATTCTCTGTATCTCTGTCTCTCTCTGTTCTGTTCTGTTCTCCTCTCTTTGTCTCTCCCCGTCTCTCACTGACACCCTCTTTCTCCTGTCTCTCCTTTTAGCCGCGGTGCATAGCTGCAGAGCTGCACAGCGCTGCACTGCAATTCAGAATCAAAGTAACTTACTGTAATAGCCACAGCAGAGAAACATAGGCCTGCAGTTCCAATGCACAGTGCCAAGCATGAGCAGTGCAGCACTAAAACATTATGTTTCATATAAAATCTGAATTTGGATCTGACTACTTCTGTCACCTTAAATGTCATGGCACATTATAATACTTTGGTGACAGTAAGCAATCCCATAGAGGACACAGAAACCCAACCCACCATAGATGGAATACAATTAGGACAGGGAAGTAGAGTATGAATAGACTATAACAGCACCCCAGATGTATAGCTGTGATTAATTGCCATCTGGTTGCAGCAAACAGAGCTTCTCTCGATACTGCCATGGAAGAATTCATGAGCCTGACAACGAATGCTCTCTCTCTCACATCTATTTCCCCTTGGAGAAGGAGTCATGGAAATGGATGAATGCAAACATCTACTGTAGCCGGTCTCAGTCTCCTCCCTAATTATCAAGTGATGCTGGACTGGGACAAGAGAGTCAGAAAGTCCACTGTGAAGGATTCCTTAAAGAATGTACCCCTCCTCCTTCTCCTCCCTCTCTCACGCTCCTCTCCTGCTCGAGTCTCTCTCCCGCCCACTCCCCTATCTTTCGCTCCCATATCTCTTTTTCTCTCTCATATCCCCTCCCTCTCTCTTTCCCCCAATCTCTCTCTCGCCAACAAAAGGGCTATTAATAGTACATTCCTTGCTCTCTCTCTCTCTCTAAATTGTAAAGAGCATATACAGTGCACTTAAAGGATGAAGCAACCAAAATGCCAGGAGGCATTTAAAATGTCCTCCACACAGCCGAGGGCTACAAAGACTCTTGGCTGAATGTACTAAGAATAACACCAAAGCGTTCTTTGATCGATTCATAGCCCTTTGTATCGTCACAAACAGCTAGCAATGGTTCTGCTAAGATTTCCCTTCACATCGTTAGCATTAATAAGATGTAAGGAAAGATGTTCAATACAATGTCAAATTATTCTCACTCTCAAACAATGAAATATACAGACCATCATTCTCAGTGAGAGCCATGATACATTTGGATGCAAGTCTAATTGAATTGATGTGTTAGAAAATTAATGACAAACTGGGTGGTTTGAGCCCTGAATGCTGATTGGGTGAAAGCCATGGTATTTCAGACTGTATACCACAGGTGTGATAAAACATTTATTTTACTGTTCTAATTACCTTGTTAACCAGTTAGTAATAGCAATAAGACACCATGGCGGTTTGTGGTATATGACCAATATACCACGGCTAAGGGCTGTATCCTGGCACTCCGTGTTGCGTCTTAGCCCTTAGCCGTGGTATTTTGGCCATATACTGTACCACAACCCCTCGGAAACCTTATTGCTTAAGTATAATCAAATACATATGCATTAACAATTATTGTAGCCTAAGGTACTGTATGTGATTTCAAATGTGTTACATTATATACAGTACTAGTCAAACGTTTGGACACACCTACTCATTCAAGGGTTTTTCTTAATTTGTACTATTTTCTACATTGTAGAACAATAGTGAAGACATCAAAACTATGAAATAACATGTGGAATCATGTAGTAACCAAATAAGTGTCAAACAGATTCTTCAAAGTAGCCACCCTTTGCCTTGATGACAGCTTTACACACATGTGGCATTCTCTCAACCAGCTTCACCTGAAATGCTTTTCCAAAAGTCTTGAAGGAGTTCCCATATATGCTGAGCACTTTTTGGCTGTTTTTCCTTCACTCTGCGGTCCCAAACCATCTCAATTGGGTTTAGGTCGGGTGATTGTGGAGGCCAGGTCATCTGATGCAGCACTCCATCACTCTCCTTCTTTGTCAAATAGCCCTTACACAGCCTGGAGGTGTTTGTCCTGTTGAAAAAAAAATTATAGTCCCACTAAGCACAAACCAGATGGGATGGCGCATCACTCCAGAATGCTGTGGTAGCCATACTGGTTAAGTCTTCCTTGAATTCTAAATAAATCACGACAGTATAACCAGCAAAGCACCCCCACACCATCACACCTCCTCCTCTATGTTTCATGGTGGGAACCACACATGCAGAGATCATCCGTTCACCTACTCTGCGTCTCACAAAGACACGGTGGTTGGAACCAAAAATCACAAATTTGGACTCGTCAGACCAAAGGACAGGTTTCAACCGGTCTAATGCCCATTGCTCGTGTTTCTTGGCCCAAGTAAGTTTCCTCTTCTTATTGGTGTCCTTTAGTAGTGGTTTCTTTGCAGCAATTCCACCATGAAGGACTGATTCACGCAGTCTGCTCTGAACAGTTGATGTTGAGATGTGTCTGTTACTTGATCTCTGTGAAGCATTTATTTTGACTGCAATTTCTAAGGCTGGTAACTATAATGAACTTATCCTCTGAGGCAGAGGTAACTCTGGGTCTTCCTTTCATATGGCGGTCCTCATGAGAGCCAGTTTCATCACAACGACTGATGGTTTTTACAACTGCACTTGAAGAAACTTCCAAAGTTCTTGACATTTTCCGGATTGACTGACCTTTATGTCTGAAAGTAATGATGGACTGTCCTTTCTCTTTGCTTATTTGAGCAGTTTTTGCCATATGGACTTGGTATTTTACCAAACAGGGCTATATTCTGTATATCATCCCTACCTCGTCACAACACAACTCATTGGGTCAAACACATTAAGAAGGAAAGAAATTTCACAAATTAACTTTTAACAAGGCACACCTGTTAATTGAAATGAAGCTGGTTGAGAAAATTCCAAGAGTGTGCAAAGCTGTCATCAAGGCAAAGGGTGTCTACTTTGAAGATTTGTTCAACACTTTTTGGTTGCTACATGACTCCAAATGTGCTATTTCATAGTGTTGATGTCTTCACTATTGTTCTACAATGTAGAAAATAGTAAAATTAAAGAAAAACCCTTGAATGAGTTGGTGTGCCCAAACTTTTGACTGGTACTGTATATACAGTGGGGAGAACAAGTATTTGATACACTGACGATTTTGCAGGTTTTCCTACTTACAAAGTAATTTTTAAAGGTCTGTAATTTTTATCATAGGTACACTTCAACTGTGAGAGACAAATTCAGAAAATAACATTGTATGATTTTTAAGTCATTAATTTGCATTTTATTACATGACATAAGTATTTGATCAGCTACCAACTAGTAAGAATTCCGGCTCTCACAGACCTGTTAGTTTTTCTTTAAGAAGCCCTCCTGTTCTCCACTCATTACCTGTATTAACTGCACCTGTTTGAACTCGTTACCTGTATAAAAGACACCTGTCCACACACTCATTCAAACAGACTCCAACCTCTCCACAATGGCCAAGACCAGAGAGCTGTGTAAGGACATCAGGGATAAAATTGTAGACCTGCACAAGGCTGGGATGGGCTACAGGACAATAGGCAATCAGCTTGGTGAGAAGGCAACAACTGTTGGCGCAATTAATAGAAAATGGAAGAAGTTCAAGATGACGGTCAGTCACCCTCGGTCTGGGTCTCCATGCAAGATCTCACCTCGTGGGGCATCAATGATCATGAGGAAGGTGAGGGATCAGCCCAGAACTACACGGCAGGACCTGGTCAATGACCTGAAGAGAGCTGGGACCACAGTCTCAAAGAAAACCATTAGTAACACACTACGCCGTCATGGATTAAAATCCTGCAGAGCACGCAAGGTCCCCCTGCTCAAGCCAGCGCATGTCCAGGCCCGTCTGACGTTTGCCAATGACCATCTGGCTGATCCAGAGGAGGAATGGGAGAAGGTCATGTGGTCTGAGACAAAAATAGAGCTTTTTGGTCTAAACTCCACTCGCTGTGTTTGGAGGAAGAAGAAGGATGAGTACAACCAAGAAGATCATCCCAACCGTGAAGCATGGAGGTGGAAACATCATTCTTTGGGGATGCTTTTCTGCAAAGGGGACAGGACGACTGCACCGTATTGAGGGGAGGATGGATGGGGCCATGTATTGCGAGATCTTGGCCAACAACCTCCTTCCCTCAGTAAGAGCATTGAAGATGGGTCGTGGCTGGGTCTTCCAGCATGACAACGACCCGAAACACACAGCCAGGGCAACTAAGGAGTGGCTCCGTAAGAAGCATCTCAAGGTTCTGGAGTGGCCTAGCCAGTCTCCAGACCTGAACCCAATAGAGAATCTTTGGAGGGAGCTGAAAGTTGGTATTGCCCAGCGACAGCCCCGAAACCTGAAGGATCTGGAGAAGGTCTGTATGGAGGAGTGGGCCAAAATCCCTGCTGCAGTGTGTGCAAACCTGGTCAAGAACTACAGGAAACGTATGATCTCTGTATTTGCAAACAAAGGTTTCTGTACCAAATATTAAGTTCTGCTTTTCTGATGTATCAAATATTTGTCATGCAATAAAATGCAAATTAATTACTTAAAAATCATACAATGTGATTTTTCTGGATTTTGTTTTAGATTCCATCTCTCACAGTTGAAGTGGTACTTATGATAAAAATTACAGACCTTTACATGCTTTGTAAGTAGGAAAACCTGCAAAATCGGCCGTGTATCAAATACTTGTTCTCCCCACTGTATATACTTACATTTAGTTTATATTTTATCTCTATGCATGCCTTTCTATTCTTTATTTCCAGGTTTTGAGGTTCATTAGATCTCTTTGACACTGTGTTATTGTTTGATCATGTAGCCAAAGACTGCAAATGAAATTGTGCTAATTATGGTGCAATGAATCAAATACAACAATTCATGTTGAAATTGCACAAGGACACTGGCATAAAAAAACAAAAACAAAATATAGCTAGTCCACCAAAAAGTAATCTCACACCTTAAAAACACACAAAACACAGTTTGGTTGAATTATTATTGTCTTCATTATTGATATTACTTTGTTATCATGGTTATGATCATTTGGAAGGATTATATGCATTTTAGTTTGACGCATTTTTCTTGTCTGCAGATTGTCTTTTTGTTCCTGTAAAATGCAGTTCATACTACTTTAAATCCAGACTTCGCATAGCATTATAGTACTGTTGTTTTTGTCTTCTTAATCCAATATTGTTATGCACAGTATTTCCATACATTTCTTTTCATAAAAAAAAAAAAACATTGTCCTTTGTACCAAAGCAGATAGTAGTAGTCAGGCCACCATGATGTGTGGGAGGGTTGAAGGTGAAACAGCTATACTGTAACAGTGTTGCCACAGTACCATTCACTTTGAGACCACAGAAACACACTCTCTTGTTCTAAAACACATGCATATACAGTCAATTGTATAGCTACTACTTGTTTAGATACTTGCACGTTTACTTTTTTGGTGATGGAAAGCATACGGTGCAATACAAGGCTTTCACTGTGTCCCAAATTCAAACAATTACAGATAGAAGGAAAATCACACTGCGGTTTCACTCAGGAAAGTTTCACACTCATATTCGATGACAATGTTGGTGAGAGGTACAGCTTGCGGGAGTATTCACCGTTAACCCAGTTACTTAAGGCCTCCAATAGAGCATAGCATTTTTGAACCTGCAGTGCAGTTTTCCTGTATTCTTATTTATTGAATCAATTGAGGCCTGTAATTTCTCAGAATCTGGAGAAAAAAATTCTCACAGCAGAAACTCTGTTTGAATCGCATTGTGATGTCACCTTCCACTGAACTGCATTGTGAGTTCATCTTCCATTGAACTGCATTGTGAGGTCACCTTCCATTGAACTGCATTGTGAGGTCACATTCCATTGAACTGCATTGTGAGGTCACCTTCCATTGAATCACATTGTGAGTTCACCTTCCATTCTACACCTTGGCCTATGTGTGTCTATATTTCCAATCTAGAGTGCTTCTCTGGGTAGACTTTGCAGTGCATTTTCTGAATCCTTCTGACTGTGATTTTGCTGGTGGAACCCTCTGTACACTTTGAGTTAAAATGGTATAGAGATGCTTACTATAAAGCAAAATATACATTTTCAATTTTGCGACACTCCATTTTGCAAATAAACATTTGACATACATAGTAAATCTGAAAAGGCCAGTGATACAAATGGGTATACTCCATTTGTGCTTGTGCTTAGAGCATCTAAAAAGCAAATCATTGACACTCAACAACAGTGCTTCTATTTCCATATGTTGCTAAATTTGACAGTGTGCGTGAAAAAATAAATAAATAGAAAAATAATACAAAAACATACAATGCATTTGCATGCATTGACAATTTGGTCATTTTTGGTCATAATTAAAATGGTATGCACACATGCATGAATGGTTGCACACTGTCACTTTAATGCAGCAGTACAACCAAGACACTGACATTCAGAGGTGGGCTCTACACACACACACACACACACACACACACACACACACACACACACACACACACACACACACACACACACACACACACACACACACACACACACACACACACACACACACACACACACACACACACACACACACACACACAAATAAACACCACATAATTGTGTACCTACATAGTCACATCATGTACAGTTAATGTATAGGATGTGTGTTGTGGACAAGGTGGTGCATTAGAGGGGAAGTGTGTTACAGTAAGAACACAATAACATAATGTTGTTATAATGTAAATGGAAGCATCAACAAGCAGGGTTCCAGACCCAGATTATTGTCAGAGTCAAGTTCCTTTCCAACATGTTTCATTTCAATTGAAGACACAAGACAGGAAATGAACATGGTAAGGGCAGAGGGAGGGACCAGGAGATAAGAACCTCACTTCTGTCTATCTAGCGAGGCACCCTGAGTACAAACTGCGGCAATGGTAGTAGATATTTAGGCCTAAAAACGTAAACGGGTCTTTCTCATCCCCACCGCCAGATCAGACACATTAGAAACACCTTAGACATTAAGAATCAAACCAATATTTACCAAAGGGTAAATAAGACTGAATCCATTTACCATGTAATTTGCACTGGCGAAACATCCCCTGCTCAGCTATTACTCTCATGTGCCCTAAAGACCACTATGAAAAAGATGTGGAAAGGCAGCAGACTCAGCAATGTCATGAGAGACCTAAGAACTGTGTAGTTAAGAGTTGCTGCACAGCTACATACTTCAGCTGTTGGCAATATATAAACCATCTCTCCTTCGAGTACGAGGAAAGAATTTAGATAGCGCTCATATTTTGGGATTGAGGGATGCATCTACCACAGATATACTACTGTACCTCCATTTGTCCTGCCAAATGGCTAGGGTATTAGGCGCATGCATGTCTTTGGCACTCTGTCCAACAGACAGTCCCTGAAATGGGGCTACCCCAACAGTGCTCGAAAATAAACAAGTGTCATTGTTCATATCATAAAACAAACATAGCAACGATCTGCATATCTTCAAGGATTATCGGATTAACGCTATCATCTCCGTCATGGTCATCCTCATCTCTAAATCGTCAGCTGAATGTCAATTCCCCTTCTTATACGTTCCAGATTGCTTTGTTATCACATTTAAAAGTACGTAAGTATATATTGAGATAAATATAGGTATCCTATTAAATAGTTTTCATAGGCTTTTTCACAGGTTTCCTTGAACTTAAATACATGCTTCTGTGAATGTATTGAGGTCATGCAACACTAGGAGAGTTAGCATTCAGTTAGCCTTCTTGTATTGACCGCAGTTTAGGGAGGAAGCATAATTTTTTACATGTCCCATTAGCTGTGCCAATAGCTCATCGTGAAGACACGATGGACACAGTTGTACAAGACAGCCGTGAGGCGAGGCCACACAAGTCTGTCTGTAACTGAGATTAATGCTGCAACTAAACTGCATGAGTACTGTAAGTAATTAACTAATGCATTTTGCCTCAAATTTAAGCTCAGCTGCAATGACTGCGGTATATAAACACCTCTATGTTTTCAGCTCAGCGGTGTGGCTGGGGCAAACGTCAGGAACACAATATCCTCCAAACTATAGGGACGGTTTGGGGCATGGTAACCTTTTAGACACCCTTGTAGCTTGTTAGATAATAACCTACAGTGCCTATCATAAGTATTTACACCCTTGGATTTCTTCACATTTGATTGTGTTACAAAGTGGGAATAAAATAGAAGTAATTTCTTTTATTTTTTTTTGCGTCAACGATCGACACAAAATACTCTGTAAAGTCAAAGTGGAAGAAAAGTTCCAAAATGTTTTAAAGATGAATGAAAAATAAAGCACTAATATACAGTACTTTGATTAGACAAGTATTCACCCCGAGTCAACACATGTTATAAACATGTCTTTCTAGGTAAGTCTCTGGGAGCTTTGTACACCTGGATTGTGCAACATTTGTCCATTATTATTTTCAAAATCATTCAAGCTTTGTCAAGGTGTGGGGGATCATGGCTAGACTGCAATTTTCAAGTACTGCCATAGATTTTCGAGCAGATTTAAGTCAGAACTGTAACTTGGCCACTAAGAACATTCACTGTCTTCTTGGTAAGCAACTCCAGTGTAAGATTTGCACTTGTGTTGTTGTTTATTGTCCTGCTGAAAGGTGAATTAATCTCCCATTGTCTGGTGTAAAGCAGACTGAAGCAGGTTTTTCTCTAGGATTTTGCCAGTGATTAGCTTCATCCCATTTCTTTTTATCCTGAAAAACTCAGCAGTCTTTGCCTATTTCAAGCATACCCATACCATGATGCAGCCAGTGATGTGTTCTGTTGCATTTTCCCCAAACATGTTTTCTTTCTGTATTAATGTAGTGCCTTGTTGCATACATGATGCATGTTTTGGAATATTTATATTCTGAAAATGTGGATTCTTCTTTTTAAGTCATTTTTGTGCAGTCACTACAATGTTGTTGATCAGTTCTCTCCCATCACAGCCATTGAACTCCGTAGCCGTTTTAAAAAATCACCAATGGCATCAGGGTGACATCCCTGAGCAGTTTCCTTCCTGCCCTGCAGCTCAGTCTAGAAGGACGACTGTATGTTTGACGTGTCTAGGTGATTGAATACCTAATCTAACAGCAGAATTATTCACTTGACCATGCTTACAGAGATATTCAATGTCTACTTTGTTATTGTTACCCATCTACCAATCCCTGTCCTTCTTCATGAGGCTTCTGAAAATCTCCCTGGTCTTTGTAGTTGAATCTGTGCTTGAGGATCAATACTTGACTGAGGGAAGTTACAGATGTTGTATATATGGGGGACAGAGGAAGGGGTAGTTATTCAAATGTCATGTCAACCCCTATAATTTCACACAGAGCGAGTCCATGTCAATGATTATGTGATTTGTTAAGACACATTTTACTCCTGAACTCATTTAGGCTTGAGTAAACAAAAGGAGTGAATACTTTGTCAAATTGTGTTTAAATGTTTTTTTTTTACTCTGACATTCTGGAGTATTTTATGTAGATCATTGGCTAAAAAAAATCACAATGAATTCTATTTCAATCCCACTTTGTAAGGCAACAAAACGTGAGCAAATCCATGGGGGGTGAATACTTACATGTATGATACCCACTTTATAGTCACCCCTGCACATGTATGATAGATGGTTATAGAGAGCAAGACAATAAACTGTGTCTTTGGAGCAATGATAGTTGTGTGAGTGAGAACACTCATTCAGTTAAGAACTCCATGCAACAATCAACTGGCTACAGTTACTACCTACATTACCTACCGTATCTAGCTACAGTATCGGTTACAGTCACAACTACTTACCTATCTGTATGTAAATGAGTACACTTTTTTTTATGAAAGAGGAAGAGACATTCACTTTGTCCTCAAAGCTGCAGTAAGACTGGTTCAGACTGATGCAGGTGAGTGGAGGAGGGATGCTTGCATTGCAATGTACAGTAAACACATACATCATGTAAGACTAAAGCAGTGAAAAGTCAAGGACATTCTCAGTCATTCATCAGATACTGATGTCTACTGAAGAAAATAAGTCAAACCATCATAAGCTTATGGAGCTGATATCCCGTAAATCGTGCGGATTGCTACTACAGTATCACACTCCTCAGACTCAGGTCATGACAGGCCTCAGCAGCGCAGCATGCCTGCTTAATGCTCACATGTTCTGTAATCTCCAAGTAGTTCACCACAGAACGGGTTTGTTTCGCTTGCTCCAGGAAGCAGCATATCGTAACACGCAAACAAGACTCTTCAGAAGCGCAGTGTGCCTTTAGCAATGAAGGGAGACCAGGGTAGGGGCCGGCACAGGGGGGCTGAAGCAGTGTTGGTGGTGTGGTTATTCTGGAAACTATAAATTCCCCTTTTTTTAACTACATTTCTCCTCTTTTTGTACTACTGTTGTGAACAGGTTATTTGAAAAAGTCACACTGACAAAGCCAACTCCATGCAGACATCAACAAGCAAAATGTGGATTATAAGATTTTAAATCTGACAGAAGGTCAGTTTGAGGGCAAGGTGTGACGAGCTAACAGGGGGAGTTAGGGGAGGAGTGAGCACATGGTCTCTGGTGTTTCTCACCACTCACAAAAGACGACTACAGGTATACGTCCTGAATCTATTGCCTTGATATTCCAGCAGCACATGTGAAAAAGGAGGCTACACACCTGTCCTATCCTTTGACCCCTCAACCTCACCGAGAGGACAATGCCTGCCGGCTGGCTACACGTCTGTGAGCATTTTGGTGATGTTGACATAGTTTGTGTTGGCCAGCGTCGTGCAGTTGGCCTGAGTCTTGAGGTTCTCTTCAGGGATGTCCTCAATAGTGTTGTTCACCCCTTCCTGGATCTCCATGTAGTCTGATTTACTGATGGTTGAGCCGCTCCGGCTCTTTTTCAGCTCTTCATTCGAGTCCTCTTTGGTGACTGGGCCTAGGCACTGGGCCTGCTCCTCGCCCTCTGTCTCACGGTGGTAGAAGTAGTTGAAGTTGGAAACAATGACAGGCACGGGCAAGGCAATTGTCAGCACACCTGCAATGGCACAGAGGGAGCCCACAATCTTGCCACCAATGGTGGTCGGGACCATGTCACCATACCCTACTGTCGTCATAGAGACAACAGCCCACCAGAAGGCGTCTGGGATGCTTTCAAATTGCGATTCGGGCTCATCAGCTTCCGCAAAGTAGACAGCACTGGAGAAGAGTATGACTCCAATAAAGAGGAAGAAGATCAGCAGACCGAGCTCCCTCATACTAGCTTTCAGGGTTTGGCCCAGGATCTGAAGCCCCTTGGAGTGTCGCGAGAGCTTGAAAATTCGGAAGACTCGCACTAGACGGATGACCCTGAGAATCGCCAGGGACATGGCTTGCTGACCCGCCTGGCCATCCTCTGGTTTCTCAGCCAGCTCTGTGGCCAGGGTGATGAAGTAAGGGATGATAGCAACAACGTCAATGATGTTCATGACGTTACCAAAAAAGCCCGATTTGCTGGGGCAGGCGAACAAGCGCACCAGGAACTCAAAGGAGAACCAGATGATGCAGAGCGTCTCCAGGATGAAGAATGGGTCGGTGAAGTAGGTGGACGTGAAGTAGATTGTGGTGTTGGTATTGGTGTCAAAGACACTGTGCGGTTCGTCGTCGTCATTGCGGAAGATGGGCAGGGTTTCCAGGCAGAAGCTTACGATAGAGATGAGGATGACCATGACGGAGATGATAGCGATAATCCTAGCGGGACCTGAGCTCTCTGGGTACTCAAAGAGCAGCCACACTTGCCTCTGAAACTCATTGTCAGGAAGTGGCCTCTCTTCCTCCTTGACGAAACCCTCATCCTCTCTGAAGAGCTCAATGGCCTCATCCCCCAACTCATAGAAACGGATCTCCTCTGAGAAAATATCAAGGGTCACATTGGCCGGCCGCCGTAGCCTCCCCCCTGACTGGTAAAAATAGAGAATGGCATCAAAGCTGGTGCGGCTCCGGTCGAAGAAATACTCGTTCCTCAGTGGGTCGAAGTAGCGCATCCTCTTTTTGGGGTCCCCCAGCAGAGTGTCGGGGAACTGGGAGAGGGTTTTAAGCTGAGTCTCAAAACGCAGCCCAGAGATGTTGATGACCACTCTCTCGCAGCACTCGTGGTCAGCGTCAGGGTCGTACTCGGCCGGGTTCCCCGGATGCGCTGCCGCCTCGTCAGAGGGGTCGCCAGTGGCTACAGTCATTCTGCTGGGGGAGCAGGGAGCCTGCGCTTTTCAGCCAGGAAACTGCTGGGAGGGGGACGGAGGAGAGGGAGGGGATTCAATGCCGTAAAGACCGGGCGGCCACAGGATCTCACAGGATGTCACCTCATGGATTGATCCGTCTGAAAGGGATAGATAGCAGAGATAATTTAAATAATATAACATATTGGTATAACATAAGAAATGAATTTGATAGAATTTGTGTTAGTCTGTCTGTCTGTCCTCAAGCCATGTACAGTGAGCTCCAAAAGTATTGGGACAGTGATACATTTTTGTTTTGGCGCTGTGGATGCTACCATGATTATGGATTATCCTGAATTAATCGTGAATAATGATGAGTGAGAAAGTTACAAGAGGCATAAATATCATACCCCCCCCCCCCCCCCCCCCCCAAAACAAAAACGCTAACCTCTCACCATTACAATAACAGGGGAGGTCAGCATTTTTTTTCCCGGGGTATGATATTTGTACACCAGTAACTTTCTTACTCATCATTATTCACAATCCATTCAGGATAATCCATAATCATGGTAGCATCCACATTCATGTAGAAGTGTTTAGAAACATATTCGATTCTTATTTACAGCAAAAGTGACTTCGGAATGACACATGACATTATTTACCATTCATTTCTATTGGGAACAAAATGATCTGAAACAACCAAAACAAACAGCAAATGCATTCAACAAGTTTATAGAGTCACATGCTTGATGTAACCATTGCATGCTAGAAATCTGGGTCCAAATACTAAACTTTTGACTACTTTAATACACATATAATTGAATTTGTCCAAATACTTTCGGTCCCCTAAAATGGGAGGACTATGCACAAAAAAAAGGGATGTAATTTCTAAACGTTTCCCCCAATATGGATGAAAATAACCTCAAATGAAACTGTCTGCCTGAACTTTAACCTCATAGTCATGGTATCACTTCAAATGCAAAGTGCTGGTGTACAGAGCCAAAACAACAACAACAAAATAACTGTCCCAATACATTTGGAGCGACTGTTTTATACTGTAATGGAACACTGACATCAAATAAAATATACTTCTGTAGGCTACAACCAAAGCATTCGGCACTCTAAAACACACATAAACGTTTGCATATTAATGGGGAAATGTATTGTATACCCAGAGCGCAATGCAGCCAACTAGTTTGCAACTCGCATAGATGTTGTAGCATATGAATCAGGGCATGTGCTCTTTCTGATCCCCTGCCATGGACAATATCAATTCACCTCCTGCCGTCAAATAATGCAGGAATATGTCTATGCAGTAAAGGCACCAAATCTATACAGATAGACCTTATCTAGCTTATCGTTGCGTACGGCCCAGTACATCACCGGGGCCAAGCTTCTATACCAGGACCTCTATACCAGGCGGTGTCAGGGGAAGGCCCTAAAAATGGTCAGACTCCAGCCACCCTAGTCATAGACTGTTCTCTTTGCTACCGCACGGGCAAGCAGTACCGGAGCGCCAAGTCTAGGTCCAAGAGGCTCCTAAATAGCTTCTGCCCCCAAGACATAAGACTCCTGAACAGCTAATCAAATGGCTACCCAGACTATTCGCACCCCCCACATATACATATTACCTCAATTACCTCGACACCGGTGCCCCCGCACATTGACTCTGTTCCTGTACCACCATGTATAACAGCTCCGCAATTTTTATTTACTGCTGCTCTTTAATTAGTTTGTATTCTTATCTATTACTTTTTGTTAGGTATTTTCTCAAAACTGCATTGTTAGTTAAGGGCTTTGTAAGTAAGCATTTCACTGTAAGGTCTATTACACCTGTTGTATTCGGCGCATGGGACAAATACAATTGAATTTGATTTGATCACTGAAAAGCCATAACTGAATCGTGAAACGTATGCACCATTTATTTTTGTGTTCCATGAAACCCTCAATGTCACTTATTCATCATTCACTTTAAGACAGTTTTGTTGAAGCATTTTAGACTGGTCTCAAATGGTGCATGTCTCTGCAATATTCAAAAACATCCATACATTATTCAACTGCAGTAGGAAATAGGTTTCAAGAGAAATCTCTTCTGTCTCTGCCCTCCAACACCATCTCTTGTATCTGCCATAAAGATGCATTGCTTTGTTAGGGATACTTTGGGATTTTTGGCAACAAAGTGCTTTATCTACTTCCCCAATGTCAGATGAATTTATCGTTACCGTTTGCATGTCTCTGCATCCAGTGTGAAGGAAGTTAAGAGGTAGTTTCGAGACAATGCTAAACAGCTAGCTCTTACCATAGACTTCAAGTCATTGCGCTAAGGCAAGATAGCAAGTTCCTTCAAACTGCCACAGAGATAGAAAAATGGTACCAGGAGTTAATCTGGCTCTGGGGAAATAGATTCATGGCTTCATTGCCAAAATCCCGAAGTATCCCAGAAACACTATTCAATTGATAAATACTGAGCATCAAATAGCTGTTTTGTTCAATGGTCATCTAACGTTACTGTATCCCCTTTACTGCAGAGATCGATTATACTTTACTAAATGAACGTGATGTAGCCTATAGCAAAACAAACAGACATATTAAAAACCATACATACCAGCAGTCACCTTGTTCAAAACTGGGTGTTAGTTGCTGTTCCCATTTGTCACCTGATATAATGGGGTAAATTGCCAGCGGCCAGCGGTGTGTTTTATTTCCCGAGAAGAAGAAAAATATATGTCCTACTCTGCACCGTTAATCAGATAATCCTGTTGTCTGCAGCATCACCACGCGTGCACCGGTGTTGGAGAGCTACAGTATGCGGGTGTGTCCTCGCCTCCACCTCCCAGTCTTAGTTCTTCGCGCAGGTTGTGGTAGGGTGGCGATTGGCAAACACGGAGGAGATAGGTTCCGTACTGGAGGACTGGTACTTCTGGTGATGTCCAAATGTGCTAAAAATCTGCAGAATCCCATGCATCATTAAGTGTCCTTAGCCGCTATATGACATTGACCGCATCAGGTAATGGACCTCGTACGGTACTCAGTGGCAACATCTGCAAAGAAAAAAGCAAGGAGGGGAGGTGGCGTAAAGGCGGACTTGTATTACAACGTGTGATATGACAAAACATATATATGTAAATAAGGACAACATGCAGACGAACACTGAGAAAGATAGAATCCCAACGGGGTTAATAAATTGTGTTGATGGATACGGTTTGCGTAACCAAGCAAGGATCAGTTTTCCGATATTTTTCTCATTTTTAAAAGATCTCCATCTGCATCCATGACTCATCACTATAAACCTAGTCTACTAACTACATGTTTGAGTATTAAAAGTAGATTATTTAATTTTAAATAAATTCCCACTGAGAAAAACTGGTTGAATCAATGTTGTTTCCACGTAATTTCAACCAAAAAATGTCAATGTGATGATTGTATTTGCAAAAAGTCAGCAATTTAAGGGAATTTCGTATTTTTTCTCTCCCAACTTTTAAACTAGATTAAAGGGTGAAGATGTTGGTTGATGTGACGTTGAATTCACATTAGGTGACAACTCAACCAAATGTAAATCAAAACTAGACGTTGAATTTATGTTTGTGCCCAGTGGGTTACAAGTAATGCGTAGGCTATTGACAAGTGCTCAATAAGAGACAAGTGCACAATAAGAAAATCACAATCCGTGCATTATTTTCTCCTTAATTGAAAACGCTACAGCGTTTAAAACGCAGAATGCTCACAGATATACATATGCAGGGGGCTATGACTGTGCTTGTCTATGAAGAGAGGATCGTTCTTAAAACCATGCATGCATTGCAGCCTCGTTATACATTGTAAAGAGAACGGCATTTTCCGACATTGATTTGGGATGACATGCATGAAGAATCACCCTGGACTGAGAGCCAGATTATGCAATTCCTCAGTGCCAGAACCCCGAATCAGTGGCATCACTTTCCTGGTTCTCTGTTTAGCTGGGGGTAAAACATGCTTAATTACCCCAGGTCTCAGTATTTCTAAGGATCAGTGGTAGCCATTAGCCTGGTGTAACCTAAAGCTTCAAGCCTTCAGTCGTGCAGTGATATGCATACAAAGAGACTAGGGATGGAGAATGGGCGAGAAAACACACTGTAGCCCTACCACTCATCACTTATCTGCAGCGTGGGTTTTAAAGGGAACGGGTCTTGGATTTAAATTATAGCTAATCATTGTATATTAATATGAATTGCAGGCTATCATTATGCACGACCCAGTTAACAGTGTTTACTATGTAAATGTGTAACTATCTGATTGTATTACGCTGTAGGCCTAACACTGTAAACGACTATTTTGTTATCTGACACAATCTCATGCATGACTTCAAAAGGCTTCTGCTATGAAAGTAATCCCCCAAAAGTATTCTGTCCTATGAAACTGTGACACTTCTCAAACATGCTACAGCTAGGGAGAGGCGGTTTCATAATTGAGGATTTCTTCATTTGACTTGACACAGCAGCCATGTAGTGTTTTGTTCTGTTCTGCACCATCATATTGTCATCAATAGGGGCATCCAACAAAGATGTAATGCATTTCAAAATAGAGAGCTACATAATATCGATTCAATTAAATAATTCTCCATTTTTCATTCTCATATGGAGTGCTTTTCCAGCCATCAGAAGGCAGTGAACATGTGTGGCCACAGTTTCTACTGGCAGAAAACAAAACAGCCAGTCATAACACTGTAACACTCACAGAGCCAGCTACTGTGAAGGACTCACACTAACAGGACTGTGATTCCATGTGCAAGGATTTAATCAGGGACTTCCAGAACCCCTAATAGTTATAAAAAGAGGGAGGATCAGAGTGCAAATTACGGGGGGCCCAGGGGGTCTCAGACTCCCTGAATGAGACATGAGTCCCCTTAAATGGAACATAGTCAAACTTTGGGGGGGGGGGGGGGGGGGTCTCTAAATAATGCTCATTCAACCATTATCCTATTTGTTTAAAATGCCATTTATACTGATACAGTGGTAAATATGTCACTTCTGTCATTTGAAAAAAAATTATGTGGCTGCACTTGTCATCCCAGGACAGTCCCGTATCTCAGCCAGTTTCCGGGTGTCCCAACTTTTCTTTCTACAGAAAAAAGGTGTTTTTTTTGTCGTCAGCAAGACACATCAATTAATTCAGGCTCCAAAAGTGTAGACCCAATGAAAATCCCCAAATATCATGACACACTTTTGGGTGTTTTGTGATAGATGTTCATTCATCAGCGCGATGCACTGTTTAGCTGCTGGAATTATTTTGGAGTGGACGAACATAGCCTACTTTTTGAAGCGATTTGTTTGACAATAAGATGAAAGCGTCTTGACTGGTTGTGTTCATGACAAATTGAAAGGGTTAGAGTTAGGGAGGGAAGGACCAGCTGGTGATTTTTGTAAGACTTGGCTTCATCGAGGTTACTGCTGGCTACAGCCCCTATTGTAGGAGAAGGACCGTCAAGTCTGCCCCTGCAGCTCCGTCCATAAAGCTGCCACACATGCTCACACCTTTCCCACTTTCTCTTAAAGGCTTTCCCAGGTTCTCCATGACAGCATAGACATTATTTATGAGCGAGGGGCCCATTACAAAACTGTTAATGCAGTCTCTGAAACTCAATTCATGTTGCATTTGCTGTCACTTGAATTAAACGTGAAGGGACCTAGTGCTCTAATGGTGTGTGTTTTAATCACATGGTGGGGGCTGGGGGGGCAACAACAGTGAATGGAGTCTAAAGGGTATCGATTTCCGTTCGCTCCCCACCCGTCCTCTTCTCCAGATCTGTCAATACCCCCGCGTAGCATGAAAGGAGAGTTGAGAGAATAACCTCGAGTGGTGAAGCTAAAGCTTTTTGTTTTTGACACTTACAGTATGGCCGCTCTTCAGATAACGTCTGGTAGTGCAACCTAGTTTTCTGACCTTTGTGCCATTAACATATATGGCAGTACAATATGCGATGCAGTTAGTGGCTATCGTTCAATATTAACTCCAGTGGATGTTCTTGATGCATCTGTTTCCTGTCATTTGCACACATCTCGTGTGAGCTTAATTAGACGTATTGAATAGGCAGTATAAGTTGATGTCTCTCACAGCCTGAGTGGTGTTGTAATTCTCTGGGGGAGCTGTCTATTTGTGTGGAAGGTAGCAGAGAGCAGGGAGTGGTGTGTTCCAGGCGGAGGACTATTGACACCGCAATGCACCAGCCACACGCTTGACAGCCTCCTCTTATAAGACGACGCCAGGCTTATTACTGCCCAGTCTCAGCAGCTTAATCACACACACACACGCACGGGCACACGCGCACACACACACACACACACACACACATAAATTCAACATGTTACCCTGTAGCTCAGTTGGTAGAGCATGGCTCTTGGAATGCCAGAGTAGTGGGTTCAATTCCCAGGACCACCCCTATGTGAAATGTATGCCCACATTGCTTTGTATGAAAGTGTCTTCTAAATGGCATCTAAACAAATGATACTGTTCATAACGCAAAGAGAGAATCACTGCAACTGGTTGATGAAGTACACAAAATATGTACTTTGAAATGTTTATGTTTAGAATGATTCAGTAATGGTTCAAAGAGAGATTCAAGGACACCTTCATTCAAAGACGTACTGAATTGTATTACAGTAATAGCTTATCAGCCAAGATCAGGTAGCACATCCAGGAAATGCCCAGGGGAGAGGGCACAGATGATATCATGCACTTCCCTGCATTTGTTAAATGCATGAAAACACATTCTCTTGCTACTGGATAAGATGATGTAATTCCCACCTTGGAACAATACCCTCATTAGTGTCGGTCCGTCTTCAGTCTCGTGGGCAACTTGGACTGAAATGACCTTCCTATAGTCTGTATACTGTCAACAGATTAAGTTCTACATTATTTTTCTTAGGACAACTAGCGATTGTGCACCCTGAAGCAAAAAGGTTTCCCCCGATACATTTCCAATCCCGTTGGGATGTGAGTCATTTCAACACAACTGTGTTGGAGAGAGAGACTATTACTGGGCTGTCTCTTGAGGTACCATAAGGACTACAGCTCGGGGACGTGGTATACACGCCATACAGGATACTGAAAGAAAACAAGGTGGCCTAAACATACTGTAGAGTGCTGCGAGACAAGCGGTGTTGGCAGTGTGGACACCCTGAGTGAGCAGTTCTCAAAGAGACCCAAGGTTGAGTGCTGCAGTAGTCGAACATTCTCTTGTCCTTCTCTGTGTCCCTGTGCTGCAGTGTGCACGGACAGGAGAGAGGAGGTCCAGCGAGATCCAGTTATGCTGCAGCCTGGACAACGTACAGCCACATCGGGGCAGGCAGCATGGAGGGCGTGACCACGGAGCAGACACTGGAGCCGAGCCAGGACGCCAGGAGAGAGAACCACAAGGGCATTCATATCACTGCGGCAACAGCATCAGCATCAGCAGTAGCCTCCCTCTCAGCCTAGCAGACTAGTTCACCTCAGACAGAGGTGAACACACATGCCGCTATAGACCAACAAGCTGTCAGTAGGGACAGTTTGTATTGAGAAAAAAACAACAGGGTTTTATTGATCATAAGTTTGCATAGGTCAAAGATTATGGTCCATGGAAATGTGACATTTCACTCAAACAGGTCACATTCATAAAATTTGCAGTTCTGGCGACCGCACGAACAGAGAATAAATGAAGACACCAACCAGTAAACTATCCCATTGCTGCAGGGAACCATTTTCTATGAGCTCATATAAAGTTTAGTTTGGCTCTGCAGCTGCATGACTCAGGCCCAGTCAGTGAGAGGCAGGGACGAATCAGTGCTACTGATAGCAGGGGATTCCCTGTGCGCCATGATGGAACTTCCATGTGTGTTACTGGGGTATGGGCCAGAAACAACTGGCTTTCCTCTACCTCCTAGCCCCTAGCCCTTTTGGATATATTTGGATCTGAAGAGGTATTTTGTGGTTGAGGAGCTAAGTCAGGTGTTTCACTGCGGAGTTTGGGACAAGAACCTGCAGTACTGCAGGAGCAGGAATGAGGAGCGTGTGTTTAGATGGTCCGTATGTGATGCTAGGAAGCTAGACCTGGCATTCAGTGTAGACATCTGGGGGAGTACAGAGGCCACCTAGAGGTCTCTGGGTCACGTCGTCCCCCGAGCCGGGAGTTTTTGGGGAGCTGTCAATGAACGGGGACAACATTTTGGGGGGGCAATGACAATGATAGAAATTGAAACAGAATGCAACTGAATCTGGTTGTTTTAATGGTGACGGTTGATAGTTAATTCCTGGTGACTGTTGATAGTGAATTCCTGGTGACTGTTGATAGTGAATTCCTGGTGACTGTTGATAGCGAGTTCCTTTGTTGATAGCGAGTCTATTTGTGTTTCTGGTCTCTTCCATCAATGTGTTTTAAGGACTGTCGAGATGGAGAGCCGTTAAATTATGACGGTTTTAATAACATGGTTATTTATAACCATTGTGTTTAATAGGACTATATTGTTACATTCCAACCTGAAATTCCTCTACCATTGAACAGTCTTGTGCTTAGTCTAATATTGTTGCTATGGTGACTGCTCCTAGGGCTTCACAAGGCAGAGGAGAGGAAGCCCTGTCGTCACTCCTGGAGAGTCTCCCTCTCTCCTCACATCTAGGATATTAGAGGTAAAGTCAAAGCACAGTGACACAGCATTCTTTCTAGAGACCAATGCATTTTTACAGTGTCCAGTAACAACACTAAAGCAGTTTATTGAAACAGGCCTTGTAATACCATAAGGATTTGTCTGACTTTGTTGGCTGAGACATTTTGGGGGGGCAATGACAATGTTAGAAATTGAAACAGTTTTGCAACGGTGGTATTCATACTTAGCAATGAGGGTAATATGAGTCTTCTTTCCCCTTTAAATGATTGATGAATTAATTTATACATTTTCCGTAACCTCTGGTATCCTTGGTCCTGTTTGAGCTCCTTCAACTGATCGGAGAGTGGATCGTCGTTATACATACAGCCAAACAGCTAAGCACAGAATACAATAAACATTTTATACTAAAACCCGTTCTTTAATGACTGGCTTGGTATTTAGATCCATTGAGAGAAAAGTGTGTATGTGTACACTCCTCATGATATGTTTGGTGGGCTTCCCTTTGTCTTGACTCAAAGCGTTGAACGCAGAGTCATGATTCAGAAGAGTGAACTTTATAAATATCTCCTCTGAAGAGTAGATGGATGCTTTGCAGTTTGCACCCAGAGTAATAACAGCACGATGTCTGAAGCATGCTATTACTGGCTGATGCCATATAATGTACATTTTTATAACAGTTTTAGGGCTAAGACAACATGAAAAAGTTTTTTTTTTGCAGATATAAACAATCATCAATACAGTTGGTGAAGTTAGTACTACCATAAAAGTACTCTCCCCAGAATGTACTGCATCCCCTATATCATTATAGCTTTTAGCAGAAGCTCTTATCCAGAGTGACATACAGGAGGAGCAATTAGGGTTAAGTGCCTTGCTCAAGGGCACGTCGACAGACTTTTCACCTAGCCGCCTGGGGGATTTGAACCAGCAACCATTACGGTTATTGGCCCAACACTCCGCTAGGCTACCTGCCGCCCCATCAGCATCACTCCTTTCTGCATCACAGCATCACTCTTTTCATGTGGCAGATGTCTGCCTGGGAGTGGAAGGAGTATGCTCGGGGTCTTCTCTCCTCCTCTGCATGAGCACGACACAAACATGCGCACGCACATACGTCTGCCTGCAGCCAGAGCCTCTACCGAGCCACAGAGAACAAGGGGGATTTGGCTTTGTTTTGTGCAACTAATCTATGATATGGATGACGTGTGTGTGTGTGTGGTTTGTGTGTGTGTGTGTGGCTGTATGAAGGGGGTTGTTCCTCATTCCTGGCAATAGAGAGAGTGCCTCTCCTGAGAAGTGTCTCTCAGCACTCCGATGCCAAGGGTTCTAGAGTGCAGTCAGCCAGGCGTACAGTACCAGCTGAGACTATCTACATTTTACAGCTGGGTATCGGCTCAAGCGTACATGTATTCAGTACTGTACATGCTGCACACATTCCCATCGACACACACACTGTCACACACTTTCACAGTCACACACACGCGCACACACACACACACGCAAACACGCACACGCACACACACACACACACACACACACACACACACACACACACACACACACACACACACATTACATAGATATAATGTATGTAATGTATGTGCGGGGTTGACTAAATAGAAATGGAATCACATGACTCATTTAGGAATCTTGGGAGATGCACTGAACTGCAGCTCGAGGTTTTCCACATGGGCAGTAATGGTGAGATTTACTGACAAGTGATTTATTGCTAGGATAACTCACAGACGAGTTTTAATTTACCCAACTATACCCCATAAAAAGGAAGTGGGGAGAAGCGAAGAGTGGACCATGTTTCGAGAAAGAAGTCAGAGAGAACAACGCCACTCAAGCACTTCTGATCAAGCCACCTGGAACAACCTGCAGCTGTGACGTTATTTGGCCACTGCTTTCTGAAGAGTAGTTCATCTGATGACTTTCCCCATGCCGTTATTGTCGCTGTTGGTGAAGAAGATAAAATGTTGGAAAGAGGGGATGAGAGTGTAGAATGGGAAGAGAGAGGAGGAGGGAAGGGGGGAAAAAAGAGGAGGGATGCGGTGGAGGCTGCTGAGGGGAGGACGGCTCATAATAATGGCTGGTACAGTGCGGGTGGAATGGCATCAAAAACATAGAAACCATGTGTTTGGATGTATTTGATACCATTCCACAGGTTCCGCTCCAGCCTTTACCACAAGGCCGTCCTCCCTTATTAAGGTGCCACCAACCTCCTGTGGAGGAATGCAATAATATGTGTGTGTGTGCTTGCGCGCGTGTGAGTGTGTTAAATACATTTTCTCAAAGACATTCACCTCTTGAGGTGAACAATCCCAATTTGTGACCCTAAAATGATTTTCACTTAAGCGACAACATGCAAACGCTGTCTGATTTGCAGATACATTTATGTGCTTACATTTTGTCCTGGGACAACGACAACACACCATGAATACATGGTGATGCTACAAAACATGACCTCAGTCTTCTACTCCACTGGGGGTAGCTATAGACCAAACACAGGCCTGCTGAAGACTAGGGAGATACATAACGGCAACATACACAGTGTGTCCTCTTGTACGGGTCTCTCTGGGATCTTATTCCAGGACTAAGACACTAGGGAAGAGACAGAGTGCAGCACATGCTCCTTTCCCCCAGGCAGTCCATTGGAGGGGAGGTGAGGTCTCAGATAAAGGCACTGTGTCCGTGGCACCTTGCCTCTGTCGTCTCTCTCCGGGCCAGTACAGTACCGTGTGTATGTGTGGAAGGTTTGTGTTGGTGGAGGGTTGTGCTGGTGGAGCTTGAATCCCATAGTGATGTGTCAGGGCAATCCTCCTGTAGGCCTTTGGAGGTAAGAGATTGAGACACTGACGTTAAAGTCTATTATGGGCCAGTCAAAATACTTTGGGCGAAGCTCAGGCAGTTTTTATGACTGTACAGTATGTCCAAGACGATAAGCTCTCTCATTTGCTAACGTCATAATCCACCACATTACATAAGGAAGAAAAATATAGAGATAAATTACCTCCAGAGTAGAGGTGTTTTACTGCCGCATTGTTGGTTGGATGATGGTTGTTGGCAGGTTGAGATGGGGCGATGAAAATTTCCATCCTGTGAAAAAGGGGAAATTACATGTGAATTTAGGATTCTGTCGAGTCATACATCCTTACATATACTGCCGTTATCAGTTCATTCATCTTTGATTGAATTGTGCATGTTTGATATGGGAATAAAAGGGTCTAGACTATCATAATGTGGAACATAACAATGAATGATCCTCTCTGTCCTACACAAGTTCTCTCACTTGAGGGCAGTACTGAGCGTTGTTGTGTTAATGGCCCTTTCAAGTAGTGGTGGGTAAATTTACAAGGACATAAAAAGAGATCTGTGAAGCTAATTCTGCTCGAGCCCATTTTAACAACCAATTAATTAGGCTACTACAATTTTCTCACTTTCAAATGTCAAATGGTTTCTCAACTAGGATGATGTCTTTTTTTTTACAGAGATAGTCAGGCCCTATTATGTCCATTTAGATTTCAACTAAATCTAAATTGTGCGTAACTGATTAAATCTAGGTGAATTGGGTCTGATCAGCCTTGATGGAAGGGCACGGTGCACCATGGCTGGTGATGGCTATGATTCATCGTAACAGCTGCTCTTACTGCGGGATGGAGAGGGAGACTGCAGAGCAGAACAGGGACAATACCCCGCGGGAGTACGGTGCAAATGACCAGCCCTACAGCCCCCAGACGGTGACAGTGAAAAAGAAAATGAATATGTTGTTTACGTTATTTTGTTGACATTACATTGTGCATGTACTGTCCTTCTCACATTTTGACTTTCAAAAGACGTGACCTAATTATCAGGATTAATTATGAATCAGTATAATTAGGCTACTCATCTTCATTGCTGTTATAAGTGATTAGTTAAACAGAGATTGACAATAAAAATAATTCATGTATTTCTTTATTTGTTCATGTGTTATTACATTCGTCATTTTCTCATTTTTATGCATTTACCATGGCACATTTGTTTCTATGTATGCTGGTGTTTGTGCGTGGCTTGTCTATGTCCACTGCCGTCTCCTTTTCTTGGCCTTTAAGCCTATATGGCCTTTCTGTTTGTTGTGAGAGGAACAGTAAACAGTGGATTCAGGACATACTATTGTACATCATTAAAATCACTACAAACCAGTGAAATATCCCTTTAGGAATATTAAAGATACTTTTTAATTGTTTGAATATAAAATATAGAAGGAGGGATGCAAATACTGACCAAAACCAGGTATGAATTGTGTTTTGGCATATTTCTGCTAATATTTTTGCAAAGATGATCTATTCTGAAAACCTGGCTAAATTGGATGTGTAATCTGTATAATCATAAGCATTTTGGAATTATCGTTATTGAAAGAGTTGTGGCAATGTCAGACATTTACATTTTAGTCATTTATCAGAAGCTCTTATCCAGAGCGACTTTCTCAAAGGCACATCGATAGATTTTCCCCCTAGTTGGCTCTGGAATTTGAACCAGCGACATTTCTGTTATTGGCCCAATGCTCTTAACAGCAAGGCAACGTGCTGCCCATCCAATTAAATCCAATGGAGCCTGTTGGCGGCCATCTTGGAAAATGTGTACCCCGTGGTTACATCAGCAATAGCTAGGCATCATTGTTTAGACTTTTCCTAGCTTTATGTTAAGTTTGGTGTGCCCGTTATGAAGACATTTTGGGGTACCTCTTTGCTGGATGTAATGCATTCCTATGGGATTTCATATACGGTGCAATGTACAGGGCAGGTTTCGCATCACATTTCTTGATAACACAATTTATAGAATCATATTGCATATCATTTTCATCAATAGACATCAGTAAATGCTGCTAAAACATATTCTAAGTGTTTTAATGTAATACATTTGAAATGGCTACAAAACTCAACAATTCAGACAGCTATTTCTGGCATTTTCTCTACCACTCTTCTGGTCATATTTGGCTAAATACATATAACTGACATACTTGGGCCATCATGTTGTCTTATCCTCATTGTAACACACATTTTAAGCCATTATTGTGCATATTACACCAATTATGTATTCAGTTATCGCCATGAAAAATCAATGCAGTCCCTCCCCATTGAAATGAATGGTGGCCATCTTGAAAATAGGCTGCTGGGACTGAAATCTATAATGACAACAACAACAAAAATCTCAATGGGTCTCCTTGTTCTGTGTGAAATGTGATGTAGTTATCATCTAGGGTGCCATGTGATAATAGAGCACATCTAAATACTGACCTTCCTGTCTCGATGTACCCAAAAATGCTTACATATATGACCTTTGATCCCCCAAGGTGGGCCCATAGAGATGTCATTACCATTTCAATTGTTTCATACCTTAATTGGTGTTGTATTATTAAGTTAATAATACTGTCTATCAATTACATTAGTATGAAAAGATTGTTCCATGATAATACAAAATGACATTTCATACCCTGTTGGCCCAACTAACCGCATAATATATAATGCAGTAATAACCACATTTAGCTACCGCCGATACGTGGGTATCAGATCAAAATAGAACCTACAGACATGGACCTTAATGAAATGCATCATTAGACTTTGCCACCCCTAAGTGGAATAAAAATGAAATGTGTCTCTCTGGCCCATGGACTACTAGTAATGAGAAGGAATGGTAATGAACGACTCAGGACTGCAAGATTTCAGATAATAAAATATGGCTATAACATATTTCGAACAGGCAGTTGAAGTAGACCTATAATGATATTATTGCTGCTCTTTGGTGTTAGGTTTATGTTGATCCTCTTTTTGCATGCAATAACACAACCAAAAACATGTTTATTAATTGAATGCATAATTGATTGTGTCTCATCAATTTGTTGTCTCGGATATAGGCTCCACAAAAACTATGAAACCGTTCTATGAAGTCGATTGTTATGTAAATGCTTGTTTCATTAGTCTATGGGTCAACCTATTTATCACATTAAGGGTCAAGGAGGACTCTTTGCTCTCTCCTTCAAGGTGGGCTGGTAATCCATCTGTGGAATCGCAACGCAGAGGTGACACCAGAGGTCCCAGAGTGGTGTGGTGAAGAAAAAAAAAACGTTTCTGGGGGCCATCGTTTTTCCTGATCTGGTAACTTAACAAGGTAAAACTACGCACCTTATATGGTATGACGTACATAGGCTATATATAGGCTATGATGGGACCAGAGTTTTTCTAATCAGGTCACACAAAAAACTCCTGGAAATACACCTGGCCTTGGGGAGGAGGAAAACTCTGTCAAATTACAGAAACCCTGTACTTGTTCATATTCATTATATTTTAAAGAAGGACTAGGGGGGGGTTCCTATACACAGACACGGAGACAGCAACATGATTGGACAATAAACAGGGCCGCACTTACTTCATGCAGGTTTTCTACGACGGGTTGATCAAAACAAGCATTGTTAGTTACCACTAAGCCATACTAAAAAAAATCAGTTTAGCACAGGTAAGCCTATGATGCAAAAATGTTGTTTTCTGTTCCATCAGACTAATCCCTGTGCATCCAGTGTCCAATCAGCTCACCCAGACAGTTGATTAACTTGATCTCCACTGCTAAAAAAGCATCTAGATATTATTTCACCTTGCTTCTAGCCTAACACTTGGTTGGCAACAACAGCGGTTTAAACAAACATTGCTCGCTGTCTCTCGAAATGTGCAACATTGCTTCCAATATTGAAATCCGATCTCCACTGTCCAAAAGAGAATTAACGTTTCAGGACAAGACAGACAACTGTGGCAAAATTGGTTTGACTTTGGATAACCTATCTCTAGGGATAGTTAGGGACCGTCAATATATAACACAATGTAAAAAAAAGGGACAATATTTTCATCTCATTCAATATATGTATATGAATTTCTACAATTTAATTGGTTTGAGGTTTTTAGTCCAACCTATTGTCCCATGTACATTGTGTAATTTACCAATTCTGCCTAAATACCCCCATAGGAATTTTATTTTACCTCTAGGCAAGTCAGTTAAGAACAAATTCTTATTTTCAATGACAGCCTAGGAACAGTGGGGCAGAACAACAGATTGTCAGCTCAGGAGTTTGAACTTGCAACCTTCCGGTTACTAGTCCAACGCTCTAACCACTAGACTACCCTGCCGCCCAGAGTATCAAATGTCCAACCAAATTGACCATGGGCATTATGATTATGTGCACTCCAATTGATGATTACTAGCGTGTTGCGAGTTGTGGGCATGTGGGTAGGATTAAAATGGAAAGCTGTTAGGGTACCCTTCATTCTGTGACCTGGGCCTACCATTTTTTCCTATAATTCAAAAACTCAATTTTGGATGAGACTGACTTTATGACCAAAATCATCCGATTTACACTTTGCAGTCAATTTTGAAAACAGAATAAATGTTACTGACTCATATAGATGACACATAGGCCATTTTCAATTTAGAGGCATTCGCTCTTACCCAGGAATCTGTAGTCGTCATGGCTACTGCATCACAACGCGGGCTCAGTCGCATCCAGGGGGCGTGACTGCTGTTCTTCATTCTTCTATCCACTCGCACTATGCATTGTGTCCATGTCTTCATCAATGTGCTCACACTATCCTCCATGATGGAAACAGTCTTGAAGTCATGTTTTGTAGGAAAATAAATTCCAAATAGTCCTGATGACAGCCTTTGGATCGAATTTCAATAAGATACATCGATTACCAAGGATTAGTACCACTATATCAGTAGGCTATATTTTAGCCTATGTACTGCGTAATGATACATTTAGATTTTATGCAGGTATTTTATCAAAGGCATTCCAAAGTATTGATCCCTTCCATATCTAAAAAAAATAAATGGCATAGAATATAAGCTGTAATGCTAAAAGTAACATTGTAAACACATAACAAATACGTAGCCTAAATTCCCCTTTGTATCAGATCAGAACAATAAGAGCCTAAACAATACTCAGTCGGCTCTCATAGTGCAGTATGTTATGCCCATGATATTTCCAATACGCATAGGTTGCCCATTCAGTCCGGCCATAGCCTATGTTATCATCCGATTAAAATGACATCATACAGACATTGTAGATTATATTGCTATTCATGACAAAAACACTGAACACTGATATCTGAACTTTCCCCCTCAAAAAAACACAACAACAACTCTGTTTAGATTCGGGGGTAAATATGCAACACTTACAACCTATCGAACTACCGAACATCAACACCTATTTTTGACTCAAGGACGAATCGAACGATCACAGTACGGTTGGACTTGTCTGGTACACTATAGCGGTGCACACTCCACCTGGCAGATACAGTATGCACCGACACGTCACGATTAGCCATCATAGAAAAAATAGTCGTCACAACTGTATTCTATCTATCGTCATACTCCATATAAAGTGAAAGCGTTTACACATCCGTAAATATCTTTTTGATGTTCACGCAGTTTTGGCTATTCTCATTGGTGAAGTTGGGCTGTTTATACCCACTGTTGATGCCCTCCTCTATATATTCCGACTTGCCCAGAGATGAGGTGCTACGAGTCCTTTTCAGCTCATCTGTGGCTGAGGGTAGGTGCTCGCAGCTGCTGACATGCAAGTACTGTGCGTGCTCTTCTCCATCAGTCTCCCTATGGTAAAAGTAATTGAAGTTGGAGACAATAACTGGCACAGGGAGAGCAATAGTTAACACTCCGGCAATAGCACACAATGACCCAACAATTTTGCCACCAATGGTCACAGGGTGCATGTCTCCATATCCGACCGTAGTCATGGTGACCACAGCCCACCAAAACGCATCTGGGATGCTTGTAAAACTGGATGACGGGTCATCGGCCTCAGCAAAGTAAACAGCACTTGAGAAAAGGATAACTCCAATAAAAAGGAAAAATATCAACAGTCCAAGTTCCCTCATGCTGGCCTTTAGTGTCTGCCCTAAAATCTGTAGCCCCTTAGAGTGCCTGGAGAGCTTGAAGATGCGAAAGACTCTCACGAGCCTTATCACTCTGAGAATGGCCAGGGACATGGCTTGCTGACCGTTACCCTGCTTCTCAGCCAGTTCTGTCCCCAAAGTGATAAAGTAGGGAAATATGGCGACAATGTCGATTATGTTCATTATGTTTTTTGAGAACGTGGATTTGCTGGGGCACGCGAAGAACCTGACCAGCAACTCAAAAGAGAACCATATTATGCAAAGTGTCTCTACCACAAAGAAAGGGTCGGTGAATGGATTTACGTGGTAGGAGGCCGTCCCGTTGACTGTACGTGCCACAGTGACAGGGTCTCTGTCATCCCGAAACTCAGGCAAGGTCTCCAAACAGAATATAACAATTGAGATTAAAATGACAAGCACGGAGACTATGGCTATTCCCCTAGCTGGCCCAGAGCTTTCAGGGTACTCAAACAAAAGCCAAACCTGCTTTTGGAATTCATTATCTGGTAAAACACGTTCCTCTTCTTTTATGAATCCTTCATCCTCCCGGAATTTTTCCATAGCCTCTTCCCCGAGTTGATAGAAATTGATCTCCTCAGAGAAGATGTCAATGGGCACGTTAACAGGTCTCCTGATGCGCCCTCCCGACTGGTAATAATAGAGAATGGCATCAAAGCTGGGTCGGTTTCTGTCGAAAAAATACTCGTTCCTCAGTGGGTCAAAGTAACGCATCCTCTTTCTCCGGTCCCCGAGCAACGTTTTGGGAAACTGATTGAAAGTTTTTAGTTGAGTTTCGAATCGCAAACCTGAAATGTTGATAACCACCCTCTCGCAGCCGAGCTCTTGCTCATATCGATCCACGGACAGGTGTCTCGAAAGCGCCATTGACTCCTCCAACATGTTCTCCACTGAAATGACGCCCATCTCCGTCTTTGAGTAACCGTGGTTCTTAACGCTGTCGGATGAGGTTGAAGTGGTCATCCACACAGATGGTATGGAGGGGTCAGACTGCAACGCGCCTCCTCTAGCCAAACCCCCAAAGACCCTTGGAGAACCAGAGCCGACGCTCATGCGACGCGTCTCCCATCCCCTCTCCTCGTCGTCTCCGCTCGTTGCCACAGTGAAGTGTTTCCGCCCCACTAAGCACACACTGGGGGTTTATAAACACATATTTATTCCCGCCCATGTCGCACATATGTCTGACACACTCCCACCGTTCACCAAATCCGACCCCAACTTGACGTAATCATAGACAAGCAGGCGCGCGCCCTCTCACTTTGTTTCCACACCTTGTGTGGAAGCGATAACAGCAAGTTCCCAAAATGTATCGGGTTCCAATGGTTACCTCATTTTATATTTTCCCTGATTGAAAACATTCTTCAAAACCCCTATCATCTCCCCTATCATCTCCCTATCATACATGTACATTTATTTTGTCTAATATGATGACAATTTCAATTAAATGACAAAACCGTCTGTCGCAAGGGGTGAAAAGTAATTTCTATGTTAGACTGACTTGTTTTTTTTTTTTAGGTTTGCTTACTGTTCAGCGCCAACAACCATAGCTCTCCATGGTGCTGAAATAAGCGCTCCATTCATATGACTGATTAGTTGGCAAAACAAACAGGCTATTATTAACGTTATCCATGGCCACAAAACATGGCTCAATGATTCATGACCAATCATCATATCAATCTCTTGCACTTGTTGACGTACTCATAACACATAGGAATTATAACCCAATCGCTGCTATTTTATGTCTACATTTCATCATGAGTAATCCTTATTCGCTGTTTATGTACATGTGCCAGTAAAACACCATATATACAAAAGTATATTGCATCCCTTCATATTAGTGGATTTGGCTATTTCAGCCACACCCGCTGCTGACGGGTCTATAAAATCGAGCACACCTCCATGCAATCTCCATACACAAACATTGGCATTAGACTTACCTTACAGAAGAGCTCAGTGACTTTCAACAGGGCACTGTCATAGGATGCCACTTTTTCAACAAGTCAGTTCTTCAAATGTCTGCTCTGATAGA
Source organism: Oncorhynchus mykiss (assembly GCF_013265735.2). Classification (NCBI taxonomy): domain Eukaryota; kingdom Metazoa; phylum Chordata; class Actinopteri; order Salmoniformes; family Salmonidae; genus Oncorhynchus; species Oncorhynchus mykiss. The sequence continues at coordinate 40,612,927 of NC_048571.1, forward strand.
GCTGCCCTGGTCAACTGTAAGTGCTGTTATTGTGAAATAGAAACATCTAGGAGCAACAACGGCTCAGCGGTGAAGTGGTAGGCAACAGAAGTTCACAGAATGGGACTGCCGAGTGCTGAAGCGCTTAGTGCATACAAATTGTCTGTCCTCAGTTGCAACACTCATTTTCGAGGTCACCATGCGCAAAGCCAAGCATCGGCTGGAGAGTTGTAAAGTTCTCCACCATTGGATGCTGGAGCAGTGGAAACGTGTTCTCTGGAGTATGAATCACACTTCACCATCTGGCAGTCAGATGGTCAAATCTGGGTTTGGCAGATGCTACCTGCCCAAATGCATAGTTCCAACTGTAAAGTTTGGTGGAGGAGGAGTGATGGTCTGGGGCTGTTTTTTATGGTTCGGGCTAGGCCCCTTAGATCCAGTGAAGGGACATCTCAATGCTTCAGCATACAATAACATTCTAGACGACTCTGTGCTTCCAACTTTGTGGCAACAGTTTGTGGAAGGCCCTTTCCTGTTTCAGCATGGCAATGCCTCTGTGCACAAAGAGAAGTCCATACAGAAATGGTTTGTCAAGATCGGTGTGGAAGAACTTGACTGGCCTGCACAGAGCCCTGACCTCATCCCCATCAAACACCTATGAGAGGAATTGGATTGCCGACTGCAAGCCAGGTCTAATCACCCAATATCAGTACCCAACCTCATTAATGCTGTTGTGGCTGAATGGAAGCAATGTCCCCCAGCAATGTTCCAACATCTAGTAGAAAGCCTTCCCAGAAGAGTGGAGGCTGTTATATCAGCAAAGGGAGGACAAACTCCATATTAATGCCCAAGATTTTGGAATGAGATGTTTGACGAGCAGGTGTCCACATACATTTGGTCATGTAGTGTACTATGAAGCCTATTGTCCAGACTGCTGGTATGCAGTAGTAATGAATCAATTGCTAAGATCTGGAGACCGTGGCAACAGTAGATCCATTACCACTGTTCCCATTTTATCATGGGAGCATTTTCCAATAGTAGGGTCAGAACCTCTGGATTTTCTAGAAGTAGAAATATGTTTTTGTCTATTGCTTTTTGCATATACAATGAGTGTACAAAACAGTAGGAACACCTTCCTAATATTGAGTTGCACCCCCTTTTGCCCTCAATTTGTCAGGAATAGACTCTACAATATGTTGAAAGCATTCCACAGGAATGCTGGCACATGTTGACTCCAATGCTTCCCACAGTTGTGTCAAGTTGGCTGGATGTCCTTTGGGTGGTAGACCACTCTTGATACACAAGGAAAACTGTTGAGCGTGAAAAATCCAGCAACATTGTAGTTCTTGACACACTCAAACCAATGAGCCTGGCACCTACTACCAAACCCCATTCAAAGGCACTTAAATATTTTGTCTTGCCCATTCCCTCTCTAAATGACACACACACACACACACAATCCATGTCTCAATTGTCTCAAGGCTTAACAATCCTTCTTTAACCTGTCTCCTCCCCTTCATCCACACTGAAGTGGATTTAACAATCAATAAGGGATCATAGCTCACCTGGTCAGTCTATGACATGGAAAGAGCATGTTTTGTACACTCAGTGTATAACTGTAAGACTAAAACTCTGATGTAATTTATATTTAAGGAAGTTGGAGGCTTTGCCACAAAAAATAACTAAATCAAAATGACTAGAGCAATTATCCTGCTGATCGCCCTTCCCCTCCCTCGTGGGATACTGTTTACGTCTCGTTTGGCCTCCATGGAAACAAAACATTATAAGCTTTCATAGGATGAAAAGTGTTGAGTTGGCGACAGACATGTTACATAACTTCCAATAAAACATTTTTTGGGACAAGGACAGGAGAGACTATTTCCCAAATGTTTCTTAAAGGAAATATCATGAAAAGCCCTTTTCAGTTCAGACATAGAGGAAATAGGCTCTTTGTGTTGAATGTGAAGGCCCTTTTCAATCCCTTTAGTGTTGGATCAACAAAGTGACAGATACAAGAAAAGAAAATACCCTGGGTAGAAGAGACACCTTTCATTTAAACATTTTCATGGACATCCTCTTCTGAATAGACCACCATGGTTACTACTATGATAGGATCTCTGTCTTCTCTCTTCTCCTCCCTTTTTCTCTCTCTCTCTCTCTGTCTCTCTCTCTCTGCCTCTGTCTCTCTCGCTCTGTCTCTCTTTCCCTTTTTATTTCCCCCCTGCTCTCTTTCTCCAAATGAACATCTTCAGCTAACAGTAAATATAATTTAAATCGGTAATTTACTCAGGGAATTTGTGTAAGCACTAAGCAGTCTGTTTGTCCCTGTAAACAGTGAGGGAGTAATTGTTCTGAACCATGTCTGACCCACTCGGGATCTGATCTTACTTTGAGAAACGTCATGTTTTCATGTATGTCTTCATATGCCTTTCCTTTTTTCGGAAGTGGTTCGATGTGTTCAATTAATGGGGACGAAGGGTCATTCATTCAGGGGTTCTGACATCGTTTGATAGGCCCGTTTCATATTCAGACATCATTAATCACACCTGCCTAATGTCATTTTGGTGACGGTGTCAGGGGTGTGCATCATCTGCATCTTCGCGCATGACATCCACGTGTTCTTGTGTGTTCGAGAGAGAGAGAGAGAGAGAGAGAGAGAGAGAGAGAGCATGGAATTCCCCACTGTGTACAACCAATGTGAGATCCAAGATGTCAGTCAGGCTGCAAATCAAGTTGGTTATGTTGGTTATGTAACGCCACCAAAAGTGATTGATCCTCCCATCTAGAACAGGCCAGGGCAGTGGTTGGACATGAACAACCTTTTTCCCAGACATCCCCATGCTCAATTTCACGTACAGTAGTTGCAGTAATAGTTAATGGGCTTTCATATAAAGTCCCTGCGTGCATTTACCACATTCGAAACCCATTCCAACCTACCAATGGGAATTGTTCTGCGTTCTCTAATCTTAGGAGTGAAGAGCACTGGGCTACAACTTACATTTCGTCAGGGAATGTTTATCTTTGGTACGGCTGAAATGTAATATGATATTCGAAACTGCTTTGTGCGATTGTCTCACGGCTTAGGGCAAGGACCTGGCATGCCAAAGCACACTGGGAACAACCGTAATAATTCCCTCTTTAACAAAACAGTCTTATCTGCACTGGGAAACAAAGAGAATATGTCACTCCAGTCATACTTCGACTGCAGTACACCAGGTGACATTTCTTCAATGCGGTTCATGTTTCATCATAGTAATGATGCTTAGGTGCCTCTTTGACTAATGAGAAACAAGTCTTTTTTTGTCCGTCTGCTCCAGCTCGTAAGCACACGGTGGAATCCATAGAGCCAGAGAGAGACCAGGGGCCATCGATACATAATCCATTGGCTGTGAGTGGAATCACTACACACTACACTGTCTATCTACACCAGGGGTCTCCAGCCTCTGTAGCATGAGAGCTACTTTTAAAAAAAATGTAATGTTGTGGGCTACTATTTTTTTTCTAGCTTTCAAATAGGCACATTCTTCTCTTCTCCTCTACCCCGCAACTCCTCCCAGGGTCCTTAGTGTACAAGTAGTGCACTATGTTTTCTGTTAATATACCAAGTAAAATTATGTTTAATTAACAACTCTAAGGGGGCCTATATAATCTGTGATCATCCAAGATGTCAGTCAGGCTGCAAATCAAGTTCGTTATGTTGGTTATGTAACACCACCAAAAGTGGAAGGAAATAATTTGAAAGACATTTACAATAGGGGGGAAAAAAAATAAACTGTAGCTCTTGACAAATATTAAATAAAGATCATATGAGAAAACACTTTTCCCCAAACATTCTTTTAAATATTTTGTATATTTTCCTAAATAATGTGTTCTCAGTTTTATTTCTCCTGGTTTCATACTTTTTTTTGGATTTTCACTCTCAAATGAAAAAAAAACTCATAGAGAAACAACAGAGTTGTATGTTCTGTGTGCATACCAGTGCTTAAATCACATCAGAATACATTTTGTTTAGGTTTGGAAGAAAACTACACTCAAAAAACGAAATTGGTTAATGTGCCATCTAATGGGTCGGTCGTGCCATGGTTATGTACTGCTGCTGCTCATTTCATGGCAAAGTTAGCAAATAATAGATACAAATTATATACTTACTCATGATATATTTCTGGGATAATGTCAATATTGTATTAATTGCTTGCGGTTTCTGATACTTGTGAGATTTGTTTGTGAGAGTTTGCGGTGGTGCTCATTCTATGTACTTTCAGAATTATGCGGCGAGCTACTCATAGGTGGGCAGTAGCTCGCAATCAACCTTTTGGAGACCCCTGATCTATACAATATCAAGGTCATAAATAACATAACATAAAGATTGTAATTTATTTCAACCAGACTACCATTTGGCAGCGAGAGAGATCCACTAGGGTTCATTTGGATCCAATTAGATCCATGCAGCAGATGTCCGCATTCTGCATTGGGGTAATTTGTTCCAATTAGATCTATACAGCAGATGTCTGCAATCTGCATTTCCCCATCACTGGAGTAACTAATTACCTTAACTCATTTGAGTAAACTAATACTATGCGAAAATGATATTGTGTTAAAATAATATGTTGAAAATATATACATCAGTGTAATTAAATGTACATAATCAACTTATACATGATACACAAATTAAACAATTTAATACAATGTTTCATTTCTTATATGAAGTGCACATTTAAAAAAAAAAATGGAACAATAGGAAACTTAAATTGCGGTCTGGCATCCTCAGTGATGTTTTTTCTTCTTCATTAATTAGGTCTTGCCACCACGGAAATGTGAACAGCAGCTGCTTCCACGGCAACGTGCAAAACAAGCATGACACACATACCAAACGGCCTGGGGGGATAGATTGAAGCTTCTCATCAACTTAGCTATACGCTCTAATATCACAGGTAAATACACACACACACACACACACACACACACACACACACACACACACACACACACACACACACACACACCTCAGAGGCTTTGCATTTAAAATGCTGTAGACAAACCTCTCCGCTTCCATAATAAGCCTCCTCTGTGGAGGTCATACATACAGGGAGGATATAGCACTGTATGTATTGGATAGAAATATCCAACCAAACAATCATTGTGTGATACATCATTACAAATGACTGCTATTGTGATCATTTGACTCACAAGATCATGAATAGAAGCCCGAAGATCCATTTTAATAAGAGTTTTACCGACCCATAATCACCGGAAAGTGACATTCAAGGTAAATGTTTAGTGCGATATACTGTAGTACAACCTCCCGACGAGTGACAGAACACCAGCTTACAGCCCCAGAAATGACATATGGCATATCACATCTTAAGACACCATTACAAATGACACCACGGCAATGAGATGTGAAGGTCATCTGAAGTAGAGGAAGCGTGCAGGGAATAGGTGATCCAACCTCCTGGATTACTGCTTCCTCACACCATATTCTGTATGACATCCTGTCAAGGTAATGGATTGAGCAGAAAGCCGCCCCCCCTTGGGTATTAGGTCAATGCTTTCTGTCTGATCACGGTTGAAGAGGTGGGCCATATTTCAAGGATGACTTGAAAAGGAAGCTAAAACAGTGTAAGAGATGGGTGAGGAGGTATAGGAGATACCGTAAATTGTCTCAAGGCTTATGAAAATCCTTCTTTAACCTGTTTCCTCCCCTTCATCTATGCTGATCGAAGTTGATTTTAACAAGTGATGTCAGTAAGGGATCATAGGTTTCACCTGGACTCACCTGGTCAGTCAATGTCATGGAAAGTGCAGGTGTTCTTAATGTTTTGTATACTCAGTGTATATGAATTATGTGTAAATAGTATTTTTGTTGTCTCTTGGTGTCTTTCCAATACACTGTATAACTATTTTTATTTATTTTTCTTATGTAATATCTTGTTGTTGTTGTCTATTACTTGTATGCACTTATTCCTCTAAAATTAATTGGACTACTTTGGTTACGTCCCTGTTAGTGAGCATTTCTCCTTCACCAAGATAATTCACCCACCTGACAGGTGTGACATATCAAGAAGCTAATTAAACAGGATGATCAATTCACAGGTGCACCTTGTGCTGGGGGACAATAAAATGCCATTCTAACATGTGCAATTTGGTCACACAACACAATGCTACAGATATCTCAAGTTTTGAGGGAGCATGCAGCTGGCATACTGACTGCAGGAATGTCCACCAGAGCTGTTGCCAGAGAATTGAATGTTCATTTCTATACCATAAGCAGGCTCAGGTTCAGGGGCAGGCAGAGTGGTCAGGCGGGCGGGCTCAGGGTAGGGACAGGCAAGGGTCAAAACCAGGTGGACGAGAAAAGGGAGGCTGTGGAAAAGCAGGAGCTGATACAAAAACGCTGGTTAACTTGACAAACAAGATGAACTGGCAACAGACAAACAAAGAACAGGGCTGTGAGACATGGGTTTAACTCGGGACACATGAAAGGTGGGGTGTATATGAAGGTTACAGGGGAAACAGAAGATGAACAGCAGAGGGACTAATAATTTTAGACATGGGAAACGGGCCAATAAACAGGGGGAGGGGCAGATCCCGGATGGATAGCCATACCTTCTGCCTGAGACGATACCAGGGAGCCGGGGTCCGATGGCGATCCGCTTGTCGTCAATACCTGGAGGTGGTCTTGAGGAGGGCGCATCCGGGCTTTCCTCCAGGGACGACGACAGCTGAGCAGAAGGTACGCTGACTACTTCCTCCTGCTCGGGGAAGAGCGGGGGCTGATACCTCAGAGAATATTCAAATGGCGTTAGGCCCGTGGCAGAGCAGGGAAGGGAGTTGCATGTGTATAACACCCAGACTTTTTTTCCTAAGGTCTTGGCTGAGGTCTTGGCTGATTTATTTTGATTTTCCTATGATGTCAAGCAAAGAGGCACTGGGTTTGAAGGTAGGCCCTAATGTGGATAAAGAGTTACTTGTCTAACAGAACACAGAGCGTGCTCTTAATTGAAGCCTCTGCAACATAATCCAGGTAGAATCAGGAATTCCCCAGGGCAGCTGTCTAGACCCCTTACTTTTTCAATCTTTACTAATAACTTGAGAAAAGCTAGTGTGTCTATGTATGTGGATGACTCAACACTATACACGTCAGCTACTACAGTAACTGAAATGACTGCAACACTTAACAAAGAGCTGCAGTTAGTTTAAGAATGGGTGGAAATGAATAAGTTAGTCCTAAATATTGTATTTGGCTCAATGTTGAAGAGAGATTGTCTTCATCACTACTTGTTTTTGTAAAAGGTGTTGACAAGCTGAATGTACCGAGCTGTGTGTTTAAAATACTAGCACACAGCTTGGACATCCATGCATACCCCACAAGACATGCCACCAGAGGTCTCTTCACAATCCCCAAGTCCAGAACAAACTATGGGAGGTGCACAGTACTACAGAGAGCCATGGCGACATGCAACTCTATTCCACATCAGGTAACTGATGCAAGCAGTAGAATCAGATTAAAGAAACAGGTAAAAATACACGTTATGGAACAACGGGGACTGTGAAGAAACACACACAAAATGCAACAACACGCATATGCATACATTGTGATATTGTTGTATGGTGGTATTATACATTTTGTACTGTAGATATGTAGTGGTGTAATAATGTTACATGATGTACTGTTTTATGCTGCCTAAGCAGCAGCTAATGGGGATCATTAATAAATATAAATAAAAATGCATATAGTCCGGGTGGCCATTTCAATAGTCACTGCGGGTACAACATCTCCTATTCACTTCCTGATGAACTCAGTCACCGCATCTGTGTATTTGTCAATGTTATTCTCAGAGGCTACCCGGAACATATCCCAGTCTGTGTGATCAAAACAATCCTGAAGGACGGATTCTTATTGGTCAGACCGGAAAGGAGCCTTTTAGAGCTCACTTCAGACCGGTACTTTATGCGTTTCAGTTTGACTGTGACCTCTCCAGCTTGTTGACAAGAAAGAGTGATTCATTTAATATTTACTTTGAGTGTCCAGTGTAAGAAATTACGATCAAGACTATCCTACTAATGGGACATTAACAACTGTAATACCAAGTCGTGGCTGAACGACGACATGGATAATATAGAGCTGGCTGAATTTTCCACGCACCGGCAGGACAGAGAAGCTACGTCTGGTAAGACGAGGGGTAAAGGGTGTGTGTTAATTTGTCAATAACAGCAGGTGCGCGATGTCTAATATTAAAGAAGTCTCAAGGTATTGCTTGCCTAAGGTAGAGTACCTTATGATAAGCTGCAAACCACAGTATCTACCAAGAGAGTTCTCATCTATACTATTTGTAATTGTCTATTTACCACCACAAACCAATGCTGGCACAGCGTCTATTAAAACCTTCCCCAACCAGAAACCGTGGATTGATGGCAGCATTCCCGCAAAACTGAAAGCACGAACCACTGCTTTAATTCAGGGCAAGGCGACCGGAAACATGACCGAATACAAATAGTGTAGCTATTCCCTCCGCAAGGCAATCAAACAAGCTAAGCGTCAGTATAGAGACGAAGTAGAGTCGCAATTCAATGGCTCAGACACAAGAGGTATGTGGCAGGGTCTACAGTCAATCACGGACTACAAAAAGATAACCAGCCCCTTCGCGGACCACGATGTCTTGCTCCAAGACAAACTAAACAACTTTTTTCCCTCACTTTGAGGACAATACAGTGCCATCAACGTGAGTAAAACATTTAAACATGTTAACCCTCGCAAGGCTGCCGGCCCAGACAGACCAGCTGGCTGGTGTGTTTACGGACATATTCAATCATTCCTTATGCAGACGACACTACAGTTGTAGGCTTGATTACCAACAACAACGAGACAGCCTACAGGGAGGAGGTGAGGGCCCTCTGAGTGTGGTGTCAGGAAAATAACCTCACACTGAATGTCAACAAAACAAAAGAGATGACTTCAGGGAACAGCAGAGGGAGCAGCCCCCAATCCACATTGAGTTTTAACATTGAGTGGCTGCTGCCAACATACTGACTCATCTCTAGCCACTTTCATGTTTAAAAATTGGATGTAATAAATGTATCACTAGCCACTTTAAACAATGCAGTTTTATATGTTTTCCTACCCTACATTATTCATCTCATATGTATATACTGTATTCTATACCATCTACTGCATCTTGCCTATGCCGTTCGGCCATTGCTCATCCATATATTTTTATTTACATATTCTTATTAATTCCTTTACACTTGTGTGTGTATAAGGTAGTTGTTATGAAATTGTTAAATTATTTGTTAGATATTACTGCAGGGTCGGAACTCGAAGCACAAGCATTTCGCTACACTCACATTAACATCTGCTAACCATGTGTATGAAACAAGTACATTTTAAATCAAATAAAATGTTATTTTGATTTATTAAGACTCTATAAGGCAATAAGCAAACAAGAAAATGCTCATCCATAAGCAGCGCTCCTAGTGCCCTGGGACATTAATGCAGGCAAACTTTAATCCTTATTACCTAATTTCAACCAGCATGTGCAACCAGAGGGAAAAAAACTCTAGACCACCTTTACTCCACACACAGAGATGCATATAAAGCTCTCCCCCGTCCTTCATTTGGAAAATCTGACCATGATTATATCCTCCTGATTCCTGCTTACAAGCAAAAACTAAAGCAGGAAGTACCAGTTACTCACTCAATGCGGAACTGATCAGATGGCGCGGATGCTACGGTACAGGACTATTGTGATAGCACAGACTGGAATATGTTCCGGGATTCATCCAACGGCATTCAGGAGTATACCACCTCAGTCATCGGCTTCATCAATAAGTGCATCGACGACGTCGTCCCACAGTGACCGTACGTGCATATCCCAATCAGAAGCCATGGAGTACAGGTGACATCCACGTTGAGCTAAAGCTGCCACTTTCAAGAAGCGGGACACTAATCCGGACGCTTATAAGAAATCCTGCTATACCCTCAGATGAACCATCAAACAAGCAAAGCATCAATACTGGATTAAGATTAAATCCGACTACACCGGCTCTTATGCTATATATAAATATAATAAATAATTATTTTCATAACTCTTTCTTGAACCTCACTGTTGGTTAAGGGCTTGTAAAGTAAGCATTTCACAGTAAGGTCTATACTTGTTATATTCTGCGCATGTGCCAAATAAAGTTTTATTTGATTTGATGTCTCTCATTTTTAGATTACATGAGCATTTCTCATCAGTGGAGTTTGATTTATGACATTATGTATGTGAAGGACGGAGAGAGTACTATTACTGAATATGGTGTATGAATGGAACACTACTGTATAAGAGGAATTTTTGAAAGCAATGTATGCGAGAGTATTGTATGTTTGACTAATGTACTGAACAGGAGATTAGCTCCAGCATGCAAGCTGTGTGGTTGTTAAAGTAAGTGTTAATTTGAGGAACTTTTTTTCTTTTTTTTTTCTAAAAGCTTAACATATGGGTCATAGAAATAGTAAGAGCAGGAGGGACAATCTGAACTGGGAACCAAGTGTGTTGTGCAAAGTAATGTCGAAAACATTGAACCAAACAGAAGATTGGACCAAGTGGACAGATGGAGATTTCCCAGCAGACCAGAGACAGATCACTAATGAACTGGGATCTGTGAGAAGCCAACTTGACAGAACAATGAAGTGAAAGTGAAGTGGGACGATTTCAGAAAATGGGAGAGGGAAGCAAAACATGCAAAAAAAATTAAGCTGTAAGAGGACTGACGGTCAAACAAGTGGAACCACCAGAGAAGAAAGAGGAGGACGAAGAGAAGAAAAAAGAAGAAGCCCGGCTGGTTACCAGCAAAAACAAGAAAGAGAGGAAACGAGCTGAGAGGAACAGAAGAGAGAGAAAGTGAAAAAAGAAGCACTAGAGAACCTCAGAAGAGAACTGGGGAAATGTAAGAGAGAAGAGAGAATGTAGAAATACAAGACGCAAATGAAGTACAAGCAGCAGGAGAATGCCAGTATAGAATAGAGTAGCTGAGCAGAAGAAGATGAAACAAGCGGCAGTGAGGTCAGCAACAAGGACAACGACAGAAATATACGAGAAAGAAGAAAAAGCCTCCCCAGGAATGTATCTGATAATACGCTGCCCCAACTCCAATGGAGGTGGGGGCGTGTTGGACATGGAGAGACCCGTTGGATGTTGATGAAATTAAAGTGATAGTGGGTGATGTCACTGACCCAGAAAAAAAGATGCTGTAAAGTTTGAAGAAGAGGTAAAAGCAATCGTCTCCATGTACAACCCCACCACCAGAGAAATTGAAGAAATACTCTGCCCCTGCTTGAAATTGAAACATACAGCGCCAGTCAAAAGTTTGGACACACCTACTCCTTCAAGGGTTTTTCTTTATTTGTACTATTTAAAATAATAGTGAAGACATCAACGATGAAACAACACATATGATATCATGTAGTAACCAAAAAAGTGTTAAACAAATAAAAATACAGTACCTGTCAAAAGTTTTGCACACTACTAATTCCAGGGGTTTTGGCCATTGTCTGGTGTTTTGTGGTGGAAAACTGAGCGAGTCGATCATAACACGCCAACCCCGGTACTCGTGGGTAGACAGGCTAGAAATGTTTTGTTGTTGTTGTGAAGCTAGCGTTCAATGACCACTCCCTGTTGCATACAACACACTTCCATTCTCCAGATCACAATGGGCCCTATGACTGATTTAAGATGAAATCGTAAACCCAGTTACGGTCAACCCTGTTACTTTATTTGGCTCTTAATAGGCACTTACCATAATATATCTTTTTTTAACCTCTTGAGATGGGAAAACTCGTTTTTTAATTAAGTTAACCTTTTTACATGTACCAACAAACGGGTGTGATCATTCTACAGTGTTCCCTGCAGCGTACGCTCAAACCGGTGTGATTAGAACGCTTATTTAGATCGTCCAGTTTCCATTGAAGCAACAGTCAGCATTTGAGCTGGCCACACTGTTTCTTCACAGAAACATTTTGCACAAACACAGTCCTTAAAGTTATGTCCTGAATGTTTCATTTTTTTGGATGCAATATTCAGACATTCACAGAAGTAAAGACAGCATAACACAACCATCCAAACCGGAAAATGTGGGCTACATTTGTTACGTCCATCGTCGGAATGAGACCAAAGCGCAGCGTGGAAGTGTACTTTATTTAAAGTGAACACCAAAAAAAAAAAAGAAAAGATAAACAAATGTAAAGTTCTGCAGGGCTGTACAGCTACTGCGCAAAAACAAGATCCCACAAACTCAGGTGGAAAACAGGCTGCCTAAGTATGATTCCCAATCAGAGACAACGAAAGACAGCTGCCTCTAATTGGGAACCATACCCGCCCAACAAAGAAATAGAAAACTAGAATGCCCACCCAAATCACTCCCTGACCTAACCAAATAGAGAAATAAACAGGCTCGCTAAGGTCAGGGCGTGACAACATTACTCCTGGCGCTAACTGAGGAAAGATTTACGTAACACAAGCTGTCATATTTAGCTAACTCTCGGCTGACAGAAACCACAATATGAATTAGCTAATAGCAATTACTATTTACAATTCATCACATCAGGGGTGAGCTCACTATTGATCGAAATAATTGAGTGAAATACAAAAAAATCGAAAGTAATCTGAGTACGGATAGTTTGTGCGCGCCACCATGTTTTTTTTTCTTCGCATCAACCCAAAGAGAAGAGAAGACAAGATGAGTTTAGTCTGTTTGCAATAGACATGTTGAAGGGCTGGTGTCGTCTACGGTCATTCACTTCCCTTCATTCACTTACAGAAGTTTGCTTGAAAAATGTGTGAACCATTCCTTCATCTTTTATACATACGTTAATGTGACACCCAGAATGCATTGTATAATGTCAACAAACATGGCTGGCAAATAGCTTAGCATTAGCTCATCATAATCAATACAACCTTCAAAAAAGTATTTTACACACATCATAGTTGTCCATTACAATCAATGCTATAATCAGACTGCATTATTTGTCACCAGTACTTGGAAACATGAATAAACTGTAAATACATTATGCTCCATACATACATACATACATACTCTAAGCTACAGTAGAAACGACAACACGATATACAGAAAATAAGGCACTTCCTTTGAAAGGAATGCACACATGTCCGATGTTATTATGTGTAAGGAAAACAACAAAGAAGGCAATGCGTGCGCCAGCCAGAAAATGTGCCAGTTCATGCAAGACTGCACAAATGTCTGCATTGTTGATCTGAGGAAACACAGGGGAGGTGCTTGGGCTCTCCTTGAGTAGAAGAGAGAAGAAGTTTGTCCGGCTCAGTAAAGCCTCAAACATAAATTGTCCGCAACAGTGAAATGGGCTTCTTCTATCTGAATTATTGAGGGGGCGGAACACACCCCAATTCAAACTGTTGTTAGAAAATAACATTTGTTAGAAAATCATTTCAAATTGACAAATTGAAACATAGCCTTTAGATAATTAGCAGGCAGCCGTGTGTTTACTATCCTGTTGCGTAACAATCACATTTTGGAACAGTGAGTGCATTCTGGCATCACGTGCATTAAACAACTCATGCTAGGGAAACCGTTAGACATATTTGGAACCCGCATTTATGACAGAATGTTAAAATGAGGTGAAATCTCAAGTTTTTTTGAGCAAGTGACACATCTCAAAAGGCACCGAATGGGTGGAACATCTTGGACAGTTAGGTGTCACTTCCCTTAGATGACTCACCCTATTTAAACTGTTTTCACTCATCCTGTCCTATCCATTAGGGGCAATATTGAATACATGCAGGCAGCAATCCAGGTCAGTGGAGATGATGATCAAACATCCTGGTCTAGACGGGTCTATGGGAAAAGACCTCCCTGAAGAGCAGAGGCATGCATGGGCATGCCCATTGAAATGGAGGGGGCACCGCACATTGCCCATTGGCTCATCCTGTGGTGAAAGTCACTAACACTGTGAAAATATCTAAACATTATCTGATGCATGCCATAGTGATTATGCTGCAGAGTCTCTGCTCAGAGTGGTGGGTACTGAAGTGAATGTGCCACACTAACCTACTACTGTAATGAGCAAATCACAGAATTTTCCCTATATGGTAAAAAAAATGCCCTTTCGTCATTCTCTCCTAAAGATTCATTCAGGCTCTCAGACAGTATAGAAAACACCTGATCATGAAGAAAGCTAAAAATACCGACCCCACATCTGCTCACTTTGTTATTGTGTGATGACAGTGTGACAATGTGCAGGATGTGCCAGTGTCATCTCACACATTTCCTGCCGCTGGCAATTCATGTGAGCTGTATAATTAGGCAGCCACTGGAGATGGTCTCTGGAAGTAAATGCAAATGAATGCAACTCATTCAATGAAAGGTCTATCATTAAATATCTAAGAGTCAAGATAAGACCATCTACTTAAAATCAAATCAAATCAAATCAAATTTTATTTGTCACATACACATGGTTAGCAGATGTTAATGCGAGTGTAGCGAAATGCTTGTGCTTCTAGTTCCGACAATGCAGTAATAACAAGTAATCTAACTAACAATTCCAAAACTACTGTCTTGTACACAGTGTAAGGGGATAAAGAATATGTACATAAGGATATATGAATGAGTGATGGTACAGACCAGCATAGGCAAGATACAGTAGATGGTATCGGGTACAGTATGTACAAATGAGATGAGTATGTAAACAAAGTGGCATAGTATAGTATAAAGTGGCTAGTGATACATGTATTACATAAGGATACCGTCGATGATATAGAGTACAGTATATACGTATGCATATGAGATGAATAATGTAGGGTAAGTAACATTTATATAAGGTAGCATTGTTTAAAGTGGCTAGTGATATATTTACATCATTTCCCATCAATTCCCATTATTAAAGTGGCTGGAGTTGAGTCAGTGTCAGTGTGTTGGCAGCAGCCACTCAGTGTTAGTGGTGGCTGTTTAACAGTCTGATGGCCTTGAGATAGAAGCTGTTTTTCAGTCTCTCGGTCCCAGCTTTGATGCACCTGTACTGACCTCGCCTTCTGGATGATAGCGGGGTGAACAGGCAGTGGCTCGGGTGGTTGATGTCCTTGATGATCTTTATGGCCTTCCTGTGACATCGGGTGGTGTAGGTGTCCTGGAGGGCAGGTAGTTTGCCCCCGGTGATGCGTTGTGCAGACCTCACTACCCTCTGGAGAGCCTTACGGTTGAGGGCGGTGCAGTTGCCATACCAGGCGGTGATACAGCCCGCCAGGATGCTCTCGATTGTGCATCTGTAGAAGTTTGTGAGTGCTTTTGGTGACAAGCCGAATTTCTTCAGCCTCCTGAGGTTGAAGAGGCGCTGCTGCGCCTTCTTCACGATACTGTCTGTGTGAGTGGACCAATTCAGTTTGTCTGTGATGTGTATGCCGAGGAACTTAAAACTTGCTACCCTCTCCACTACTGTTCCATCAATGTGGATAGGGGGGTGTTCCCTCTGCTGTTTCCTGAAGTCCACAATCATCTCCTTAGTTTTGTTGACGTTGAGTGTGAGGTTGTTTTCCTGACACCACACTCCGAGGGCCCTCACCTCCTCCCTGTAGGCCGTCTCATCGTTGTTGGTAATCAAGCCTACCACTGTTGTGTCGTCCGCAAACTTGATGATTGAGTTGGAGGCGTGCGTGGCCACGCAGTCGTGGGTGAACAGGGAGTACAGGAGAGGGCTCAGAACGCACCCTTGTGGGGCCCCAGTGTTGAGGATCAGCGGGGAGGAGATGTTGTTGCCTACCCTCACCACCTGGGGGCGGCCCGTCAGGAAGTCCAGTACCCAGTTGCACAGGGCGGGGTCGAGACCCAGGGTCTCGAGCTTGATGACGAGCTTGGAGGGTACTATGGTGTTGAATGCCGAGCTGTAGTCGATGAACAGCATTCTCACATAGGTATTCCAGTGTGCAGTGTGGTTGAGATTGCATCGTCTGTGGACCTATTTGGGCGGTAAGCAAATTGGAGTGGGTCTAGGGTGTCAGGTAGGGTGGAGGTGATATGGTCCTTGACTAGTCTCTCAAAGCACTTCATGATGACGGATGTGAGTGCTACGGGGCGGTAGTCATTTAGCTCAGTTACCTTAGCTTTCTTGGGAACAGGAACAATGGTGGCCCTCTTGAAGCATGTGGGAACAGCAGACTGGTATAGGGATTGATTGAATATGTCCGTAAACACACCGGCCAGCTGGTCTGCGCATGCTCTGAGGGCGCGGCTGGGGATGCCGTCTGGGCCTGCAGCCTTGCGAGGGTTAACACGTTTAAATGTCTTACTCACCTCGGCTGCAGTGAAGGAGAGACCGCATGTTTTCGTTGCAGGCCGTGTCAGTGGCACTGTATTGTCCTCAAAGCGGGCAAAAAAGTTATTTAGTCTGCCTGGGAGCAAGACATCCTGGTCCGTGACTGGGCTGGATTTCTTCCTGTAGTCCGTGATTGACTGTAGACCCTGCCACATGCCTCTTGTGTCTGAGCCGTTGAATTGAGATTCTACTTTGTCTCTGTACTGGCGCTTAGCTTGTTTGATAGCCTTGCGGAGGGAATAGCTGCACTGTTTGTATTCGGTCATGTTACCAGACACCTTGCCCTGATTAAAAGCAGTGGTTCGCGCTTTCAGTTTCACACAAATGCTGCCATCAATCCACGGTTTCTGGTTAGGGAATGTTTTAATCGTTGCTATGGGAACGACATCTTCAACGCACGTTCTAATGAACTCGCACACCGAATCAGCGTATTCGTCAATGTTGTTATCTGACGCAATACGAAACATCTCCCAGTCCACGTGATGGAAGCAGTCTTGGAGTGTGGAGTCAGCTTGGTCGGACCAGCGTTGGACAGACCTCAGCGTGGGAGCCTCTTGTTTTAGTTTCTGTCTGTAGGCAGGGATCAACAAAATGGAGTCGTGGTCAGCTTTTCCGAAAGGGGGGCGGGGCAGGGCCTTATATGCGTCGCGGAAGTTAGAGTAACAATGGTCCAAGGTCTTTCCTCCCCTGGTTGCGCAATCGATATGCTGATAAAATTTGGGGAGTCTTGTTTTCAGATTAGCCTTGTTAAAATCCCCAGCTACAATGAATGCAGCCTCCGGATAAATTGTTTCCAGTTTGCAGAGAGTTAAATAAAGTTCGTTCAGAGCCATCGATGTGTCTGCTTGGGGGGGGATATATACGGCTGTGATTATAATCGAAGAGAATTCTCTTGGTAGATAATGCGGTCTACATTTGATTGTGAGGAATTCTAAATCAGGTGAACAGAAGGATTTGAGTTCCTGTATGTTTCTTTCATCGCACCATGTCACGTTGGCCATGAGGCATACGCCCCCGCCCCTCTTCTTACCAGAAAGATGTTTGTTTCTGTCTGCGCGATGTGTGGAGAAACCCGTTGGCTGCACCGCTTCGGATAGCGTCTCTCCAGTGAGCCATGTTTCAGTGAAGCAAAGGACGTTACAGTCTCTGATGTCCCTCTGGAATGCTACCCTTGCTCGGATTTCATCAACCTTGTTGTCAAGAGACTGGACATTGGTAAGAAGAATGCTAGGAAGTGGTGCGCGCTGTGCCCGTCTCCGGAGTCTGACCAGAAGACCGCCTCGTTTCCCTCTCTTTCGGAGTCGTTTTTTTGGGTCGCTGCATAGGATCCACTCCGTTGTCCTGTTTGTAAGGCAGAACACAGGATCCGCGTCGCGAAAAACATATTCTTGGTCGTACTGATGGTGAGTTGATGCTGATCTTATATTCAGTAGTTCTTCTCGACTGTATGTAATGAAACCTAAGATGACCTGGGGTACTAATGTAAGAAATAACACGTAAAAAAACAAAAAACTGCATAGTTTCCTAGGAACGCGAAGCGAGGCGGCCATCTCTGTCGGCGCCGGAAGTTCAATTAATTATTCAATAAAATAAAAAAACGTACGATGGGAGACAGAGCTGGTTTCCAGTGCAGGGTGCAGCAGGTGTTTATTTGGAAAGGACCACAGAAGGAGGCAGGTAGCTGGGTCCAGGGGCAGGCAGAAGGTCATACACAGGGGGTCCAAAAAGGCAACAGTAGAGGCAGGCAAAAGGCTAGTAACGTTGTCCGGGAGATCAGGCAATAGGTTGATAACAGGAAATCCAATAGACTAACATGCTGACCAGACCGGACACGTCGCGTGCGCGAGCGTCGCAAAATAAATTTAGAAATCCATGTTATTCAATTATTGCACCCATACTGCTCGCGCGCAACAACGAGCGTCTGCGATGCCAAGGGCTAAAATATAACTCCTTTCTATTTCTGACGCAGCTCACGCTGAAAGTCCTGCCTCTCCCATCTCAACATTGGTTTATAGAAGCAGGTACCCACGTGCCATCTTCTCATTGGTTATACCCACGTGGGTGATGCCGGTAGTCGTGGTAAAACTATGAAAGTTTAGATGCCGATCACCATATAAATTCAAAGATGAAAAAGCCTGGAGGAAGGAGGAGAGATGACTAGAAACGATTTGGTTGGCCGTTTGGGGGTGGATTAATTGTCGGAGTAGAGGACCTTGTGCATTTCAGGTAAAATAACAACTCAATGTTTATATCCCAGGACAAATTAGCTAGCAACAGCAAGCTAGCTAGCTAAATTGCCATACATGTTTAATGCTTTTCAACCTTCCACAAATTAATGTCATTGGTTCACTCACACACACACACACACGCACACACGCACACACGCACACACGCACACACGCACACACGCACACACACACACACACACACACACACACCACAGCCCTCCAAATAGAAGTGTGTCATAAAACAAACAATATCTCACAATGATTGGGTGCAAAGAACTGAACTAAATAGTGTGTGATAATGACATACAGGTGTGTGAACAGCTGATCATAATTCAGGTGATTGGGATCTGGAGAGTGAGCAGCGTTCAGGGAATCTACGTGTTTGAGAGTGAGTTGGAAGCAGATGTTACACTTTTGCTATTTTCTGGGCAATTTGTTTTGCAACATGGCACACAAAAAGTATGTTTTTGTCTTACATTACCACCATAAATACCCTCAAATGTCTCACTATGTCTTTAACTGTGTGTCAGAGCAGTAAATCCTGTTTAAAATCCCAACAAAAGCAAACAAAGCTGAACATCTGATTAGAACAGACTTCAAACAACCATTCCTAATTAACTCTACTGGTCTGTTAGTCTTTGAAGAGACTGAATCATGCAGTTCCTCAGAGCAACACCACGGGTGACCAATCTCTCCAAGAACTAATTCTTTACCCCTGTTATTGCCACTAATTACACCAAATATATACTTAGACTCCGATCCCTTCATATTTACAGTGAGAGAATGGGGATTCAGGGGATTAGGCTGCATCCATTATGGCACCATATCCACTAAATAGTGCACTACTTTTGACCAGAAACCTGGGCCTGTTTTCTCAAAAGCATCTTTAGGCTAAGTTCATCGTTAGAACATTCGTAGGAGCATGATTGAATCTCCGAGCTGTTTCCCAAAACCATCGGTACTAAAGTTGCACTTGAAAACGTTTGTTATTTACCGACTGCCTCAGACCACTCATAGAACATCTAAGTGCATCAGTTTACGCACAGAAGATCTCCTCTAAATACAGGATCAGGGATGTTTATCTCTCTCTCTGTGATGTTAACTTGAGTTTAGAATTGAAAGTTTTATTAGTCATATGTATGGGATACACATTCTATACACCGTCCAACAAAATGCTGACGTGCAGGTTCCTTCTCAACAATGCACCAACAGTAAGAAAAAGATAAAGATAATAATACGAACATAAAATAAATTGACTACAAACACATGGAGTAGTTGCCAATGTGTTTGCAATTGTTACACAGCAAAAATAAAAAGTTGCTTCAAATGAACACAGAGATGATGGCATTAAAATAAGCTACACTTATTTGTACCTTTATTTAATTAGGCAAGTCAGTTAGGAACAAATTCTTATTTACAATGGCAGCCTAGGAACAACTGCCTTGTTCAGGGGCAGAACTCCAGATTTTTTACCTTGTCAGCTCTGGGAGATTCAAGCAACCTTTCGGTTACTGGCCCAACGCTCTAACTACTCGGCTTCCTGCCACCCCATGTTCTACGCGCCTATATATTTTCATCACATTGAAATCATTTGAATGGAGACAGCTGATCCGAGAGCAGCGCTGCTCTTCTTTCGATCCTATCAATATCGACACATTTGGCGAACATTCTCTCTGCGCTTTGTTTTGGGAAACGTTACATCTTCGGCCGTTGTGGGAACGATATATTGCTAAAACACCTGTCAGCCTAACATGCTGATCACACAGTTGGCCACTGCTCCCCCTCGTCAACAAGCATCTGCATTGTCAGGCTCTAAAATAGAACTTGGTTCTAGTTGGGATGCTTGATGCGCTGTAAGTCTCGCCTTTCCCTTCTCCTCATTTAGGAAGATATACCCACGTGGAGAGATTGAAAGATGAACTGAGGTCCACACTCCAGTCCAGTTGGTAGTGGTAATGCACCTTGAAGTTGGTTGCCAGCCATATGAAGTCCAAAGAAGAAGAAGAAGAAGAAGCCTGAAGGAGGAGAGATTACTAGAAACAAACTCGGTTTACCCTGTTATCTTTGGATTAATTGTCAGAAGAGTATTTCAGGTAAATTAACAACCCAATGTCTATATCCCAGGACAAATTAGCTAGCAACAGCAAGCAAGCTAAATTGCCATAAATATTTAAATGCTTTTCGACCTGTCCCCAAATTAATATAATTAGTTCAGAGTTTGTTTTGCTATTTCAACCTGCGTGTCCTGATTACGTCTGGTGTGGGTGGACAAAATCAACATGCCCACGATGGTGCACCCATGCGCGAGCGGTCTGGCCAGCATGTTAGTTCCCAGATCAACAGAAGTGCACTAAATCAAATCAAATGTTATTGGTCACATACACATATTTAGCAGATGTTATTGCGGGAGTAGAGAAATGCTTGTGTTCCAAGTTTTAACAGTGCAGTGGTATCTAAAAAGGATTCAAAACAATACACATGAATCTATAAGTAAAAGACTGGAATTTCGAAATATACAAATATCAAATCGATCATTGTCGGAGGGGCATTGACTAAAATACAGTAGAATAGAATACAATATATAAACGTCCTCTCACTGTCAACTGCATTTATTAAAGCAAAATTAACATGTGTAAATATTTGTGTGAACATAACAAGATTCAACAACTGAGACATAAACTGAACAAGTTGGGGGGAATGGACCTAGTCCTCACCCTCCGATCCAACAGGTCCCAGACATGCTCAATGGGATTGAGATCCGGGCTCTTCGCTGGCCATGGCAGAACACTGACATTTCTGTCTTGCAGGAAATCACGCACAGAACTAGCAGTATGGCTGGTGGCATTGTCATGCTGGAGGGTCATGTCAGGATGAGCCTGCAGGCATGGTACCACATGAGGGAGGAGGATGTCTTCCCTGTAACGCACAGCCTTGAGATTGCCTGCAATGACAACAAGCCCATGATGATGCTGTGACACACCGCCCCAGACCATGACGGACCCTCCACTTCCAAATCGATCCCGCTCCAGAGTTCAGACATTGGTGTAATGCTAATTCCTTCGACGATAAATGCGAATCCGACCATCAAATCAAATCAAATTGTATTGGTCACATACGAATGGTTAGCAGATGTTAATGCGAGTGCGAAATGCTTTTGTCTCAACCCTGGTGAGACAAAACCGCGACGGTGGGTTTGTGCCCATAGGCAACGTTTTTGCCGGTGATGTCTGGTGAGGACCTGCCTTACAACAGGCCTACAAGCCCTCAGTCCTGCCTCTCTCAGCCTATTGCGGACAGTCTGAGCACTGATGGTGTAACGCCCTGACCATAGAGAGCCTTGTCATTCTCTCTTTTGGTTAGGTCGGGGTGTGACTAGGGAGGGTGTTCCTATCTAGGTTGTTTTGTATTTCTATGTTGGCCTGGTATGGTTCCCAATCAGAGGCAGCTGTTTATTGTTGTCTCTGATTGGGGATTATATTTAGGCAGCCATTACCCCACTGGTTTTTGTGGGATCTTGTTTTTGTGTAGCTGCCTGTGAGCAGCCCAGAACGTCACGTTTCGTTTTCTGCTTTGTTGTTTTTGGTGAGTTTCATATTCATTAAACATGTGTGCCACGCCCTGACCTTAGAGAGCTTTTTATGTCTCTATTTTGGTTTGGTCAGGGTGTGATTTGGGTGGGCATTCTATGTTTTGTTTTCTATTTTTCTTTATTCTTTGTTTTGGCCGGGTATGGTTCTCAATCAGGGACAGCTGCCTATCGCTGTCTCTGATTGCGAATCATTCTTAGGTAGCCCTTTTGCCCTCCTTCAGTGTGGGTAGTTAACTTTGTATGTGGCATTTAGCCCTGTAAGCTTCACGGTTGTTTTCTCGTTTGTTGTTTTGTTGGCGTAATTTTTATAATAAAAGGAAAATGTACGCCCACCACGCTGCACCTTGGTCCGCTTCTTTCGACAGCCATGACAATGTGGAACCCAAATCACACTGCACCTTTTTCCAATCCTTCTACAGACGGTCGTGACAGATGGAGGGATTGTGCGTTAATGGTGTAACTCGGGCAGTTGTTGTTGCCATCTTGTACCTGTCCCGCAGGTGTGATGTTCGGATGTACCGATCCTGTGCAGGTGTTGCTACACGTGGTCTGCCACTGCGAGGACGATCAGCTGTCCGTCCTGTTTCCCTGTAGCTCTGTCTAAGGCGTCTCACAGTACGGACATTGCAATTTATTGCCCTGGCCACATCTGCAGTCCTCATGCCTCCTTGCAGCATGCCTAAGGCACGTTCACGCAAATGAGCAGGGACCCTGGGCATCTTTCTTTTGGTGTTTTTCAGAGTCAGTAGAATGGCCTCTTTAGTGTCCAAATTGTTTATAACTGTGACCTTAATTGCCTATCGTCTGTAAGCTGTTAGTGTCATAATGACCGTTCCACAGGTGCATAATCATGAATTGTTCATGATTTATGAACAAGCATGGGAAACAGTGTTTAAAACCTTTACAATGAAGATCTCTGAAGTTATTTGGATTTATGAATTATCTTTGAAAGACAGGGTCCTGAAAAAGGGACGTTTCTTTTTTTGCTGAGTTTACATATGAGATGAGTAAAGTAGTATGTAAACATGATTTAAACATGGTTAACAGTGACTGGAGTTCCATTACTAAAGTGGCCAGTGATTCCAAGTCTATGTACTCAGTGTAGGGCAGCAGCCACTAAGGTGCAGGGTTGGGTGGAAGTCGGCTCGTGATGGCTATTTAACTGTCTGATGGCCTTAAGATTTATGCTGCTTTTCAGTCTCTCGGTCCCAGCTTTGATATACCTGTACTGTCCTCACCTTCTGGATGATAGCAGTGTGAACAGGCCGTGGCTCGGGTCTCCTTGATTTATCTTTTTGGCCTTCCTGTGATGCCGGGTGCTGTAGGTATCCTGGAGGGCAGGTAGTTTGCCCTCAGTGATGCGTTGGGCTGACCGTACCACTCTCTGAAGAGTCCTGCTTTTGCGGGAGGTGCAGTTGCCGTATCAGGCGGTGATACAGCTCGACAGGATGCTCTCAATTGTGCTATATATTGAATAGAGTGCCATTTGTGACCCAGTATCAGTTTTCAAGCAGAGAACACATCGTCCTTTCCATCATCACCACCCAGGAACTCTCCGAAGGTTCAAGAGAACGGCGTAATTAGTTTCATGACAAAACAGGTCAATGGCCCGTGACGTGAGCAGTGAGGAAGGAGCGCCCTTCTGAAATTGTAAACTCATTTGCGCCACTCGGTCATGTTGTCAACAAAGCAGCACGGTGCATCGTTCAGTTACATGCACCATCTTGTTTCCATAAAATACACATTTCCAAACTAGTTTTCATTGAGAAGGCAGATAAGCGGTTCTCACATGCAAAAAACATACGAGTTTTGGCATGTGAAAACACAGACGCTCATGACAGAAACTCTTTACTCCACAGGCTTAACTACTTCACTTTTGTTTTGAGCCAACTTCGCAGGGGGCTTTGAAGGGGGCATCTGGCTCATGAAAATGAAATCATGTCATATTAGATAAGTTAGATATAATACGAAACACTAATTAGTCAACAGGATATTTTCCATGTCATAATGAGTACAGTTGTGCAGTCTGTTC
The DNA here is from genome assembly GCF_013265735.2 of Oncorhynchus mykiss. NCBI lineage: Eukaryota > Metazoa > Chordata > Actinopteri > Salmoniformes > Salmonidae > Oncorhynchus > Oncorhynchus mykiss. The sequence continues at coordinate 40,637,076 of NC_048571.1, forward strand.
GTGACTGGGAACTGCTTTCATCTTTTGGCAGCGGGGGAACACTAAGTCCTCATGGGCAGATGTTGCAATGTGGTCTCAGGGCAATTCGTATTATTCTGTATGTAAATCTGTAACACTCCAATTAGTATGCTACAGTAAGTTACGTTATGTGAGGTTATATTATGAATGGAATAGTGGTCACACAATATCATATGAATGCTCGGCCGTACAATAGCATACAACTTGGATGACATAACTCATCAAACGTCTTGGAGGACAAATAGTATTACACATCTTTGACTGAGACCAGGATGCTTGAACAACAAAGGTGGATTATGGGGAGAGTTTACATTGGCCTTTAGGGGAACTAATAACAAAGGCTATAGAACTAACATGACATAGGTTAGGTGAATTTACGTAGCAGGTTATGTGAATTGGGTTAAGTTTAGAATTAGGGTTTGGGGAAGGGTGAACTTAGTTAATGCTTGTCGTCCCCCGATGCAAATCGAACATGCAAACTTTTGATTGCTAAACTGTTGCGGATTAAGCCCGTCTACACCCATCCTCCCTAACCAACCTCTGTACTTTTGTTTATGTCTCAAGTAACTAGACCATTAGTAGGTACAGTATCCTATGCATGGGTGGTGCTCAGAAATACGTAAAGTATATTTTGTGTGGCTCTGAGGCCAGGCTGGATGTTGATGTAAGATAAGATGCTTAAATAAGATGCTTAATGCTCTGATTTGGGACCAGGAGCGGATAAGCGCCTCAGAAGGCGGTGGGGAGGCAGATTGGCTGTTCTGGGGACTTGCCACATCATTCAACCAAGGCCTGTGAAATTCAACATGCAGAGTCATCAAATTTTATTTGTCACATGCGCCGAATAGACCAGGTGTAGACCTTGCCGTGAAATGCTTACTTACAAGGCCTTCACGAACAGTGCAGAGTGAGAAAATATTTGCTAAGTGAACTAAAGTAAAAAGAAGTTACACAATAAAATAGCAATAACGGGGCAATATACAGGGGGTCAATGTGCGGGGGTACGGGTCAGTCAAGGTAATTGAGCTCATATCCATGTAAGTAGGGGTAAAGTGACTAAGCGTAGATAATAAAAAGCGAGTAGCAGCAGCATAAAAAAGGGTTCAATGCAAATAGTCTGGGTGGCCATTTGATTAACTGTTCAGCAGTCTTATGGCTTGGGGGTAGAAGCTGTTAAGGAGCCTTTTGTACCTAGACTTGGCACTTTGCTCGCGCTTGCTTGCCTATAACTAGTTTAACTAGTTAACCACTTGCTTGCCTGTAACTAGTATGAGTATTTGACCATTTTTAGCTGTAGTGTTACGGTTTTCTTTCTCCTCTTCCTCTGAAGAGGAGGTGTAGCAAGGATCGGACCAAGATGCAGCGTGGTTATTTAGATTCATGGTTCTTTAATAAAGAAACTACACATGAACAAACTAACAAAACAAGAAACGCAACGAGAAAACCTAAACAGCCTATACTGGTGCAAACTAACACAGGGACAGGAACAATCACCCACGAAACACTCAAAGAATATGGCTGCCTAAATATGGTTCCCAATCAGAGACAACGATATACACCTGCCTCTGATTGAGAACCACTCCAGACAGCCATAGACTATTCTAGATAACCCTACTATATCACAAACCAATACCTACAAAAAAACCAAGACAAAACACACCACATAATAAACCCATGTCACACCCTGGCCTGACCAAAATAATAAAGAAAACACAAAATACTAAGACCAGGGCATGACAGAACCCCCCAAGGTGCGGACTCCCGGCCGCACACCTAAACCCATAGGGGAGGGTCCGGGTGGGCGCCTGTCCACGGTGGCGGCTCCGGGGCGGGACGTGGACCCCACTCAGACAAAGTCTTAGTCCATTTGCATCGCGTCCTTAGATAGGCGACCCTCGCCGCCGACCTTGGCCTAGTAACCCTCACCAAGGACCCCACTGGACTGAGGGGCAGCTCGGGACTGAGGGGCAGCTCGGGACTGAGGGGTAGCTCAGCACTGAGAGGAAACTCAGCACTGAAAGGAAGCTCAGGCAGGTAAATGTCACTGGCAGATCCTGGCTGACTGGCAGTTCTGGCAGATCCTGGCTGACTGGCGGATCCTGGCTGATTGGCGGATCTGGAAGATCCTGGCTGACTGGCGGATCCTGGCTGACTGGCAGATCCTGGCTGACTGGCAGATCCTGGCTGAATGGCGGATCTGGAAGATCCTGGCTGACTGGCGGATCCTGGCAGACCGGCGGCTCTGGCTGCTCCATGCTGACTGGCGGCTTTGGCTGCTCCATGCTGACTGGCAGCTCCTTGCAGACTGGAAGCTCTGGCGGCTCCTTGCAGACTGGCAGCTCTGGCGGCTCCTTGCAGACTGGCAGCTCTGGCGGCTCCTTGCAGACTGGCAGCTCCTTGCAGACTGGCAGCTCCTTGCAGACTGGCAGCTCCTTGCAGACAGGCAGCTCTGGCTGCTCCATGCAGACTGGCAGCTCTGGCTGCTCCTTGCAGACTGGCAGCTCTGGCTGCTCCTTACAGACTGGCAGGGCTGGCACAGGACGTGCAAGGCTAGGGAGGTGCACAGGAGGCCTGTTGCGTGAGGCTGGCACAATCTTCACCAGCCGACTAACACGCACCTCAAGACGAGTATGGAGCGCTGACCCAGGTGCCATCAAATCCCCGACACGCTCCGTCGGGCGAACTCTGTACCTAATGCACCAACACAGCAACTCCCTCATAACTCTCTCCTCCAATTTCCCCATTAACTCCTTCAGTCTCTGCTTCGCTCACCTCCAACACCGGCTCTTGTTCTGGTTTCCTCCTTGGCTCCTTACGATAAACAGGGGGAGTTGGCTCAGGTCTGACTCCTGACTCTGCCACACTCTCCCTGTGCCTCCCCCCAATAATTTTTTGGGGCTGACTCTCGGGCTTCTTTCCACGCCGCTGTGTTCGTCTCTCCAACTCCATTCTCCTATAACCCTCTTCGCACTGCTCCAGCGAATCCCAGGCGGGCTCCGACACTCTCCCTGGGTCGACCGCCCACCTGTCTATTTCCTCCCAAGTCGTAAAATCCAGACTTTGTTGCTCCTGCTGCCACTGCCTGTCACCACGCCGCTTGGTCCTGTTGTGGTGGGTGATTCTGTTACGGTTTTCTTTCTCCTCTTCCTCTGAAGAGGAGGTGTAGCAAGGATCGGACCAAGATGCAGCGTGGTTATTTAGATTCATGGTTCTTTAATAAAGAAACTACACATCTCCCCGTCCCTAATCTATCCCCTTACAAATCTACCTCTCCCGGGCAGCATGCTGCCCCCACTTCCTCTCCTCCCTCTTCATCCTCCCCCTCAAATCTCCTTCCACCCTCCTCACTATCCCTTCCACCCCCCAATCTCTCCCTTTCTTCACCATGTTCTGCCTGGCTTCCCACAGCCCCCGTTTAAATAGACTCATGAGAAGCCAGAGCAGAAACCTGTCCCTATCCGTCCCTCTCGCTCTCCCTACACCTCTCTCTAACCTGGCCCACGTCAATACAAAATCCCCTCTTACCAAACCTAACAACACCCGTGCCCTAGCCCATACTACTCCGGCAAAGGCACAGTCCCAAAAGACATGGCGCACAGTCTCCTCCCTGCCACAAGAGGATCTTGGACAGGTGGGGGATTGGCCAAACTATGCAGGTACATGATGGAACGTACCGGCAAGCACTTGTGGAGGCTCAACCAATTCAGGTCCTTGAGCCTGTTGTCCAGGCCCCTCGCCTGCACTCCCTCCCAGACCACTGCCGAGATGCCCACTACAGGCGCCGGACTCCCTGCCTGTCTGACCTCCTCGTACAGGTGCCTGTAATCTAAACCTACTCGGGCAACTTCAACCTCAGGGTGTGCACGCAGCCACTTGGTCGCATGGCCAAAGTGCCACGGCAGCTGTTCCGCCCGAGGACCCGTGTTAGACCACACTATTACGCTTCTCGCCTGATACGAGAAGAACACCCGCAGGAGGTAACCGGACGGATGTATCACTGGATGAGCAAGCTCCGTTAACCTCTTCAACCTATGGGGGCGCTATTTCATTATTGGATAAAAAAAACGTGCCCGTTTTAAGCGCAATATTTTGTCACGAAAAGATGCTCGACTATGCATATAATTGACAGCTTTGGAAAGAAAACACTCTGGCGTTTCCAAAACTGCAAAGATATTGTCTGTGAGTGCCACAGAACCAATGCTACAGGCGAAACCAAGATGAAATTTCATACAGGAAGTGAGCCAGATTTTTTGAGGCGCTGTGTTCCAATGTCTCCTTATATGGCTGTGAATGCGCAAGGAATGAGCCTACACTTTCTGTCGTTTCCCCAAAGTGTTTGCAGCATTGTGACGTATTTGTAGGCATATCATTGGAAAATTGACCATAAGACACTACATTTACCAGGTGTCCGCTCGGTGTCCTCCGTCGAAACTATTGCGTAATCTCCGGGTGCGTGCATTTTTCCATTTTGAACAGAGGAGAAACCAAACTGCCACGAGTGACTTATCATCGAATAGATATGTGAAAAACACCTTGAGGATTGATTCTAAACAACGTTTGCCATGTTTCTGTCGATATTATGGAGTTAATTTGGAAAAAAGTTTGCATTGTAATGACTGAATTTTCGAGTTTTTTTGGTAGCCAAACATGACGCAGAAAACGGACCGATTTCTCCTGCACAAATAATCTTTCAGGAAAAACTGAACATTTGCTATCTAACTGAGAGTCTCCTCATTGAAACCATCCGAAGTTCTTCAAAGGTAAATTATTTTATTTGAATGGTTTTCTGGTTTTTGTGAAAATGTTGCCTGCTGAATGCTAACGCTAAATGCTAACGCTAGCTATCAATAGCTATCAATACTGTTACACAAATGCTTGTTTTGCTATGGTTGAGAAGCACATTTTTGAAAATCTGATGACAGTGTTGTTAACAAAAGGCTAAGCTTGAGAGCTAGCATATTGATTTCATTTCATTTGCGATTTTCATGAATAGTTAACGTTGTGTTATGCTAATGAGCTTGTGGATAGATTTACACAATCCTGGATACAGGTTTTTTTCTTAGCTAAACGTGACGCACAAAATGGAGCGATTTCTCCTGCACAAATAATCTTTCAGGAAAAACTGAACATTTGCTATCTAACCGAGAGTCTCCTCATTGAAAACAACAGAAGTTCTTCAAAGGTAAATGATTTTATTTGAATGGTTTTCTGTTTTTTGTGAAAATGTTGCCTGCTGAATGCTAACGCTAAATGCTATGCTAACTATCAATGCTGTTACACAAATGTTTGTTTTGCTATAGTTGAGAAGCATATTTTTGAAAATCTGAGATGACAGTGTTGTTAACAAAAGGCTAAGCTTGAGAGCTAGCATATTTATTTCATTTCATTTGCGATTTTCATGAATAGTTAACGTTGCGTTATGGTAATGGGCTTGAGGCTGTAGTCACGATCCCGGATCCAGGATGGCTCGATGCAAGAAGAAAGAAACAAAAATTGCGTCCAGCTTGAGGGGGAGATGTGGTACCCCCCTACCTCCCTCCCCGATGGGACAGAGCATGCGTGCCCTGGCGACCCACTCGTACCTGCCACCCCACATGAACTGAAACACAAGCCTCACTAGAGGCCTCCTCAGACAAGCCGGCAATGGGTAGATGTACGCCAAATACAAAAGAGACGGCAACACATCCACCTTTAGGACCAGGACCTTGCCCATAAAAGACAAATACCTAGCCTTCCACATCGCTAGCTTCCTCTGTACCACTGTGATACCCATGTTCCAGTTCAGCGTCGCTGAGCCGGAGGTCTCAAAATGGACCCCGAGAATCTTCAGGGCCCCCTCACAGAGAGAGAACCCCCCGGGCAGATCCGTTCTACCGCGCCATCTTCCGACAAACTTAACAGAAGACTTTGCATGGTTCAGAACCGCTCCCGACGCTCGGGTGATATCCCCAATGATGGCAAGGGACCTTGTCAGGCACGAGTCCTTGCACAGCAGGAAGGAAGTGTCGTCAGCGTACTGCGTCATCTTAACACGCAGCCCACCACTTCCAGGGATCAACAAGCCTTTCACCCCTGTGTCTGCCCTAATGGCAGCCCCCAGAGGCTCCATGTACAGAACGAAGAGGAGAGCCGAGAGTGGGCACCCCTGCCTGACCCCAGACAAGAGGTCAAAAACGTCACCCAAGTGACTATTTACACTAACTCGGCACCCCGCTCCGACATATAATGTACGAATCCATCCTATGAACTTCTCCCCAAATCCTAATCGACCTAACACTCTGAATAGAAAGGATCTATTCACGCGATCAAAGGCTTTCGCCTGATCTAGTGCTGCTACCATTAAAGGCAGGCCTCTATCTTCAACCCAAGCGATGGAGTCCCTGATTAACTGTAGGTTCCATCTAATAGAGCGGCCCTCTACCCCGCATGTCTGATCCTCATGGACAATGTAGGGAAGGGCTGTGCGCAACCGGTCTGCTAAAACCTTTGCAAGTAGCTTGTAATCTACGCACAGCATGGTCGATGGCCACCAGTTGCCAAGGTCTGTTACTTCCCCCTTCTTATATAAAAGTGACAGCACACCAACAGCCATTGATCCCCCCCGGGACCCCCGTCTCAAGGATGGCCTTCAAGACTTCGAGGACCACTGGTCCAAGTATACCCCAAAACTTGAGATAAAACTCAGCCGGCAGCCCATCCATCCCAGGCACCTTCCCTTTTCCCATCCTCCTAAGAGCGCTTCCAACCTCTTCTAGTGAGATCTGGGCCTCCATCACTTCTCTAATGTCCTCCGGCAACCGCCTGGACAAGTGTTCTAAAAACACATTTCCCTGCTCTACATCTATTTCCCTTTCCTTAAATAAACCTTGGAAATGATGAGTTGTCACCCTGACCATTTCCTCTGGTTTTCTAACTATACTACCATTTTCTTCCCTAACGCCATGCATTACCTTCCTACTCTGTCTGGCCCTAACCGACTTAAAGAACATAGCAGAACAAGTCTCATTGTGTTCTAGAAAGCCACTATGCGCACGCTCCAGGAAAGCTTGAGCCTTCCGCTCCTGCAACTTTCTGAGCTGCGCCTTTAGGGTTGCAGATCTCTCCCAGTCAAACGACCCGCCGAGGTTGCCTGCCTCGTATTCGAGTTCAATTAACCTTTGGATACGATCCACCTCCATCCTCTCCTCCCTTTGTTTCCTCTTGCAATACCCTATTATAAAAGCTCTAATCCTCACCTTAACTAATTCCCACCACTCTAACACCCCCTCGCACATGGACCTGAGGCCTTCAAGCCTCCAAAAGAAACAAAAAAAAACGTAAACAAAAGCCTGCTCCTCCAGCACATCCCGATCTAACTTCCAGTACCCCCTACCAAAGAGGAAGACTGGCGACCCCACCTGCAGGAGCACCCCGTCGTGATCCGAAAAGAAAACAGGCAACAGCCGCCCAGACAACTTACCCAAAGACCTGGGTACAAAAATATAGTTGAACCCCCCTGGAGTTGCGCCATGTAGGACCGGACATTTTCGGAGTAGTGTGCAGGCCACCATCAACCAGACCATGGCAAGCCATTAGCCCAGTGATGGCGCCTGCACTGCTATCCCCCCCTATTCCTAAATCTGTATTAAAATCCCCCCTATCACTAATTTCCTATTTGTGACAAACAGGGGCGCCAGACAGTCCACCATCTCCCTCCTGTCTGCCACGACCTGTGGCCCATACACCACCACTAATCTAAATTTACAATCCCTTATCGTGACATCCACCCCCATAACCCTCCCCTGCATCACCACAAAAGAACCCTCCACTTTTACCTCCCTGTGCCCACACAAAATCCCTACCCCCGATGAGTGCACCCCCCCAATACCCCAAACCGACTCCCCCTTGTCCCACTCCTTCTTAAACCTACTAACATCCCCTCCATCCCTCAGGTGAACCTCCTGTAAAAAACAAAAATCAAACCCCACACCCTCCAAATAACTAAATACCGCCCTCCTCTTAACAAAATCCCTTAAACCCCTTACATTTAAACTAACAAAAGTAAAATTAGACCCCATTAAAAAATAAAATAAAAACATGAAATACACTCATATACTAAACCCAGACAGTAAAAAACAAAAACAGGAGACTCACCCGATGCTGCCCTGCTCCATATCTACCGGTGATAACACCATCCGTACTCCCGACGTCCCCCCCTCTTCCTCCATCTCACCAACCCAGGATGCAGGAATAGTGTTTGGCTCCGGGGTGCCCTGCACCCTGGGTCTACCCCCACACCCCTCCCCCTCCCCAGCGCTGCAGCTGGTTTAGAAAAAAATAGGGGAGGCTGAGTTGAAGTTGAGGGCCTGGGGAAACCAGCAGCATCCCAGAGGTTTCTCCCACAACCCTCGCTCTCTGGGCCATCCCCTCCCTCTCACTGTCGGCCAATCGCACCCTCCTCTTCATTCTCTTCTTTGGTGATGGCGGCAGTGGAGAGATACCACCACCACCACCCCCCCCCCCCCCCCCCACCAGCTCCTCCACCATACCCCTCATCTCTTCCACCAGGTCACTTTCCCCCCACTCCACTTGCTCTTCCACCATCTCCTTCTCCACCACCCCTCCCTCGCTTTCTTCTCTCTCATGCTCCTCCACTCGCTTGCCTTCTTCCGCCGCTTTTCCTGGTTCTCCTACTCCCGTGCCTTCCGTTTCTCTTCCATCCGCCGCTTCTTGCTCCTCCTCCTTCCTTGCGACCTTCCCCTCTGGGCCTGTACTCTGGTCATGAGGCGTGCTTCCTTCCCCTCCTCTTCTTCCCCCATCCCCCGCTCCCCCCCCAGCCACAGACGTGCATGACCTCTGACGAGCCGGGCACCCCCGCCACAGGTGTGCTGACGAGCCACACCCGTGGCACGCCTTAGGCTCGTCACAATCCTTCGCCTCGTGCTCCCCAAATCCACAAAATCTGCATTTTCTTGTGCTGCACGAGGCGAAGATGTGGCCATAGGCCATACAGCGCCTGCAAAATGGAGGCTGATGTGGATAAAACAACGTCCCCCTGTCAGCCCCGAGGGAGAACATAGCAGGAGGATGGAGTTAGCCACCATGTCCCTTTGGGTCCTCCCTGAGGAGGGCCTGGAAACCTCTCCTCCCATTCTAAAACCCAAGGGAGTCTTTGAGGTGCCTTACTGAGGAGACGTTATCCATGTATCTACCCAGGAAGGCCCTCACCTCTTCGTCCTTAACATATGGGTTGTAAATGTTGACAGTTACAACCCTAAAGTTGTTCCTCGCCAGGCTTGTTATTTCATAGTGGCACATCGGCCTCTCACCTCCCACTGCTCTTTCCCTTCTCAGGATATCATCGTGTTTCTCCTCTGTATGTAGTGCCACGTCGTATGCTCCCTCCAACGAGTTGCCTTGGAAGCAAAACACGTCCTTCACCGTCAGCTTTAGAATCCCCATCAAGATTGTCCTTCCAAAAGTTTCCCGTCCTAAAGGCTCCAACTCCTTTTCCTTCCAAGCAAACCGAATCGTGTTGGCCAGCCCAATCCCAGGGACCGACCGTGTTGATGGATTTTGCACCATCTCCGCAAGGAGAATGGCGCACCCGGCACACGTTCTCTTCCAAAACAAGGAAAAAAGAAAATCCAAAGTGACTGAGCCTATACTGGTACAAACTAACACAGAGACAGGAACAATCACCCACGAAACACTCAAAGAATATGGCTGCCTAAATATGGTTCCCAATCAGAGACAACGATAAACACCTGCCTCTGATTGAGAACCACTCCAGACAGCCATAGACTATTCTAGATAACCCTACTATATCACAAACCAATACCTACAAAAAAACCAAGACAAAACACACCACATAATAAACCCATGTCACACCCTGGCCTGACCAAAATAATAAAGAAAACACAAAATACTAAGACCAGGGCGTGACATGTAGAACCTTTTGAGGATCTGAGGACCCATGCCAAATCTTTTCAGTCTCCTAAGGAGGAATAGGTTTTGTCATGCCCTCTTCACGACTGTCTTGGTGTGCTTGGACCATGTTAGTTTGTTGGTGATGTGGATGCCAAGGAACTTGAAGTTCTCAACCAGGTTCTCTCCCCATTGGTAAATAGTGCTGGTGTCTAATTATGTAGGACCCAGAGTTTTTCATGACCATGTGACTGGATAAGGAAAAACTCAGTCATGTTTCACATGGTCTTGCAGGGCTAATTGAACAAATTTGTATTTAACTTAAAATACACAAACTCCAACTCACAGTCATGGTCACAGTCAGGGTTGGGCAAGTTAGTTAGTGTCATAATGTATTTTTTTTTTCACAAACATGGATTTATTTAAAAGTAATCCAAAAACGAATCATCTAGTTATTCAAAAGTAATCTTTTTTTTGCTGGTAAAGTAACTGATGACAGTTTTTGGTAATCAGATTACATGTAATTTACTCCCCAACTCTAGTCACGGTCACAGAAACTGACACACATATTCCAGCCATTATCTAACCGGTAAAATGTGTCACGTTTCATTCTAACATTTTTTCTTTATGTGCCAACCCCCTAAACACAAACACAACAAATGTTAGCGATTTGTCTACAGTCAGTGCACCTAACACAGTGAAGAGAAGAGATCTCATTCAAGTCAGTGTGCATGTGTGCAATTGCCTTAGCTCAATGATTTATGAATAGGAGAACAATGTCAGCCCAGATGGGGACAGGAGCATAAATATTCTGGGCCATCACTGGGGAACAGTTATTTTGCTCTTGGGCTGCAGAGTGTGTAGTCATATATGACAGAACAGGGACATCAAAGCATCTATTCAAGACTGAGCAGGATGCTAGCATTCCATGTCCAAACGCACAAATGATCAAAAGAGATGAATACGCCGACATTGATTGGTGTGAATAGAGCAACACGTGGTTATTCTGGACTAATATTGTGACACTCACTGCAGCACATGGGCGAAGCCAGGGTGTATTCATTAGCGCACACTGTAGAAAAATTTAAACAATAGAAAATATTTTACAACAAAAATAAGTTGTTCTTATTGGAAAAATTCTGGTTAGTTCCTTCCTTTTGCTTTAGTTTGGGTCCACAGATACTTGTGTGAGGCCTCAGGAGGGCCAAGGTAAACCTTGTGTGACAAGTGACAGAGAAAACAGTTCCGTTATTGCACGACTTCACACACCTTTGTTCCCTTTCATTGCAACACGCATATTAAGAAGAACAACCTGAGTTCAGTTCACTCTGTCCTATATAGTCGAAAGATTAATGGACTGATTGATGAATTGATGAGGTGAATAAAAAAAGCTGGTCACATCTGTAATGCAAGACTAAAGTAAACTTATACAATGCTGTGTATAAGGATGGTATAAGTTAATGAACTACTTGAAATCGGTAGCTAGGCTACCTTAGATGAAGAGTATGTTGTCATCTACACTGAGTGTACAACACATTAGGAACACCTTCCTAATATTGAGTTGCACCCCCTTTTTTTTAAATTCAGTTTTCTGCCGTCCTAACATCAGATTCTGACATTTCAGTGTCAGTAGTGTGTCTGTGTCTGACATGCCTGTCATACATGATCCCGTCCTATCTTCCTTCCTCTTAAAAACAGAAGAATAATGAACCTTCTGTGTATCTCACTGACATCATCCCGACTGTACAGCACCCTGTCAGTTCCATCTGAACATCAACGTCAAATTCTAACAAGCTCTCAAAGACAGATGAATATAATCAGATCTCAGAGCTTTCAGTGCATGGTATGCTACAGCTGCTGTATTTCTGCAGTATACTGCATAATCACTAGCCTGGGTGGTAGTCATGTTCAGAATGATAATTCTATAAGGATTTGGCAAGCGAGCTAGCTGTCACGTTCTGACCTCTATTTCCTTTGTTTTGTATGTAGTTAGTATGGTCAGGGCGTGAGTTGGGTGGGCAGTCTGTTTGTTTTTCTATGATTTGGGTATTTCTATGTTTCGGCCTAGTATGGTTCTCAATCAGAGGCAGGTGTCATTAGTTGTCTCTGATTGAGAATCATACTTAGGTAGCCTGGGTGTCACTGTGTGTTTGTGGGTGATTGTTCCTGTCACTGTGTTTGTCGTCACAGGATAGGACTGTTTTGCGGTTTCACATTTCTTGTTTTTGTTAGTTTGTTCATGTGAAGTTATTTATTTAAACATGAATCAAAACAACCACGCTGCGCTTTGGTCCGCCTCTCGTACAGACGAACGTCATTACACTAGCAGAAAAAGACTACACCCAGGCTATATGTTCACTGGTAGCAAAGTGGAAGTCCACCATATCATGCCGTTCTGGCATAGCCACGGGAAGAGGTGCTGACCGTGGAGTGGGTTGTGGTGGGGGCAGGTCTTATCCCTACATTTTATTTTCCCTCTGTTAGGCTACATGTCTCTCACTCAATTTCGATCCAACCGCTCCAGTATACATAAGCGTGCTGCACACCCAAGCTCCATATTAGGCCTACTGCCTATGAAAACGTATCTAACTGATGGGATACACAAACAAGACAAGCTACACTCCTTGTCAAATCAAGAATTCAAAATGGACTGGTTGATTAAAGTATGGAAATATGTGTTTTAAACACGAGCTGCAGTTTTGGAAAAATAGATGCATCTCATCTATTTTAGGCTTTTTTTTTTACAACTCCCCCTAAACCTAGGTAGGTACCAGACTAAAATATGAAACAAAAACATTGGATTAAGGCAAATGGATTAAGGCAAATGGCATATTCATTAGTCTACTACTTTGTTTAATGTTTAACAGAAGCCTATTCATCATACACACTTTAAGCTCACAAATCAAACACAGGGCAAAAGAAAACACCTTCCAAATGCGGCGATCTATCTAATGGTTTAAAAGGGACAATTCTTTGCTTATTATATACAGTACCAGTCAAAAGTTTGGACACACCTACTCATTCAAGGGCTTTTCTTTCTTTCTCTTTCATCAAAACTATGAAAGAACACGTGGAATCATGTAGTAACCAAAAAGTGTTAAACAAATCTCAAATATTACGCAAATGACACCCTGTTTCAAGATATTTTCTGGTACTTTTGCATACTTTTTAGCCAGTAGTTCTGAAAGTAGCGCTCACGAGCCAAAAGTTATCCCCGAAAACTGTGTACTATGTCAAGTATGTGCACCACCTCATTCCTCTCTCTCACTCTGCTGTGTCAGCATGGTCTCATAGACTATATGTAGCATAGTTAACGAAAATTCAGGACACTCAAATTAGTATGATATGTAATGTTTGGTATAGTTACATCAGACAGCAGGTTACTTAAGGCAAAAATGAAAGGAAGGTGGTTTGTCAGGGGTGGATGGGTAGGTGTATAACACAAACGTCTAGCAACCCAAAGGTTGCATGTTCAAATCTCAGACATCTTTAGCATTCTAGCTACTTTGCAACTACTTACTGCTTTTGTGCTACTTTGCAACTACTTAGCATGTTAGTTGCCCCTAAACCTAACCCTTTAACCTAACTCCTAACCCTAACCTTAACACTAACCTTAACCTTAGCCTAGCTAATGTTAGCCACCTAGCTAACATTAGCATTACTCACCTAGCCACCTAGCTAATGTTGGCCACTACAAATTGGAATTAGTAACATAACATACGTATTGCAAATTCATAACATTTCATTTGAATTGTAATATGGATGATATGTAACAGCAAAATTGATGATGGCCATCCACAAATGAACACATACCAAAGGTAACGTATCATACTAATTTGAGTTTTCCTGATTTTTGTTTGTCTACCCCTGTCTCCAGGTTGGCTGTGTTTGCATCTTGCTAGCTGTCACTCAAATGATGAGGGGCTGAAGCTCATTGGCTGGAACTTGAATTGCTAGGGGGCTGGCCCATGTAGGGGAAAATGTAGGGAAAATGGCACAGAACAGCTTCCATAAAAAACAGTCGCTTTCACATCAAGTATTTAGTAGCTAGTTGAGGTCAGACAGTAATTCTGCTCATAGATTATGCATGCATGAACTATACATTGACACATCCAGCCCAAAGTGAGAGGTTTCAAAAACACTTAGCAATCGGGCAAAGTTACAGAGCATGTCTTTAAAAGGAAGTAAATGATGAACAGTGATCTGGAATGTAAAGAAGCACCTGTTTCAGTAGCCCGAGACGCGGCTCAAATGGCGCTTGCAGTCCTTCATTTAGCAAATTAGGTAGCTTACCTCACAACTCAAGTAGGCTTGAGTGTTTTTTGTTTTAGACAGGCCTAAACATTTTATTTAGTTGTCCAGTGTGCTACTGGCTCTAGTGTGCTAGCTAGCCAGTGTGTTTGCAGTTTCATTCATTTATACAATAAAAGTGACTCCAAAATGACACAATACATGATTTTCTATTGGGCACAAAATAATCTGAAGCACAACCAAAAAGAGCAAATGCATCCAACAAATGTGTAGAGTCACAAGTTTGACGTAGTCATTGCATGCTATTAATATGGGACCAAATACTTAAGTTTTTACTACTTTAATACACACATAAGTGAATTAGTCCCAATACTTTTGCTCTCTTAAAATGGGGTGACTATGTACAAAAGTACTGTCATTTCTAAATGGTTCACCCGATATGGATGAAAATACCCTCAAATTAAAGCTGACAGTCTGCACAGGTAAAGAAGGTCCTGGAGGTCCTGGGCTGGCATGGTTACCTCCAAATACTCTAAAATTATGTTGGAGTCAGTTTATGGGAGAGAAATTAAATTAAATTCCCTGGCAACGGCTCTGGTGGACATTCCTGCAGTCAGCATGCCAATTGCATGCTCCCTGAAAACTTGAGACATCTGTGGCATTGTGTTGTGTGACAAAACTGGCCTTTTATTGTCCCCAGCACCAGATGCACCTGTGTAAGGATCATGCTGTTTAATCAGCTTCTTGATATGCCACACCTGTCAGTTAGATGAATTATCTTGACAAAGGATAACATGTTCACTAACAGGGATGTTAACACATTTGTACACATAATTTGAAAGAAATAAGCTTTTTGTACATATGGAACATTTTTTTAAATTTATTTCAGCTCATGAAAACTGGCGACCAGCACTTTACATTTATATTTTTGTTCAGTGTAGGTAGAGGTAAAGTTAAAAGGATAATAGGCAGTAGCAATAGCATATGTGGTGAAAGTGTGTGCGTGTGTCAATCACAAGATCTCATCCCAATTGAATACTTGTGGGAGATTCTAGAGCGTTTTCCCCCACCATCAACAAAACACAAAAGATGGAATTTGGTTATCAGTGGTCTTGTATGTCTTCCATTTCCTAATAATTGCTCCCACAGTTGATTTCTTCAAATCCAGCTGCTTACCTATTGCAGATTCAGTCTTCCCAGCCTGGTGCAGGTCTACAATTTTGTTTCTGGTGTCCTTTGACAGCTCTTTGGTCTTGGCCATAATGGAGTTTGGAGTGTGACTGTTTGAGGTTGTGGACAGATGTCTTTTATACTGATAACAAGTTCAAATAGGTGCCATTAATACAGGTAACGAGCCTCTTAAAGAAGAAGGTCTGTGAGAGCCAGAAAACTTGCTTGTTTGTAGGTGATCAAATACTTATTTTCCACCATAATTTGCAAATAAATTCATTAAAAATCCTACAATGTGATTTTCTGGATTTTGTTTTCTCATTTTGTATGTCATAGTAGAAGTGTACCTATGATGAAAATTACAGGCCTCTCTCATCTTTTTAAGTGGGAGAACTTGCACAATTGGTGGCTGATTAAATACTTTTTTGCCCCACTGTATGGGCCATATACCACACCCCCTCGTGCCTTATTGCTTAAATAACCTATATAGAACATTTAAGCTTGGACCACCAACGGTGTCATTTCTACCATGCCACTATGTGCTGTGCTGTGCTAGAGGGAAATTATCTGATACCTTTACTGCCTCCATGTGGCAAGTTCAAACTCACCTGGCTACACATGATCAATTCCACATCAATGATGTACAAATGTTTACATTTGTTAGTGTGGACATCAACATTGGAATGCATGGTACTTTGCAATGGGTGAGACTCTTGGCAGACATGTTTTATGTCAATTATGACTTGATGACCCATGACCAAATCTCACGAAATGTCTGTTGAGAGAGATTATAAACATGATGGCAACATCCCGGTGTGTCACTTGGCTTATTCCAGAGACTATTCCAGTGTACGCCACAGGGAGGGAGCAAAGGGAAGCATTCTACTAAAGTTTACTCACCAATCCAGGGCCAACATTTTACTAAATCCAAGAATAAACTGACAATAACCCATCTTGTTACAATTTAAATGACTCTCAACAGCAGCAGCGCTTGCCTGAAATTGAGACAGAGAGGATTTACTGAATATGACAGCTAAAAACATAATATTGGATATGTTATCATTACTTTTTTGACTTATTTATTTGTTCAGGCCCTTTAGACACGGGGTTGCCCTAACAACCAGTGCTTAGATTAAGGACCTCTTAACTGCAGAGTACATTCACTGTAACAGAGCTCAGCAGCCAGAGGAGTTAACCTTGGGAAACAAGGACACATGTAACAGTTTAAGATAACGGTGAAGTTAGGAGTGATCTACGAGGGTCTACTTTTACCCATTCAGACTGAGAGGGTTGGCTAGGTTACTTTCTAAATATAATCCGTTACTGTTTCTGTCCACACGGATGTGTATGTCGCACAGTTGGAGATGTCGTATAAGTGCCATGGTGTTAGTTTGTTCATACATAGTTACCGTAGAGTAGTGATGTGCAGTTCACAAACGATTCATTCTTTTTTAACGACAAATTGCGCTGACTCGAGAGTCATGATTCGTTTTTCAGTGTCTCGTTCATTTTAGTCATTTGTTAGACCCGTTGGCCGCAATGAATTCTACAGTAGGATTTAAAGACTATACATGGTCAATCCGATATCTGCAAATGGCCGTAATTCGCTGAGCAGAGCTGTTGTGAAGGAAGTTGTCAAGGTAGCGAGTTTGTGTTTATACTGGGCCTCCTGTCCCCACCTACCGTCAACCAATCATTTCAATGCGGAGCTATACGGAGCTCTCCGCATTGTTACAACATTTCCGAGGTGGATGCCGATAGGAGCCACCGACCACATTTCGGATCAAGCATAGGTCAACTGTTAATACACGCTCCTCCGACTCACCGGCTCCGGACAAGTGCTCCTACCACCAACTGGCTGAAGGCAGCATAGAGAAGAAAAATACATGTTTAGAACTGATAACTGGTCGCAATAATGGACACAGTTAATTGATTATTGAATGTTATTGATGGACAGCTTTTTAGAACCAAAACAGAGGCTACACAGCCTGCTTCTGCTCAACACTCGAACTCGAGAACAAATTGTTTGGGGGGGGCTGCAGCAGTTCGCGAATAATATGTACTTATTCTGCCAAGAGTTGTTCACAATCTTATACACTTTCGGCCGCAACTGGACCTTGTTTCAAAGGAATTAATAAATCATCTTATCTGTATGCTTAGCAATCACAAATGTACATTGTTCGAAGCACACTTTTCAAAGTCTCATTCACAAATGACAGCTCCAATAAGTCCCTTATATGGTGAATGATTCACTGGTATTGGGTCCTGCGTGCGCAAGGCATTACTGAATCAAATAAATGAAATTATTTCTAAAGATTCAATCTTTTGAATGAACGAGTTGAAAAGATCTGAGCCAGTAAAGAGAGACAAACTTCCCATCACTACCGCAGAGAACAGACCTCTTGTTTAATTTTATTTCGTTATTTATGTCTCACACAACTTGAATGTACAATAAAAATCAAATTTCCTCTGCAGTAAACATCTCTAATCATCTTGATATACGTTAATTCCTATGTAAAAGACTGCCACATAATTCAGATGTGGCACAGAATTCCACTGTTGTAGACCAGACCAGAGCCACTGCATCCACCATCTGGTGTCCAGATTGAGAGGGAGGTTGTAGTTGACTTGTTGGAAAGTAAGGGTTTCATAGTGCAGGTTGACCCTATTAAGTTTTACATTAAAAGTTATTGTGGCTTCCACCTAGCTAAAATTATATTACTCTATACATGATTATCAACTATTCTATTTTATTGTTGCTCTAGATTGTCACCTTTACCTACAATTACTCAAACTTGCATAAGACCTTTCAAAATAATGATCACCTGTGGAATGAGTTCATTTGAAAACACCTAGAAACACAAAATACAATCATAGTTGAAGGAACCGGCCCTGGTGGCAATGCATTGACATTAACAGGATTAGCAAAAGCAAAGAAAGCAATTTGGGTTTTAACATTTACGTTTCATTTATCAGACACTCTTATCCAGATCGATTTACAGTAGCGAGTGTATACATTTTCATACATTTTTTCCCATACTGGTCAAACCCACAACCCTGGCATTGTAAGTGTCATGCACTACCAACTGAGCCACACGGACCAAAGTGATCTTCAAAGATCAAGTTGAACTGGGGCCATTCCTTAAGGCATCCTCATGCTTCCCAGCTAAAAACAGCTTGGAAGAGTTGTTGTATATATTATGATGACATTTCATGATGTTTTTGTTGGTTTTGGACTTTTTTTTCCTCGAGACCAGCCGAAGTTTGGGACCTGAAGTCTATGCCCGTTCTTCCGTGATTGGTCAACTATATGGATTCTTCAATAAAGACTTTGTTGTCATTCAATGAGAGACGATTCCTTTTCATGCACATTTTTTTAAATTGAGAAATACAGCACCAAACATCTTAGTTAGTGTCACCTTGGTACAAAGGGTCGGGAGACAGGTGCAGGAATGCGTAATAGTTTTTATATTACCCAAATTACAGCGTGCCGTGTAAATGCACAGATACAAAGACCAAACAAACACTATACAAAACACAAGGTAGGAACCCAAACAAAGGAGCGAGGAGTACCTCGAATAAATAACACAAGCACACAATGATTAACACACGAGACCCGTAATCATCTGCCCAATCCACAATGGCACGAAAGCCAAAACACACAGCACAGGTACTCACACGCACCATCGGACATTGTAACAATAATCGACAGGACACGGGACACACTTGTACAATTACTAATCACTGGGAATATGGGCCAGGTGTGCTTATTGAAAGTTCCGGAGGGATCTGTGACAAGGATGATCACAGGAACACAGTGCGGGTCGATCAGGACGCGATGCAGCTGCCGAAGTTGCGTCGGCGTCGCATGGACCAGTTGCAGTGGCGTCGGACGGACCTGTTGCAGTGGCGTCGGACGGACCGGTTGTGGGGGCTTCGGATGGGCCAGTTGCAGTGGCGTCGTACGAACCTGTTGCAGTGGCGTCGGACGGACCGGTTGTGGGGGCATCGGACAGGCCAGTTGCAGCTGCTGAAGTTGCGTTGATGGACGGTCCCGTTCTGGCGATGTTGGACGGCCCAGTTGCAGCTGCCGAAGTTGCTGCGGCGCCGGACGGGCCATTCCCGCTGTCTCCCTTAATGGTCGATTATTCTGTCACGCTGATATAAATGAGTCGGGAGAAAGACGCAGGAATGCATAATAGGGTTTTTTATTCTGCCCAAATTACGGCATGCCGTGTAAAGACACGGGGACGAAGACCAAACAAACATGTAACAAAACACAGGGTCGAAACCAAAAACAGAAGAGCAAGGAGTACCTCGAATAAAAACAACACGCGCACAATGCTTAACACACGAGACCCATAATTATCTGCGCAATCTACAATGGCACGAAAGCCAAAACACACAGCACAGGTACTCACACGCACCAACGGACATTGTAACAATAATCGACAAGACACTGTCAAACCAAGGACACACTTATACAATTACTAGTCACTGGAAATAGGGGCCAGGGGTGTGTAATGAAAGTCCTGGAGGGATCCGTGACAGTTAGATGTAACATTTCGTGACTAAGATCTCCTCGACAAAAACGTCAAAATGAATGACAGATTTCTTGAGTTATCTTAGATTAATTCTAAATACACTTATCAAAAAATAAAGGGAACACTTAAACAACACAATGTAATTCCAAGTCAATAACACCTCTGTGAAATCAAACTGTCCACTTAAGAAGCAACACTGACTGACAATAAATTTCACATGCTGTTGTGCAAATGAAATAGACAACAGGTGGAAATTATAGGCAATTAGCAAGACACCCCCAATAAAGGAATGGTTCTGCAGGTGGCGACCACAGACCACTTCTCAGTTCCTATGCTTCCTAGCTGATGTTTTGGTCACTTTTGAATGCTGGCGGTGCTTTCACTCTAGTGGTAGCATGAGATGGGTCTACAACCCACACAAGTGGCTCGCTCAGGTAGTGCAGCTCATCCAGGATGGCACATCAATGCAAGCTGTGGCAAGAAGGTTTGCTGTGTCTGTCAGCGTAGTGTCCAGAGCATGGAGGCGCTACCAGGAACAAGGCTAGTACATCAGGAGACGTGGAGGAGGCCGTAGGAGGGCAACAACCCAGCAGCAGGACCGCTACCTCCGCCTTTGTGCAAGGAGGAGCAGGAGGAGCACTGCCAGAGCCCTGCAAAATGACCTCCAGCAGGTCACAAATGTGCATGTGTCTGCTCAAACGGTCAGAAACAGACTCCATGAGGGTGGTATGAGGGCCCGACGTCCACAGGTGGGGGTTGTGCTTACAGCCCAACACCGTGCAGGACGTTTGGCATTTGCCAGAGAACACCAAGATTGGCAAATTCGCCACTTGCGCCCTGTGCTCTTCACAGATGTGCTCAGTGTGAACCTGCTTTCATATGACAGAACTGACAGAGTCTGGAGACGCCGTGGAGAACGTTCTGCTGCCTGCAACATCCTCCAGCATGACCGGTTTGGCGGTGGGTCAGTCATGGTGTGGGGTGGCATTTCTTTGGGGGGCCGCACAGTCCTCCATGTGCTTGCCAGAGGTAGCCTGACTGCCATTAGGTACCGAGATGAGATCCTCAGACCCCTTGTGAGACCATATGCTGGTGCGGTTGGCCCTGGGTTCCTCCTAATGCAAGACAATGCTAGACCTCATGTGGCTGGAGTGTGTCAGCAGTTCCTGCAAGAGGAAGGCATTGATGCTATGGACTGGCCCGCCCGTTCCCCAGACCTGAATCCAATTGAGCACATCTGGGACATCATGTCTCTCTCCATCCACCAATGCCACGTTGCACCACAGACTGTCCAGGAGTTGGCTTTAGTCCGGGAGGAGATCCCTCAGGAGACCATCCGCCACCTCATCAGGAGCATGCCCAGGCGTTGTAGGGAGGTCATACAGGCACGTGGAGGCCACACACACACTACTGAGCCTCATTTTGACTTGTTTTAAGGACATTACATCAAAGTTGGATCAGCCTGTAGTGTGGTTTTCCACTTTAATTTTGAGTGTGACTCCAAATCCAGACCTCCATGGGTTGATAAATTTGATTTGCATTGATAAGTTGTGTGATTTTGTTGTCATCACATTCAACTATGTAAAGAAAAAAGTATTTAATAAGAATATTTCATTCATTCAGATCTAGGATGTGTTATTTTAGTGTTCCCTTAATTTTTTTGAGCAGTGTATGTTGAGGTAGTGTATACTAGCTACAGTGTCTCAAAATGGACAAACTATTTCAGTTTTTTTCTTGTTTTTCAAGCGAAAAAGGGAGTATGTGAGAGTGCTCGTTCGGTTTGCCTAGCTGGCCAGGCGAACTGCAGCATGCTGAAGCCTTTAGAAGTGAGTTACCATATACACGGAGTGTATGAAACATTTGGAACACCTTCCTAATATTGAGTTACACCCACTTTTTCACTCAGGACAGACTCAATTCGTCGGGGTATAGACTCTACAGCGTGTCAAAAGAGTTCCACAGGGATGCTGGCCCATGTTGACTCCAATGCATCCCACAGTTGTGTGAAGTTGGCCGAATGTCCTTTGTGTAGTGGACCATTCTTGATACACACGCAAAACTGTTGAGCATGAAAAATCCATCAGCATTGCAGTTCTTGACACACTCAAACCGGTGCGCCTGGCACCTACTACTATGCCTGTTCAAAGGTACTTAAATTCTTTGGATTGCCCATTCACTCTCTGAATGACACACATACACAATCTATGTCTCAATTTTGTCAAGGCTTACAAATCCTTTTTGAACCCCTTCATCTATACTGATCAAAGTGGATTTAACAGGTGACCGATAAGGTATTAAAGTATTTCACCTCGATTCACCTGATCAGTCTATGTCATGGAAAGAGCAGGTGTTCCTAATGTTTTGTACTCGCAGGGGGGTGGGGGGGCTGAGTTGTGTTTATCTCAGCTGATTAGTATTTCTCTCTGCTTATACAGGACTAATAAAGGACTAATTCAATAATTTTGTGAATAAATATATTTCAATGGAGAATTAAGTATAATTAATAATTCTCCCCTCCCATCTCCCAACAGGCACTAGAGAACAATTAACAAAAAGAGGAGAGAGAGAGAGAGAGAATTTTGACATTGCAGCTGGCCCATCTACTGGACATAGCTCAGTTCTGCCTCCAGGGCAAGATTCATGTCAACCTGCTCACCTATACGGTTTGGAGAAAACACAATCTCCACTGCCCATGACACTTTGTTCTTTATGTAATGGTGAAAGAGGTAACCCTTTCCTACAGTCAATGACTAATTAGGCCTCCTTGGCCTCATGGGTGGAATGTAATAAACATTTTTCATAATGAATCAATATATACAGTACCAGTCAAAAGTTTGGACACACCTACTCATTCAAGGGTTTTTCTTTATTTATACTATTTTCTACATTGTAGAATAATAGTAAAGACATCAAAAATATTAAATAAAACATGTGGAATCATGTTGTAACCAAAAAAGTGTTAAACGCATGAAAATATATTTTATATTTGAGATTCTTCAAAGTAAACACCCTTTGCCTTGATGACAGTGTTGCACACTCTTGGCATTCTCTCAACCAGCTTCATGAGGTAGTCACCTGGAATGCATTTCAATTAACAGGTGTGCCTTGTTAAGTTCATTTGTGGAATTTCTTTCCTTCTTAATGTGTATGAGCCAATCAGTTGTGTTGTGACAAGGTAGGGGTGGTACACAGAAGATAGCCCTATTTGGTAAAAGACCAAGTCCAAATTATGGCAAGAACATCTCAAATATGCAAAGATAAACAGTACATCATTACTTTAAGACATGAATGTCAGTCAATGCGGAAAGTTCCTTCAAGTGCAGTTGCAAAAACCTTCAAGCGCTATGATGAAACTGGCTCTCATGAGGACCGCCACAGGAAAGGAAGACCCAGAGATACCTCTATTGCAAAAAATAAGTGTGATTGGGTTAACTGCACCTCAGTTTGCAGCCCAAATAATTGCATTAAAGAGTTCAAGTAACAGACACATCTCAACATCAACTGTTCATCAGGCCTTCATGGTCGAATTGCTGCAAACAACCCACTACTGTAGGTAACCAATAAGAAGAAGAGACTTGCTTGAGCCAAGCAATGGACATTAGGTGGAAATCTGTCCTTTGGTCTGAAGACCAAATTTCAGATTTTTAGTTCCAATCGTCATGTCATTGTGAAATGCAGAGTAGGTGAATGGATGATCTCTGCATGTGTGGTACCCACCGTGAAGCATGGAGGAGGAGGTGTGATGGTGTGGGGGTGCTTTGCTGGTGACACTGTCAGTGATTTATTTAGAATTCAAGGCACACTTAACCAGCATTTGACTACCCCAGCTTTCTGCAGGCTGTGTAAGGGCTATTTGACCAAGAAGGATAGTGATGGAGTGCTGCATCAGATGACGTGGTCTCCACAATCACCCAACCTCAACCCAAATGAGATGGTTTGGGATGAGTTGGACGGCAGAGTGAAGGAAAAGCAGCCAACAAGTGCTCAGCATATGTGGGAACTCCTTCAAGACTGTTGGAAAATCATTCCTCATGAAGTTAGTGTGCAAAGCTGTCATAAAGGGAAATGGAGGCTACTTTCAAGAAAAAAAGTAAAAATAAAGAAAACCCCTTGAATGAGTAGATGTCAACTTTTGACTGGTACTGTATATATTTTTAAACAACAAAAATCTGGTGTTTCTATGTCAAAAATTATTATTTTTCAAATCAAATCAAATCAAATAAGTGTAATATTGGGAAGCAAAACTCAAAATGTAACACATTTCAACTCTGTTTGACATGGTAAAGGTGGATTTGTGTGTGTGTGTGAGGTGTATACTTTTGTTTCAAAATATATTTGTTTATGACTACCAAGAATCACTGTGTGATCCGGATTTAGCCCACTGCAGTAAAAGATTAAACCACTTCATGGAAACACAGTTATCTGTATACTTTCATTCATTTACAAGTAAAATCTTTTTACAATCACTTAAATGGACTCAAACTTTATATGCTTGCCTAAGCCAGTTTTAGATATGTTTGCATAAGAATGGAAATTATCTCTGATGAACAAAGAAACCAACCCATCAATTTCAGTAAGGAGGACTGGATTTCACTAGAGGGGGCTGTGGTGGAGTTTGTGATGGCGGGATGTTTGATCACGTACCCGATTTCAAAGGTACAGGAGGGTCACCTGATCCTCTTGGTAGGGGAGGATGGGGGCTTCATGAGCCTCAATGCCCCGGGCCAGGGATACAATAGGTACCCACCCCAGGGGCCAGCCCTTTCAGCCCCCTAGACAGGGTGGCCTGCCTTTCACACAGATCTCATTTCAAGGACCAATTTATCGATTTGATGAGTGCAGGACAGGTTGCAGGGAGTTCAGCCCTTTGAAGGGAGAAGACTATGTGCTGTGCTCTTTAGGCAGCCTCTTTCCCTTTCTCTCAAACTCATGGTTTCCAGCTTGGTTACAATAGAATAGAATAGCTGGGGTAAGCTAGTTTATGGATTTGAGAGCTTTGGGGGGTGTATATTTCAGTAGTATACAGTAATGAATGTATTTCTACAGTATACTGTATGTTTTGGTCGTTACACCTTAGTGACTCTTTGGGCATTTGTTCAGTGCTGAGTGAACCCAATCATTCGGCATGTTACGCAACAGGTCTCTGTCTGTCTATAAATGGTTGTGGATTGTGTGGTTCAAACAGTATCTGTCTACATACCATGTATGCCTAGTTTATTTGGTAGATGAGAGATGTTTGAAATGGATGTGGTTACAATATGTGGGTTTGTTATGCTCCTGTCTTATCAGGTTGGGGCTGGGGAAAAGTGGATGTGATTTCTGAGTAGCTGTTTAATAGTTGCACTGAAGGACACAACCAGATGGATTGAGTAATCATCTGCCCCTAAAAAAACACTTGTTTATGTGGACAAAGTGGCATGAGGCATTTGATGGTGACATTTCAAGGATCTTTTTCTCGTGGTCATGGAGCCGTGCACCTTTTTTTAATCCACTTGTGGTCATAGCTCACAGCCAATGAACATCAGTTTTACATAAAAGACCAAGCTGTGCACTTGTTGAAATTTGTCTGACTGCCACAGAGAAATGTCCTTACTCATGTCAATGAGAACAGGAAGCTCATTATTGATGTCCAGAGAGAGGGAATTTGAATGCAAAGGAGCATTCCAACTCAATGACAGAGAAAAATCCATGAGCACTTCACTGTGAATATACTGTAAGATGTGTTGTCCAATGGTTCAATATCACTCCTTCAACACACTACCACTTGGAGAAGTACCCTGGCACAGACTCAGCCCCTCAGGGAAGAAGTAGTGGGAGGCCAGCCAAGCCACCAGTGACAGAGTGGCACTCTGTCTTACAATGCTTTATTGTGGAAGTGAATCCTTGGTGGACATATCTCTAAGGGTTTCGAAGAACAATGACGCATTTCCATCATTTTGAACATGTGATCACACTTAATGTATAGGCTTTTATTACTGTAAATAAATTCTATCAAAATTATATATTCATATAATTACAGTACCAGTCAAAAGTAAGAACACACCTACTCATTAAAGGGTTTTTCTTTATTTTTTCAATATTTTCTACATTGTAGAATAATAGTGAAGACATCAAAACTATGAAAAAAACACATTAAATCATGTAGTAACTGTAACGGCTTTCTTCCGTCGAAGGAGAGGAGGACCAAAATGCAGCGTAGTTCGTGTTCAACATGTTTAATAAAAGACAATAACGTGAACACTACACAAATACAAAATAACAAACGTGGCAAAACCCGAAACAATCCTATCTGGTGCAGAGAACACAAAGACAGGAGGAAACAACCACCCACAAACCCCCAACACAAAACAAGCTACCTAAATATGGTTTCCAATCAGAGACAATGACTAACACCTGCCTCTGATTGAGAACCACATCAGGCCATACATAGAAACAGACAAACTAGACACACAACATAGAATGCCTACCCAGCTCACGTCCTGACCAACACTAAAACAAGGAAAACACAAAAGAACTATGGTCAGAACGTGACAGTAACCAAAAAAGTGTGAAACAAATGTAAATATATTTTACATTTTAAATTCTTCAAAGTAGCCACCCTTTGCATTGATGACAGCTTTGCACACACGTGGCATTCTGTCAACCAGTTTCACCTGGAATGCTTTTCCAACAGTCTTGAAGGAGTTCCCACATTCAGTCTTATGTAGCAAAATGTGAAATTGTGTTTTTTACAGTGGATAAAAGCAGAGACACAGAGCTACAAAGTTGTATATCATACACTGCATTTGAAGAACAATGGGAAAGTAATTCTGCTTTGAAAGTTAATAAACTTGAAACCTCACTTTTGAGAAAATGGCCTTTGAATGTTTTGGTACCAACTGGAGAGCTCTTCTTTGTCTACACCCATTCAGCATCATTAACACCCTCTTAAGCATTAGCCCGACCCATCTCTTTAAGGGTTGATCCGAGCGTTCTGTACTAACAGCAGTCAAGCACCGAAGCTAACTGGCTAAATTGCTTGTTACTTCCAGACATAAATGAGAGAAAAGCTCACTGAACATTATTCACCCTAGCAGAGCTGTTTAGACTGTTTTTATGTCATCGAGAGCGTTGTTTACTGCAACTGTGCTGTCAGATTGTCCGTTCGTAAATTCAGAGTGTTTCACTCACACTTAGCTAGCTAAACAATGAACCATAATCCCAACTCATGACATTACTACCCTTCATGAATCTGCAGGTAGCTATCCAACCAGGTCCAATGTTAGCTACCTAACTTTATGCTATAACTAGCCAAGCAAATGGCTCAGAGATACGAATAATAAGATCACACATGTAATGTTAGCTAGCGAGGCAGCCAGCTAATGTTAGCTATCAAGCTAACAGTACACTAACCTCAAATGAAAACAACTTTGTCAAAATTGGAAACGTGTAATATCTGAAAATGTAGCTAGCTACACTATCTTACATACATCATGGTTGGACGCTTCTCCCACTGATGCCATGGTAGCCCTTAGTTTGAAGATGTAATCTGGATACAGGTGTTTTCTCCATCTCCTTAGCTTATCATACTGTAATCCCACTAATGTCAAAACTCTGTTCTCCAGAAAGTGGCAGGCAACAATTATGCAGTTCTACTAAGCAAAATATATTTTTTAAAGCTAAGTAAGACAGGATTACCTACACATACTAACCAGCTAAAATAGACAGAACCGTGCTATATGGCAGAATAATCCGAACTCATCTCTCGACATGTCCAGCCCACTCATTATCTCAGCCAAGCATGGCTAGCAGGAAGGTTGCTGGCTTTTTCTGTGGCTAAACCAACTATGCTTGTAATTTAACTAGTTTATTTGCATTTACAGAGTTCACATGTTCCAGAAGGTATTCTGGATAACAAAAAATTCATTTTTTAAATAGTTAAAAAAATTATGTTCAAATGGCTCTCGTTTGAAGTAGTGACCCGTGACATCAGCCTAGTTTCCTGAGATGAGTCACATATGCTGAGCACTTGTTGGCTGCTTTTCCTTCACTCTGTGGTTCAACTCATCCCAAACCATCTCAATTGGGTTGAGGTTGGGTGATTGTGGAGGCCAGGTCATCTTATGCAGCACTCCATCCCTCTCATTCTTGGACAAATAGGCCTTACACAGCCTGGAGGTGTTTTGGGTCATTGTCCTGTTGAATAACAAATTACAGTTCCACTAAGCGCAAACCAGATGGGATGGTGTATCGCTGAAGAATGCTGTGGTAGCCATGCTGATTAATTAAGTGTGCCTTGAATTCTAAATAAATCACTGACAGTGTCACCAGCAAAGCACTCCCAAACCATCACACTTCCTCCTCCATGCTTCACATTGGGAACCACACATGCAGAGATCATCCGTTCATCTACTCTGCATCTCACAAAGACACAGCGGTTGGAAACAAAATCTCACATTTGGACCCATCAGAACAAGGACATATTTCCACCGGTCTAATGTCCATTGCTCATGTTTCTTGGCCCAAGCAAGTCTCTTCTTCTTAATGGTGTCCTTTAGTAGTGCTTTTTCAGAAATTTGACCATGAAGGCCTGATTCACTCAGTCTACACTGAACAGTTGATGTTGAGATGTGTTTGTTACTTGAACTCTGAAGCATTTATTTGGGCTGCCATTTCTGAAGCTGGTAACTCCAATGAACTCATAATTCTGGGTCTTCCTTTCCTGTGGCGGTCCTCATGAGAGCTAGATTCATCAAAGTTCTTGAAATTTGCCCCTTAAGGATTGTCCCCTTTTTTTCAGTTTTCACCTAAAATGACATACCCAAATTTAACTGCCTGTAGCTCAGGCCCTGAAGCAAGGATATGCACATTTTTGGTACCATTTGAAAGGAAAAATGTAGGAGAATATATCACATTAGATCTAGTAAAAGATAATACAAAGAAAAAAAAAACTTTTTTTTTGTATTTTTTTGTACCTTAAATTTTGAAATGCAAGAGAAAGGCCATAATGTATTATTCAAGCCCAGGTGCAATTTAGATTTTGGCCACTAGATGTCACCAGTGTATGTGCAAAGTTTTAGGCTGATCCAATGAACCATTGCATTTATGTTCAAAAGGTTGTATCAAGACTGCCCAAATGTGCTTAATTTGTTTATTAATAACTTTTCATGTTCAAAACTGGACACTCTCCTCAAACAATGGCGTGGTACTATTTCACTGTAAAAGCTACTGTAAATTGGACAGTGCAGTTAGATTAACAATCATTTAAGATTTCTCCCAATATCAGATATGTCTATGTCCTGGGAAATGTTCTTGTTACTTACAACCTCATGCTAATCGCATTAGCCTACATTAGTGCAACCATCCCGCAGGGGACCCACCAATCCTGAAGTTTTAAAGTAATTATGGATTGTTGTTTCTCTTTGCTTATTACAGCTATTCTTGTCATAATATGGAATTAGTCTTTTACCAAATAGGGCTCTCTTCTCTATACAACCCTACCTTGTCACAGCACAACTGATTGGCTCAAACGCATTAAGAAATTCCACAAATGTACCTTTAACAAGGCACACCTGTTAATTGAAATGCATTCCAGGTGACTACCGCATGAAACTGGTTGAGAGAATGCCAAGAGTGTGCAAAGCTGTCATCAAGGCAAAGGGTGGCTACTTTGAAGAATCTCAAATGTGTATAGCAATTCTGGTTAGGACATGATTCCATATGTGTTATTTCATCATTTTGATGTCTGCACTATTATTCTACAATGTAGAAAATAGTAAAAATAAAGAAAAACACTGCAATGAGTAGTAGTGTCCAACTCCTTTTGACTGGTACTGTATATATTTCGATATCAATAAAAGGAATCCGGCTTCCAACAAGTTAACAAGATCCTTTGTGTTCAACCCCTGCCTACCTGAAGGTAACATAATGATCAATATTTACAATGCGGATACATTTGGGTAGATAACAGTAATCCTCAGCAGCAGCACACAGTCTGGTCTTCTGAGAACCGAGCTTCATGTGACCTCATCTTTCACCACACTGCATGCGTCACATAGAATGGGAAACAACCTTCCAAAGACCAAACAGGAACAAGACCTTTTACAAACAAACCTCCAGGACAAGAGACAATGGATCTTTCAATCGTCAGATAGATACAGCTGCAAACTCATATATACTCAGCTATACAATTTGTACGGTGTAGGTGGACGTTGAACAGGATGTTGTTTTGAATAATGTTGATTGAAACTACATACATTACTCTTTCCGCACACTGCACTGAATACTCATGGATAGATTAAATAATTATCAGCCAATGGTAATCACTTTTTGCAATCTCCAAACAATTATCATACATTTATTTACCTTCATAGATTGGACTGTAGGGTCAATGTGGCCAGAATATTTGTCTGTTGAGTTGACTACTACGGGCCAGTTATCTGGTGTTGAGGTTAATTGAATTGAAGGTCATCGGTTTCTGCTAAACTCACTTGAAGTCCAGAATTCAAACCAAGCGATTGTCTGATTCAAAATTACGTAGAGATGTGAGGTTTTGGAATTCTTCATTTTAAACAGAAATATAATCCAGTGTGAAAATTGTCCATTCTGTCAGAGACAACACCAGCATTGTGCTCTCGGCCCCGGCAGCCACACTGAAAGGCCATCTACCCAACAACCCCCAGGCTCATCTCGGGGTATAGGCGGTGTGTGTGTGTGTGTGTGTGTGCACGTCCATGCAATGCTCTCTAAATTAGGCCTGAACAAGTTCCACTCAGCATCTCCCAATCCCAATCTCCAGCACTGGTTTTATAGGACTGGCTGCTGAGTGTGTTGACGTACATGTGGGGTAAGGGTTCAACTCACAGGGGCTTAAGTGTAGTGCACCCATATCCAACACCAAGGAGGGAGTAGTCAAGGTGTGGATTGTTAATCAGAATAATTGAGCCACTCACATATGCCAGGTAGCCAAACGTTACTTTCTCTTCATATCCCTGCATGATTTTTTAAAATGTATATTTCTATCACAGGTACTGATTCGATGTGGCTAATGGTGCCCACATCTGGCAAAACACCCCACAGCCAGAGCGGAGACCTGGAAAGTTTTCACAGGTAATTCTCTCTCATCCATTGACCCACTGAAATCAGATTCCCCTATTAATCGTGTATGAGTATTTTCATATTTAGAATATTTTTGCAGTTTGGCTGTGCAACTTGTCATAGATTTCCAGTGAGTTGTGAGAGAGCATTGGATGAGCATTGGAATCACCAGGAAGCCTGATCTAGTATACCTAAGGTGTCAGCATGATACAGTTTGGTTGGCGGGGAGCCGAAGTTGGCTACACGAACCGAACGAGTGTGCTCTCATACTCACTTAAAGGACCTTAAAAGAAAAAAAAGCGCCAAAAGTACTGTTTGTTCGGTTTGAGACACCATAGTCACAATTAATCTAACTCAAGAAATCGGTCATTCCTTTTGACGTTTTTGCAGAGGAGATCTTAGTCACGCAATTTTACATCTAACTAAGATGTTTGGTGCAGTATTTCTTATTGAAAAAAGGTGCATGAAAAGTAGTAGTCTCTCATTGAATGACTACAAAGACTGTATTGCAGAATCCTTACAGTTGACCAATCACAAATGAAGGGGCGTAGACTTCAGCTCCTGAATTTCGGCCGGCCTCTGAGAAAAAATGTTGTGTGCCTGAAAAGCTGAAAAAACCTTTCTCGAAGCAGCAAAACAAACAAAAACATCACAAAATGTTGCCATACTATATGCACAAACTCTTCCTAAACTGTTTCGGCTGGGAAGCATACCTAGCCTTAGCCTTAAGATTCCCCTTCTCACCACCTGACTGGTGGCTGCAAACAGTGAAAGATGGCTTCCTCTTCTTCCAGACTGTCTAAAACTCCCCCACTGGGTGCTAGTGTATATTACCACAAAGGCCGGGATATACAGTGCCTTGCGAAAGTATTCGGCCCCCTTGAACTTTGCGACCTTTTGCCACATTTCAGGCTTCAAACATAAAAATATAAAACTGTATTTTTTTGTGAAGAATCAACAACAAGTGGGACACAATCATGAAGTGGAACGACATTTATTGGATATTTCAAACTTTTTTAACAAATCAAAAACTGAAAAATTGGGCGTGCAAAATTATTCAGCCCCTTTACTTTCAGTGCAGCAAACTCTCTCCAGAAGTTCAGTGAGGTTCTCTGAATGATCCAATGTTGACCTAAATGACTAATGATGATAAATACAATCCACCTGTGTGTAATCAAGTCTCCGTATAAATGCACCTCCATTGTGATAGTCTCAGAGGTCCGTTAAAAGCGCAGAGAGCATCATGAAGAACAAGGAACACACCAGGCAGGTCCGAGATACTGTTGTGAAGAAGTTTAAAGCCGGATTTGGATACAAAAAGATTTCCCAAGCTTTAAACATCCCAAGGAGCACTGTGCAAGCGATAATATTGAAATGGAAGGAGTATCAGACCACTGCAAATCTACCAAGACCTGGCCGTCCCTCTAAACTTTCAGCTCATACAAGGAGAAGACTGATCAGAGATGCAGCCAAGAGGCCCATGATCACTCTGAATGAACTGCAGAGATCTACAGCTGAGGTGGGAGACTCTGTCCATAGGACAACAATCAGTCGTATATTGCACAAATCTGGCCTTTATGGAAGAGTGGCAAGAAGATAGCCATTTCTTAAAGATATCCATAAAAAGTGTTGTTTAAAGTTTGCCACAAGCCACCTGGGAGACACACCAAACATGTGGAAGAAGGTGCTCTGGTCAGATGAAACCAAAATTGAACTTTTTGGCAACAATGCAAAACGTTATGTTTGGCGTAAAAGCAACACAGCTCATCACACTGAACACACCATCCCCACTGTCAAACATGGTGGTGGCAGCATCATGGTTTGGGCCTGCTTTTCTTCAGCAGGGACAGGGAAGATGGTTAAAATTGATGGGAAGATGGATGGAGCCAAATACAGGACCATTCTGGAAGAAAACGAGATGGAGTCTGAAAAAGACCTGAGACTGGGACGGAGATTTGTCTTCCAACAAGACAATGATCCAAAACATAAAGCAAAATCTACAATGGAATGGTTCAAAAATAAACATATCCAGGTGTTAGAATGGCCAAGTCAAAGTCCAGACCTGAATCCAATCGAGAATCTGTGGAAAGAACTGAAAACTGCTGTTCACAAATGCTCTCCATCCAACCTCACTGAGCTCAAGCTGTTTTGCAAGGAGGAATGGGAAAAAATTTCAGTCTCTCGATGTGCAAAACTGATAGAGACATACCCCAAGTGACTTACAGCTGTAATCGCAGCAAAAGGAGGCGCAACAAAGTATTAACTTAAAGGAGCTGAATAATTTTGCACGCCCAATTTTTCAGTTTTTGATTTGTTAAAAAAGTTTGAAATATCCAATAAATGTCGTTCCACTTCATGATTGTGTCCCACTTGTTGTTGATTCTTCACATAATTTTTTTTTTTTAAATATCTTTATGTTTGAAGCCTGAAATGTGGCAAAAGGTCGCAAAGTTCAAGGGGGCCAAATACTTTCGCAAGGCACTGTATATTTGTTTCACTTTACTTACCTAGCTAGCAAATACAGCTGGCTAGTTTAGCCTAATCAAACACCAGGCTCAAACAGAGAGGGATGCAATGTTAGCTAGCTGGCTATGGCTATCCAACACTGCAACTCTTCCAAGTCAAGGTAAGCTTTATTTTATACATTTATTGCCACCAGGGCCTGTAACTTCAAACTGCTTGCTATACATTGTTTTGCATGATTGTAGCAGGTTTATTAACACTTTAGTTCTAGTAGCTAGCTGTGTTGACTATGATGTTAGCTAATATGGTGACGATGTAAGTTGTGTGTTATGGTATGAAGGTTTGCCTTGGAAAGGTTTTTTCGCCTGGTCACAGACAGCTGTTGTATTGTGCACTGAAGACCACAAGCGAAGGGAAAAGCTGAGAGAAGGAGAGCGCATAGATGCGAGAAAGAATTATGCAATAAGCAAATGATCGTGCTGTTTATACGTGGCTGCTATGAAAGTGAACTGTGTTTGCAGTGATCAGGGTTGTATTCCTCCACCGATTCTTTGAAAACACTTCTTAAATGGAAAAAAACAGGGATAAACATAGCTGAATTTGTCTAATAGAAACTCTTGTTTTCAACTGTTGGACTAATGATTACACCCTAGATCAGCTAGATGCAGGCAAGAGTGTGCAAGGCAGTACCTGAATGTATCACTGTCTGTCACCTTGATTACTCAAAATGTTCTCTCTACCTGTGTACTTACGTTGTTAACTTAATTCGTAGGCAAGGTTGTAGCAACCTCATGAAAGGTATAGAGAAAAATGTTGTATCATGTCATAGCCTAAACCTATTGATGTTACATTGAGCTGGTTGAATGGAATACGAATGACGGTCATGCAAAATCTTCATGCTCATTAAAATAAAACCGCCCTCCCTCATCTTAAACTGCACCGACTGTCAGTGATATACAGTAGTATAGAGAGAGACACCCCCACGTGGCAAACAATGACTCTTAATGACAACTCCAATAACAACTTCAAACTTATTGCCCCTCAAATCAGTATAACTTCATATGATACATTGCAACAGTCAGGAAAGTACCCAGAGCTGAACTGTAGCAAGCAGGTTACATGGATCCCACTTGGACTGATCGGATGTTGATGGAAAGCAGGCTGTCCTCAGAATCCTCCGTAGTGTGAGTTATGTTTCCTCTCCGGTTACTGTCATTCCCTTATTGTGTCTAAAGACATTCACGTGGAACAGCATGAGAATGTAAGCTGCGTGGCTGTGGTCTTCGACATTTGATTTACAGGAGATCAGCAGGAGGCCAGGGTCCAAAGCCCACAAAGCCCCCGAGTGTTAAAGCAGGAAGTAGTGTCTGCTCCCTGTTTGTAGAGACGGGGGGGGTCTGATCCCTCACAGACACAGGGACTCTGGAGTGGCAGACACCACTGGTGCCATAGGGACTGGCCTCAGGACTGCTGTTTACGGGATTTAAGGGTTCAA
This sequence comes from Oncorhynchus mykiss, assembly GCF_013265735.2. NCBI lineage: Eukaryota > Metazoa > Chordata > Actinopteri > Salmoniformes > Salmonidae > Oncorhynchus > Oncorhynchus mykiss. Next base: position 40,671,999 of record NC_048571.1, read on the forward strand.
TTCAATCCAAGCCGCAATACAGTATTTGGATAGTAGCATGTAAAACAAACGGTAACTTTTCTTAATGTCATCTTAGCTAACAATTCTAGGGTGAGAACATTTTTGTAATGTTACCCAGATGTCTAAGTGTCCAGTTTTCCATTAGTTAGGGGTATATTCTACGAATGTTAGCAGAAACCTCCTGAGAACCTTTTTAGCATGTTTTGGCATTAGAGTTACAGAATTTACACAGAATGTGGTTTACATGTTCTCAGAATATCATATTTGAATGTTCTAGACAGGTTTCATTGGAACGTTGCAAGAACATTCCTGTGTCCACTTTTCTGAGGATTAGGACAATATCCATCAACATCCCAACAAACATGGTTGCCATGCTCTCAGAATCTAAGATATTAACATTCAAGATACGTTTCATAGGAACGTTATAAGAACATTCCTGTGTATCAGAAATCAGGAATTCACATGATGGTCCCAAAGAAATGATCCCTCTCCGCCCCCCAAAAAATATCTTTACACATCACCCCTTGTTACTGTGGCCGAGGCAATCAAGGATCTGATTGGTGAACCACTGATCTTGATCTGAACCACTGATCTGATACTTTTAACAAAGGACAACATGTTAGTCATTATTTGGTAACATTTACAACACCCCTAACTGTTTTAATTAACATCAGTTTCTCAATGAAAGATGCAATTCTGTAGGATTACCCTTTGAGCACAAATTATGACCACATTTCCACTGTCATGCCCTGACCTTAGTTATCTTTGTTTTCTTTATTATTTTGGTTAGGTCAGGGTGTGACGAGGGTGATATGTGTGTATTTTCATTTTCTAGGGTCTTTTGTATGTCTATGGGGTTTTGGTTTGTCTAGGTAAATGTAGGTCTATCGTGGCCTGAATTGGTTCCCAATCAGAGGCAGCTGTTCATCGTTGTCTCTGATTGGGGATCCTATTTAGGTTGCCATTTTGGTTTTGTGGGTTATTGTCTATGTGTAGTTGCATGTCAGCACTAGTTGTTTATAGCTTCACATTCGTTTTGTTAGTTTGTTTAAGTGTTCTTCGTTTAATCAAAGAATGTATTCCAATCACGCTGCGCCTTGGTCTCCTCGTTATGACGAACGTGACATCCACTACCACTCATAAATGATGCATATTTATTAATTCTACCTAGCCACATATTTAGCTACATTGATTGGACTAAATAGTTTTTGGTATCTTTCAGTATGTTTTAAGTGTATTAAACTAACCAAATATTCAGAGGCCATCATTGTAAATAAGAATTTGTTCTTAACTGACATGCCAAGTTAAAGATAGGTAAAAAAAATGTACAAAAAAAAATATATATATACACATGTATATATAGCCTTGTTGATTTGATGATCTTTAAATGTATAAGTTGAAATGGCGCTGGAATAAAAACCAAAAAGAAGAAACTGTATTATGAAAAAAACTTTTAAATTAAATTAAATTATGGTCAGAAAGACATTCAACTCCATCTTTCATCTAATCAGTTTATTCATCACAATCGTTTGATGTTGCTAATTATTTTAATGATTATTTCATTGGCGAAGTGGGCAAACTTAGGCAGGAAATGCCAACACCGAACAGTGAGCAATTGTACTCATCCATAAAAACATATTGAAGAAAAGCATTGCAAGTTTGAATTTTGTAAAGTTAGTGTGGGAGAGGTGGAAAAATTATTGTTATCGATCAATAATGACAAACTTCCTGGCATTGACAACTTAGATAGCTACTGAGGATGGTAGCTGACTCAATAGCCACTCCTATCTGTCATATTTTTAATCTGAGCCTAGAGGAAAGTCTTCGTCCTCAGGCCTGGAGGGAAGCCAAAGTGATTCCCCTACCCAAGAGGGGTAAAAGCGGCCTTTACTGGTTCTAACAGCAGACCTATAAGCTTGCTGCCAGCTCTTAGCAAACTGTTGGAAGAAAATGTGTTAGACCAAATACAATGCTATTTCTCTGCAAACAAATGAACAACAGACTTTCAGCATGCTTATAGAGAAGGGCACTCAACACGTACTGCAATGACACAAATGACTGATGATTGGTTGAAAGAAATTGGTAATAAGCAGCCTTTGATAGTATCGACCATAACCTGTTGTTGAAAAAACGTGTGTTATGGCTTTTCAACCTCTGCCATATTGTGGATTCAGAGCTATCTATCTAATAGAACTCAAAGGGTTTTCTTTAATGGAAGCTTCTCTAATGTCAAACATGTAAACGCGTGGTGTAGCGTAGGGCAGCTCTCAAAGCCCTCTACTCTTTTCTATTTTTACCAATGACCTGCCACTGGCATTAAACAAAGCATGTGTGTACATGTATGCTGATGATTTAACCATATACACATCAGCAACCACAGCTAATGAAGTCACCGAAACCCTTAACAAAGAGTTGCAGTCTGTTTTGAAATGGGTGGCTAGTAATAAACAGGTCCTGAACATCTCTAAAACTAAGAGCATTGTATTTGGTACAAATCGTTCCTTAAGTTCTAGAACTCAGTTGGTAATGAATTGTGTGGCTGTTGAACAAGTTGAGGAGACTAAATTACTTGGCGTTACTTTAGATTGTAAACTGTCATGGTCAAAACATCTAGATTCAATGGTTGTAAAGAAGGGGAGAGGTCTGGCTGTAATAAAGAGATGCTCTGCTTTTTGACACCACACTTCAAAAAGCAAGTTCTGCAGGCTCTAGTTTTGTCTAATCTTGATTATTGTCCTTTCGTCTGGTCCAGTGCTGCAAGGAAAGAGCTAGTTAAGCTGCAGCTGGCCCAGAACAAAGCTGCACGTTTTGCTCTTAATTGTAATCAGAGGACTGATATAAATACTATGCATGCCAGTCTCTCTTGGCTAAGAGTTGAGGAGAGATGGACTGCAACCCTCTTTTTATAAGAAACATTCATGTGTTGAAAATACCAAATAGTTTTTACACATAGCTCGGACACACACACTTATCCTACCAGACATGCCACCAGGGGGGTCATTTCACAGTCCCAAAATCCAGAACATATTCAAGAAAGAGTACAGTATTATATAGAATCCCTAACTGCATGGAACTTCCTTCCATCTCATATTGCTCAAATATAAAGCAACACCTCGCGGCACAACGCCTCTCCCCAAATTTGACCTAGATAGCGTGTGTGTATGCATTGATATGTAGGCTATGTGTGTAAAAATGTATTTAGTTCTGTCTTTGAGCTTTTCTTGTCTATTGATGTTCTGTATTATGCCACACTGTATCATGTTCATGTTTTGTGTGGACCCCAGGAATTATAGCTTCTGCTTTTGCAACAGCTAATGAGGATCCTGAAAAAATACCAAAATACCAAAAATGAAACCATTTGTTTTGGAGAATGTTTCTTTGGAACCATCAGGTGACCTCCTGACAATTGACAGACATAAATGTTTTTGAAATGTTCCCATGAAACCTGTCTAGAACATTAAAGTGGAACTGACAGCGTTTTAACTACTTTGCAGATATGAAACAGACAGTCATAATATCAGTCAAAAATATCAAATTCCCAATTTATGCTACAAAGCCAACTTTATAAGAGGTTTTAAAAATAGATTATATTTGACTCATTCAAAATGCATTATAGAGGCGTTCACATGCTAGTCGGAACTAGGAAACTCTTGCTAATTCGTTGAAGATGGCATGTTATTAACTACATCCAGTTAGCAAATTGGACATCCAGTTGAACGGCCCTCCAACTGGTATTAACTAATGAGAAACTGGTCAATTATCCTGAGGGCCCACTTCTCCCACCTTCTGGCCTCTGATGTCACCTACTAAGGAATTACCTTGATAATTGCATTTTCTGCAGTTATTTGCAATAAAACATTATGAATAAAAAGCAATCTACTAATAGGTTTTTTGAACACAATCATTTGTTTTTACCAGCATGATAGTTGTACTTTTAGTTATTGGTTTACACAGCTTGTTTGCCATTAGCCAATCAGCGTTTCTCAAGGAGTTCAAAGCACATGAATGCATCCAACTGGTATTTACTAACCATCTCCCACATGGCTATGAATGCAGCATTAAATTGGCTACATTGGGTATAAAAATGATTTACCATTATACTAGATTATCCTCATATGTACCCTAAAAGGTACCAACAAGTACCATGTGCGTTCTGAAGGTACCTTGTGTGTACCTTTGACCTTTTTGTACACCTGGGAACAACAATGTACCGCAACGCAGTTACACTAACGACAATGCAAAAACAACAGCTACTAGGGTGCCGGCTATCGCATGTTTATGCTTTATTTAAGCCTCAATGTCCCTGAGCACTGCTATTTATTGGTTGGTGTTGCACAATTATTTACTTGCCAATAAATCTGTAAACTGTATATAGGTTCAGAAATGTTGTAAAATAGCACAGTTATAAATGTCAAGCAAAGAGGCACTGAGTTTGAAGGTAGGCCTTGAAATACATCCACAGATACACCTCCAATTGACTCAAATTATGTCACTTAGCCTATCAGAAGCTTCTAAAGCCATGACATCAATTTCTGGATTTTTCCAAGGTGTTTAAAGGCACAGTCAACTTAGTGTATGTAAACCCCTGACCCACTGGTATTGTGATTACAGTGAATTATAAGTGAAATAATCTGTATCTAAACAATCGTTGGAAAAATTACTTGTGTCATGCACAAAGTACATGTCCTAACCGACTTGCCAAAACTATAGTTTGTTAACAAGAAATGTGTGGAGTGGTTGAAAAACGAGTTTTAATGACTCCAACCTAAGTGTATGTAAACTTCTGACTTCAACTGTATGTATGTATATATATTTACTCAAAAAATATATGGGGGATTGGAAATGATGCAGACTATTACATTTCTGCAATATTAAAGCTGATCTAGCCCTAAGAAAAACATATAATAATAATTTAAAAAATTAAACATTTTGTGGTCGATCTCTGTCATGGTCACAGACCTGGTTCCAACCCATGAAATTCAGGTTGCTGGCATCCAAGATGTTGAGAGTTCAAATCTCAGGTGTGTTTGTGTCCCAAGTGCACTAACCAATGTTGAAGTCAATTGCATTTTAAGTTCCTGTCAATTCAGGAAGTAAACCAAATTCCACTTCCTCTTTTTCCAGTATTAAAAAGCATTACAAATAATTGGAATTAGAATTTCGGTGTACTTCCTGTAAACAGTTCACTGTTCTTTATTTACTGACAAAATACAGTTCAGCTGTAGAAATATATTAAAAGTTGTTTCCACTATTTTCACCGTAACTCAGAAGCTGGCAACTTACTATAAAATAATAAGCGCATCTAAACTATCCTATGCATGCCAGTAGATTTGCAGAACTGGCCAAAAAGTAGACTGTCCAAGTTCATTGCGATTGACAGTACATTTTTGGCAAAACACTAATACAGTATCTTATTACTGTATAAATGTGCCATAAAATGACAAACGTCAACTTAGTGTATGTAAACCCCTGACCCACTGGTATTGTTAGCAATGGCTAACAGTGTGGTTTCCTGTTATCACATGTTTTCACATGTGGAAAGTCACTTGATTTCACACATGATACATACAATTTCACACGTGAAATCACATGAAAGCATGTGTTTTTGGAACACGTCACATGACAGTTCACATGTGAAAACAAGTGTATTTGGAATACTTCATGTGATATTATTTTTGGGGGGGGAAGTTCACATGTTTTTCACAATTTCTTGCGTTCTCTGTTCCGCTGAAGTATGAACCGCCTGGGATTCAAACTCACAGCCTCTTGATTTCAGGTACTCTGACCTTTCTGCTGCACCTCAAAGTCTGCAGCATTCCCATACACATTCAATACCTATAAAACATCTCTGCACTTAGCAAATGCGTGCCATCTGCACAGCTATTTTCGACTACTTATTCGACTATTTTCTCATCATTGAATATGTTTACTTATTTTAAAATTTGTAGGGTTTTCTGTATAGTTGCCTAATGTTGATGGGGCGTATGATTCTGTTTTAATGTTACATCTGAATCACTATGACAAATATAATTGTTTTTCTTGGAGTGTATAACAAATAACAGATGTACTTTGAAGTCAAATGTCTAGGAATAGAAGTAAAATCACTTATTGACATAGACATGGTGGTAGTAGGATGATCAGAATGCAGTGAACCAGGAGAGTTCAAATCCTAGGTAAGGCCATGTTGAATAATAATTACTGTATAAATAAACACTCACAATGTAGTCAAATATGTACATTAAAAACCATATGTTAAAAGCACTGTGTGCGTGTGTATCATAACGACAAATTGTTATTTGCAGGACATCAGCTGTGAAATGTGAACATGTGAACATGTTAATCCACATGTGAAAGGTTATGTGATCGCATGAAAATCCACATGTGAAATATCATCACGTGAAGTGTTCCAAAAATGCATGTTTTCATGTAATTTCACATGTGAAAATCCACAGGTGAAACTTCATGTGAAAATATCTCATGTGAACGGTTCCAAAAAAACATGGTTTCACATCTGCAAAACATGTGGAAATGACATGTGAAATCATGTGATTTTGTACATGTGAAATATATTTTCCGTAAGGGATGTGTAGTATATAAAACAGTGTCTCTCTGTTTCACCATAGGTTATTTTTCTCAACATTTTAAAACATAAACAATATTTCACTCCCCTGTAAAAACGTATTTTTGGAGTGTAAACATGTGAAATGGGCCTGATAAGACATCCAATGTATTTTATATGTCAGATCCAGCAACAACCAAGGATGGTTCAAAATGATTCCCAAGATGTGGTATGGAAAAAAACTAGTACCATGTCTAGTACTAAGACATTGGGAGACATATTAGAATGTTTAAATAAAACAACTTGGCCATGAAGAAGTTTCAGTAGATTAGGAACTCAGTCCTATAAAGCTATATGGTGTATTATTGTACATTGTAAAGTCATAACATACAATTATATTACTTCTTATTGAAATTCAACTTGTGAAAAATCATTTGTATAATTTTTTTTAAATAAATGACAACATGCTCAAAAGAAATATATTTTAAATTCAACTGTAACATGCTATAAACAAAATCCACATCTACACAATATAACCATATCAGCAACAGCAAATATCTTTCAGAAAAGTGCAAGTATTGAACAACTTGAATACAGATTGTATTACAACTTTTGTGTTTTGTCTGAATGATTGTTCAGTACAGCAGTAAATAGGAAATTCAGCGGTGTGGTAAAATATCCTGAAAAAACATCAACTAGATAAAAAAAATATATATTTAAGTACATTTTATTAACCCATCCACCCTCTTCGGAGGACACACATCTTTTTTTTTTTTTTTTTTACAGCTTTTCTGGTACTTTTATATACAACAATCACATACATTACTGAACATATAAGCTCTTTAATTTTACAGGCTTTGGTTTTTCCATGTATGTTTTGAGGTTGGACTTTAACAAATATAGCTTGTTAGCACGTAGGGCTCACCGATTGCTGTCACCCCGTTAGTCAGTATGCGTTACACCTGGGAAAATTTAGTGGCCACTTATGGTGGGTGTCTTTTAGGTCTCAGTTGTTATTGCTATGAAACTGTCAGTGGACACCCCCATGACCATGAGTGTCTTTCAGAACACCCCCCTAAAACCCCACCTGTTTTATTTTGCTTATTGTCAGTGACTCTTAGTTCCGCTTTCTCTTTGAGCGACAATTTTAGAATTTCTTGCTGGGGAACGTAACAGTAAATATAATTTTCCATACAGTATTTGACTGTGACTGCACGTGTAGTTTATTTTATCCAATGGCAGGTTGTGAGTATGTTGAGAAATATGTCAGTCTTACAGTTTCATTATCCTTATACACTATGCCATTTCTGCCCACTGATAAAGTATCGCCAAGGGCTGGGAATTGCCAGGGACCTCCCAATACAATATTGTCAGGATACTTTGGTGCCTATATGATATGTATTCTCACGATTCTATGTATTGCGTTATGACACTGTGATTTTATTGTGATTTGATGTTCCAAAAATATTGCTCACTATATGTCTGCTGCAGAAGGGCTTGGAGGGCTCCCAAGTGGCGTAGCAGTCTAAGGCACTGCATCTCAGTGCGTGAGGCATCACTGCTAACCCTGATTTGATTCCAGGCTGTTTCACAACTGGCTGTGATTGGGAGTCCCATAGGGCAGTGCAGAATTATCCCGGCGTCATCCGGGTTAGGGTTTGGCCCGGGTAGGTCCTCATGTAGAAGGGTGCACACGGGACTGTAAAATGAATGTACACTATGTATTTGGTTTTCAATGGAGCTTATAAAAAAGCTGCCTATGATGCTGATGAATGGATAAGAGTAATCCTTGACTGATCTGGGGAGTTAGGGGTTGCTGTAGGAGCTATCAACTATTGATGAATGGGTCTACTCCATAGACCCAAATAGAACTGAATGAGTGATGACATCTGTGCAGGAAATCCCAACCCGACAGAGAACAGAAGAAAGAATAGCATGTTATTTTTCATGCGGACTAAATGTCAGTTGGTAGAGCTTGACGCCAGGGTAGTGGGTTCGATTTCTGGGACAGCCCATATGGAAATGTCGCACACATGACTGTCACGTTTGGATAAAAGCGTTTGCTAAATGGCATATTATTACTACACACGATTGTTTTCAGTAAGTGTCGAAGAAAGCATCAACAAATTAACTTTTGAGCTGCATAAACATCTGAACTTGGCTGGGTCTTGTGCATGCGTGCAGCTCAAAAGTTTATATTTTGATGCTTTCTTTGACATTTACTGGAAACAGTCATATGTATTATATGCCATTTAGCAGACTCTTACATATGGGTGGTCCCAGGAATCAAATCCAGTATCCGGGCATTGCAGGCTCCATGCTCTACCAACTAAGCTACAAATGACCACATACAGTCCATTTGGAAAGCATTCAGACCCCTGGACTCTTCCACATTTTGTTACGTTACAGCCTTAATCTAAAATTGAATAAATCGATCTACACACAATACCCCATAATGACAAAGCAAAAACAGGTTTTTAGAAATAATTGTAAATGTATTCAAAAATATATACATTAATATCACATTTACATAAGTATTCAGACCCTTTACTCAGTACTTTGTTGAAGCACCATTGGCATCGATTACAGCCTTGAGTCTTATTGGGTATGACGCTACAAGCTTGGCACACCTGTATTTTGGAAGTTTCTCCCATTCTTCTCTGCAGATCCTCTCAAGCTCTCAAGCCCTGTCAGGCTCTCAGGTTGGATGGGATATTTTCAGGTCTTTCCAGAGGTTTTCGAGTCCGGGCTCTGATGGGACACTCAAGGATATTCAGACACTTGTCCAAAAGCCACTCCTGCTTTGTCTTGGCTGTGTGCTTAGGGTTATTGTCCTATTGTCCTGTTGGAATGCTGCCAACACCATACTTCATCGTAGGGATGGTGCCAGGTTTCCTCCAGATGTGATGCTAGGCATTAAAGGCCAAAGAGTTGAATCTTGGTTTTATCAGACCAGAGAATCTTGTTTCTCATGGTCTGAGAGTCCTTTAGGTTCCTTTTGGCAAACTACAAGCGGGCGGTCATGTGCCTTTTACTGATGAGTGGCTTCCATCTAGCCACTACCATAAATATCTCATTGGTGGAGTGCTGCATAGATGGTTGTCTTTCTGGAAGGTTCTCCCTTCTCACAGAGGAACTCTGGAGCTCTGTCGGATTGACCATCGGATTCTTGGTCACCTCCCTGACCAAGACCCTTCTCCCCCGATTGCTCAGTTTGGCCGGGTGGCCAGCTCTAGGAAGAGTCTTGGTGGTTCCAAACTTCTTCCATTTAAGACTGATGGAGGCCACTGTGTTCTTGAGGACCTTCAGTGCTGCAGAAATGTTTTGGTACCCTTCCCCAGATCTGTGCCTCTACACAATCCTGTCTCTGAGCTCAACGGACATTTCCTTAGACCTCATGGTTTGGTTTTTGCTCTGGCATGCACTGTCAACTGTGGGAACTTATATAGACAGGTGTGTGCCTTTTCAGATCATCTCCAATCAATTTAATTCACCACAGGTGGACTCCAATCAACTTGAAGAAACATCTCGGATAACATCAAGGATGATCAATGGAAACAGGATGCACCTGAGCTCAATTTCGAGTCTAATAGCAAAGGGCTTGAATAGTTAAGTAAATGAGCTATTTCTGTGTTTTATTTTCTATAAATTTGCAAACATAAAAAAAAAAAAGTGTTTTCACTTTGTCAATGTAGTGACTCTAGATTGAGGAGGAAAAACGTTTTTTATACATTTTAGAATAAGGCTGTTATAAAAAAAAAAAATTACACGTGCAGTGTATGTGGTTATTCTGAAGCAAACTCAGTGCCAGCGAGGCTGCTGGTCACTAAAAGGGGACTGGGCATCATGGAAATTCAACAAGTATTTTTATTTAACAAGATAAGTCAGTTAAGAACAAATTCTTATTTACAATGACGGCCTAGGGACAGTGGGTTAACTGCCTTGTTCAAGGGAAGAACTACAGATTTTGACCTTGTCAGCTCATGGATTCGATCTAGCAACCTTTCAGTTACTGACCCAACACTCTAACCTCTAGGCTACACACTGCCATCTTAACCCAATTACATGACTATTGTCAACTGGTCACTTTTCAATCACAGCCTGTTTTACCTCTAGGAATGTACAGGGAAGTAACCCAGGGAAATTAGCATTGTACACACACACTGATATTAACATTGTCTGCAAAGCATTGTATTGTTCTGGTCCGTGAATGCTGTGTTGTAAGAGACTTGTTACTTTTTTCCCAATAAGATCCTGTTTTGACATCACATAAACGTGTGTGCCTCATAATCAGATACTACAAACTACACATTAAAGGTGATTGTCTACAGCATTGATCATGAAAGCGATATAGTGGCAGGGCCAGGCAGCCAGGCACTAGGACCTGCAGCACTCCTCAGCTGAAAGGAGGCACTGGCACTGGGACTCTTCTGACTATAACTTTTCAGAACGGTCAATTTCCAAACAAGTACAAAAGGCTGACTGGATTGTCTTCACTCAATGAGAAGGAACTGGGCCTTTTGAGACCCGACTTGTGGAGATAAACCTGTGGAATAACACGCACACTGGAATATAGCTCAGTATTGGTTGGGACATCCACTTGTGAAGAGGTAGGAGACTTTACACAAGTTCAGCCACTCTGCTGCTGTGTTGTAAAGCCACATTGGGAAACATACTTACTCATACATTGTGTAAAAAGAAAAAGGTTGAAAATTATTTGACCTGAGCTTTTCAGAGAAAAAAAACATTGCTATTGAACATTCAAGTATGCTGTTCAACTTATTACAACCAGATAAAGCTCTTGCAATTAGTCAAATACCTTCATCGTCTGTGTACCAACTCAATGTATTACGTCTTTATGATTGTACTTGCTTGCATGCCAAAACCTTCTCTGTCAGTGGTCTGGTTTACCTGAAGTGACTGGGAGAGGGTACCATATTTTTTTTTTTTAAATAGCCACCTAGCTCATTCATAGACTGTCTATTCACGAGGCTGTTTGCTGGCTGAGAACAGCTGTCCAACTCTCTGATAGAGCCCTGAAGCTCTTTATAAATGCAAATACAATTGAGAATCGAGTCACGTTTCGATGGAGTATTTAGCTGTTTTGGCAGCCAGAGCTAAACGCCTCTGAACATAACATGTAAATGAGCCAAGGTCCAAGGTCCTTGGCTCTTATAGTAAATTCTTACCTAGGTGTTTCAGCCCCGTACTGGCCTTCACCAGGCTGCCTGGTTGAGGGCTCAGCAGAGAGGTGGTAGAGGTAGAGATTGAAGCCCGTGGTTGAATGGGATGCTACCATCTCATCTTTTCCCTAAGGGAGAGTTGTCACTCATTGCCCAGCCTCGAAACCCAGCCTCTTGCTCCTCAGGTTACAGCTGTACTCAGATACCCACCACTCGCTCTCTCTCTCTCCTCTATGGACTGCTAGGCACTACTCCAAAAGCTAGTCATTTTCTGCTTTGTTTTCTTTCTATTCAATTTAATTAATTCAGTTAGCAATTTGAATTTTATAGACTTTAACATTTATGTTCAGACATTAATTTCACATGTTATCTCCACTCACAGGAGTTGTTGAGATACACTGAGGTATCCCCCCAAGGCCTATGTTCACTCCCCTTCAAAGAGCTGTCACTCAAATGGCACTTACATAGAGATCACAGAGTTAGTTGTTTTGGAGTGAGAGGAGGGAATGGAGGGTGCCAAACGACAAATGGAATTGACCCCTATTGTGGAATTCTGAGGGGCTGCCGGAAACAAGAGAGCAGCTGTACTAAATGTTTACCTCTGCAGTGCTCAAATGTCCTGCACTCTAAAGGTTGCTGAGTTAAAAACAACCCAATTCGGGTAAATATTGGACAGAACACACGTTGGGTTATTTTGATTCTGCCAGTTGGGTAACAAACAACCCGTTGTTTTCTTTAAGTTGGGTTGTTGATGCTGGGTTATTGAGCTTTATACAACGAGTGGATCTAATCCTGAATGCTGATTGGTTAAAACCGCATTCCAGCCGGTGTCTAGTCCACAAGTTGCCACCGGTTAAATCTATGACATTAAAATGTGTATTTACTCTGTTCCATCAGACTGCACAGTCCACTGTCTCATCAGCCCAGCCACACACTTTATCTCCACTATAAAAAGCATCAAGATATTATCTCACATTTCTTTTATACTAACATTTAGTTTTCAACAGCGGAGATTTGTATAAACCTTGATGTCTGTCTCTCCAACATTTGCAACATTGTTGCAATACTCAAATTCGATCTCCAGCTGTCCCATAGTAATGAATGTGTCGGGGCGAGACAGACAGGCAGGCATGCAGCGTTTCTCAGTCAGTCGAAATCATGAATAAGCTGGCATAATTTTTATGGATATATGCAAACAAGGTCAAACGAAACTCAGTGCCGCTAGTTTGCAGTCTTTCCAACTTCAGTTTGAAGTAATTGTGTTAGCTATGTTGTTGGCTAGCTTCTCTGAGCAACAGTGTCGAGGCGAGTGAGCACGTATGCCAGGCGAAATCACACCTCATTAGCTCATTGTTATGGATATATCCAAATAAATGCCGCTAGAGAACAGCTTGAAGAAATACAAATGCTTTGCTGTTATTCTGGCTGCACTTTTTGAAGTGACTGTAAGTAAGCGTCTCTAGCAACAGAACCGATAGAACGAACGACCAACCGGCTTGGGTAGGAACCCTAGATTTGTGTCGGGACTATATGTTGTGGAAGGATGAAATAGTATGAATAAATTGAATAAAAGTGCTAATGCCATAAAAGCCGGTGTTTGAAGGATATATATTGGCACGGCTTCGTCTCGAGAGCCTAACAGCACCCGTGCCAATATATCCTCCAAACACCGGCTTCTCAGACATCCCTTTCCAACTGGTCATATCGGAAAGACTGGAGGTGTGGCTTTCAGAGAGGTATTGTTGGCCATCCTTGAGAGTAAATGTAATTCCTGTTCATCCTGTTGTTTGTACAGCGCAAATTATTCTACAACAATAGATATTTTAATATACAATTAATAACGTTATTATTTAAATATCATAACAAAGTGGTAACTATCACAGCATTGGGATATGCACAGGCACTTGTGGAAATAAACTTGTGTGCTTGCTGGACTCCAAATAAACAGATACATTTCGGGATATTTATAACGGGTGGGCCTCAACTATACAGCACACAACATACAGATGTTTAATTTCGCAAGAGCTAGACAGCACACAACTTACAGATGTTTAATTTTTGCAAGAGCTAGACGAACTGTATGCAGTTCAGACCAGAGATGCTTTCCTTCTTATCACACTCATCATCATCCGTTCTCTCAGCAGAGGCTGTAACAATAGCAAATTCCATGCATCATCTGAATGGGAGATGGGCACTGTATCAGTGCTATTATCACTGCTAATAAGGGAAAACACTCCCTAACCTCCCTGCATTTTCCTGCTCTTGGGGTCTGTGCAAATCCAACTTACTTCCAAATCTTACCTGTACACACAGCAAGTTCTTTTGTGGCTTAAATACAATACTTTTCCAGCCCAATCGCCTTTCGGCCACTCCTTTTTGAGTCTCTTATCCTGAGGTATTACGTGAGGTGTTTGGTTTTAGGGAAGGTGTTTTACAGTGGTTAGTCTCACCTGACACAGTATGTCTCTCAGAGTTGACAGTGTGAAGGGCTTGAAAACAGGTCCCTAGGGACAGATAATCCTTCCCTGCTTGCTGGAGGGGTTTCACGGTGCGAACCAAAGCCCCCAGGCGTTCCTCTGACTGATCCCCAGGATTACTAGTAGAAGTTCAAACCGGAGAGGGCACAGGGAGAAATATTAGATTTATATTATATATTGGAGCATACTTGTACATGTATGAAACAGGACAAATCTAAGCACCCCTATTTGACTGCTGGCCCGCTCTCTTTACTCCTCTTTTGTCTCTCCTCATCTGGTATGAGCTGAGGTGCATTGCTGCGGGGTTGCAGTGCACTCAGGAAGTCTACAGCTATTTGACCCCATGGTCCGGTTCATCTGCCAACCAATCTGTTCCACAGGTGGGTGGGTGGGTGGGTGGGTGGGCCTGGACTCCCAGACGTGAGATCGCCCTACTCATTAAAGTAATATGCTTCAGCGCATGAGGCGTTTTCAATCAAAAGTGAATATAAGATTGTGTTTATACTGCAAATCTATTCCGTCTATATCACAGATTGCAAATGTCACATTTGCTTAACTTTCAATAAAAGTCATTACTGCCAAACAAGAATGAACCGATTTAAATCATATGAAAAACACATTGAAGTTAACCCTTCAAAATACCATATTTTGAAGACAAAAATCTACAGCACTAGAATGCCTGGCCACACTTTAGTCGACATAACACAAATCTTCTACCTGAGTCTACCGCTGTAATAACTTACCCTGTATCTGTCAAGGACATCTTCCTGGAAATGACCGGACCAAAGCGCAGCGTGATGAGCGTACGTTTCTTTTATTTTTAATGAATGTCGCCAACAAAACAAGGCCACGACCGTGAAGCTTAACTTGGGCAACAATGCCACTAACAAAGTCAACTACCAACAAATGCGAAAGGAAAAAAAGGCTGCCTAAGTATGATTCCCAATCAGAGACAACGATAGACAGCTGTCCCTGATTGAGAACCATACCCTGCCAACACCTAGAAACAAAAAAAAACATAGAAATAAAGAAACTAGAATGCTCACCCTAGTCACACCCTGGCCTAACCAAAATAGAGAATAAAAGCCTCGCTATGGCCAGGGTGGGACAGTACTTGGACGCACTGAGCAGTCACAGCGCACCGAAGACACAGTGCACAGTGCAGGTGCAGGATATCCTGGGCCGTAACGGCGCCCTGGCTGGATGCCCACTCTAGCGTGGCACTTGTGGAGAGCTGGCATATAGGGCACTGGGCTATGAGAGTGAGTGCGCTTTACCGTATAACACCATTACCACGCTCCTTATGGTAAGAACGGGGAGTTGGCTCAGGTCTATACCCTGACTCTGCCACTCTCCCCGTGGGCCCCCACAAATAATTTAGGGGCTGCCTCTCGTGCTTGCTCCGCTGCGGCAACTCCTCGTACTGTTGCAGTTCCGTGTTTGTTGCTTCTAGCTCCTCCTTAGGACGGCGATATTCATCAGCCTGTGCCCAGGGTCCCTTGCCTTCCAATATCTCCTCCCATGTCCATTCCTCCAGAAAGCGCTGCTCCTCCCGGCCACGCCGCTTGGTCCGTTTGTGGTGGGTAGTTCTGTCACTGACATCTTACTGGAAATTACCGGACCAAAGCGCAGTGTGATGAGCGTACGTTTCTTTTATTTTTAATGAATGTCGCCAACAAAACAAGGAACCGACATAAGTTCAATAACTTCTTTGTTGTTGTAATATCCCAAACGGACATGTCAGTTTCACCATTTAGAATTCCAGCTTTAACAAGGGTCCCAGGACCAGTGGAAGGAAAATAGCCCCATAACATCATATTTTATAGTAGAAGTTGTCTTCTGCATCTGCATGCTTCTTTCGACGCCAAACCCACCACTGATCTGTGGGGTCAAAGACCACTATTTTCGTGTCATCTGACCATAGCATCGGTTCCAATCCTAGTGCCACTGCCATTTAGCAAACTCCAGGCATTTAAATTTGTTTGCTCTCAATAAAGTTTTTTTTTCTGTCAACCCTTCCAAACAGTCTATTGAGACAGAGACACTGTCTAATTGTAGATTTGGAGACCCGGAGATTTGTAATTTGCCAAGTTTGGCCCTTGGATTTGCCTTTGCCTCCCAAACCATCTTCCTCGCTGTGCATGGGGACAAGATACACTTGCGTCCAATACCAGGCATGTTTACCACTGTTCCACTGGTTTAAAAAGTCTTAATTGTTGCCCTAGTAGTGTTTTTTTAAAGCAATTTTTTTGCACTCATTACCTGAGTCATGAAGGTCAACAACCTTTATCTCTTTTCATCTGTGATGGATGAGAAAGGGATTATACATGCGTGTTTCCAAATTTTTATATCCCAGTGAAACAGGAAGCCATGGAAGGCCAAAATACAGTTCCTTAAAATGAGAATAACTTGAAAAAATATCATGTTAATGCAGATAAAAATATATATATTTTTGTCCCACACAATCTGGGAGGGGACTGTGGATCTGTCTCTGTTCATTTATACGTCGGTTCGTACATTAGTCACACGTGATATCTCAGACAGAACTGGCCCGATTTTGACAAAACTTGGGTGAATGATGCATCTTGCAATAGAGATCTGGCATTTACAAAATTACACTGATTGTTCAGATGGTGGCACTATAATTAACCAATAAGGCCTGAGGGGGTGTGGTATATGGCCAATATACCACGGCTAAGGGCTGTTCTTAAGCACAACTCAACGCGGAGTGCCTGGATACAGTTGTAGTCGTGGTATATTGGCCATATACCACAAACTCCAGAGGTGCCTTATTGCTATTATAAACTGGTTACCAATGTATTTAGAAAAGTAAAAATACATGTTTTGTCATTTCCGTGGTATACGGTCTGATATACCACAGTTTTCAACCAATCAACATTCAGAGCTCTAACCACCCAGTTTATAACACATTTTGAAAGGTAAAGCCCCTGAACCCATTTGACCTAAAGTCACGGCATTCGCTACATAAGTCCCACTCCTCACAAGGAACACATTTGCCTCAAGGACGCGTAAGGTCCGCCATGATGGATTTTCTGCCATTTTGAAAAAACGCTACTCTTCTGGGACCGAATGACCGATCTGCACAAAAGTTGATATGTGTCATCTAAACATTCACATGAGAGTGGTCTTGCACATTAATACAAAAATCTGTCAAGGATATTCGTATTGTAGAAAAATTTGGTCCACATGTTGCAAACACTGACAAGACTCAACATATGCAAGAACATTCATATTGACCTCATGGTGGCGCTATAAAGGGCACATGTTTATATCTCTTGATCTGTTTGACCCTGTTGATTTGAGTGATTAAATTTGGCACACATGCTCAGGGATACAAGGCATTCGGAAAGCATTCAGACCCCTTCACTTGTTTTTGTTACATTACAGCCTTATTCTAAAATGGATAAAAAAAATATTTTCCTCATCAATCTACACACAATACCCCACAATGACAAAGCAAAAAGAGGTTTTTAGACATTTTTGCGAATGAATGTACCTTTTTAAAAATGTCCAAAAGCCACTTTGCATTATCTTGGCTGTGAGTTTAGGATTGTTGTCCTGTTGGAATGTGAACCTTTGCCCCAGTCTGAGGTCCTGAGTGCTCTGGAGCAGGTTTTTATCAAAGATCTCTATGTACTTTGCTCCGTTTATCTTTCCCTCAATCCTGACTAGTCTCCCAGTCCCTACTGCTGAAAAACATCCCCACAGCATGATGCTGCCACGACCATGCTTCACCGTAGGGATGGTGTCATGTTTTCTCCAGACATAATGCTTGGCATTCAGGCCAAAGAGTTATATCTTGGTTTCAGACCAGAGAATCTTGTTTCTCTTGGTCTGAGAGTCTTTAGGTGCCTCCAAGAGGGTTGTCATGTGGCTTTTACTGAGGAGTGGCTTCCGTCTGGCCACTCTACCCAAAAAGCCTGATTGGGGGAGTGCTGCTGAGATGGTTGTCCTTCTGGAAGGTTCTTCCATCTCCACAGAGGAACACTGGAGCTCTGTAAGAGCCCTGACCAAGGCCATTCTTCCCTGATTGCTCAGTTAGGAAGAATCTTGATAGTTCCAAACTTCTTCCATTTAAGAATGATAGAAGCCACTGTGTTCTTGGGGACCTTCAATGCTGCCAAAATCTTTTGGTACCTTTCCCCAGATTTGTGCCTTTACACAATTCTGTCTCGGAGCTCTACACACAATTCCTTCAACCTCATGGTTTGGTTTTTGCTCTGACATGCACTGACAACTGTGGGACCTTATGTTGACATGTCTTTGCCTTTCCAAATCATGTTCAATCAACTGCATTTACCACAGGTGGACTCCAATGAAGTTGTGGAAAAAGAATAATACTTTTAAATGTATTTTACTACATCTTTAGAATAAGACTGTAAAGTAACAAAATGTGGAAAAAGTCAAGGGGTCTGAATACTTTCCAAATGCACTGTATGTATTTTTAGGCATACAGTTGAAGTCGGAAGTTTACATACACTTAGTATGGAGTCATTAAAACTCGTTTTTCAACCACTCCACAAATTCTAGTTTTGGCAAGTCGGTTAGGACATCTACTTTGTGCATGACACATGTAATTATTCCAACAATTGTTTACTTATAATTCACTGTATCACAATTCTAGTGGGTCAGAAGTTTACATACACTAAGTTGACTGTACGTTTTAAACAGCTTGGAAAATTCAAGAAAAATGATTTCATGGCTTTAGAAGCTTCTGATAGGCTAACTGACATCATTTGAGTCAATTTGAGGTGTACATGTGGATCTATTTCAAGGCCTGGGTTCAAACTCAATACCTCTTTGCATGACATCATGGGAAAATCAAAAGAAATCAGCCAAGACCTCAGAAAGAAAATTGTAGACCTCCACAAGTCTGGTTCATCCTTGGGAGCAAACAATAGTACAATAGTACGCAAGTATAAACACCATGGGACCACGCAGCCGTCATACCGCTGAAGAAGGAGACACGTTCTGTCTCCTAGAGACGAACATACTTTTGTGCGAAAAGTACAAATAAAACCCAGAACAACAGCAAAGGACCTTGTGAAGATGTTGGAGGAAACAGGTACAAAAGTATTTATATCCACAGTAAAACGAGTTCTATATCGACATAACCTGAAAGGCCGCTCAGCAAGAAAGAAGCCACTGCTCCAAAACCTCCATAAAAAAGCCAGACTATGGTTTGCAACTGCACATGGGGACAAAGATTGTGCTTTTTGGAGAAATGTCCTCTGGTCTAATGAAACAAAAATAGAACTGTTTGGCCATAATGACCATTGTTATGTTTGGAGGGAAAAGGGGGCGGCTTGCAGGCCGAAGAACACCATCCCAACAGTGAAGCAAGGTGGTGGCAGCATCATGTTGTGGGGCTGTATTGCTGCACTTCACAAAATATATGGCATCATGAGGGAGGAACTGAAGCAACATCTCAAGACGTCAGTCAGGAAGTTAAAGTTTGGTCGCAAATCGGTCTTCCAATTGACCCTAAGCATACATCCAAAGTTGTGTTAAAATTAAGGACAGCAAAGTCAAGGTATTGGAGTGGCCATCACAAAGCCCTGACCTCAATCCCATAAAATAATTGTGGGCAGGACTGAAAAAGCATGTGTGAGCAAGGAGGCCTACAAACCTGATTCCGTTACACCAGCTCTGTCAGCAGGAATAGGCCAAAATTCAGCCAACTTTTGTGAGAAGCTTGTGGAATGCTACCCGAAACATTTGACCCATGTTAAACAATTTAAAGGCAATGCTACCAAATACTAATTGAGTGTATGTAAACCTCTGACGCACTGGGAATGTGATGAAAGAAATAAAAGCTGAAAAAAATCTCTCTCTCTGCTATTATTCTGACATTTCACATTCTTAAAATAAAGTGGTGATCCTGACTGACCTAAGACAGGGAATATTTACTAGGAGTAAATGTCAGGAATTGTGAAAAACTGAGTTTAAATGTATTTGGCTAAGGTGTATGTAAACTTCAACTGTGCGTGTAGATCTACTATGCAATTTGTTTAGATGTGTAATTTTTGTTAATAAACCCTACCCTTTAAAGCTGGAGTCCTTAATGGTGAAACTGTCATATCCGTTTGGTATATTACACCAACGAAGCAGTTACAGGAAACAACAAACATTGTTTTTTGTCCCTCGGACATCATTGCACATGTGATAGCACAGCAGAATATGTACTGCTAATTGTTTTACCACACTGCTCCACGCCTATACCTTCGTTTTGTCCACAAAACAAAGACATTAACAAAGGTGCTGGAGTGGGCAGTTGCACGGTTTCCCCTAATGCAGAATCCATCTTTAATTGTCATGGAAAAACCAGTACAATAACATTGGACAAGTTAAGAGGCTAAATGAAGGTCAGCGAGAGGATAAACAAGATCCAACTTTCCATTTGAAATGGAAGGGAACCAATGAAGTCCTAATTGGATAATGTTACTGCAAACAGTTTAGCCTTTTAAGGTCGTGCAGAATGATTTGAAGCGCAGACTCTGTACCTCACCTCTACATTCTCTGTAGGCAATAAGACACACTTGAAGGAATAGTTCATTAATAATGATCAACAAGGGGGTAGGTGGGAAGGCAATGAAGTGTTGAACCATCACTGGTTGCACATTAACACCATGCTGACTATGTCACAAACGGCGTGAGTCTCAATTATTACTCTAAATCGGAATTCAATGTCTCAGGTAGTCAGTTCTCTTGTTCCTTTGTCCAAAGGCAAACATTTGTCATTTGATTTTTGGGTGAACCTTTCAAGATGATTGGCCATGTCCGGATACCCTTACTTGTATCCTAAACAGTAGGCTGTTTGGAAATGCGAAAAAAAATACAATTTTGTAGTATGTGAAACATCGAAAACTGGGCAAAAAAAGCTACTCTGAAAATATAGTTTACCAAGCTACCAATTACTTCAAACTGGAAGAAGTTAAGCTACATTCAAGCTACCCTTAAGAAAAATATAGTTTACTGAACTACATGTACTTTGACATTTTTTTTCATTACATATAAATTGCTTGGTGAAAATGTGTAAATCTGAAATGTCATAGACTACAAATTTCAAGGACAGATCACTTTGGAGTCATATGTTAACATAATGTGTTATTTAGCCTATTAAACACACAAAATATGTTTCAAGGGAGAATAAGGCAGATCTGGTACCTAAAAAGAAAGGAAATTATTGCCTACTTCACCCATAGTTTGTTTTCTTTTGACAAAAAAAAGTAGTGTGTAGTTCGAGTGGTTAGCTACACTGCTACATGGAAAAACAGTAATCAACTATTTAACACACTACCTAGATTTGAATTTAGTTCAACTACCACCAAGCTACTGCAAAATGTATACTGAACCAAAATATGAATGCAAGAAGAAACTATTTCAATGATTTTACTGAGTTACAGTTCATATAAGGAAATCAGTCAACTGAAATAAATTCATTAGGCCCAAATATATGGATATCACATGACTGGGAATACAGATATGCATCTGTTGGTCACAGATACCTTAAAAAAAGATAGGGGCGTAGATCAGAAAACCAGTCAGTATCTGGTGTGACCACAATTTTCCTCATGCAGCGCCACACATCTCCTCCGCATAGAGTTGATCAGGCTGTTGATTGTGGCCAGTCGAATGTTTTTCCCGCTCCACTTCAATGACTGTCCGAAGTTGCTAGATATTGGCGGGAACTGGAACACGCTGTCATACATGTCGATCCAGAGAATCCCAAACGTGCTCAATGGGTGACATGTCTGATGAGTATGCAGACTGTGGAAGAACTGGGACATTTTCAGCTTCCAGGAATTGTTTACTGTCCTTGCAACATTATCATGCAGAAACATGAAGTGAGGTTGGCAGATGAATGGCATGACAATGGGCCTCCAGGATCTCGTCACGGTATATCTGTGCATTCAAATTTCCAATGAGAAAATGCAATTGTGTTCATTGTCCGTAGCTTATGCCTTCCCATAGCATAACCCCACCGCCACAATGGGGTACTCTGTTCACAACTTTGTCATCAGCAAACCGCTCGCCCACACGACTTCATACACGTGGTCTGCGGTTGTGAGGCCGGTTTGACTTACTGCCAAATTCTCTAAAATGACGTTGGAGGCAGCTTATGGTAGAAACATGTAATATTAAATTCTCTGGCAACAACTCTGGCGGACATTCCTGCAGTCAGTATGCCAATTGCATGCTCCCTCAAAACATGAGACGTCTGCAGCATCGTGTTGTGTGACAAAACTGAACATTTTAGAGTGGGCTTTTATTGTCCCAAGCACAAGGTGCACCTGTATAATGATCATGCTGTTTAATCAGCTTCTTGATATGCCACACCTGTCAGGTGGATGGATTATCTTGGCAAAGGAGAAATGCTCACTAACAGGGTGTAAAAAAATTGGTTCAAAAAATTTGGAGAGAAATAAGCTTTTCTCTCTCTCTATGGAAAAATTTGGGGATCTTAGTGTGGGACCAACACTTTTCATATTGCGTTTACAGTTTTGTTCATTGTAGTTAAATTACTAGCTGATCTAGAGTACATGTAGTTCACTACTCCCCAACACTGAAACTGAGTATGCTTTAAATGCAAGGATGTCATGCTAATAAATGTAAAAAAATCTAGTACGAATTCGCTGCATGCTATTGAGAATGAGAATCCTCTTTTCAGACCCACGTGTGTTTGACAACAGCTGATATCCAGCTGTTGCGCCTTACCAAATGAATGAATGGCGGGAAACAATTGCTCATTAGAGGACGCATTCTCAGAATGGGTGAGCCTAGTATGTTGACATTTGTTACTTACTGCATACATTTTTAGTAAAGTTCATTCTAAATAGACCGTGGTGTGATTCGTGCACAGTAAGACTGTCACTGACAGTTGGAGGCTGGATATTTTTTTTCTAGGGGGAAAGATGTTTCTTCTAGTCTGTTGGCAGCTTTTCCGATACGAGTCAGATGGATGGATACACTACACAGCCTCTAACGCCGTTACATGGAGAGGTCCCTCTTAAGAACCCTGAGCCCAGACTGGTGAAGGAGGGTCAGTGCATGTGAAATTGCACACACCAGAGAAAATGTTGTATATCGCAAGCGTTAAGTCAAGTTTATTTTACTTGCAGAGGGGCAATCATCTCTGATATTCTGCGTGACTAGATTTATGTATGCCATCTAAACTTGGGATCTAATTTCAATATTTAGAGGAACCGCAGACAGTTGTATACAGTGCCAAGGGACATAATGTAAATCTGAACATCTGCTTAGATGATCTGCCCTTTGCAAAGTTACAACAGGGCCACGATTGCTCACTTCATTGCCCCTCACTAATGTGGTCTCTAACCCAGAACCGGAAATGTGAGAGGGCCACACAGCACGAAGGTACTGAAACTCGTGTTTTTTGGGGGGGAAGGGGGGCTCTTGGCTTACCTTTGAAATAGAGCAGTGCCATTTAACACATTCTGCAACTCTGGGGGCGAAAGACCATAACAAACACAATGCTTTCATCCTGACACGGCTAGCAGTCATAAAGCAACATGCAACCTGAGGCAGAGGCTTTGAGCCCCGCCGACTGACTGACAAGTAGAGCCACAGCTACACACAAACCGATGAAACAACGGTGTAAACAGACGGAGCCTCCGTAATTTCACAGCAAAACATTGTGAGCTAGATGGACTTGAACGAGCCAAAAGTGGCCTGCTGGCTGCCATTGGTCCAAGCTAAACACTGTACAATGCATTATTGGCTGTGAGATGCACTCAAATGCGTTCTCTTCAATGTTTTGTAGGGTATGCCGGATGTGAGGCCTGTATCAAAATGTTTTGTTCATTGAGACATTTATTCTCTAGCTACATCAAATGACATGTTATTTCAGTGGCCAGGTGTGGATGCTTTGGGACAGACTACGATCAAGGTAAAATCATCTCCCAAGTCTTGATACATTGGTCACGCATAACGTTTAAGGCCTTGTGATAATCTGTCCTATAATAGCTGAATTTGTCCTTTGTGTCTGTGAACTGTAATGTTAACCCAGGAACACAATTTCATCCTATCATTGTTTGCCTTTTCTAGGCCTACTTCGTGGACATCACTTCATTGGAATGATATGAGATCAATGTTATTCCTGCTAAGACTCTTTCTATTAGGTTAAACTGCATCACGTTGACCAATTTCAGGTCGACAAAATATTTCAGGCTCTTTGTTTAAGTGAGCAGAACAATGTGCTAGACAATTGCTACAATGTTGCTTACCAACACCTCTCCTACCCAGGGATCGGGATCGGACAGGAAGACATCATATTGAATGGAGAAATCAATACTGATCTTTGAATCTTTACCATCTAGTTTTAATATATCATTTACAGTGGAAAAACAAAGCCTTTCATGCGTTTTGCTCAGTATTATTTTGTGCTGGTTGTAGTTCACAGGAATGGCTGTCTTCTTTTTGACAGATGTGTTTAAGTGAGGATAATGTGTATGAAGTGACAGTGTGTACAGAGACAAGGGTCCGCTGTGTTCCCTCCAGGCACAGAGACCAAACACAGCCATCAGTGACTAATGAAACTGTCCTAGTTAAACTCCAGCTCCATACAAGTTTACGGTACCTTCCTGCTTGAACTTTTTTCTTTCTTGGTGAATTATGTTTTCAACACTGAAACATTTAAGGACGAATGGCGGAAGGAAAGATAAAAGTGTTTATTCTGATGTCTACCGGATTCTCAATATTACATCAAACTTGTATTTTATTGCAGAAATCACAACAGCAGAATGCAGGCCCGTTTCACTGGCGGAGACGTCTCTACATTCTCTTTACAGACATTTCTAAACACCCTCTTTGCAGGAATTTCTAACACACGCTCTGCACATTATCTCCAGGTAGACACAGCCCCTTCACAATCCCATTTGTTGATTTTGAGTTCTTGGTATTCTGAATGGAATAGTAAGTGATGGCTCAATCTGTGAGATCAGCAGATACACTGGACTACATCCCACTTCCACAACACCACAGTCAGAGCAAGTGTGCTAGGAACACAGAGCCGTCCTGCAGTTGATTACTACAGGTCCTCTTTGGCTTTCAGCAGGCCTAGACGACAGCCTCCTTCCTCCACTCTCACACATCTGCAGTGAATCAAAACAGCCTGCCAATTTCACTCTCTGTAATTGTCATATTTAAGATGATTTCCCACAAAGTTATCACGTGATAACAGTAATACACCCCCCCCCCCCCCCAACTAGATCAAACAAGAATGTTGTCAAGAAAATGGGAAACAGAATGCTTCAATTGCATGCTACTATACTTCTTAGAATGTTCACGCTGGAGTGGGGATAAATGCAGCCTTCCAAATCAGGGCTTCAGTTGAGCTAATGTGTTTTGCATCAACTCCTTAAAGGTGAAACCTTCTACTGTATGACAACATACCATTTTTGCTTGAAATTCATCCTTATCATCTCCCGCTAATTGCATTTTCTGAGACGACCCAGGACCAAAACAGTCATATGATGATCTAATACCTACAGTGAGTATAATAACTACTCACCCCTTTGGATTGTTTCACTATTTTCATTGTAGAATAATAGTGAAGACATCAAAACTATGAAATAACACATAAGGAATCATGTAGTAACCAACTGGCAGCTTCATTAAATAGTACCTGCAAAACACCAGTCTCAACGTCAACAGTGAAGAAGCAACTCCTGGATGCTGGCCTTCTAGGCAGAGTTGCAAAGAAAAAGCCATATCTCAGACTGGCCAATAAAAAGAAAAGATTAAGATGGGCAAAATAACACAGACACTGGACAGAGGAACTCTGCCTAGAAGGCCAGCATCCCGGAGTCGCCTCTTCACTGTTGACGTTGAGACCGGTGTTTTGCTCCAGATACTCAACTTGTCTAAAGGCCAGTTTTATTGCTTCTTTAATTAGCACAACCGTTTTCAGTTCTGCTAACATAATTGCAAAAGGGTTTTCTAATAATCAGTTATCCTTTTAAAATTATAAACTTAATGAACTTAGCTTACACAGTGTGCCATTGGAAGGCAGGAGTGATGGTTGCTGGTAATGGGCCTCTGTACCCCTATGTAGATATTCCATTAAAAATCAGCCGTTTCCAGCTACAATAGTAATTTACAACATTAACAATGTCTGCACTGTATTTCTGATCAGTTTGATGTTATTTTAATGGACAACAAATGTGCTTTTCTTTCAAAAACAAGGACATTTCTTAGTGACCCCAAACTTTTGAATGGTAGCGTAGATTGATTCATTGATTAGGATAACACATTTGGTCTAGCATCTGCTAAACCTTCATGAAGCATTGCAGCATCTCTCTATGAGTCACTTTGAATAAAGGCAGATAAAAAAAAGAGTCTCACACAGCATAAAACTATCTACGGTAACTACAGTTATTCTACAACGTAAAGACCAAACTATTCCCAGTATCCATATCTCTCTCCTGTTCTTTGTGCTTGCCCCCCCCCCCCCCCCCCCCCCCCCCCCCCGAGCCCTGCTATATCAGGCTCTAGGCCAGCACAATGCTATGCTTCATTCCTGCTGTGAGCAGTTTCGCAAGAATGCCCACGGCAACGCACTGAGCAGCATGTCATTCAAAGCCCAGAGGTGGCCCTCAGATAAAGTCACCGGGGCCACAGCTCCCTCTACGCCGGACGGCTTTGAATGGGGGCCGGGCAGACAGGCTCAGGTTACCAGAGGCACTGTGTGACTTTTACCATATAAATGAAGCCAACGTTTTCTGGGGGGGGGGGGGTTGTTCCCATGTGGCAGACGGTGGATTGTCTGTGTCGCCGGGGTCTGGTTGTCAGTCATGCCAGACGGAATTCATTAAATGGACTGACTCCATTAGAGCTAATGAGTTGTAGGTCAGTAGTTGTGGGTGGGCCGCGCTATTCTGAACTAACAGACCATACTGGGTTACTGGGTGTAATTGCACTTGACAGTGACGCTGCAATTTTTTTTGTCATTGCATACATGTATATTCAATGTAAACTCGTTAAAAACCACACAGTGCATTTCACAGAGTCCTAAATAATATAGTGGTCATGGTACAAAGTAACTGGTCTCAAAGATTATTGGAAGGTTATGTAACTGAAAACAAACAAGGATGTTTCGGATTCTTTCATTTAGAGTCCCATATTGGTTTGGAAAATGTGTCTTTCCCTGAGAGAAAGACAAACACGGCTTTTATATACAGTACACTACACTTAAAAAAAAGAGTTCCAAAAGGGTTTCTTCAGCTGTCCCCATAGGAGACACCTTTTTGGCTTCCATGGAGAACCCTCTGTAGAAAGGGTTCTACCTGGAACCAAAAAGGGTTCTTCAATGGGTTCTCTTATGTGGACAGCATTTTAGGCTTGAGATAGCACCTTTTTTTCTAAGAGTGTTGATAGACATCTGGCAAGGTTCAAGGCAATTGGGCTGACAAACTATATGATTTCGTTCTCCCTTCTTCTAGGCCTGTTGGCTGTGACTATGATGAGGAACTTACAGCTCAAAACTGTATTCTGTAGATATTCTCTGAGTGTATACTACGAGCAGCTCTGCTAAGTTCTTTGCCTCTTCATCCATCCATCCATTTGTCTAACTTCAGGAGAAAGACTGTCTGGTGTGGTGTGTTCTCAATTATTATGTTGGGATGATTCTGTGGATGATACTGTGTGTTCTATGTGGTTGATTTATAGTAGCAGTCAGACTGTGTGACAGTAACAAGGTGTTGTTGGAGAAGAGCTATTTGGTGAGGAGCTAAGTCTTTCTCTCTGCCCAAATGGTTATCCACTGTCCTTACAATGCTGCCTCTACGAGAGGGGGTAGAGGGATTACACTGGAATGTTTTGGAGATTCCTGGGAGAGCAATACCGAGAGAGGGTTTAGTGTTCTGTTCACAGATCTATGAGAAAAATGGCTGTGGCAAAGTCATTGAGTTTAATGCACTAAGACCCAAATCTAGTTTATAGTTTTCATATGGGAAACCACACATGGAAACACTAATACAGACAGTATATCACCTCAGCTGCATGTGAGGAATATGTGTTATTATGTCTCACTGTGGATTGATTAAATATATTTCTTGAGCACTGTTTTGTTCAAACCTGTGGGTTCCATACTGTACAATGAATCTCACAGGTCCTGTGTATCACGTGTGTGTACTGGTATGTAACGAGTATATTACACTGGCGCTCTTTGGCCATCCCTCTCCCATGTCAGCGTGTTTAGAGTGGCTTGATGGGCTGCTTTACAAACCCTGTGCATGACTCACCACAGCGCAGAGGGGAAATAATACTGTGGCTACCCCACTTTCCAACCAAGGTGCATGAACACTGAAAGAGTAAGCTGAAGATATTCCGCAACTTTTGGCAGGACCGTTGACGTTGGCTTGAGAAATAATTTGTTGTTGTTAAAACCATGTGCTTTGGTTGCATGCCTTCCTCAGGTTATTTGTGTCTTTCTCTCTCGCCATAGGCAGGTGCCAGAGCCAAGCTGGGGGCCATAGAGAGCCAGACAGACAGTCCTGATGGCAGAAACCTGGAAGGCAGTCTGCTCTGAACACGTGCTCTAGGAGCCCGCCCCGTCAGGGGCCACACTTCACGCGGAAACACTGCACAGGTGAGCTGAACAAGATTTTTTTTATATATATATTGAATCCAATTCAAATTTAAATAATTTTATTTTCATAAAGCTTTACGTAAGAGTAGTGACATGCAAAAATTAGTGAAGATTTCTGCGCGGGTCACAATCTCAAAAAGGGTCACCTGTTTACAGAGTTTTTCCTGGTCAGGTCACTATAAGAACTCCTGGTGTAGAGTTAGAATACAACACACTGTAATGCTGCTTTCATTTGTTTTGGTGTAAAATGATGCCGGAGAAGGCGTGTTCATAGGCGGTCGAATAAACCCCCACTTCCATCCATTTTGCTAGCAAACATCCAATCTTTGGAGTGTAAAATCGATGACATACGCAGAAGATTAAACTACCAACGGGACATTCAAAACTGTTATATCTTATGCTTCACGGAGTCGTGGCTGAACAACGACACTGTCAACATACAGCTGGCTAGTTATACGCTGTTCTGGCAGGATAGAACAGTGGCGTCTGGTAAGACAAGGGGCGGCGGACTATATATTTTTGTAAATAACTGCTGGTGCACGATATCTAAGGAAATTTCGAGCTATTGCTCGCCTGAAGTAGAGTATCTCATAATAAGCTATAGACCACACTATCTACCTAGAGAGTTTTCATCTGTATTTTAGTAGCTGTTTACATACCACCACAGACTGAGGCTGGCACTAAGACAGCATTGAATGAGCTATATTCCGCCATAAGCAAACAAGAAATCGTTCACTCAGAGGCAACGCTCCTAGTAGCCGGGGACTTTAGTGCAGGGAAACTTAAATCTGTTTTACCAAATGTCTATCAGCATGTTAAATGTCCAACCAGAGGGAAAAAAACTCTAGACTACCTCTACTCCACACATAGCTCTCCCTCCATTTGGCAAATCTGACCATAATTCTATCCTCCCGATTCCTGCTTACAAGCAAAAATTAAAGCAAGAAGCACCAGTGACTAGATCAATAAAAAAGTGGTTAGATGAAGCAGATACTAAGCTACATAACTGTTTTATTAGCACAGGCTAGAATATGTTCCGGGATTCCTCTGATGGCATTGAGGAGTACACCACATCAGTCATTGGCTTCATCAATAAGTGCATCGATGATGTCATCCCCACAGTGATCGTACATACATACCCCAACCAGAAGCCATGGATTACAGGCAACATCCGCACTGAACTAAAGGCTAGAGCTGCCACTTTCAAGGAGCGGGACTCTAACCCAGAAGCTAATAAGAAATCCCGCTATGCCCTCCGACGAACCATCAAACAAGCAAAGCATCAATACAGGACTAAGATCGAATCGTACAACACGGGCTCTGACGCTCGTCGGATGTGGCAGGGCTTGCAAACCATTACAGACAACAAAGGGAAGAACAGCCGAGAGCTGCCCAGTGACACAAGCCTACCAGACATGCTAAACTACTTCTATGCTCGCTTCGAGGCAAATAACACTGAAACATGCATGAGAGCACCAGCTGTTCCGGAAGACTTTGTGATCAAGCTCTCCGCAGCCGATGTAAGACCTTTAAACATGTCAACATTCACAAGGCCGCAGGGCCAGACAGATTACCAGGATGTGTACTGCGAGCATGTGCTGACCAACTGGTGTCTTCACTGACATTTCAAACCTCTCCTTCTCCGAGTCTGTAATACCAACAGGTTTTAAGCAGACCACCATAGTGCCTGTGCCCAAGAACACTAAGGTACCATGCCTAAATGACTACTGACCCATAGCACTCATTTCTGTAGCCATGAAGTGCTTTGAAAGGCTGGTCATGGCTCACATCAACACCTTTATCCCAGAAACCCTAGACCCACTCCATTTTGCATACCGCCCCAACAGATCCACAGAAGATGCAATCTTTATTGCACTCCACACTGCACTTTCCCACCTAGACAAAAGGAACACCTAAGTGAGAATGCTATTCATTGACTACAGCTCAGCGTTCAACACCATAGTGCCCTCAAAGCTCATCAATACGCTAAGGAACCTGGGACTAAACACCTCCCTCTGCAACTGGATACTGGACTTCCTGACGGGTAGGGTAGGGTAGGTAACAACACATCCGCCATGCTGATCCTCAACACAGGGACCCCTCAGGGGTGCGTGCTCAATCCCCTCCTGTACTCCCTGTTCATTCATGACTACACGGCCAGGCATGACTCCAACACATCATTAAGTTTGCAGATGACACAACAGTGGTAGGCCTGATCACCGACAGCACTGAGACAGCCTATAGGGAGGAGGTCAGAGACCTGGCCGTGTGGTGCCAGGACAACAACCTCTCCCTCAACGTGATCAAAACAAAGGAGAGGATTGTGGACTACAGGGAAAAAGAGACTGTGCACACCCCCATTCTCATCAAAGGGGCTGCAGTGGAGCAGGTTGATAGCTTCAAGTTCCTTGGTGTCCACATCACCAACAAACTAACATGGTCCAAGCACACCAAGAGGGCACGATAAAACCTATTCCCCTCAGGAGACTGAAAAGATTTGGCATGGGTCCTCAGATCCTCAAAAGGTTCTACAGCTGCACCATCGAGAGCATCCTGACTGATTGCATCACTGCAATCAGTGCCCCTGCACTGGTTAGACTGTACTGGTATCCCCCTGTATATATTCTCACTATTGCTATTTTACTGCTGCTCTTTAATTACTTTATACTTTTATTTCTTATTCTTATCCATATTTTTTTTAACTGCATTGTTGCTTTGGGGCTCATACGTAAGCATTTCACTGTAAGGTGAAATGTTGTATTGTATTCGGCGCATGGGACAAATAAAAGGTGATTCGATTTTTTTCCACACCCACCACAAGAGTAAACATGTTTTTCTTGCTGCACAGTGTGTATTGTGTAAAGCATATTGTGCGAGCTGCCATTACCAGTAACCTGACAACGACACAGCTGTTGTTGTATCTCTCCATCCCTGCACAGTACTGCCATCACACTGAGCCAACACTCTAACAAGTGTCACACATTATAATCCTCAAACTACCTTTCTCTATGGACGAATAGGACAAAGTCCCTCACCTATTTTGAAACCACCTGTCTGTATGCTCTATGATGGATGAAGCGGGAATCCAAAGTCAGTTTCTACAATTCTTGAACAGGATTTGATCCCTAATGTTGATGTCTGTGCGTGTATTTGATCCCTGATGTTGATGTCTGTGTGTGTGTGTTTGATTCCGCCAGGTGTGTGAGTCCATGAGGTCGTCCATGCTGGTCCTGCTCCTCATGGTCAGTGCCCAGGCAGTGGCCACCATGGGAGAGGACTTCTGCCCCCCAGTCTCCGCTCAGCAGCAAGGCCCTGCCCCCAAAAGGATCCCTAACTCTGCCCCCACCGTGGATCCCAAACTGTTCACCAAGCGACGCTACCGCTCGCCCCGCGTTCTCTTCAGTGCCCAGCCGCCCGACACTGAGCCCATGGGACGCCAGGGGTCCGGGGCCAGCAGGGCAAGGCGCAGGGTTGGTCAGCCGAAGCACCGGGGGGTGTATTCTGTGTGTGAGAGCATCAGCGTCTGGGTAGGCAACAAGACCAAGGCCACGGATATATCTGGCAACGAGGTGGAGGTGCTCCCGGACGTGAACATTAACAGCGTGAAGAAGAAGCAGTACTTTTTTGAGACCACGTGCCGTGGCGCACGGGGAGGCAGCACTGGCTGCCTGGGCATCGATGGGCGACACTGGAACTCCTACTGCACCAACTCGCACACTTTTGTGCGGGCGCTGACTTCCTTCAAAAACCTGGTGGCCTGGAGACTGATCCGCATCAACGTGGCCTGTGTCTGTGTGCTTAGCCGAAAATCCTGGCGACAGTGACCGTACTCTCACGGGTCATGTGGTCACTTCAGTACTGACGACAGGACCACTTGGTACTATCATGTGGTCACTGCAGTACTGCAGTCCCAACCCCCCACCACCTACCCACTGGAGTGCTCTGAGACTCTGCCCCACTACAGCCCTCACCTAGCCGTCTGCACAAAGTAAATTATTGATTATGAGGACTGCAAGTATATAAACCAACCATTTCTTTATCACTTGTTGTTGTTGTTTTGTTGTTGATATTGTTATTTATTAAACACCTCAGTACATGCACTGCATGTTGTTTGGCATTATTGTCTGGGTGGTGGCTGTCACAGGGACCAATGTCAAAAGAAGTGGCTACACTTTTTTTAAACTGTAGAAATGTCTGCTCCATGAGAAAGTGGATGAATAGAAACACACCTCACTGAGGTCCTTTGGTCAGCATTTGGCTCACGGCTTCTCTGAGATGTATCTCTTTTACTCCAGAACAAATTCAGTTCTGTTTTTCCAATTGTCAATTTCAAGGCGGATGAACAAGCCATACCTAAAATAAAAAGTCCCTGTGGATAACATTTCTCTCCACGGGCTGACTTTCCTAAATGTCTCAATCTGTTTGCATCATGGAAAGAAATAACATGTAGAGAATAGCTAAGGTCCTTGTTAGCTACGAAGCCTTTAGGAAACTCACCCCAGGAAACGTATTTTTGCCACTTTTTATTTGACTTTTTATTTTTAGAAGGTGTGTGTCATGTTCATCACCCTTGAAAGGTTTCGCGTTAGCTCCGTAGCTGAAGTAGCACTTTAATTTCTCCCATATTTAGCTTTTTCACCCATGACTAAACGCAAATACAATACTGACACAGACCACTGCTTTCAGGAAACTCCCCGCACACAGCGTCCCTCACACACTTTTAATGTGGTCCAGCAGTCCTAGCTAGGTGGTCGAAATCAAGGGATTGGAATCTTCTCCTGGCTGCGTAGAGCATTTCCATAGCCCAAACACTCAGCTGGATAGCCATCCATCCACCTCCTGGCTGTGACCCCAGGACCTGGGCAGGTCGGGTGTAAACACTAATAAAGGTCAGGTTAACCACAGGGCAATGAGGTCACATCTGTGAAGTGAGCTACGGCACTGGTCTTCAACCCCAAGCCTGAAAAGACCCACATGGTCTGACTTGTTGTAATGTATGCATTGTATATTATGAAAGTTTGCACAGATAATGATGTATTTAATGTATGTTGCATATGTATTTCATTTATCATTTATTATGTGTGGCATATGCATTTATTCAGAACTTACTCATGGAAAAAAAATATTCAGCCCAGTGCTAACACAGCTGGTTCAATGTATTCAACTAATCAGGAAGCCCATGATTACGCTCTTAGAAAAAAAGGTGCTATCTAGAACCTAAAAGGGTTCTTCAGTTGTCCCCATAAAAGAACCCGTTGAAGAACCCTTGTTGGTTCCAGGTAGAACACTTTTGGTTCCAAGTAGAACCATTATGGTTCCACATAGAACCCTTCCCACAGAAGGTTCTACAAGGATCCCAAAATGGTTCTACATTGAAACAAAAACAATGGTTCTTTTGAAACCCTTTTTTCTAACAGTGTAGTTGAATCAAGTGTACTCATTGGCTGGATCAAACACATGCATACCTGTGGATTTCCTGGGACTAGGACTGAAGAACACGGATCTAAAGTCTGAGAGTTTACAGAAGTCATAGTTAGACAGTATACTTTGATCCCAAAGCCAGAAATATAAGAGCAGACCAGCATTAGTCGTTTTCAGAGCCCTTGTTCTGTTAATTCCAGACGAAGTAGAGGTGATGTTTTTGTTTACATAACCTAAGTGACATTGCGGTGAAGAATGCAGACAAACTATCAACCAAGGACGTATTGGCTAGTAATATGTATCTGAAACTACTATTTTGGACCCATGGTTCTATAACCAATGCTGTCTCGATTGCAACTCCCAGTCTCCCACTTCTACTATTAAAACTGTATTTGGATGAATAGTAGGCCTACAGTGCTTATTTTCAAATTCACACTAAAATGCATTTTTATTCCACTGTGATATTTGAAAGGCGGACCTTTTAAGGGATGTTTTAAAGCTGAGCCAAACACTGAACTTTTGCCAACATTGAATAGTGGAGAGTAAACCACATGTCCACACTCCCCTCTGGTGTTCTTTTAGATGATCTACAACCTCCCTACAGTTCAAAGACTGCACAACACTGACCATCGCCCATCCCATTCATACTGTCATAGACAGCTGGTCCAATTCTGGTCATGGAAAAAGGACAGGTAAAGACAACTACACAACTCCTCTCAGAGAGTAATGTTAAACCAACAATCTCTATGAGTGATTTCTTTACCAACTAGTTACATTTAATAACCATGAACTATTCCTAGTTGAAAACAAACATTTTGCTTCAAAAACATTTGTCAAACAGGGATTTTCACAGGCTAGTTGGAGAAAGCAGCCATTCTGACACAGATCCAGAAGGGGTCACTGTTTACATCCCTTCAGCCAATACAGAGTCAAAACAAAGTGATCAGAGATACTGTAGCTTTGACCATCACTGCCACAATTGCTTGACCTCCTTCCTGCCCATGGACAAGAGGCCCAAAGAATACACGATTAGAGGTCCTCTGCTAGTCTTACAATGAAAAGAAAACAGAAGATAACTTAACTGTAAAAAAAATCTAATAAAACATCCTTTAATTTGGTTGAATGGAACAATGATATGTTAGTTAGGATCACGCAGACTAAGATATGCTCCAGGTTGCCTCTGAGAATAACATTGACTGAGTTCATCAGGACATGCATAGAGGATGTTGTTCCTACTGTGGAATCTTGGTGCATGTAAACCTGCATGTAAACCATGCAAACTCCCTCAATTCTTTTTTAGATTGCCAAATTGATTCATGATGATTTATAAAAATGTTACATTAAACCTTTATGTAATTAGGCAAGTTAGGTAAGAACAAATTCTTATTTACAATGATGGTCCAAACCCAGACAACACTGGGCCAATTGTGTGCCGCCCTATGGGACTCACAATCACGACCGGATGTGATACAGGATGGAATCAAACCAGGGACTGTAGTGACGCCTCTTGCACTGAGATGCAGTACCTTAGACTGCTACGCCACTCGGGATACCTTTTTTTTATGATGACTCCTTGTCTAGCTTGCTAGCTAAGATTTTGAAAGTATGACGTTGACATGATCAGTCTAATCCAAGCTACGGTAGATATAAAGTAATTTGACATAAATTTATATGTGGCCAATGACCTTGAGCCTTCTTGGATGGGCACTTCTAATGAATTTAATTGAATTTTCAAGCTCTCCCTGTAGATTTTGCGGTGAAGTAGTGTCCCCATGAGTGACAGAACACAGAGCCAATCATTGCGCAACTAGAGAACATTGAATATTTTCCACTGGCAATTTTTTAAATATTTTTTTTTACATTGTATGCAAACTGATACATTATGTGACATGTTTTAATGCAAAACAGGCAACAACAAAAAAAAACATGTATTTTTTTTATTATTGCTGAACAGGTGGGGCTCTGAATGACGGGTCGCCACTGGAAAGTTGGCAGCATTAGCACAAAACTAAAAGCACAAACCACCCCATTTAAACACGGCAAGATGACTGTGAACATGGACGTGCACAAACAGCCCAGTTATGCCCTCTGAAAGGCAATCAAGCAGGCAAAATGTCAGTACAGACACAAAGTCGAATCGCAATTCAACGGCTCAGACATGAGACATACAGTACCAGTCAAAGGTTTGGACTGTCCTACTCATGCAAGGGTTTTTCTTTATTTCTAATATTTTATACATTGTAGAATAATAGTGAAGACATCAAAACTATGAAATAACACATATGGAATCATGTAGTAACCAAAAAAGTGTTAAACAAATCAAAATATATATTACATTTGAGATTCTTCAAAGTAGCCACCATTTGCCTTGATGAAAGCTTTGCACACTCTTGGCATTCTCTCAACCAGCTTCATGAGGTAGTCACCTGGAAGGCATTTCAATTAACAGGTGTGCCTTGTTACAAGTTAATTTGTGGAATTTATTTCCTTCTTAATGCGTTTGAGTCAATAATTTGTGTTGTGACAAGGTAGGGGTGGTAAACATAAGATAGCCCTATTTGGTAAAGGACCAAGTCCATATTATGGCAAGAACAACTCAAATAAGCAAAGAGAAATGACATGAAGGTCAGTCAATATAGAAAATGTCAAGAACTTTGAAAGTTTCATCAAGTGCAGTCACAAAAACCATTAAGCTCTATGATGAAACTGGCTCTCATGAGGACTGCCACAGAAAGGAAGACCCCAGAGTTACCTCTCCTGCAGAGGATAAGTTCATTAGATTTACCAGCCTCAGAAATTGCAGCCCAAATAAGTGCTTCACAGAGTTCAAGTAGCAGACACATCTCAACATCAACTGTTCAGAGGCGACTGAGTGAATCAGGCCTTCATGGTCGAATTGCTGCAAAGAAACCACTACTAAAGGACACCAATATTAAGAAGAGACTTGATTAGGCCAAGAAACATGAGCAATGGACATTAGACCAGTGGAAATATGTCCTTTGGTCTGATGAGTCCAAATGGGAGATTTTTGGTTCCAACCGCTGTGTCTTTGTGAGATGCAGAGTAGGTGAACGGATGATCTCCGCATGTGTGGTTCCCACCGTGATGCATGGAGGAGGAGGTGTGATGTGTGGGGGTGCTTTGCTGGTGACACTGTCAGTATTTATTTGGAATGCAAGGTACACTTAACCAGCATGGCTACAACAGCATTCTGCAGCGATACGCCATCCCATCTTGTTCACGCTTAGTGGGACTATCATTTATTTTTCAACATAACAAAACACGCCTCCAGGATGTGTAAGTGCTATTTGACCAAGAAGGAGAGTGATGGAGTGCTGCATCAGATGATGTGGTCTCCACAATCACCCGACCTCAACCCAATTGAGATGGTTTGGGATGAGTTGGGCCGCAGAGTGAAGAAAAAGCAGCCAACAAGTGCTCAGTATATGTGGGAACTCCTTCAAGACTGTTGGAAAAGCATTCCAGGCGAAGCTGGTTGAGAGAATGCCAAGAATGTGCAAAGCTTTCATCAATGCAAAGAGTGGCTACTTTGAAGTATCTAAAATTTTAAATATATTTTGATTTTTTTAACACTTTCTTTGGTTTATACATAATTCCATATGTGTTATTTCATAGTGTTGATGTCTTCACTACTATTCTACAATGTAGAAAATAGTAAAAATAAACAAAAACCCTTGAATGAGTAGGTGTGTCTAAACTTTTGACAGGTACTGTATGTGACAGGGACTCCAAACAATAATGGGTTATTGTTACGGATACAGATATTCTGTGTGTGTATCCTGTGTGTGTGTGTATTTCTTTTCTCTCCTTCTCCCCTCACAGGTGGCAATCATCATTCCCCAATCAGTCAACATAGATTCATCGATCAGAATACACACCTCCTAATTTTCCCTTATCCTATCACATTTCCTTTCCCTTGGTTTAAAAACCCAATCAGTTGTTTTCTCAGAAGCTCGATCTCTTTGTAGTTCCATCTCTCTGTCAATCTCTCGGTAGGGCTCTGGTTTTGTTTTCGCAACTACATGTCACTTTGTCCCCACCTGTGAGTATTGTTTTTGTAATGGTGTTTGATGGTGCGAAAAGGGGGAATCAAGACAAGTTGCCCATGGGCATACACTACCCACTACCCGTACTACTTTGTCTAAGAACACTAGTTAGAACTGGGTGGACCACCCACTGTATTTTTGGTTAGTTAGTTAGCTGTATGGAAGTAGGCTAGTCTAGCTTAGGGGTATTTTTTGATATTTGTTTCTTTCCTTGGGTCCAGCTCAGCCCCTTTTTCCTGCCCCCCCTTTACCGTGTGTTTGCAAATAAACCCTGAGTGTTTGACGGTAGACATTAGTTGTCTGTGGTTATTTCGTTCTCACCGTTACTTTGTCACTATTACACTTTGCATGATGTATGTTACGGGTCTCGATACCATACCCCCTAGACTGCCGGGCCAAAGGGATTAGTAACAGTTATAAAGGAAAAACCACCCTCTTTGCCTGCTTAGAGGAAAACAGTGTTGTCGAAGCAGCAGATCACCACTGCTCATGAGGACGGTAACTGAACTAAATTACTATCACCCCATGGCACTCACTTCTGTCATCATGAAGGGCTTTGAGGCTAGTTAAGGATCATATCACCTCCACCTTACCCAACACCCTAGACCAACTGCAATTTGCATACCTCCCCAATAGATCCACGACGACGCAATCGCCATCACACTGCCCTATCCCATCTGGACATCAGGAATACTTATGTAAGAATGCTGTTCATTGACTTCAACTCAGCCTTCAACATCAAAGTACCCTCCAAGCTCATTAACAAGCTCATGGCCCTGGGTCTGAACACCGCCCTGAGCAACAGGGTCCTGGACTTCCTGACGGGACGCCCCCAGGTGGTGAAGGTAGGCAACAACACCTGTTACGCTGATCCTCAACAGAGAGGTCCCACAAGGGTGTGTGCTCAGCCCCTTCCTGTACACCCTGTTCAACAATGACTGCGTGGCCATGCACATCTCCAACTCAATCGTCAAGTTTGCAGAAGACACGACAGTGGTAGGCCTGATTACCAACAACGACTAGACAGCGTACAGGGAGGAGGTGAGAGCCCTGGAGTAGTGTTGCCAGGTAAATAACCTCTCCCTCAACATCAACAAAACAATGGAGCTGATCATGGACTTCAGGAGACGGAGGGAGCACGCCCCCATCCACATCGACGGAGCCTCAGTGGAGAAGGTGAAAACAGTGGGGGGGAAAAGTATCCAATTGTCATACTTGAGTTAAGGTAAAGATGCAGTGAGGGGGAAAAAGTATTTGATCCCCTGCTGATTCTGTACGTTTGCCCACTGACAAAAAAGTATTTGACCCCACTGCAAAACATGACTTAGTACTTGGTGGCAAAACCCTTGTTGGCAATCAGAGGTCAGACGTTTCTTGTAGTTGGCCACCAAGTTTGCACACATCTCAGGAGTGATATTGTCCCAGTCCTCTTTGCAGATCTTCTCCAAGTCGTTAAGGTTTTGAGGCTGACGTTTGGCAACTCAAACCTTCAGCTCCCTCCACAGATTTTCCATGGGATTAAGGTCTGGAGACTGGCTAGGCCACTCCAGGACCTTAATGTGCTTCTTCTTGAGCCACTCCTTTGTTGACTTGGCCGTGTGTTTTGGGTCATTGTCATGCTGGAATACCCATCCATGACCCATTTTCAATGCCCTGGCTGAGGGAAAGAGGTTCTCACCCAAGATTTGATGGTACATGGCCCCGTCCATCGTCCCTTTGATGCGGTGAAGTTGTCCTGTCCCCTTAGCAGAAAAACACCTCCAAAGCATAATGTTTCCACCTCCATGTTTGACGGTGGGGATGATGTTCTTGGGGTCATAGGCAGCATTCCTCCTCCTCCAAAGACGGCGAGTTGAGTTGATGCCAAAGAGCTCCATTTTGTCCTCATCTGACCACAACACTTTCACCCAGTTGTCCTCTGAATCATTCAGATGTTCATTGGCAAACTTCAGA
Source organism: Oncorhynchus mykiss (assembly GCF_013265735.2). Classification (NCBI taxonomy): domain Eukaryota; kingdom Metazoa; phylum Chordata; class Actinopteri; order Salmoniformes; family Salmonidae; genus Oncorhynchus; species Oncorhynchus mykiss. The sequence continues at coordinate 40,712,291 of NC_048571.1, forward strand.
CGGGCATGTATATGTGCTTTCTTGAGCAGGGGGACCTTGCGGGCGCTGCAGGATTTCAGTCCTTCACGGCGTAGTGCGTCACCAATTGTTTTCTTGGTGACTATGGTCCCAGCTGCCTTGAGATCATTGACAAGATCCTTCCGTGTAGTTCTGGGCTGATTCCTCACCGTTCTCATGATCTTTGCAACTCCACAAGGTGAATTCTTGCATGGAGCCCCAGGCAGAGGGAGGTTGACAGTTCTTTTGTGTTTCTTCCATTTGCGAATAATCGCACCAACTGTTGTCACCTTCTCACCAAGCTGCTTGGCGATGGTCTTGTAGCCCATTCCAGCCTTGTGTAGGTCTACAATCTTGTCCCTGACATCCTTGGAGAGCTCTTTGGTCTTGGCCATGGTGGAGAGATTGGAATCTTGATTGACAGGACAGGTGGACAGGTGACTTTTATACAGGTAACGAGCTGAGATTAGGAGCATGTTCCTAATCTCAGCTCATTACCTGTATAAAAGACATCTGGGAGCCAGAAATCTTTCTGATTGAGAGGGGGTCAAATACTTATTTCCCTCATTAAAATGCAAATCAATTTACAACATTTTTGACATGCGTTTTTCTGGATTTTTTTGCTATTCTGTCTCTCACTGTTCAAATAAACCTATCATTAAAATTATAGACAGATCATTTCTTTGTCAGTGGGCAAACGTACAAAATCAGCAGGGGATCAAATACTTTTTCCCTCACTGTAGCTTAATGGAAAAAGACTCAAGTCAAATTAAAGGTCACCCAGTAAAATACTACTTGAGTAAAAGTCTAAAAGTATTTCGTTTTAAATATTCTTAAGTATTGAAAGTAAAAGTAAACATAATTGCTAAAATATGCTTACGTATCAAAAGTAAAAATAGGAATCATTTCAAATTCCTTACATTGCTAGTTTTTTAAATTTATGGATAGCCATTGGCACTCCAACACCCAGACATCATTTACAAAGTAAGCATGTGTTTAGTGAATCCACCAGATCAGAGGCAATAGGACCTACAAAAGTCATGATGGTGTTTTGGGTATAACGAAGATTCCACAGGACTATTTCCATAATAAACATATTGATTCCAGATTAAAGACCATTGGACACTGCTCATTTATTTATTTCTAATTTAGGAACGCCTATAAAGGCCTACTTACACTCTTAGAAAAAAAGTTGCTAAGTAGAACCATGTAGGGTTCTTAGGTTTGTGCTCATGAGATCCCTTTTTGGTGCTAGGTAGAAACCTTTGCAGAGTTCTACCTAGAACCGTATGTAGGGTTCTTCATAGAACCCCCTGTAAATGGTTCCAGGACATCTACAGGGTTCTACAGATAACCACTTTATTATCTAAAGGCTCTTCCTAGAACCCTCTATGAAGGGATATTTATTTATTTATTTATTTATTTTACCTTTATTTAACTAGGCAAGTCAGTTAAGAACAAATTCTTATTTTCAATGACGGCCTAGGGGGCAGTTCAGGGGCAAAACGACAGATTTGTACCTTGTCAGCTCGGGGGTTTGAACTTGCAACCTTGCAAGTCCAACGCTCTAACCATTAGGCTACCCTGCCGCCCCATATACCGAGAACCCTTTTATCTTTGGAGGGTTCTTCCTAGAACCCTCAAGGTTCCACCAGCCTTATTATCCTTTAAAATTCAATTATTTATGACAAAACATTACATATATCATAAGGCCTTTCTTTGAAGGCCGAGTTATACCCTAACTCAGTGGTGATGGGAAACTCCTGGTTTACAGGCCACATCAGGCCTGTAAGTCACATTGTGCTGGCTTGCAATGTGATGTTTAATTCCTATTGGAATCCAGAGAGTTAGGTAGTGATGTTACGTTTGACACTGGAGCTCCATGGCATGCATCGAAATGGCTAAGCAGCTAACTTCGAAACAGTGTGCCAATGAGTATCAATTTATCAGAAGTCCGTCATCAATGACTTCGGAAGGTTCGTTTGATCACATGCTTTTTGAAACCGTGTGTTGCAAAATGCGAGATCCCACTGATCTCGCAGTGGTTCCGGTGCTTTCTTCAATTAAGCTGCTTTCAAACACCAACCTCTACTGGATATCGTACCTATAAATATAGTTAGGATTTTCTACATGTCATTTCACCTGACTGGTAGCTTAGCAGGTAGAGTAGGGAACCTTGGACAATTCAGGGATGTGAGGGCATTAAGTCGAATCATGTTGAAGGCACACTATTTTGAAAATAGTTTTATGTGGAACCACACTTTCTGCACTGCTATAGATTCCATTTTGAAAAATAGTCCATGTGAAGGCAAAACAGGGAAGCATGATGTAAGATGGAATCCAACTGATTGTAGGCTATTAAAGCAAACCACCTTACAGCCGCGCCATGACGTTTTGATAAATCAGTGGAGAAAAAAAGAAACTGATACTCACACTTTGTTTTTAATTGCTGATCAGTAGACGTCATTAATGTGCATTGTGAACTGATAATGAACCTCTTTTCTACACAATTGCCTGGAAAGCTTCAATGCTTCAGGAAATGTCGTTTCCCATCAATAGAGATAGGATGTCCAAACAAGCGTGATTTTTTTTTTATTACCCACAACCTGAATTCCGAATGACTGCCAGGATTGAAACTTTTTCTTGAGACTGCCTCAATCATATAAACTCGAACAACCATCTCAGTAAGGGGTGCAAGAAATCCACCTACTAACAGATTGGATTAGTTTAGAAACATTTATGCTATATATCTTTGTCTAGCATAACATGAATCAACCAATCAATATACATGCAAAAAAAACACATCAAAACAAACAATTCTGAAAATCACCCTGCCATAGCGCATGCTGGGAAATATGATAATGTTCAATGTAGAACCCTTCTTGCCTTCCAAAGAATCATAAAAACAATATTTCTAGAACCTTTTGCATTCCACATAAATGTCACTCCCTGATCTGTTTCACCTGTTTTGTGCTTGTTTCAACCCCCCCACAAGGTGTCTCCTATTTTTCTACATTATCCCCAGTGTATTTATACCTACGTTTTCTGTTAATCTGCTTGCCGTTCTGGATAACCCTATCCCCCCCATAAAGAACCCTTTTGGAACCCGTTTTTCTAAGAGTGTATCATTACAGCCATGGCAATTTATCTTATTGGTGTAAAATGTCTTATGCTTTCTTTTGGCACAATGCACTTCAACGGGTTGGGTAGAAAGTTATTGAATGTAGACATTGGCACCCAAACAAGTTTCAGTTTTTGGAAATAAAATCTTAAACTATAATCTGTAAATAGAATGCCATCTGATTGAGCATGAAATCAACCCACACATTTATATTTAGCGTAGACATATTTTTCTACATGCTTGAATGTCTTTAGTGAAACATTACTGTATTTAAATAATATAGATTATAATAAACCGTTAATAGTTAATATTGCACGTGTTTAAAACATACACTTATAAATGCAGTCCTTCGATAAAGTGTTTCAGCCTAGGATAAAATAGGCTTGTTACAAGAAACAAATACAATCAAATTAAGTGGACGTTTAAAATCCCAAAATATTGATATTGGTTTATTTAATGAGGGCACAGTAGTTTTGCCATCTGATTAATTTGTACCACTCATAAACCAATGACGGAAATGGGCGGTTCAACAACGCGCGTAAAGCTTCTCCAATGTTGTCATTTTGAGATTGCAGCGCGGTTGTAGACTATTGTTGATGTCAAAGACGCATGTAGAACAAAGTATCGCTGTCTTTTCATTATTTTATTGGTCGTATTAGAGACGGATTTACAGAATCTTTGGAATCATGAGTAAAGTGCAAGGTGGGATGAAATGCGTGAAATATCTTCTTTTTGTTTTCAACTTCATATTCTGGGTAAGTGTTGATCCTACCACCGATACATTTATTCGATCATTAACATGGTTGCATGTGTGCAGAGTTGATTGTGATGTATAGTGATTCCTCATAAATTGCAGATGCTTTTTGCAGCAAATCCATCTCTCACGCTGCTGTAGCTGATTCATTTATATTCTTCTGCCGGTCCGGAGGGAAAGTACATTTCCTCTGTTGTTGTCGGATTTTTATCAACGTAACTCATTTTCATGGACGCATGCTGTTACCAAATATACTCATATTCTCTTATTTGATGGTTGAGATAGAAAGCGCGAGTGTGCGCGCTCTCTCGCACGTACACGTTATATTAAATGTTTACAGCCGTATTTCTTCAAAGACATGTTCTCATGGTAACTCCTTTAACCACGACTCACCTCCCTCCAGATATAGTTGAAGGATCTTAGTTTGATCACTCTTTTGTTGTTGAGAATTTGCGCATGAGCTTCATGATTTACATACATTTACTGAAAACCCGCACTAACACTTGGTAATATTAACAGTATTGCACTTCTCATTTAGCCTACTTTTGTCCATTTTATAGTCTGACCAAGCAACTGCACTAATGGACTAAATGTTCAAATCCTGTTGCAACTGCTCGGCATCCGACTGTAATGCGCTACAGACGATAGGTAGTGCGTATGTCCCAGTACATCAATGGAGCCAAGTTTCCTGCTATCCAGGACCGATATACTAGGTGGTGCCACACATCGACTAACCTCTGCCCCCTTTATATAGCCTCGTTATTATTATTTCATTGTGTTACAATAAAAATTATTCTTTACTTTAAGTAAATATTGACCAAATAAACTAAATACAATTTCTTGAACTGCATTAATGGTTATGGGCTTGTAAGTAAGCATCCTGTGGCAGACAGCAATAGCATCGAATAGTCCCTGCGATATGCAACTGTTCAGGGAAGTCAGGAACCAATACACACAGTCAGTCAGGAAAGCAAAGACTGGCATTTTCAAACAGAAATTAGCATCCTGTAGCTCTAACTCCAAAAAGTTTTGGGACACTGTAAAGTCCATGGAGAATAAGAGCACCTCCTCCCAGCTGCCCACTGCACTGAGGCTAGGTAACACGGTCACCACCGATAAATCCATGATAATCAAACATTTCAATAAGCATTTCTCTACGGCTGGCCATGCTTTCCTCCTGGCTACGCCAACCCCGGCCAACAGCTCCTGGCTACGCATCCCCTGCAGCTACTTGCCCGAGCCTCCCCAGCTTCTCCTTCACCCAAATCCAGATCGCAGATGTTCTGAAAGAGCTGCAAAACCTGGACCTGTACAAATCAGCTGGGCAAGACAATCTGGACCCTTTCATTCCAAAATTATTCTCCGCCATTGTTGCAACCCTTATTACCAGCCTGTTCAACCTCTCTTTTGTATCGTCTGAGATCGCAAAGATTGGAAAGCTGCCGCGGTCATACCCCTCTTTAAAGGGGGTGACACTCTAGACCCGAACTGTTTTAGACCTATATTCATCCTACCCTGCCTTTCTAAAGTCTTTGAAAGCCAAGTTAATAAACAGATCACTGACCATTTCGAATCCCACCGTACCTTCTCCGCTATGCAATCCGGTTTCCGAGCTGGTCATGGGTGCACCTCAGCCATGCTCGAGGTTCTAAACGATATCATAACCGCCATCGATAAAAGACAGTACTGTGCAACCGTCTTCATCGACCTGGCCAAGGCTTTCGACTCTGTCAATCACCGTATTCTTATCGGCAGACTCAATAGCCTTGGTTTCTCAAATGACTGCCTCGCCTGGTTCACCAACTACTTCTCAGACAGACTTCAGTGTGTCAAATCGGTACCACAGGGTTCAATTCTCGGGTCGACTCTTTTCTCTGTATATATCAACAATGTCACTCTTGTTGCAGGTGATTCCCTGATCCACCTCTACGACACCATTCTGTATACATCTGGCCCTTCTTTGCACTCTGTGTTAACTAACCTCCAGACAAGCTTCAATGCCATACAACACTCCTTCCGTGGCCTCAAACTGCTCTTAAACGCTAGTAAAACCAAATGCATGCTTTTCAACCATTCGCTGCCCTCACCCGCCCGCCCGACTAGCATCACTACTCTGGACGGTTCTGACCTAGAATACGTGGACAACTACAAATACCTAGGTGTCTGGCTAGACTGTAGACTCTCCTTCCAGACTCACATTAAGCATCTCCAATCCAAAATCAAATCTAGAATCGGCTTTCTATTTCACAACAAAGCCTCCTTCACTCACGCCGCCAAACTTACCCTAGTAAAACTGACCATCCTACCAATCCTCGACTTCGGCGATGTCATCTACAAAATAGCTTCCAATACTCTACTCAGAAAATTGGATGAAGTCTATCACAGTACCATCTGTTTTGTTACCAAAGCGCTTTATACCACCCACCACTGCGACCTGTATGCTCTAGTCGGCTGGCCCTCGCTAGATATTCGTCGCCAGACCCACTGGCTCCAGGTCATCTATAAGTCTATGCTAGGTTAAGCTCCACCTTTTCTCAGCTCACTGGTCACGATAACAACACCAACCCGTAGCACACGCTCCAGCAGGTATATCTCACTGGTCATCCTCAAAGCCAACGCCTCCTTTGGCCACCTTTCCTTCCAGTTCTCTGCTGCCAGCGACTAGAACGAATTGCAAAAATTGCTGAAGCTGGAGACTTACATTTCCCTCACTAACGTTAAACATCAGCTATCTGAGCAGCTAACCGATCGCTGCAGCTGTACATAGTCCATCTGTAAATAGCCCACCCAATCTACCTACCTCATCCCCATATTGTTTTTATTTACTTTGCTGCTCTTTTGCACACCAGTATCACTACTTACACCACTACACCATCATCTGCGCATCATCATCTGCTCATCTATCACTCCAGTGTTAATCTGCTAAATTGTAATTACTTTGCTACTATGACCTATTTATTGCCTTACCTCCTCATGCCATTTGCACACACTGTATATAGACTTTCTTTTTTTTCTATTGTGTTATTGACTGTACGGTTGTTTATTCCATGTGTAACTCTGTGTTGTTTCTGTCCTTTGCTTTATCTTGGCCAGGTCGCAGTTGTAAATGGGGACTAGTTCTCAACTAGCTTACCAGGTTAAATAAAGGTGAAATAAAAAATAAAAATTGTCACCTGTTGTATTCGGCACATGTGACTAATACATTTGGATTTGATTTGATTATTACATCTGTACCTGAGATTCTGAGGTCACAGTTCTACAAGACTGACTGAACTTCATGTTTAGTGTCAACTCAAAGTGTGAATGAAACTCCACATAAAATGTTATTTAAATATGAATGAAATGGTTTATGTAATTGCACTATTACGACATCTATTACAGCAGTATGCATAGTTTGCTACAGACTGTTGTGATTTACACTGTAAGACGTTTCTCTAATTTCAACAGTAAACACTGTAGAATGCACAGCAAAATACTGCAAATGTGTTTTACAGCACACTGTAATACTTTTCTGTAATTTCAACACTAAGACACTAGAATGCACAAAAACTCTGTGGCACAGCGGTAAGTTGAATTGCATCTTACGTCATACTTCCCTTTTTTGCCTTCAAGTTGACTAAGCTTATACTACACTAAATAAAATGAATGATTTGAACAACAGGTCAGAATGTTTGGTTTCACATAAAATGATTTTCAAACTAATGCACTTTAAACAGGATTCAACCTCATACCCTGATGTCCCTGAATGTTCCCTACTCAACATTCTAATCTACCGTTCAGGTGAAATGACATGTACAAAATCCTAACTATATATTTTTAAGTATGTTATCCAGTAAAGGTTGGTGTTTGAAAGCCGCTTAATCGAAGAAAGCACTGGAACCACAGTAAAATCTGTGGGATCTTGCGTTTTTGCAACACAGGGTTTGAAAATGCACGTGATCAAACGAAGCTGATGACGTACTTCTGATAAAGTGATACACACATCCGCACACTGCTTTGAAGTTACGCCTCGATCACACCAACAGTGTCCTTTGCGTTTTGGTACACCGGAAGTACATTCATTTACAAATCAATGCTTTGTGTGCCTTGCAGCATTGCGTTGCAGAGGCAGTTGCAGTGCGTTCTGTGTGGTGCACACGTTGGGTTTATCAAACATGCATCAAATTATATGTGTAGACAGCTTCACAGAAATGGTTGCAGAAGGTGAATATTGAACTTTTGTTGCACACATATCCAGATGATGCTGTGTACCATTTAACGCAAAAAAAAAACACTGTAGGTGTGTTTGAGGCGTTAGCTATATCGACCCATATTTCAGAGCTCCAGTATTACACGTAACGTCACTAATAGTGAGTGCATGATATTGATGTTTCTGACTCGTTTAACATATTTTGAGGTGTGTCTTGTAAGAGGCTATATTCGTTGCACCCGTTAGTAAGAAGCTGTGTGAATTTAACTGATATGTTGTAGTGGTTCCCTAACAGTTACATGTATGTATATAGGGGAGAGATCAGAGTAGCAGCAGGTCTTAAACTTTTAATGGTTGAATATTTAACCACGTTCATTTGATCTGTTTTGCCATGTAATCACAGCCAGTTTGGAAGCCTTTGTTTAGGCCTCTAAAATGGTAAGTAATTTGAAACCCATAGTATTCGTTAATGTGCTGAACTTTACAAATGCCTAGCAGCCAACCTGCTTGCTCCAATCCCTTGTAAAATACTGTGGAAAAAATTACGTTCTTACAGTTTATTAGTCACTTTTAGAGTATTGTAGTATGTTTCATTACTTTTACATTATAGTAACTTACAGGAAGCTGGCATCAAGTTCTCGTCAATATCTCCAGTAATGTATTGGCACTATCCAGAGATCATAAGATATCTCGTTGTAATTATTTTGAAGACCAGTGCATCCTCAACTACAGCAACATTTTCAGTAACTGTTACAGAAACGTTTAACTTGCTATGACTATGATTTGTGTGTTTTTTAAAAATATTTTTATCAACCTTGGTTGAATGCACCGAATGCAAGTTGCTAAGGGACAAGAGCGCCCGCTAAATGACCAAAATGTACTAATTAAAACTTGTAAATAATACTGGGTAATATGTCACTTGGTAATAACAGTAAGATGTTGTCATTCTAATTTATACTGTAAATGAGATTACTGTAACTGACTTGGTACTGTAAGTTATATTACAGTACACATTTAGGCCTATCGCTGCGAGGAAGTTACTGTACATTTTACAGGTAATATTTTACAGTGTGTACATATAGCATAAGCCTACTGAACTTCTTGCAGAACTGCAGTTTGTTGGTACATTTCCAACATACTGTAGCTACGATGGCCAACCGTATTTCTTATCCCCCTCATACAAGTTAGCACTGTGATGTGACTTTCTTTTTGCTGGGGAGAGTGATGTCACGTTGTCAGACAGCAGCCCTTTGTTACCAGTTAAGAGACAAAAAACAGTGTTGTTGTGAGACGAGCCAAAGAGGGCGGGTCATAGTGGACAGGAGAAAGCGTACAGCGTCAGTTTGGGGTACAGTGCCAACGGGCAGCCAATGCCAGTGTGTGTTACATCACCCATCTGTAGGCTGTAGGCCTGTGAGGCTGGCACAGCCTGTTGCTGAGACACTATGGGCTGTCCTGCTCTGAGTTTTAGCTGTAGGCACAGGTCTAGGATCAGCTTACTCTCTGCCTATACTTGCCATTATCATTAGGGGGTTCAAATGCAACACTAATCCCCATGCAATCCCCAGAGGTTAAAGACAGAGGAGATATGTCTTTTTTTTATTACAACATAACACTATTAGTTGTCTACTTGTAATCCTTAAAGGGGGGGGGGGGGGGGGGGGGGTTGTAGTAAGCTAACATATGGAATTGCCTGAAGATGGTTATATCAAGGATCATTTAGCCATTTTATTTGGAATTGTATGACTCCTTTAATTATATAAAAAAAAGTATATACAAACATTGAATATGGCCTTACTTCTATTAGTCCATAGAACACACATTGAAAACCAGGTTCATACAGTTGAAGTTGGAAGTTTACATACACCTTATCCAAATACATTTAAACTCAGTTTTTCACAATTCCTGACATTAAATCCTAGTAAACATTCCCTGTATTAGGTCAGTTAGGATGACCACTTTATTTTAAGAATGTGAAATGTCAGAATAATTCCCAGTGGGTCAGAAGTTTACATACACTCAATTCATATTTGGTAGCATTGCCTTTAAATTGTTTAACATGGGGCAAATGTTTCGGGTAGCCTTCCACAAGCTTCCCACAATAAGTTGGGTGAATTTTGTCCCACTCCTCCTGACAGCTGGTGTAACTGAGTCAGGTTTGCTCGCACACACTTTTTCAGTCCTGCCCACAAATTGTCTATATGATTGAGGTCAGGGCTTTGTGATGGCCACTCCAATACCTTTACTTTGTTGTCCCTAAGCCATTTTGCCACAACTTTGGAAGTATGCTTGGGGTCATTGTCCATTTGGAAGACCATTTTCGACCAAGATTTAACTTCCTGACTGATGTCTTGAGATGTTGCTTCAATATATCCACGTAAATTTACTCCCTCATGATGCCATCTATTTTGTGAAGTGCACCAGTTCCTCCTGCAGCAAAGCACCGCCACAACATGATGCTGCCACACCCATGCTTCAAGGTTGGGATGGTGTTCTTCAGCTTGCAAGCATCCCCCTTTTTCCTCCAAACATAAGATGGTCATTATGGCCAAACAGTTCTATTTTTGTTTCATCAGACCAGAGGACATTTCTGCAAAAAGTACGATCTTTGTCCCCATGTGCAGTTGCAAACTGTAGTCTGGCTTTTTTTATCATGGTTTTGGTGCAGTGGCTTCTTACTTGCTGAACGGCCTTTCAGGTTATGTCGATATAGGACTCGTTTTACTGTGGATATACAGTGGGGCAAAAAAGTATTTCGTTTATTTTAGCTGGTACCGAGCTATCTTCAGACAAATCTTGTTGAGGCTTGTGGGTGTCTTAGAGCAAAACATAGAGGGGTCATATTAGTGTGTAGCCCAAACTGTTTGGATGCTACAGACAGAAGTTGGCAGATCGGCGGTCCCGTGCCGCTTGTGGGGGTCATAGAGCATAACAGAGAACACCCTCGTGAGAGTCTCATCTTTCCCTATAGGTGTCATATTAGTTAGTTTGGATTGCTACAGGCAGATTTTCGGGATGTCTCATGGTCTGACAAACACCAGTGTAGCTTGGCCACCTTCCACTGCAGATGCGGAAGGCCGCCATTGGCGGAAGCGGTGGATTGAGACGCAGCCCATTCAAAAAAAACTGATATCTCTAGCTTAAACTGACGGATTTTGATGGGGATGTTTTTATTATGCTAATTCGATTTCAGCAGTGGCGCCAACATCGACACCTCGGACACAAGGGCTAGTTAGCTGTGAAGTCAATAATTTGATACTGAATGTTCATTGAAACAGCCTTTTTGACAGTCATTGTGGTTTTCAGACTAAAACATTTTACTGAACAGTATCTGCCCAAGAATATCTGCCCAGGCCTCTACAAAAAGCCAGATGGTACATGTGACAAAGTCACATGGAGTCATGGGTGACACCACCTTGTGTTACTGGGTTTCAATCAATGGGTTATTCTATTTAAGCTCTCATGGGGACCAATGCTGTGCAGTGTCCTGATCTGTTCTCAAGGTCAGGTCAAGACTAGACAACGTTCATAGACACTAGACGGTCTCTACAGTATCTCACATCTGTAGTATGCAACATGAAGCTTTAAAAAAAGGTTAAGGTTTGTGATGACAAAATACACATTTGTGTAGACTAAACAATAGTGTGCAAGATGTGTTGATTGATTACTGTGTTGCGTTGTTGTTCAATGAATGTTCCCTGAATGTTGAGGATTTATTTATTTCATGTATGTGCATGCTTTAACTTTTCTGCTCCCCAGCTGTGTGGCTCGTTGGTGTTGGCAGTGGGGTTATGGTTGATGTTTGACCCAAAGACAGACCAGCTCCTGAATGAAGAGGGAGCCCCCGAGACCTTCTTCATAGGTGAGTCCACTGTTAGACCAGGACCCTAGACCGGCTGAACACCTTCCCCATTGGTTCTGTTGGAATTATTGTACTGTACTTAGTTACCATGGTCAGTATTGCACAACGTAGCCAGGGCAAAGTGTTACATTTCCCTCTGTTTCAAAAATGTTTTGCACATATCCTAGTACTGAACATGGCCCAGCCACCTACAACGTTTACTTAGGTAGGAATACATTTGATGTACAGTATTTAATGGGTGGGTATCTTTTAGAGGTTGACCGATTTAATCGGAATGGCCAATTTAATTGGGGCCAATTTCAAGGTTTCATAACGATCGGTAATTTTGGATTTTTTTATTATTATTTTTTTTACACCTTTATTTAATATTTATTTTACTAGGCAAGTCAGTTAAGAACACATTCTTATTTTCAATGACGGCCTAGGAAGGGTGGGTTAACTGCCTTGTTCAGGGGCAGAACGACAGATTTTTACCTTTTCAGCTCAGGGATTCAATCTTGAATGCAGTAAGAAGCCAAGGTAAGTTGCTAGCTAGCATTAAACTTAATCAATCATAATCACTAGTTATAACTACACATGGTTGATGATATTACTAGTTTATCTAGCGTGTCCTGCGTTGCATATAATCGATACAGTGCGCATTCGCGAAAAAGGACTGTCGCTGCTCCAACGTGTACAGGCTCCATTAGCAGGCTCGTAAGCATTCATTCAAATAGCACTTTCGTGCATTTCGCCAGCAGCTCTGCTGTTTATGACTTCAAGTCTATCAACTCCCGAGCTTAGGCTGGTGTAACGATGTGATGTAAAATGGCTAGCTAGTTAGCGGGGTTAGCGCTAATAGCGTTTCAAACGTCACACGCTCTGAGACTTGGAGTAGTTGATCCCCTTGCTCTGCATGGGTAACGCTGCTTCGAGGGTGGCTGTTGTCGTTGTGTTCCTGGTTCGAGCCCAGGTAGGAGCGAGGAGAGGTACGGAAGCTATACTGTTACACTGGCAATACTAAAGTGCCTATAAGAACATCCTATAGTCAAAGGTATATGAAATACAAATGGTATAGAGAGAAATAGTCCTATAATAACTACAACCTAAAACTTCTTACCTGGGAATATTGAGGACTCATGTTAAAAGGAACCACCAGCTTTCATATGTTCTCATGTTCTGAGCAAGGAACTTAAACGTTAGCTTTCTTACATGGCACATATTGCACTTTTACTTTCTTCTCCAACACTTTGGTTTTGCATTATTTAAACCAAATTGAACATGTTTCATTATTTATTTGAGGCTAAATTGATTTTATTGATGTATTATATTAAGTTAAAATAAGTGTTCATTCAGTATTGTTGTAATTGTCATTATTACAAATACATTTTAAAAACCGGCCGATTAATCGGTATCGGCTTTTTTTGTCCTCCAATAATTGCTATCGGCATCGGCGTTGAAAAATCATAATTGGTCGACCTCTAGTATCTTTGTGTTTGTTGGAGCATTTCCCCTCAATCTAACCTTGTTTCTGTCTCATAGGAACGTATACGCTATTAAAGGAACCTTGCATTTTTTTTAATGGATTATTCTAAAATTAAAGTTTCACTAAATCGCCTGCGGTCATACCCTTGTAGGACATAATAATAGGTTGATTTCTGCAACAACAGACACATATTCTCCACAAAAGCTTGTTGAAGAGAAAGTGCATGAAGGGGCATTTTCCTGAGCGTCCGGTTAAATGCAAACTACACTTGAAATAACATTTTATTCACACATTGCCTGCCCCATGTCGTGGCACAATCTATATTAGCCATTGTATACTGTATGTATTCAAAGACTCTGTCTTGTGTTTCAAGTGACCTCTCAACGTTCAGTATTAAGTATCGGTGTGCCGTATAATATCCTCTCTCTCAATTGGTCTCCTACATGGACATGAGTAGAATGCAGCCTATTCTTGTTACTTCAAATTTAGAGTGTAACCTAAAATGGTGACTCACTTTACCAACTCTTCACCATGCCTTCACCCAGTTGGCTGCTGCCCTCAGGGTGCTGTAGCTCATTGGGTGGCCTCTGAGGCGACTGTCTCCTAGCGACCGCCACTCCCATCAGCCAGAGAGTCATGATATCATCAAAAACTGCATAATTCATTGCACATTGTGATACCGACATCTGATGCCAGCGTTTTCTATTAAATCCTAGTTAAATGCAGTAAAAGAAGAGTAAAAAAGAAGAGCTGGGTACATGCCCAAGCCTTTTGGGTTGGTGTGTCATCACTGATGGGATGATGTATGCAATGTAGCTGGCTATGATGACACCATAAGTTCATTTTGGCTTTCAATGCAAATACCATACCAGCTTTTGCCTGGGCATCCAAACCATGTGGTACAAAGAGAGCTACCACCAACATAGGGATGTCTGAGTTTGGTCATGTCCAGGCAATGTATAACAATCACCTGTCCTGAACAGATGTGCTATATAAAACAAGGCTTGGGAATCGTGTTACATATAACTTGGACCCCTAGACTTTTCTGTGGAAAAGCAAGCAGTCTGCAGATAGTAAGTATGCGACCGGCTCACAGTAAAAAAAGCAAAGCCCCATAAAGCATCAGATGACAGCTTCGATTAGTAATGAAATGGTAGCAATAGAACAGCAGCAACAGGAATCATAAACCGAACTCAAAAATCATATCCAATAAGGCTTTCTGTATTTGTTGTGGCCAACAATACACGCATAGCCTCGTATTCGGATCCATTTTGAGTTCACATTTTAACGTGGAGACGTTACAAATGTCTGGGCAAAAACATAGCACTAAGATTGATCATGTTTTGTCATAGTCCAAGGGAGCCTTGGATACAATATAAATATTATATTGGGCAGCATAAGAACAATGTGTGGGGGGGAAAGGTTACCTTTTTGCAGTTGCACTGAAGACAAGACTAATTAGACAGGGATATCATAGAGGGACAAGGAGGCAGCATTCCCTACGGGTGATTCACTTTCCATTCTGTCACCTCTGTGCCTCTGTGTCTGTGTAAGCTGAGCCAAGCCTATGGGGAGCAGTGTACTTACAGTGCTCGTCAATTTGCACACTGAACGATCAAAGATTTGCATTGCCCATTGATAACCTCCACCAATGTTGGGGCAGCACAGAAATGCAAATGCTTAGATATCGCAGACACTGAAAAGGAGCTGTACATGTGTTTGGATTGGAGGGCTCTCTTCTCAACATCGCCGGCTTTGCTTGTGTAAAGCAAGGCGCCTGTCTTGTCTCATGATGTTTTCCATCGTGTAAAGCAGGAGATCAGTTATGAGCTTAGCCAAGCCCTCTTCTTTCCAGTTTCCTCTCCCAGCCAGAGTGCAGCCACAGTGGACCGCTTCGCCTCACCTCCTATCTATTGTTCTTAAACAACGAAAACAACCTCAGCGCACCACGGGCCCCCATGTGGTTTAATTAGGGAGCCGTAGCAGTTCCTGCCTGTGTCGTCAATTTTAAGCCAAACACTGAGCATGGGGACTTCCCAGGTGTACCATTACTCTACCTTATCATCGTCTAAGTGTCGCACTGTTTCACTGTCTCAGGGAAGGGCTGGTCGTGAAGGCTGGGCTGAGGGGGCATGGGGGAGCATCACAGGGGAGATGAGATGACACCATCCCAGCCGCAGTGCTATGGTGACCGTGACACTAGTCTCAGAGCAGATGCTACCCCAGCAGAGTCTTTGTTAGGCGTGCCCTGCGATGATGGTCTCTCTTCCTGCTCCTTGTATTGAGAGGGTTATTGTTGCTCAGGCAGGGGTGGAGCAGCTAATGAGGACATCCACAGGCCTCTGAAAATATGAGCGTTGTGTTGATGAGACAGATTACAGAGACATATACCGTACTGCTGCAAATTCATCAACGTGGAACATTGGGTTACCTTAGCAACACGTTGCTATCCAGAGTGTGCAAAATATATTCAAATCAACCGAGAGTAACTTTGAATAATGTGCAATGAGCACTTTGAAGTGGGAAAGTACTTTGTTTTAATGATGAGACTTTTCACCACTTTTCCCTCTGTGACTCATTTGAACTTACAGTTCATAAAGTCAGCATGAAGATAGTATTACATACTGGATACTCCCAACACTTTACTTTGTAGTTAGATTGTGTTGCTGCATGGTAGAATCCATGTCTAACACTCTTGCCTAATGCTTCCACCCTCTGTTGATTCACTGCTCTCTCTCGCTCTCTGTCTCTCTCTCTCTCAGCCGTGTACATCCTGATTGGTGCAGGCGGGGTCATGATGCTGGTGGGATTCTTTGGTTGCTGTGGAGCTGTGAAGGAGTCACAGTGTCTCCTTGCGTCGGTGGGTAATTGGTGGGAGATTTAGCCTTAGGTTGTGTCTTTAGCCTAAGGTCATTCATGTACTGTACATGTTAGATAATAATCTGTTCCACCTGTTGTGCCATCATCATGATTTGTAATTACGTAGTATGCTTTTTGAAGTTCACTGTTAAGTGGAATGGAATTTTAATGGCGTGCCAAAACATCTTAATGGCGTGCCAAAACATTGTGCCAAAACATCAAGACTTCTCTTATACAGCGCTGAGTGAAAGTTTACACATGCCTTGCATAGTCATCACATTTTTTTTGTTGCCTTAAAATGAAATCTAAAAAGGTGTTACAATTTTTTTTTATCCTACCGATCTACACAACCAACTTACTTTAAAAAAAAAGTGAATGACAACTATAGAACATTTTTTTTATTTTTATGGAAATGTCTTGATATGTCTTCACACCCCAGAGGTAATACTTGGTGAAAGCACCTTTGGCAGCCATCACAGCTGTGAATTATTTTGAATAAGATTCTACCAACGTTGCACAACTCTTAGAGCAACAGTATCCATTGGTTTTGTCAAAATTGCTCAAGATCAGTACTTTGATTGGGAATCATTGTAGGACAGCAATATTCAAAACTTGGCTTTGATTTTTAAGCAAATTTGAGTCCGAACTGAGACCAGACCACTCAAGAACAATCAACACCTATTGGAAAGCGGTTCTGGTATCTCTTTGGCCTTCACATTTGTGTAATTGTTCTGGTGAAAAATACAACTTTATCCAGAGTTAGGTTGTTTTTTTTGTAACTTTTAACTGGGCTTTTACCCAGTTCCTGCCGATAACATGATGCTGCCACCACAATACTTTCATTTTGAATTCACTTTGAAAATTTGGAGTCGGTTGTGGAGATCAGTTTAAAAAAAATATATATATATATATATTTTTTTTATATTTAAATTTAAGGCAACAAAATGTGAAGATTATGCTAGGGGTGTGTAGACTTTCATTAGTGACTGTATTAGCATACTGTAGGCCCTGACCTTTAGCTGACCATATGTCCTGACCAGGGAAATCTCCTGGCCAAATGTACAGGATACTCTGTGAATTAACATACCACTGTCCTCTCTGTTTTGCAGTTCTTTGCCTGCCTTCTTGTAATCTTTGGTGCAGAGGTTTCCGCAGGTGTGTTTGGATTCATGAGCAAAGACCAGGTATATCCACTTTAATCAATGTTCCGATATTTAATTAAACGTGAAGTAAAGACAACCACTTGTTTATACTGCAATCTCGATCTCTTACATATTTGAATTACTGATTCATCCTTAATCTATGTTTTAGATCATCGAAGACGTTCAACAATTCTATAGTGAATCTATTTCAGAGAATTCTGAAAATTCCAACGGCACTGCTGTAGCTGAAATGTACCACAATGTTGTGAGTTAAACTACATTTTTTTTTGCTCTCATATGTTCATGATCATGTGTCAGTGTTGTCCATTTCTATGCTTTGATATACAATATTTATTTTTGACATCCTATGTTTTTTTTGTTGCCGTAGCTGAATTGCTGCGGTGTCTCCATGCCTTCTTCTTTGTGTCCTGATGCTGATGAAGACACAAAGGTACAACTCTGATAGAGGCCTCTAGTGGCCAAAAGGCCATATTAATATGGGCAGCGACATTGACGGCTTCCACCATTATTAATTTAGTCAACTGGGTTGGACTTCCAACTTCATTGGCTAATCCCTCCTGGTGACCCTGTTGGAGTCGTGTCCGACCGGGTCATCAGGAGGGATCAGCCAATCGTGAAGAAAACTGACTACATCAAAGTGGAGGTTGCCTCAATGGTGTTGCCTAGTCATTTATACTATGCAGTGACTTTTGGACCTCATAACTTTAGGGGACTTTTCAAAATTATTCTATCAGAAAAGGGACATGTTTGACTTTCAGAAAAACATATTGGTCAATCTCAGGCACTTCATTTTTATTTTGGTGCATACATTTGGAGCCTAAATTAGCCAAAGCTCTGTCAGTGAGCAAGATTGAGCTAGCATAATGGAAATACCTAGTCAATTGTACAACTGACTGCCTTCGACTGAAATGTGTCTTCCGCATTTAACCGAACCTCTAAATCAGAGAGGTTACGGGGGGCCTGCCTTAATCGACATCCACGTCTTCGGCGCCTGGGGAACAGTGGGTTAACTGCCTTGCTCAGGGGCAGAACGACAGATTTTTACCTTGCCAGCTCGGGGATTCAGTCAAGCAACCTTTTGGTTACTGGCCCAACGCTCTAACCACTAGGCTACCTGCTGAGCACTTGAAAATAATTGTAATTTCTCTATCAAACATAGTGTTTGAACAACATAGAAATTTGGTAAATTTTCTCAAAAATATAGCCTAATAGGGTGGAAATGTATGAGTGGGACATACAGACTAACAACATGGAAAAATGTATGAAACATAGTGTTTATATTTAATTGAGCTTTTCACCATTGTTTTACCACCAAAGAAATTATGACACTTCCTGAATGTGGTGTCATTGTAGGAAGAGGTTGTTTTCTTAAACTGAGAATTTCAACAAATTAACAGGATAGAAAGTGATATCAGGAACACAAAGAAAATCTTAAATAAAATAATAAACACAATCATGAAAAAAAACGTTATTGATAAGAGAGAATTTAACTAGAACTATAAAATAATAAAGAAGGATTTTACATTTATTTATTTATGGCTTATATTTCTCGTGGAAGTTGCTGAATAACAACCGGGGACATGGCAAAAACTCCTACATCCATTGAATAAAAGTATTAAAAAGTTATTCAATTCCCTTTCAAGATCCATATTTTCGTGTATTTAAAGTAAAGGACACCTGACCTTTATATTTAAAGCCTTTTGGAATCCACATCCACACTAAATAAGAAGTGATATTTCCTAGGGACAGTAAAGACACCGCATTTCCTGGGGACAGAAGAGGCACCCTTCCCACACTTTCACGCTATAAGATGCAAAGATGAATCCTCTTATGTTGAAACAAAAATTGTTTTACCATAGGCCTACTGCTTTTCCCCTACTGAGCGCCATTACTGTAGACCTACAGTTGTGTTTCTCACATTACAAACTAAAAAAATCTAGTTTTATAAGCTAGTTAAAGTACACTGGTGCCGTTAACTGTGCTTAGAGCATATGGTTAATATACCCTTAATGTGATCTTATTGTTTTGTAAGAAATGGTAAATAAAGGTATTGTAAGTGACATGATCCTATATCTATATGTTTCCAGGACTGTCTGAATGCAATAATGGTATTTTTCAATGAAAAGCTCTACATTATCGGATATGTGGGGATTGGTGTAGCAGGAGTAATGGTAAGGATCTTACTGACACTCGGGCACAAATTACATTATGTTACATATGATTATTTACAATATGTTACACATTAATCTGCAAAAAAACTGTACAAGCTTATAGCCTACTAATATAGATGTTTTTTTTGCTCTCTCCTCAGGTCATTGGTATGATCTTCAGTATGGTCCTCTGCTGTGCAATTCGGAACAACAGGGAGGTGATATAGACTGACCCCGTATCTCTACCCCTCCCACCCTGCAGACCCACCAGCCCTTTTGTAATCGCCATGCCTGAATGAGGAGGTGACATCACATCTGGGCTGGATGACAAGGGGCGCCTTTTTTGAATCTTTTTTTTTTTTAACACAAACCATACAAGTCCATGGGGTCAATTTGGTGGTGTGGGTGTGATATCACACCCGACATATCACCAGGATTTCCCCATCCCCTAGACAGTGGCCAGCACTGTGTGGAGCCAATGGGACCAGGCCATCTCTCTTTCCTCTGGCATCTCTGTAAACTAAATATCTGGTCCCTCTCTGCGCTTCTCTCCAAGCGCAACATGGCTCAGGATTTGGCAGTACACTGAGACACTCCCCATTTTTCCCCTCTAACACTGCTAGCATTCCATGTACGTGTAATGTCTTCCTTTTTTGACGAAAGAAATGTGATTGGCGGAGGAGCATTGCTGTAAATACAGACTCCCCTTTTTTGTGTGTGCTTTTAAAAAAAAACGTATTGATCCAATGTCTTTGGTAACCTCAGCTTAAAAGGGCAATCAGCAGTTGAAACAAAGTGTGTTACCAACCCATTTTGGTAAAAAGCTGAGGGATGGGGCTGTAACCACTCTCAAATGAATAGACAGAGCTATGGATGCAAGGACTGACCATTCATTATATAAAAATGAGTTTTAACCATGTCTTGAGGCCATATGTTTGTTTACATTTACAAACATTGGAGTAAAACAAGCATTTATGGGGGTTCTGGCGGGGTACAAGAGTTGAACTAAACCCATGAGGCGTTAATACGGCATATTCTTCAAGTATCAATGCGTACATATTAACTTAAGTCCAAGAATGGATGTAGCAAATGCAGGTTTCCCATTTTAAGGGTTAATTGTGTGTACAGGGCTACTGTAGTCACCCATCATCTGCTTGTATGTCGGTCAGTAACAACTCCAGTCTTGGTAGTTTTACATAACTGTTGTTGGGACTTGCAGCATACATTTCGCATCTTTGTACAGACAAGCCCAAGTGACCAATCCTCACACAACTGCATATTTCACTTGAACAACCTGTATGGTTTTTGCCCTCACTTACCTCCATTAGCAAAGTGGTGCTCTGCTAAGAAGTATCCCCTGCATTTTTATGAGCTGGGAGTGTGGGCCTACAATCCAAAAAGAGCCTGTTTCAACTTGACTGACATTCTGAAATAACAATTGTCAGTGTTCTGGGTCGGGGAAGCAGCTACATTTTATGAAGTACTGTCATTCTGTAAAATGTCTAACCTTCTGAAGTCTAGATGATACATGTAATTTAGCATTGTCCCGAGTGATCTCTATTAGAGCATGCAATGTGTGAACTGTTAGTGAGTTAGTGTACATTGTGTGTGAATTCTTGTGGATGTTAAGATTGTGTGCGCACACCGGCTGTGTTGTAGAATCCAGTTTATGCTAATAATGCATGTCCATTTAGTAGCCGTTTAATTGCCTGTAAAATAAAACAGTAAATGGGAGCAAGTTTCTATTCTTTTAAAATGTTTGGGATACCCCGAGAGAAAGCGCAACTAAATATAAGAGACTATTCAACCCGGTTAAGAGCAGACGGCTGTTAGATGTTTATTTGATAAACATATACTAAAACAAAACTAGAAATACATCATACAAACCAATGTAACAGTTAATTCCTGTGTTAGATTACCTGGGTGCAGATAGTATTAGTGATGCCATTTGGCAGGCTCAGTCAGTCTGGATAAAGTATTGCTTCCTTACAGTGTGTAGAAATAACAATCCACTCATAAGGAAAATACAAAACTATTTGCATGAAATTTAGGGGCATGTTATTAATACAAAAAAAATAAAAAATAATGACCATTAACTAATCTAAGTCTTGACATATATATATATATATAGATATCTCCCTGATGTAACATGGACAATAACAGAACACTCCACAACTCTAATGTATATACTACATTATATGAATTAATCTCACAAGTATTCAGAATAAAAAAAATACAAAAAAAGATTAACAGTGCTGACAATTCATTAAACCATGATGGGGTCATCTGTCTGGCAACAAACCTTGAGGTGTTGATGTGGAATAGCCATTAAGTGCTTGGTCCATCGATCTCAAACTAAACCTTGGTGAAATGGTGCCAGTTAAAAATGTGCTTCTTTAAAAAAATGTTAAAGCTACTTCTAGAATATTTCGAGAGATGTTTGGCCTCAGTGAATTTAACAATTCAGACATGTAAATCAGATTAATCGAAGGCTTGAAGTCACATGATTGCAAATACAGTACTTGCTTTGAAATACCCACACAAAATCTCTTTACTCCACAGTATTGCATTCAAGCAACAGCACAGATGTGGAATCTTAAATTATCCCCCCAAAAATTGCAGACAAACAATGAATGACAAAAAAAATAAAAATCAAAGTTTGAAATGGCCTTCAGTCATTGGTTGTGTTGAAGTGGTCCCCACCTCCTGTCCCTCACAGAGAAAGAGGAACCAGAGGGACTCCCCAGCCAGAGCCCCTGCTGCAGTTCTCGGTCCCCAGTTCAGCAAACTGGCGAAAACATTGGTCACAGCCCATTAAATAAGCCAGGAAAACATTTGGAGGAAGTGCAGTACAGCCATTAGACCATACAGGAGGTTTTCCTGTCTTTTCCAGGCTCCAAAGCTCTGACACCTCAACAGTCCTTACGTGGGTTTATTTTCTGTAATATATACTGATGGTGTATAGCTGCAAGTCTTTTGCTGAGATACTTTTCATCTGACGTGTGAGAGTCCCATGCACAGCCAGCCAGGGTTGCTCATCTCATGCAGACGGGTAGTTAGTTGAAAGGGGACAGGTCCAGGATGAACTCTCCGATGCCAATAAAGTACATGACCTGTGCGATGCCGAAGAGAGGAGCGATGACCAGCGCCCTGCAGCCTGCTCCCTTCAGGAAGGCAGAGGGACCCTCCTTACGCATGATCTTACTGCCATGAGACAGAGTAAATAAATCATCATTGCTTGAACTTCAGGAATGTGTGTAAATCAATTATTATAGAACTCACTGGTTGTGAAGTTGCAAAAAGATCTAAAAGGCAGGAAAATACAAGTATTAAAATAGTGATAAAAGACTGACTGTACCTGACACAGTCAACCACACCGTTGTAGCTCTCCTCACTGGCACCTTTGTTTAGAGATTGCAATCTCGTTTTCACAACTGGAATAAAGTGCGAGAACTTGTTATAGCAGGTACTACAGCAGTAAATCAAACACACATTCCACTAGCTTAATAAAAGTGTGTCACAAACAGAGAGATTACGAACTCACCATCACAAGGATTGACTGCCACAGCTGCGGTAGAGCCAGCCAGACAGCCAGAGAAGAAAGCCCAGTAGAAGGGTGCTGATTCATCTTGAGAGGGCTGGCCCAGCTGGTTGAGGTGGGCAAATAGTGGGAAGTAGACCATGGAGAAGGGGACATCTCTGAAACATAAAACAAGTATTTTACTGGTGGGGGTCAAAATCAAAAGTAGCAGTCGGTATCTGCAGCTGCATTAAGTACTGCAGTGCATCTCCTCCTCATGGACTGCACCAGATTTGCCAGTTCTTGCTGTGAGATGTTACCCCACTCTTCCACCAAGACACCTGCAAGTTCCCAGACATTTCTGGGGGGAATGGCCCTTGCCCTCACCCTCCGATCCAACAAGTCCCAGACTTGCTCAATGGGATTGAGATCTGGGCTCATCGATGGCCATGGCAGAACACTGACATTCCTGTCTTGCAGGAAATCACACACAGAATGCTGGAGGGTCATGTCGGGATGAGCCTGCAGGAAGGGTACCACATGAGGGAGGGGATGTCTTCACTGTAATACACAGTGTTGAGTTCGCCTGCAATGACAACAAGCTCAGTTCGATGATGCTGTGACAAACCGCCCCAGACCATGACGGACCCTCCACATCGATCCTGCTCCAGAGTACAGGCCTCGGTGTAATGCTCATTCCTTCAACGATAAACACAAATCCGACCATCACCCCTGGTGAGAGAAAACCGTGACTCGTCAGTGAAGAGCACTTTTTTCCAGTCCAGTGATGGTGGGTTTGTGCCCATAGGCAACGTTGTTGCCGGTGATGTCTGGTAAGGACCTGCCTTAAAACAAGCCTGCAAGCTCTCAGTCCAGCCTCTCTCAGCCTATTGCGGACAGTCTGAGCACTGATGGAGGGATTGTGCGTTCCTGGTGTAACTAGGGCAGTTGCCATCCTGTACCTGTCCCGCAGGTGTGATGTTCGGATGTACCGATCCCATGCAGTTATTACACGAGGTCTGCCACTGTGAGGACGATCAGCTGTCCACACCTGTCTTCCCGTCTTAGGTGTCTCACAGTACAGACATTGCAATTTATTGCCCTAACCACATCTGCAGTCCTCATGCCTCCTTGCGCATGCAAGGAGCATGCCTAAGGCACGTTCACGCAGATTACCAGGGACCCTGGGCATCTTTCTTTTGGTGGTTTTCAGAGTCAGTAGAAAGGCCTCTTTAGTGTCCTAAGTTTTCATAACTGTGACCTTAATTGCCTACCGTCTGTAAGCTGTTAGTGTCTTAACGACCATTCCACAGGTGCAAATTGTTTATGGTTCATTGAACAAGGATGGAAACCAGTGTTTAAATCCTTTACAATGAAGATCTGTGAAGTTATTTGGATTTTTAGAAATTATCTTTGAAAGACAGGGTTCTGAAAAAGGGACGTTTCTTATTTTGCTGAGTTGAGTTATAGATTTAAGTGATAATGCCAGAGAAGCCGGTGTTTGGAGTATAAATTGGCACAGTTGTTGTTAGGCCTGAGGCGAAGCCCCGAGACTGGCTGACAACGTTCTTATCCCTTGCTTGCTAGCTAGCCAACTACAGCTAACTTACGGTCAGGTCAAGCAAGCAGTGCAGCCAGAAGTTTATCAAGTTTATAAATTGTCTGCCTGGGCTGATGAGACAGTGGATTGCGCAGTCAGGTGGAAAAGAGTAAATAGGCATTTCAAAGTCAAAGATTTAACAGGTGGTAACTTGTTGGAATAGACACTTGCCGGAATGCGTTTTTAACCAAATGGCATCCAGGATTAGACCAACACGTACGTATACGCCCGTGCTTGCTTGCTTGCTTACAAACACACACACACATTACATAATACCGGTCAAAAGTTTTAGAACTAACTCATTCAAGGGGTTCTTTATTTGACCATTTTCTACATTGTAGAATAAGAGTGAAGACCTCAAAACTGTGAAATAACACATGGAATCATATAGTAACAAAAAAAAGTGTTAAAACAAATCAAAAAATATTTGGCTCTGACATTTTTGCACACTCTTGGCATTCGTTCAACCAGCTTCACCTGGAATGCTTTTCCAAAGGTCTTGAAGGAGTTCCCACATATGCTGAGCACTCGTTGGCTTTCCTTCACTCCGCGGTCCGACTCATTCCAAACCATCTCAATTTGGTTGAGGTTGGAGGATTGTGGAGGCCAGGCCATCTGATGCAGCACTCCATCACTCTTCTTCTTAATAAAATAGCCCTTACACTTGCCTGGAGGTGTGCTTGGTAATTGTCCTGTTGAAAAACAAATGATAGTCCCACAAAGCGCAAACCAGATGGGATGTCGTATCACTGCAGAATGCTGTGAAGGCTATGCTGGTTAAGTGTGCCTTGAATTCTAAATAAATCCCAATCAGTGTCACCAGCAAAGCATCCCCCCCAATACACATGCGGAGATCATCCCTTCACCCACACCGCGTCTCACAAAGACACAGCGGTTGGAACCAAAAACCGCTAATTTGGACTAATTTGACATTTCCAACGGCCTAATGTCCATTGCTCGTTTCTTGGCCCAAGCAAGTCTCTTCTTATTGGTGACCTTTCGTAGTGGTTTCTTTGCAGCAATTCAACCATGAAGGCCTGACTCACAGTCTCCTCTGAACAGTTGATGTTGAGATGTGTCTGTTACTTAAACACCCAAAGCATTTATTTGGGCTGCAATTTCCGAGGCTGGTAACTCTAACGAATTTATCCTCTGCAGCAGAGGTAACTCTGGGTCTTCCATTCCTTTGGCAGCCCTCATGAGAGCCAGTTTCATCATACCGCTTGAAAGGTTTTTGCTATTGCATTTGAAGAAACTTTCAAAGTTCTTGAAATTTTCTGGATTGACTGACCTTCATGTCTTAAAGTAATGATGGACTGTTGTTTCTCTTTGCTTATTTGAGTGGTTCTTGCCATAACATGGACTTGGTCTTTTACCAAATAGGGCTATCTTCTGTTTACCAGTCTTTAAACTTTTTCAGGCTTGTATTCTGAAAAATGAGGGAGGTTTTTGGATATAAAGAGAGACTATCGAACAAAAGGAAAATTGAGTGAATAAATGAATGTCTTCAGAGTGCAAACATATGAAGATCAAAGGTACGGGATTAATTTTCTCTATTTCTGACTTGTGTAACTCTTCTACTTGGCTGGTTACAGTTTGTGATGATTTGTCTGCTGGGCTATGATCTCAAATAATTGTAAGGTATGCTTTTGCGGTAAAGCATTTTTTAAATCTGACACAGTGGTTGGATTCACAAGAAGTTAATCTTTAAACCTAATAGTTGTATCTTTTCTGAATTGTTATAATGAGTATTTCTGTATTTGAATTTGGTGCTCTGCAATCTCACTGGATGTTGGCCAGGTGCATACCCTAGAGAAGTTAACAAGGCACACCTGCTAATTGAAATACATTCCAGGTGACTACCTCATGAAGCTAGTTGAGAGAATGCCAAGAACGTGCAAAGCTGTCAACAAGGCAAAGGGTGGCTATTTGAAGAATCTCAAATCTATTTTGATTTGTTTAACACTATTTTGGTTACTACATGATACCATGTGTTATTTCATAGTTGAGGTCTTCACTATTATTCTACAATGTAGAAAATAGTAAAAATAAAGAAAAACCCTTAAATGAGTAGGTGTTCTTAAACACACACACATATATAAAAGTTATATTCCTGTTTGTTTTCAAGCCCAGCGCCCCATAAAAAAAAAGAACTCACATGAGTCACATTCATGTGTAACAATCCCTTACATACCTTAAGGGAACATTTTGACATTCACCATATGGTTAGTGAGAAAGTCCATACTGCAAATGTACGGTCCCTTACTAGACGTCCAAATACGTTTGTAAAATTCGGTTTTAGAAAATAAGCACATTTTGGTCATTTTTCCGCTGTCCCGGTAAATCCCACAAGAGGGCATAAGCAATCATATTGCAAATGTACAAAACATTACAAATCACAACGTGGCCTTATCTCCTAAACGGAAAATATTTTGAAGCCAAAACTTGGTGAGCATAGGTTTGGCATAATGGGCAGTTGGCCCCGAACAAGATGGCTTCTAGGCCTCAACGGTTTTTGAGTTATGGCCATTTTTCTGGGAAAAAAGGTCCAAAATGAAAATAGAGCAATAATTTTTCCACTTCACGTCAAAGTCAAGGAGCCTCCGGTGTCAATAAAAAAAGAACCAGCCATTTATCTATCGTCATTTAAGAGAAATCGTACAATGTCAAATTGGTGATGTTGAAAAATATATATTTTTTTTTAAACAGTTACAGATCCAGCTGCAGGGTGTTCATACAAATCTTTTTAAAGTGTGCTGCGGAGCTCTGCGAGATTTCTGTGATTTTCTATGATTTTCTGAAATAACACACACTCACTAAACCCTCCGTAAATAACTCAGTTCTTAACATAAAGACTTAGGATTATGTAAAGGCATACCCCAATCAGGATGAGTTTATTTATAGCTTCCTGTGCCAACCGGAAGTGCCTTAAATGGTGTCATAGTGGCTGTTTTGAAGGGTTAAAATGGTCAGACCTTTTCAAAGCTTCATATGTGTGATTAGGCAACCCCCATGAACTGTAAATCAGTCATGATTCCCATATAATTTCAAAGAAAAACTAAATCACACACACACACAGCTTGGCAGGAGGGACCCATTGGGGTGCGTAGAGACATACAGTGCCTGCAATAGTTATCTTTGTTCGAGCTAAAAAAGAACCGTCAGACCTAGAGTTCTGAAACTTTAGAAACCTGTTCTAGACCTCAGGTCGATAGTGTGTGGTGAGTTACGTGGCTCTAGAAGGTTCTCGGACCGAGAAACAGCCTCGTACATTTGCAATAACTTCAATTCATTTTTGCATCACGAAAATTACGACATTTAGAAATGTCCCAGAGTCGCAAGACTAGGTGCATTGCGACCGCCTCGGCCCATATAGACGGACCCCAACATTTCTGTCCGATAGCTCATTCAAGGACCCCGTAGCAAGGCATGGAAATAAGTGGATTTTCAGCACCAATTAGGGTCTTGCTCGGGCACCAAATTACCTATCAAGCCGAAACTTGGGATTAGGGGTCGCCTCAGCTAGGCCTACACATAACATCAGAACTGGACCCGCAGCTAGAACGTAACTACGTGTTTTACGTTTTTATTATGGTTTGAACAGAAGGTGTTGTGAATTTTGGGCCAGCTCTGAAGTATGTGATAGTTGGCTACTAAACGAGTTGGAAAAAGTGGGTTTGGTGTCAGTTTGTATCAGTTTGGTGTCAGAATGATATCTAATTGACTGATGGACGGTGACTTGCTGGTGACTCTTGTCCATTTGCAATGTTTAAACAGTGAGGTACCATCACCAAAGTGACATTCTGAAATCAACCCTAACGAGCGATTGAGAGGAACCAGAATCACTGCCCAGCCATCCCGAGTTCATCGGGCCAGTCAATTTAGCATTTCTGCAGGATTTTTGAGCATGACAAATTTGTGATGGTACATGCCCATTGAAACATATTTCAAATACACGTGCATTTGGCCCCAAAAAGAGTGAATTTTGACTTTGACTTTTGACTTCCTATGAAATCTTATTGCAAATGAAGAAAACAAATGCCTTATGCACAAGTAAAAAAATAAATAAAATATGACTAAAGTATGTTGGTACAGTTCTTACACGTGTAATTGAAAAAAAAAAAAAACGAAAGAATTTCGAAAAAACTGTACAGAAAACAATTTTTTAAAGGATTTCTAGGTTTTTGAAAAAATGTTCACTTTTTCAAAATGTTGCTTTTGGATGTTGACTTGTGTTGCATTTGCAATATGAAAAACCACGGTGGAGCTCGCTCGCCACCTGTTGGATTTTCAAAGTGTTACACCTGGCATTTGCCATATGGCATTTGCAATCAACTTTGAACGAAACGACGCCGAATTGAGTGGTATTGGACACCGTGTATATGGTTTGTCCAGTGCCAATGACTTCCCATTCATTTTTGTCCATTTCAGGGGGGTGTTCCCTTACCTCATGAGGGTGGCCCAGAGGCCTTTGTAGAGGCCCGGGATGCCTTGAGTGCGGAGAAGTTCCCGGGCGATTTGGGTAGCAGACAGTGCACTGGTTGCTGTGCTGGGCCCCGCGTTGTAAGACCTGCTCAGCACCCTGGTGGCAGCCAGCTTAGTGGGTGACATCGAGGCTGGCTTTCTCTGCTGAGCCGCTGGGATGAAGAACAAAAATACATGAATATATTTGCATAAACTTCCAACATCAATCAAATCAGGAAAATACTGTGACCCCGCTTACCTAGCCTTCCTGCATCCTGAAGTTGAATCTTGAGCATTTCCATAGGAGTAGTAATGACAACCTGGCACATGCCCGCACCACAACCTGCCAACATCTCCTTAAACACTGTCAAACCCTTCCTGCAACAAAGAATCAGATTAGAAAGCATGCATGGGATTGGTCTCGTCAATGACTAGTTGGACACATTAGTATACATCTATTACACTACATCAGTCTTCCTCTCAATCTACTGTCTTTAAATGGCAGAAATGTAAACGGTCACTTACTCATTTTTGCTAAGATGCTGCCGGAAGAAGTCATTTGCGGCTAGTTTGATGGCCTTCTCAGGAGTGACCAGGGTCAGATTCACAGCAGCACCTGAAGACAAAACAATTGACCATTAGTCAAACCTTAAAAATCATCAAGAGCAAGTCAACACAATAAGCTACATTAAAACATGAGAAACATGAAGAAAGCAGAACATGAATAAAAGAAGAGACCAGAAAAGGGCATGCAGAGAGAGAATGGGAAATGAAAATTGAGAATGTGAAAAGTTAGGCTCGTCTAATGTAAGAAAGACCAACATTTCTTTAGAAAACTATGTGGGAAGAAGACTTTAGATTAAGGTGTAGGCTAGTCTACGTGCCAGTGGGGGATGGACAGACGAGAATGAAGGTAGCCTTAGCCACTACTACAATATACATTTTCCCCAAGAACACTGAATGTCAATGATCACAAGTGTTGGTGAATGAACAGAGAAAGTCAAAGGAGTCAACAGGAGAGGTGAGAATAAGTTGTATAAAGACATGAAGGAGCAAAATATTTCACAAATAGCACATTAAAAAAACAATGTTTGCCTAGTTGAAATAGAGCAGTGTAGTAAGAACCATTAAATGATTTGCCTCCAGCGTGGCTGCGCCATATCGGCTAGCCTCTCAATATCCCAGGGGGATCCACGTCTGTAATATGAAAAACACAGATGCAAAAAAAACAAGCATTCCTCACACAAATGGAGCCCCATAAAACGGGCTCCAGCCTCCTCTCCACAATAGACACTGTTGCCACTCATAAATGTGTTACATACAATATTCAGTTTCAGTAAGGCTATAGTAATGCATTTCACTGAACACTGATCATGTGATCAATTGAAAATGTGGCAATTTCCTTTTATAAGGATTGACGGAGAATACCATTTGTCATTCAATTAAAATTCAAATGAGCATGAAGTAACAAACAATTTGCATAACGAAGGATGCATATAAACATCACTACATTGTGGTGACAATCTATCAATTTTTAAGATCACATGTGAATATTGCTTTTTGTCTATCAGTAATGAGCAACTACTGCATTAATTGTGAACAGCAACTTGACAGCTTATACTTTAAGTGAATATATAATTCAATTCTCATCCGTTTGTTGCAATTTTACTAATAACCCCCCTGTTGACTAGGTATAGAACCACTACTATAAAACTAAGACTAAAAATGAAATTACTCTTACCTCTATACATGCCAAAGTATCCTTCTGATCTAACGGTTTTGACAAGGCAGTCCATCCTGAGAGAGAAAAGACATGTCAGAACGAGGGAAGTTTCTCACAACAACTAATTACTATGAATTATTTCACAAATAGTAGCATTTGTGACAAAAAGTTTAAAAGGAGACATCATCCAACAAATAACATGAAATACAAAGTATAGACATTTCTACCCATGTAGGTAAAACTGAACTAAGGAACATCAAGGGGCTTAAGGCTGGGAGTGGAGAAGACAGCTGAATGGGTGCACAGAGCAGAGGGAAATGTCATCTCCCCTCGCACATTCCTCAGGATTACTCAACGGGAAAGAATAGGACAATGGCGGGAGTCAGTCGTTACAGACACCGGATTCAAAACCTGGCATTAGTCTATGCTTTCACAATGGCAACCGGATTCTTTGAAGTACTGACCAAGATATCCCATTCGATATATTTAGTGCAGACCTGCTAACCTTGAAGAATTTACCAGTTGAGCACCTTTTAAGCCTAATAATGATGTTGGCAAAAAAGACTGCCTCAATAAGAATGGTGGGCTATAGACTTATGGGTAGTTGGTAATTGCCTGCTCTTCAGTAGCGAACAAGAAATATGTTTAAATGTCCAATCAGGGTTCTCCCTGGGATCTTCTGACAAAGTGGTGCAAATGTAGGCCCAAGGTCAGGAAGGAAAAACTCCAACTGTCATTTCCTGAAACCTTGAGTCTGAAACTATATCAAACATTGTATCCAAGTCTTGTGTATGATCCTAAATAAAAATTGTAGTCCCAATGACAATTTTTCTAGGTAAAATGTTGGGGTAGTGATTATTCTAAATAATAGGTGACGATGTGGATAGTCTAGTGAAAATGTAAACTGGCTTCTTAATTTTATTTCGGAGAAAAAATTCGGAATAATTAAACTACTGGATGCAATGTCGTACTCTAGTTTACTGTAGGCTATTTGGAATATGAAACAACTGAACTAGGCCTATATGAGCTTGTTGCAGATCTTTATCCCTGACCTCATCCATCAAGTTAGGTCCGACTACTAGGCTCCCATTCATTCAGCATGCCCTGTTGTCATTGGTGAACTGACTATTGTCACATCATTAGCAGCCTACTGTTGACATACAGCCATATCAAGAAGACAGATCAAGTACTGATTAATGAACATACTGTTTAGATTAGTGGACCTAACAACTTCCTTGAAGGACAGTATTAGCGGAAACAGCTCTCTCTACCATGTCTGTTTCCATCCATGCAGCGACGCGCACTAAACTACCGCAACCCTGCACGTTTCCTTGCTCGTCAATGCCCTCACACCCACTACCGTTGCGGAGATCAAAGCATGCGCGGGCAAGAAAGTATTCTCACTTAGTTAACTAAACTCTGTAGCTAACTACCTTCATCGTAATGACGCGTTAACTAAGGAGCCAACTACAAAATAGTGGTTGTGTTTGACTAACACCAACATTTACATTAGAATCATTTAGCAGACACTCTTATCCAGCGCGACTTACAGGAGGCGCAATTTAGGGTTAACTGTCTTGCTCAAGTACAGACAGATTTTTCACCTAGTGGGCTTGGGGATTGGAACCAGCAACCCTTTGGTTACTGGCCCAACGCTAAGCTACCTGCCGCCATCTGAACAAATGTTATATATTTGGTTAACAGATCGCACTCTATTTTTCCCCTCACACATAAGTGGTATCAATGGACAAAGTGGGGAGCTGCCATCCAGTTGGCAGAAGGACAATAGTACTACGACCACGGGACCGAGCGCTACAGATTTTTCCAACTCGCCCAAGTCGTTTGATTGGCTCATCTCCAACTTGAGACGGTTGAGTACCAGCTACTTTGAACTGTAATTGTGCAGGTTGGCAGGTCTGTTAGTGTCATCCTTCCACGCCTTTGAGTTTATTTTTTTTAAAATTATTATTAGTATTATTATCATCATCATCATCATCCAATAAACAATCTAGATTTAGCTATGCAGTCACACGGCATGACATGAGAAGGGAGGACAGAGTGAAGGACTCACATGTTTTTGTAGATCTGTTGGCCTTGCCTCTGGTTCTGTAGCCTGGTCTTTACCAGGTCAATGGGAAACACACAGGTAACCCCCACAATGCCAGCAATACCACCATTAATCAGTTTAGCGGGAAGGCTGGAAAAAACAGTTTAAGATTATGTTCAGATTGGCATATCACAGAACTTCAAAGCACTTGAAATAGATAAAATATAATGGATGCATGCCCTTATGAAAACTGTACTGTAACATCTAGACATCTATTGCACATACAGTATGAGATAGAGAAGCCTACAGTGACAGTACCTGATCTGCTGCTTGGTCATGGTATATTTGAGATAGGTAGCAGATGTAGAACGCAGATGTAGAACAGAGCTGTGAGATCTTAGCTAGTTGTAAGTAGATTGTAGTGGTCAGTAGATCAAGTGCTGATGAGCAGCTGAGTAGAGTTCTGGAGGGGAAGAGGCAGGGAGATTATATTTAGACTTTTAGTCTAGAGGACGAGGTACACAAACGCAACATTACCTCCCAAGAGAATTCTCTTCGGTTATAGTCACAGTCGTGTATATTCCCCCTCAAGATGATACCACGACGGCCCTCAAAGAACTACACTGGAGTTGATGCAAACTGGAAACCACATATCCTGAGGCCGCATTTATAGTAACTGGGGGTTTTAAAGCACATTTTAGGAAAACACTACCAAAGTTCTACCAACACATTGACTGTTGTACTCGTGCTGGTAAAACATTGGACCACTGCTACTCAACTTTTCGAAATGCCTACAAGGCCCTCCCCTGCCCTCCATTTGGCAAATCTGACCACGACTCCATTTTGCTCCTCCCTTCCTATAGGCAGAAAATCAAACAGGAAGTACCCATGCTAAAGTCTATTCAATGCTGGTCTGACCAATCGGAATCCATGCTTCAAAATTGTTTTGATCACATGAACTGGGATATGTTCTGGGTAGCCTCAATAATATTGACAAATACACAGATACGGTGACTGAGTTCATCAGGAAGTGTATAGGAGATGTTGTACCCACTGTGACTATTAAAATGTACTCAAACCAGAAACCGTGGATAGATGGCAGCATTCACACAAAACAGAAACCGCGAACAACTGCATTTAACCATGATTGAGAATATGGCCGAATACAAATAGTGTAGTTATTCCCTCCGTAAGGCAATCAAACAGGCAAAATGTCCCAATAGAGCCACAGAGGATGCAATCACCCTTTCCCATCTGGACAAGAGGAATACCTATGTAAGAATGCAGTTCATTGACTATAGCTCAGCATTCAACACCATAGTACCCTCTATTCTCATCATTCAGCTCGGGGCCCTGGGTCTGAACCCCGCCCTGTGCAACTGGATCCTGGACATCCTGACGGGCCATCCCCAGGTGGTGAAGGTAGGAAACAACACCTCCACTTCACTGATCCTCAACACAGGAGCCAGAAGGGTGCATGGTCAACAACAACGAGACAGCCTACAGGGAGGAGGTAGATGTCGTTCCCCCCCCCCCCAAAAACGTTTTTTTTTTTCTAAATCCAAATGTCGAGTTTCTCTTTGGCATGTGATGAAACGGCTGGCGTAACAAATACTGCCCAATTTGCCATTTGTGTGTGTGGGATTACCGCTGAGTTTGACACAAGGGAGGAATCACTGTCTTTGGAAGCCATGCATGGCACCACCTGAGGGCTTGTTTGAGAAACTTGTCTTGGCTATGAGCAAATTTGAGCTACAGTTTGAAAAATTAAGTGGCCTTACTATAGATGGAGGGCCAGCCATGGTTGGCTCAAAAAAGAGGTTAACCACATTAGTGAAAAAAATGTATGAGTTGTCTCAGTCTTAATCTAAGTGATTTAATTGTATGCAACAGCATCATACATCAAGAAAGTCTGTGCGCACAGTCCCCGAAGCCGAACAATGTAACGGCATCTGTTGTGTCGACCATCAATTGTATCAAAAGCAAAGGGCTGAATAACCGCCAATTTAAGGAGCTATTGAGTGATCTTGAATCGGAGTATGGTGATCTGGTTTGCCGGTGTGATGGTTGAGCCGTGGAAATATGCTCGCGCGGTTTTACAGACTGAAGGATGAAGTAAACAATTAATAGAGATGAAGGGGAAACCTGTCGCGGAACAAGTGGATGTGTGATTTGGCCTTCATGGTGGACATAACCAAGTATCTGTCTGACTTGAACGTCAAGCTCAAAAGGGCTGAACCAGCTTCTCAGCGATCTGCTGTCAAACGTGAAATCGTACGAAATTAAAGCTGTGGCAAGTCCAACTAGAAAGGGGTAACACAGTGCATTTTCCTACTCCGCAAGGACAAGAGCCTGAGATTACTTGGGAATATGCCGGTGAGTGTGGAAAGCTCGCAAAGGCATTTTGTGAGCAGTTTAAGGATGTAAAAAGTAAACAACTGGAGTTGAACATATTTCCAACCCCGTTTAACGTCGAACCAGCGGATCAGGTACAATCTCCCTCTCCTACAAAATGTACATTAGTGCAGAGCATTTTTCTGTTCTGAGGAGACATGCACTTAAATTCGCATCGGTCTTCGGGACGACCTACTGCTGTGAGCAGTTATTTTCCAATCTGACAAAGACTTGATTCTGCTCAAGACTGACTGACTGACACAAACCTGGAAAACCAGCTGCCAGTAGCATCATCTTCACTGCCAGCTGACATCAAATGCCTTGTCAAAGATAAGCTGTTTCAGCCATCGCATTAGAGGCGAGTTTGAACAAGCAATCATAATAACATTATGTACAATACTAATATCTATTTAAATAGGACTATCACTTTTCTAAATACTCAAGGACACAAGAAACATAAGTCATATTTAAAACTATGTAACCAATGTCCGTGATTAAAGTCACATTAACACATGAATAAAACAGAAGATTGCCAATTGTAATAATATGGCCCCCAAATGAATTTCTAAATATCCAAATGGCCCTTGATGGCAAGAAGGTTCCCCACCCCTGGGTTAGAGCGTTAGGCCAGTTATTGAAATTTGCTAGATCGAATCCCCGAGTTGACATGGTAAAAATCTGTCGTTCTGCCCCTGAACAAGGCAGTGAACCCACTGTTCCCCAGTAGGCCGTCATTGTAAATACGAATTTGTTAACTGACTTGCCCTGTTAAATAAAAATTAAATAAATAAAGAGCACGCCTCGTTGCTCCCAGTTCAAGTAGTAATGTCCGAGTTTCCCACTTATTACGAACGCAATATTACAACCTGCTTGCTACTCTTGAGTAAAATGGGCATGTAGCTAGTAACGTTAAAAGGTTAGTGCTAATCAGTGTCCTTTGGATGTAGCTACCCCCAAAGGCATCCGTTTGCATGAATTGAAAGTGTTCTTGGCCCCGAGGCACCAGCTCAGTTGTTTAGTTAGCTAAGACACAGTCCGTGTCAGTATGTGAACAAGATTCAGCTCCTGTCTAACTTGTGTATTCATCCATTATATTTTCTATAAGCAACCTTATTCAATAACATTCATATGCGTTATTAACATTAGCTAAATCAGTAAATGAGGCAATGTTAACATTACCAAGGCCAGGATAACGTATGATGACTAACTTATCGCTTGCTAGCAACCGTTAGTTAGCTTGTATTTATCTGGAAATGGCCAATTCAATAACTTCGCTAGCTATAGCTAACGTTGCTGAAACATTACTGATCAAGTGTATCTATAGCAACAACTCGTACTCAAATCTCTGACATGTCATTTAATAGCACTAGCGTGAGCTATTTGATGACGGGCAAGCTCGTTGGCTAACTTCTAACTAGCCGCTGCATTTCCTCTTCCAATAATGCATTGCTAGGAAAAAGAGCCACGATGACATAGCAATTGTAAATACAATGGTGATACATTAATATTGATATTTGCCAACGTTCGATAATGATACTCACCTAAAATAAATGTGAGATGAGATCTTTCGTTCTTGTACTTGAAAGTATCGTCAGCCTCGTAGTCTTGTAATTTACCGAACGCGAGACAATGGAAAATTCCATTCATTCATGTGAAGGAGGGGCCAAATCGTCAAACCTGGAGTTCCAATCCATCCAATCGTGGTTTGTAGATTTACATATTGACGGTTCATTGGTCCTTTTAGTTGTAGAAGAGCGTGTGGTGGGCGGTAGCATGCGCGCTACATTAGAATATGGTCAAGTCCAACCCAGTATCTAATTAATTAGTACCCCAAAACATTGTGCTTATTTGTACATAGTTAATGAGAGGCTGGGTTGCAACCAATAAACTGAATAAAAAGCCTTTTAATTAGATATTTGATGGCGTAGCTAGTTTATTTATGGTCTGTGTGTCCCATAGAAATATGATTACATATCTACACGGGTGTCTGCACATTTTAAACTAAACTGTAATTCTCATTTTGCTGTCTGTATACAAATTGTGTAAATGTCAATATGCAAATCTAGTTAATAAAGTTGAGTTAATGGAGATAAATAACAAAAACATGTTAACTGTGGAGGCTTTGCCTTTCGTTTTTGCACAATTTAAGGCAGTTCCCACGAGAATGAAAATCAACCATCCACAATGTATACCAATTTACTTCTGACATGTGAATCTACTATATATTTGACTGTCTCACAGTATATGATCACACATTTTAGTACTTGCTTTTCTATGTCAACATACAATAATGCTTATGTCAATGTTATAGAGAAAAAAAGCTTGAGCAAATAACGGGATGCACGTAGCTAGCTATAAGTGCAATTTCTTCCCAATTCCCCTCTATATTTTTAATGCAGTTGAATTCTGGGTACATACCACACTGTTGAAATTTGAACCACAGACAGATTCCCATTCTATGTTTGATTTTAATAAATAGTTTAGGATCAGAAGGAGCGAGCTGCAAAGCGAGTGACTTGCTCCTTCCGTTAGCCTTGCCCCTGTCCAATGGATGGAGTAGGACAGACGCAGCAACATAATTCACCAAAGACCTGGACAAAAAAAGGTTTAAGAATGCCTCAAGACATGGTAAATGTTATGTACCTATTTCGTTTTGTTTCTAAATAGAGAGCATATGCCAGTCCTGGCTGTCTCATGTTAATTGTATATGATTGTCATCAGAAGACACAGCAGAAGACATAGACCTCACCGGAACAGGTGACCATATTGCAGCTAATGGTGGGGGAGTATTTCCCTAAATAGAGCTTTACCCTGGGGCATCTGACCCTAACACAGCGTTTCTCCACCTGCCCTCCCAGAAGTTTCACATTTTGTTTTAACCCTAAATGGCCAAACCGGATTTAATTCATCAAAAGGATTGATGAATAGTTGACTAATTGAACCAAGTGTGCCAGTTAAGGGTTAAATCAAACATGTGAAACTTCTGGATGGGCCCAAGGAGAGGTTTGGGAAACCCTGCCCTAAAGGAATGCCAAGGGAGATGCCAAGAGCGATTTATCAAGGCTAGGTTCTTAACACTACTCCCTCGGTTCAGAAAACACAACATGTGCTTCTTTATCACAAATCCCTCATGCCTTAACAGGACGAGCCTTTGATCCTCATACACTTTTTTACTTCTTCTCATCAGAGCAGTAAATGGTAGAAGGGGGTATTAACCTGAGGTACGCTTGAAGCCAGGTTGCTTGACCCTAAGGAAATCACTCTGCATACAACAACCCCAAGAGAAGTAAGGGCCTCATCAAGGCTAGCATTGTTCAACTTGTCAGGCAGCACAATTACCCTGTTAGGACATTTCTATCTAGTACTAAATACAGTTGTAATATACCGACCAATTTGAGCTGTCTCACTGGCTTTCATTTCAATGTGGGATTAAATAAAAAGTAGTTCTATAAAACCTTCAAACCCTCAGACCGATTGACTGTAACATAAGCCTCTGTCTTGCAGGCATGAACTCTTAGGTTGCATGCATTGAAAATAGATACAAAATGTTATAATACTCCCAAAATAAGAGGAACCACAGCTAATGTACATTAAAACCACATAGTTAAGCACATGTCATTTAATGACATTCAGTACCAGTCAAACGTTTGGACACACCTACTCATTCAACAGTTATTTTTGTAACTATTTTTAACATTGCAAAATAATAGGGAAGACATCACAAATATGAAAGAACACATATGGAATCATGTAGTAACCAAAAAAGTGTTAAACATATCAACATTTTATATTTGAGATTCTTCAAAGTTGCCAGCCTTTACCTTGATGACAGCTTTGCTCACTCTTGGCATTCTCTCAACCAGCTTCATGAGGTAGTCACCTGGAATGCATTTCAATTAACAGGTGTTTCTTGTTAAAAGTACATTTGTGGAATTTCTTTCCTTCTTAATGCATTTGAGCCAATCAGTTGTGTTGTGACATGGTAGGGGTGGTATACAGAAGATAGCCCTATTTGGTAAAATACCAAGTCCATATTATGGCAAGAACAGCTCAAATAAGCAAAGACAAATGACAGTCCATCATTACTTTCAGACATGAAGGTCAGTCAATCCAGGAAATTTCAAGAACTTTGAAAATTCCTTCAACTACATTTGCAAAAGCCGTCAAGCGCTATGATGAAACTTGCTCTCATGAGGACCGCCACAGGAAAGGAATACACAGAGTTACCTCTGCTGCAGAGAATAAGTTAATTAGAGTTACTAGCCTCAGAAATCGGCAATTAACTGCACCTAAGATTTTACCTCGCAGAGTTCAAGTAACAGACACATCTCAACATCAACTGTTTTAAAAAATATATATTTAACCTTTATTTAACCAGGTAAGCTAGTTGAGAACAAGTTCTCGTTTACAACTGCGACCTGGCCAAGATAAAGCAAAGCAGTGCGACACAAACAACAGCACAGAGTTACACATGGAATAAACAACCGTACAGTCAATAACACAATAGAAAAAAAGAAAGTCTATATACATTGTGTGCAAATGCCGTGAGGAGGTAAGGCAATAAATAGGCCATAGTAGCAAAGTAATTACAATTTAGCAGATTAACACTGGAGTGATAGATGAGCAGATGATGATGAGCAGATCATGAAGGAAGATGGTGTGATGGTGTGGGGGTGTTATGCTAGTGACACTGTCTGTGATTGATTTAGATTTTGAGGCACACTTAACCAACATAGCTACCAGCTATTACAGCCAAGCTATTATTTTCATGTCACATTTTAACAAATTAATAAAAATAAATAAGTACTTTGTTGAAGCACCTTTGGCGGGGATTACAGCCTTAAATCTTTTTGGGTATGACGCTATAAGCTTGGCACATGTGTATTTGGGGAGTTTCTCCCATTCGTCTTTGCGGATCCTCTCAATCTCTGTTGGTTGGATGGGGAGCATCGCTGTACAGCTTCTTTCAGGTCTTTCCAGAGATGTTCGATTAGGTTGATGTCCGGGTTCTGCCTGGACCACTCAAGAACATTCAGAGAGTTGTCCCCAAGTCACTCCTGCATGGACTTGGTTGTGTGCTTAGGGTTGCTGTCCTGTTGCAAGATGAACCTTCCTGAGCGCTCTGAAGCAGGTTTTCATCAAGGACCTCTGTACTTTGCTCCGTTCATCTTTCCCTCGATCCTGACTAGTCTCCCAGTCCATGTCGCTGAAAAGCATCCCCACACCATGATTCTATCACGACCATGTTTCACCGTACGGACGGTGTCAGGTTTTCTCCAGACGTGACACTTGGCATTTAGGCCAAAGAGTTCAATCTTGGTTTCATCAGACCAGAGATCCTTGTTTCTCATGGTCTGAGAGTCTTTAGGTTCCTTTTGGCAAACTCCAAGCCGGCTGTCATGTGCCTTTTACTGAGGAGTGCCTTCAGTCTGGCCACTCTATCATAAAGGCTTGATTGGTGGAGTGCTGCAGAGATGGTTGTCCTTCTGTATGGTTCTCCCATCTCCACAGAGGACCTCTGGAGCTCTGTCAGAGTGACCATCAGGTTTTTGGTCTCGTCCCTGACCAAGCCCTTCTCCCCTTATTGCTCAATTTGGCCAGCTCTCGAAAGAGTCTTCGTGGTTCCTAACTTCTTCCATATGAAAATGAATGATGGTGGCCACTGTGTTCTTGGGGACCTTCAATGCTGCAGAAATGTTTTGGTACCCTTCCCCAGATCTGTGCCTCGACACAATCCTGTCTCGGAGATCTACAGACAATTCCTTGATCTCATGGCTTGGCTTTTGCTCTAACATCCACTGTCAACTGTGCGACCTTACATAGACAGGTGTGGGCCTTTCCAAATCATGTCCAATCAATTGAATTTACCACAGGTGGACAATCAAGTTTTAGAAAGATCTCAAGGATGACCAATGGAATTAGGATGCACCTGAGCTCAATTTCGATTCTCATAAGAAAGGGTCTGAATACTTATGCAAATCAGGTATTTCTGTTTTTATATTTTATCAATTTGCTAACATTTCTAAAAACCTGTATTCACTTTGTCATTATGGGGTATTGTGTGTAGATTTTTAAAATCTGTTTTAGAATAAGGCTGTAATGTAACAAATGTCAAAGAGTCTGAATACTTTCTGAATGCACTGTATATATAGAATAGATAGAGCTCTTCAGTAAGGACATTCTTCTTCCAGTGTTTGTCTATGGAGATTGCATGGCAGTGTGCTCGATTTTATACAACTGTCAACAACGGTGTTGCTGTAATAGCCGAATCCACTAATTTGAAGCGGTGTCCACATAGTTTTGTATGTACAGTGTATGTACATAGCTACCTCAATTACCTCGTACTCCCGCACATTGACTCAATACTGGTACTCCCTGTACATAGCCCTGTAATTTATACTCATTATTGTTATTCACTGTAATTATTTTGCGTGTCACTATTTATATTTTTATTTTATATTTGTTTTATCTTTATCTGTAACTCTGCATTGTTGGAAAAGGACCCATAAGTAGTTATTACACTGTTAGTCTATAAGTGTTGTTTTACGAAGCATGAACAATTAACAATTGATTTGCGATGTGTGTGGAGTGTGACCGCATGCTGTGTTCCTACACAGAATGTGATTCATTCAGATGAGTTACAACTATTTACAGACTTCAGCTTTAATAACGTCCCATTCATGATATTGGTTCACCGTAAACAAAATAGCTCAGTGAGTCAATGGACAGGAAAGACATGAGGCAGACAGAAATAGCAGGATCAGCCTCCATTGCAAGCAAAGTGGCAAACAAAAAGGCATATTCACATACCAAACACAACAGCAACAATACATGTCACAATGAATAGGATACACCACCCTGTAGCTCACTGTATCCACCACAAACACACGAGTACGACAATGCTGTTCTGTTATCATAATGATTAGGCTACTGACCATAAACTTGATTTGAAAGGACCATTCTCCTTGCCTTATTGGTCATTATGGTCATTACAGCCAAACTATCCAGGGAAGGGAGAGCGTTATCAGTTGGGGTGGATGTAGCT
The DNA here is from genome assembly GCF_013265735.2 of Oncorhynchus mykiss. Lineage (NCBI taxonomy): Eukaryota > Metazoa > Chordata > Actinopteri > Salmoniformes > Salmonidae > Oncorhynchus > Oncorhynchus mykiss. The sequence continues at coordinate 40,754,644 of NC_048571.1, forward strand.
GTTCAGGCCAGGGTATGGGTAGATGTGTCTGAGTGGCTTGGAACACCTGGCGCCGTCTCCACTGCTGGCCTTGTGGGCACACTCATCACTGTCTGTGTTGCAGGTGCCACAGTGGCAGCTGAGGGCCACGGGGTAGGTGAAGAGAGGGTTGGCATGGAGCGGGCAACCAGGTAGTATGACTGTTCGGTACTCCACCTGGTCATAGGTACAGCCTCTCTGGATAAGGAAACGTGGTCCGGCCAGCTCCTTCATGTTACTGTCCTGGTAATCACACGCACACAAACACACATGCTTAACATACACTAAGTGTACCAAACATATTGAGTTGCACCCCCTTTTGCCCTCAGAACATCCACAATTCATTGGGACATGGACTCTACAAAGTGTTGAAACTGTTCCACAGGGATGCTGGCCCATGTTGACTCCAATGCTTCCCACAGTTGTGTCAAGTTGGCTGGATGTCCTTTGGGTGGCGGACCATTCTTTATGCACACCGTTGAGCGTGAAAAACCCAGCAGCGTTGCAGTTCTTGACACACTCAAACTGGTGCGCCTGGCACCTACTAACATACCCCGTTCTAAGGCACTTAAATCTTTTGTCTTGCCCATTCACCCTCTGAATGGCACACTTACACAATTTCAATTGTCTCAAGGCATAAAAGTCCTTCTTTAACCCATCTCCTCCCGATCATCTACACTGATTGAAGTGTATTTACCAAGTGACATAAATAAGGGATCATAACTTTCACCTGGATTCATGGAAAGAGCAGGTGTTCTCAATGTTTTGTACACTCAGTATATGCAGTACATTACATACTGTACATGCGATGTAGGTCAAATATGCCTCACGGTCGGCCTGCGATTGGAATTTGTTATAGTTTCAAGTTATACTTATATTTTAGCGTCTCTTCTGCAATGCAAAACGTGTGACAGGATATATAATGTATACGTTGTATTTTGCATATTGACCTTGTCTGTATCTACTAGTCTGCTGCTATCATGGCCAGGTCGGTCTTATAAAATATTATGCAAAATCTCGATGAGATTACTCTGATAAAATAAAGGTAAAACATCATATATTTTATGGGGGGATAAAAGTTTATGTGAGTGCATTTTACAGATCCATTAAAGAACTAAGAATGTCTGGTTGAGGTTATAGGCTACTTACCCTTGAGTAGCAGAAGCCCATGCAAATGGTCGTATTGATGGCCACGCAGAAGTCACATTCACGTCTCTCCTCATACAGAGTGTAATCCGTGGGCACACACATGGGCACAGCTTGGCTGAAGAGCAGGCAAAGGAGACCATACATGGCCACGGACAATTCCATTTGGCAAACAGCGAAGATGTTCTGTCACACAATCAAGAACCTGCATAGAAGTAGAGCAAATGGCAAGAATAAAATCTGAACAAATCTAAAGTTTTTTAGCTGGAAATATGAAAAAATTGAGGTTGACGCATTTGAGAAGCCATTTTAATGAAACACAACTCAGTCATGCACCAATAGCACGACAAAGAAGCTGTACCAGTGTTCCCATCAGGTCAGCTCTGCTCACTCACCTGGTAGAGCTGGGCACCTGCAGGTCTGATGATGCTGTCTGATGGAGCCTGATGGTCTTTATACAGTCATCCTAATCCACCTTGATCCTACTGGACCATTATCTCCCATCTCTGACAGTGTGGACACAGGAAACTCCTGGCCCATTATGAGGATGACATGCATTAATAAAAGGCATCCTCTGTAACTACAAACTTCCATTACCAGTACAGCAATGTGTGGGGTTAACCTGTAATAACCTCATAATAACCCTGCTCTTTGGCAGTATGTAATGCAGTGTGTGGCATTCCCACTTGGTGGCACAATAGAAAACTAAGTGGTAAATTCAAAGATTGGTCCGGTCCAGTAACAACACTGTGTCCAACTCCTAGACGAGCAACTCCTAGAAGTGTATGCTAAATAACAAAAATGTAAATGTTCTTCAAATCTAGGAACAGGATCTGCTAAGCATATAGGGCCTACAACAAGGTTCGCCAACTGGCGGCCCGCGGGCCTAATTTGGCTCGTGGGTGGTTTTATTTGTCCCCCCAAATTTACTGACAAAAAAAAAAAAAAAAATGTTTTTTGTTTTTTTTGTTAAATTTTCATTGTTGAACGTAAAAACACCGGGAAATCAGCTCCAAGTGTTTTTAATTTGGGAAATCTGTTCACAAGTATTTCCACGCATAATAGAAAGAAACGTGATCATATACAAATGAAAGCAAGATTTGAAATGATAATGTTAGTCAAATATTATATATGTTTGGGCTTCTTGTGGTCAGTTTGCAGTCTACAAATTATATGTAATTATGTTCCGGGCCCTCCGACCATCACTGAAGAACAAATCTGCCCGCGGCTGAATCTAGTTGATGATCCCTGGCCTACAATATGGTTAAAATCACAGGGCAAAGTGGAGATGCAACCATAAGCTTACATATCCAATTATTTCAGATCTACATGTTCCTATACATCATTTGCCTAGGGGTCAGGGGTGAGAGGTTATTTCTGGACATAGGCCTACTTTTCTTGTTTTGTTACACTTTCAATTGGTTGGAAAAAAAAGATGTGAAAGTGAGCTTAAAAATATCAAGCTTTGCAAGCAATCATGTGTTCTGAAATATGGTCAAAGTTCATGCAACGCCATAAAGACGTGTAACATCCTGAAATACCTTGTCTATTAAACTCTGATGAGCTCTATAACAAAGTCATTCAGGATTCCATGTAGGCCTATAACTGCAACCAACCCAATTGAACTATTTGCTGTTACATAAGACGTTTTTTTGTTTTTGTTTTGTAAGGAATTTGATACTTCCACTTTAGGTCGCTGTAGTGAAGTGAGCGTGAGGCTCCTCTCACCACCCATGTGCTTATCAAGGCCTTCAGCCACCAGAGCCATGGCCTTTTCACCCCACTGCCATCTAGAAGGTGGAGACAGTACAGGTGCATCAAAGCTGGGAACGAGAGACTGGTAAACAGCTTTTATCTCCAGGCCATCAGACTGTTCAATAGTCACCCGTAGCCGGCATTCGCCCATTACCCACCCCTGAACCTTAGTCACTGGTCTAGCCGGCTACCACCAGGACTCTACCCAGCACCTTAGATACTGCTGCCCAATGTACACTGCCTTCAAGAAAGCATTCACACCCCTTGATTTTTCCCCCCACATTTGGTTGTGTTACAACCTGAATTTAAAATGGATTAAAATGAGATTTTTTTGGTCACTGGCCTACACACGATGCCACATAATGTCAAAGTGGAATTGTGTTCTTAGAACATTTTACAAGCCAAATAAGTTCAGGAGTAAAAATGTGCTTAACAAGTCACAATAACTTATGTTATTGTGTGTGAGATAATTGAGATAATTGAACATGATTTTTTGAATCATCGCTGTACCACACACATACAATTGTCTCTAAGGTCCCTCAGTCGAGCAGTGAATTTCAAACAGATTCAACCACAAAGACCAGGGAGATTTTCCAATGCTTTGCAAAGAAGAGCGCCTATTGGTAGATGGGTAAAAAATATATATTTTAACATGGTGTAGTTATTAATGACACTTTGGCTGGCGTATCAATACACCTAGTCACTACAAAGATATAGGAGTCCTTCCTAACTCAGTTGCCGGAGAGGAAAGAAACCGCTTAGGGATTTCACCATGAGGCCAATGGTGACTTTAAAACAATTACTGAGTTTAATGGCTGTGATAGGATAAAACTGAGGATGGATCAACAACATTGTAGTTATTGCACAATACTAACATAAATGACAGAGTGAAAAGAAGGAAGCTTGTACAGAAAATTTAAATATTTCAAAACATACCTCCTGTTTGCAACAAAGCACTAAAGTAATACTGCAAAAAATGTGGCAAAGCAATTAACTTTTTGTCCTGAATACAAAGTGTTATGTTTGGGGAAAATCCAATACAATGTCACGCCCTGATCTGTTTCACCTGTCTTTGTGATTGTCTCCACCCACCTCCAGGTGTCTCCTGTTTTCCCCATTAGTCCCCGGTGTATTTATCCCTCTGTTTCCTGTCTTTCTGTGCCAGTTTGTCTTGTTTTGCCAAGTCAACCAGCGTTTCGCCTAGCTCCTATTTTTCACCAGTCTCAGTTTTTTCTTAGCCCTCCTCATTTTAACCCTTGCCTGTCCTGATGCCGAATCCGCCTGCCTGACCACTCTGCCTGTTCTGACCTCGAGCGTGCCTATCCCCTTGAACTGTTTGGACTCGGACCTGTTCACTAAACCTCTGCCTGTCCTGACCTCGAGCCTGCCTATCCCCTCGTACTGTTTGGACTCTGACCTGGTTTATAAACTCTCGCCTGTCCCTGACCTGCCTTTTGCCTAGCCCTTTGGGCATAATAAATATTGTAGCTCAACCATCTGCCTCCTGTGTCTGCATTTGGGTCTTGCCTTTTGCCCTTATATTATACTACACATCACTGAGTACCACTCTCCATATTTACAAGCATGATTGATGGCAGCGTCATGTAATGGGTATGCTTTTAGTCAGGAATGGGGAGTTTTTCAGGATAAAAAGGAAACAAAATGGAGCTAAGCACAGGCTAAATCCTAGAAGAAAACCTGGTTCAGTCTGCTTTCCACCAGACACTGGGAGATTAATTCACCTTTCAGCAGGACAATAACCTAAAACACAAGGCCAAATCTACACTGGAGTTTCTTACCAAGAAGACAGTGATCAAGATTTAAATCTACTTGGAAATCTATGGCAATACCTGAAAATGGTTCTCCAGCAATGATCAACTACCCAATCTGACAGAGCTTGAAGAATTTTTAAAACAATAATGGGCAACTGTTGCACAATCTAGGTGTGGAAAGCTCTTAGAGACTTACCCAGAAAGACTCACAGCTATAATCGCTTCCAAAGGTGCTTCTATAAAGTATTGACTCAGGGGTGTGAATACTTAAGTGAATAGAATATTTCTGTATTTCATTGTCAAACAATTTGCAAAAATGACTAAAAACATGTTTTCACTTTGTCAATGAGGGTTATTTTGTGTAGACTATATTCTTGATCCATTTTGAATTCAGGCTGTAACGCAACAAAATGTGGACTAAGTCAAGGGGTATGAATACTTTACGAAGGCACTGTACATAGAGTCCTTGAACACTGGTCAACGTAATAATGTTTACATACTGTTTTATGCCCACTTTATATATGTATAGTGTATTGTAGTCATGGCTCATCCAATATAACTACTGCTGTAAACATGTTTTCTATTCATATGCTGTCCATACTATCTATACACACCATTATTTGAATATACACTTTATATACAAAAGTATGTGGACACCCCTTAAAATGAGTGGATTCTGCTATTTTAGCCACACTCATTGCTGACAGAAGTATAAAATTGAGCACACAGCCATCCAATCTCCATTGACAAATATTGGCAGTAGAATGGTCTTACTAAAGAGCTAAGTAACTTTCAACATGGCACCGTCATAGGATGCCACCTTTCCAACAAGTGAGTTTGTCAAATTTCTGCCCTGCTAGAGCTGCCCTGGATAACTGTAATTTCTGTTCATGTGAAGTGGAAAGTCTAGGAGCAACAACATCTCAACCGCAAAGTGGTAGGCCATACAAGCACACAAAAAGGGACTGCCAAGTACTGAAGCACGTAACGCGTAAAAATCTCGTCTGTCCTCGTTTGCAATATTCACTACCGAGTTCCAAACGGCCTCTGGAAGCAACTTCAGCACAATAACTGTTAATCGGGAGCGTCGTTAAATGGGTTTCCATGCCCGAGCAGCCGCACACAAGCCTAAGATCACCATGCTCAATGCCAAGCGTTTGCTGGAGTGATGAATCACGCTTCACAATCTGACAGTTCGACGGACAAATCTGGGTTTGGTGGATGCCAGGGGAAAGCTACCTGCCCGAACGCATCGTGCCAACTGTAAAGCTTGGTGGTGGAATAATGGTCTGGGGCTGTTTTTAATGGTTTGGGCTAGGCCCCTTAGTTCCAGTGAAGGGAAATCTTAACGCTTCAGCATACAATGATATTCTAGACGATTCTGTGCAACAGTTTGGGGAAGGCCCTTTCCTGTTTCAGCATGACAATGCCCCCGTGCACAAAGCCAGATCCATACAGAAATGTTTTGTCAAGATCGGTGTAGAAGAACTTGACTGTCTTGCACAGAGCCCTGATCGCAACGCCATCAATCACCTTTGAGATGAATTGGAACACCCACTGCGAGGTAGGCCTAAATGCGCAACATCAGTGCCCGACCTCACTAATGCTCTTGTGGCTGAATGGAAGTCCCCACAGCAATGTTGCAACATCTGTTGGAAAGCCTTCTGACATTGCTCTTTCTGATACATCTTCATTTCTTAGTTATTTGCATGGACTCTACAGACTTTTTTTCTCTGTCCTCGATAGATTTAGTAACACTAATTCTGTCTATAATAGAAGGGGGAAAACTCCAATAACTTTTGAACGGACTATGAAAGAGACATGAGGTTTGGACCATTGGTTTTCTTAGAGTAGTATCTACACAATTCAAATATATGTTATTTTACCCATTGGTCAAAATAAGATGTTTTGATTGGACACCGTACATGGAGTAATGGAAACATTTTGCCGTTAATGCCCATTTCTCTCAATTTTACACATTTTCATGTCTTATGAAACCAGGATACGAATCCTGACTGAATAAAACATGTAATAATAATACTTTAAAAAATATGAATACAGGACCCGCGGTCCTGGGTCCGGATTCGGCCACGGTCTGCCTATTGAGTGTGTCTGGTGTAGAGCTTGTTCTGTGACACAGGCCTGACCGGATAACCAAGGCAACCTGACATTCAACTAATTGAAACACTAGTGGCAATGAAAAAATAACAGAACAAATTGTTCAGTGTTCCTCAGCAGTAGGCTCAAAGCCAATGAATGTTCAGTTCCTGGTTACAGTAAATATTCTTGTCAACATTAAGTACTGAGAACAGGGACTTGAAATCTAAAAGCTTTCAGGCTATGGCAGGTTTATTTTCATCTGAAATCTCATATTATACCCCACAATCTTAAACAAACTTAACCCAACTATAAAATCAACGTGCTTGATTGGCATATAGTAAGCCCTCAATACACCTTGTTTATGAGGTACTGCCTTCCAGGAAATGAAATAATCTACTGCATTGTTGGGAACAGATAACCAATGGAAGGTGCACAATGCAGAAATTGCTCAGTCATTTCCTGGTTTCTAAAATTCTAATTTGCCTAATTTCAGTGTATGTGACAAAATAAGCAAGATAATCATTGTACTCTCTAAACTTCTGTGAAATATATTTTCCCTATCCCAAAATATTGTATTTTCAGTTGTTTGAAGATGGTTAATACCACTAAAAATGGCAAAAACTTAACTTAAACCATCCTGTTGTGTTCCGGTTGAATTGGACCAATTTACAAGTTTTCTCTCTGAAAAATATAGTTAATTTAATCTGATTGTCATAAGGTTCCATGGCTTAGTCCTCACAGGGCATCTGAACACACAAATTACATTTGGATGATTTTCATTCAATTTTGGGTGTTTTATTTAACTTTTGTACACCTCTGGTGTTTCTGTTAAAAAATGATCCGTCTTTAGAAATTAATGGGTTTGACTACAATTAGTCTATAAAATTGAGTTCAGGCACATGCCCATTCATCAGCTGGACACACTACTACACCCCGCCCCCCCCACCCCCACCACACACACACACACACACACACACACACACACACACACACACACACACACACACACACACACACACACACACACACACACACACACACACACACACACACACACACACACACACACTCTTGTGTCCTACTGCCCGAAGGAAAAGAAGAATGTGCTCCTAATGACAACTCTGCACACCGCTGTGAGTATCAGGGAGGACAAGAAGCCCATCACTGTCCTGGATTTACAACAGAGGGGGAGTTAACAACCTTGATAAGGTATGTTATTTCTTTATCTTTCAAGTATCATTCCCTTTTTTTCTATTACCAGATTGTTTTATCTGCACCATAAACATAAGATGTTGTTGTTTGTGGAAATGCTCATTGAATTTGTGAACAATATGGAGTCAACTCTATTTGAATGTTTTTGTTATTGTTAGTAGTACTGTTATTGTTACTGTTGTTCTTTAATATGTTCAGACATTCATTTTGTAATATGGTCAAGTTTTCATGTTTAGTTTTGGGCCTATGTCCTTTCTTTACTAATAAAATCATACCGATCTGTTTTGACCAGGAACACAACAGATGTTATTTTGGGCCTACTATTTAAACATTTGAAACGATTTCAAAACAAATGTCCTTGTTAAACCTTGACACAAGATAGTCTGTGATAAATAGCACAATATGTTTAACCTGAGTATTTGTTATAGTCCAAATAATCCATACATGATGCTTTTTTTACTCAAAAACAAGTTGTTTGAGCTCAGGTCAATGAGGCCTACAGGCCATAAATAGCAAATAGAAGTTCAAAACTTGTAATGTTCACAATAACTTAAGTTGATAAAAAGATCTAACACGACATTAGGTGATAATATGTTTATTATTATGGATTTATAATCAGCTATAATGGGGGGGGGGGGGGGGGGGGGGGGGGTAATTTTGGACCGGGAACACAAAATTAATTAACATGAAACGAACACAACAGGGAAGCATAGAAAAAACGCACATAGAGCAAACCGCTTCTTAGACTTGCTTTCATTGAGAAGGACAGATCTATAACTCACTTTTCCCTGTGAGTAGCCCAAAAAGTTACATATTACAGTTTAAGTGTTTTAATTTGATGTTCATGATTGTATAGAGGATTATGGCGTAGCAGTCAGAAGTCTTTGTCCTGTCGTGTCCCTTGTATATATCTTTTTACATATTTTTCTTTGCATATCTTTTAAAATATTTTCCTAAACCTCAACTTCTAAATACTCTCCTGCAACCCGCAACACCCAATGTGGCGTGGATCTGCTTTTTTCTTAAGTATTTCTATTTACTTCGGCTCTGGAATCCCTCAACTGAAGCTAGCCAGCTAACAACCTACCAGCTATCAGTCAGCAAACCATTGCTAGCGGTCATCAGCTAACCTTTAGCTCGGAAAGCTCTCGCCAGTTCGAACAACATGACTCAAACCAGAGCATAACAGACCTATTTCTCTCCATATCCCTGGATTCCTACTGCAAACTCTGAACATTTTTATCTGGATCTTCGCAACTAGCTAATCGCAATTCCGGGTGACCACTCCTGGCTAGCGTTTCCATCCCGGAGCAAGCACCAATTAGCCTGAAGCTAGCCCGGCCAGGGCTCTTGTGCTACCACCGAAGCCCACTCCGGGGCTACAATATCCGGACCCCTTCTACTGCCGGTACGGGGCACGAAACCCCGCCGATCCTCTACGACTGGAATACCGACATAATCTGCCCGAGGATTCCAACAGGCCCCTCAGGCGCGACACCCGCTGAAGGCCCATTCTGCTAACCTGCTAGGCCTGCTAGCTACCTAGAGCTACTTGGAACCCTACTAATTCCACGACTGGTCTATCGGCGTCACCGCATGAAGAGGCAAAACCAGACTTACCCTCATCTGCTAACTGCTAGATTGCTTGCCTAAGTCTGCTAACTACTAGCTTGCCTGCCCCGGTCTGCTACCTGCTAGCCCCTGCTAACTGCTTGCTTGCTAACCCGGTCTGCTAACTGCTAGCTTGCCAGCCCCGGTCTGCTAACTGCTAGCTTGTTTAGCCCCAGCCTACTAACTGTTAGCTTGTTAGCATCGGCCTGCTAACTGTCTGAATCGCCGTGTCCCGAGTCAGCCCAACCACTCACTGGACCCATATGTTCACTTGGCTATGCATGCCTCTCTCTAATATCAATATGCCTCGTCCATTACTGTCCTGGTTAGTGATTACTGTCTTATTTCACTGTAGAGCCTCTAGCCCTGCTCAATATGCCTTAACCAACCATGTTGTTCCACCTCCTACATAGGTGGAACAACACCTATGTTTTAAACGTCCCTGGTTTAAACGTCTCTAGAGACTATATCTCTCTCATCATTACTCAATGTCTAGGTTTACCTCCAATGTACTCACATCCTACCTTACCTTTGTCTGTACACTATGCCTTGAATCTATGCTATCGTGCCCAGAAACCTGCTCCTTTTACTCTCTGTTCCGAACGTGCTAGATGGCCAGTTCGTATAGCATTTAGCCGTACCCTTATCCTACTTCTCCTCTGTTCCTCTGGTGATGTAGAGGTAAATCCAGGACCTGCAGTGCCTAGCTCCACTCCCACTCCCCAGGTGCTCTCAGTTGTTGGCTTCTGTAACCGTAAAAGCCTTGGTTTCCTGCATGTTAACGTTAGAAGCCTACTCCCTAAATGTATTTTACTCACTGCTTTAGAACACTCTGCCAACCCGGATGTCTTAGCCGTGTCGGAATCCTGGCTCAGGAAAACCACCAAAAACCCTGAAATTTTCATCCCTAACTATAACATTTTCCGCAAAGATAGAACTGCCAAAGGGGGCGGTGTTGCAATCTACTGCAAAGATAGCCTGCAGAGTTCTGTATTACTATCCAAGTCTGTACCCATACAATTCGAGCTTCTACTTCTAAAAATTCACCTTTCCAGAAGCAAGTCGCTCACTGTTGCCGCTTGCTATAGACCTCCCTCTGCCCCCAGCTGTGCCCTCGATACCATATGTGAATTGATTTCCCCCCATCTATCTTCTGAACTCTTGCTACTAGGTGACCTAAACTGGGACATGCTTAACACTGTGGCCATCCTACAATCTAAGCTTGATGCCCTCAATCTCACACAAATGATCAATGAACCTACCAGGTACAACTCCAAATCTGTAAACACGGGCACCCTCATAGATGTCATTTAAACTAACTCACCCTCCAAATACACCTCTACTATTTTCAATCAAGATCACTGCCTCACTGCCTGCATCCGTAATGGGTCTGCGACCAAACGACCACCCCTCATCACTGTCAAATGCTCCCTAAAACACTTCTGCGAGCAGGCCTTTCTAATCGACCTGGCCGGGGTATCCAGGAATGACATTGACCTCATCCCGTCAGTAGATGATGCCTGGCTATTTTTTAAAAGTGCCTTCCTCACTATCTTAAATAAGCATGCCCCATTCAAACTAGGAATAGATATAGTCCTTAGTTCACTCCAGACCTGTCTGCCCTTGACCAGCAGAAAAACATCCTGTGGCATTCTGCATTAGCATCGAATAGCCCCCGTGATATGCAACTTTTCAGGGAAGTTAGGAGCAAATATACACAGGCAGTTAGGAAAGCTAAGGCTAGCTTTTTCAAACGGAAAATTGCATCCTGTAGTACTAGCTCAAAAAAGTTCTGGGACACTGTAAAGTCCATGGAGAATAAGAGCACCTCCTCCCAGCTGCACACTGTTCTGAGGCTCGGAAACACTTTCACCACCAATAAATCCACTATAATTGAGAATTTCAATAAGCATTTCTCTACGGCTGGCCATGCTTTCCACCTGGCTACCCCTACCCCGGTCAACTGCCCGGCATCCTCCACAGCAACCCCGCCAAAGCCCCCACCATTTCTCCTTCACCCAAATCCAGATAGCTGATGTTCTGAAAGATCTTCAAAATCTGGACCCCTACAAATCAGCCGGGCTAGACAATCTGGACCCTCTCTAAAATTATCTGCAAAATTGTTGCAACCCCTATTACTAGCCTGTTCAACCTCTCTTTAGTATCATCTGAGATTCCCAAAGATTGGAAAGCTGCCACGGTCATCCCCCTCTTCAAAGGGGGTGACACTCTAGACCCAATCTACTACAGACCTATATATATCCTACCCTGTCTTTCTAAGGTCTTCAAAAGCCAAGTTAACAAACAGATTACAGACCATTTCGAATCCCACTGTACCTTCTCCGCTATGCAATCTGGTTTCAGAGCTGGTCATGGGTGCACCTCAGCCACGCTCAAGGTCCTAAACGACATCATAACCGCCATCGATAAGAGACATTACTGTGCAGCCGTATTCATCGACCTGGCCAAGGCTTTCGACGACTGTCAATCACCACATTCTATATGCAGACTCGACAGCCTTGGATTCTCAAATGATTGCCTCGCCTGGTTTACCAAATACTTCTCTGATAGAGTTCAGTGTGTCAAACCTGAGGGCCTGTTGTCCGGACCTCTGGCAGTCTCTATGAGGGTGCCACAGGGTTCAATTCTTGGGCCGACTCTCTTCTCTGTATACATCAATGATGTTGCTTTTGCTGCTGGTGATTCTCTGATACACCTCTACGCAGATGACACCATTCTGCATACTTCTGGCCCCTCTTTGGACACAGTGTTAACTAACCTCCAGACAAGCTTCAATGCCATACAACTCTCCTCCCGTGGCCTCCGTGGCTCCAGCAGGTATATCTCACTGGTCACCCCCAAAGCCAATTCCTCCTTTGGTCGCCTTTCCTTCCAGTTCTCTGCTGCCAATGACTGGAACGAACTGCAAAAATCTCTGAAGCTGGAGACTCATATCTCCCTCACTAACTTTAAGCACCAGCTGTCAGAGCAGCTCACAGATCACTGCACCTGTACATAGCCCATCTGTGAACAGCCCA